>NW_023416390.1:43043576-43663076 GCF_014108235.1 Myotis myotis
GTTAGCTGGGGACCACAGACACACAGCCTGCCAGCTGCTCTTCATCTCCATGGTAACAGGCAGAGGAAACAAGCATTAACTGTGGCATGAAGTATTTAAGCTAATGTGAGTTTGCTTTTAATTACTAGATTTGCATTTGTCATTAAAACCCTTTAGTGGATATCTTCTTCTTGGCCCCATGCCTAAGATTTGGGTAGCTTCCACCAGGTGAACACTAATGGTTTTGGTTGTAGATTTTTACCTACGCTTTTACCAATTATGCATTAAAAACTCATGTTAGAACCCAAGTCAAATTTTCTCTAGAGACTCATGCATTAAAAATAATGGTATACAAATAATGTATCTAATTCTAAGTATAAACAATGAAATAAAAATAGAACTATATAAAGGAATGTAAATTCCCATGTACACATTTAAGAGCCTTATGTACTAAGCCTCAACTGTTTTAAACTAAATTTAATTTAACTGTTTTTGTTTTTTTTTACTGAAACTAAATAGGAAAATGAATATATCTGATTTTATTTATAGGGCCAGAATTCATTATAGCTGTTCTCAAAATCCTTCTTTCTTTGAGCCTTTAGAAATAAGTATATTTTTCCCCTGCAACTTCAGGCATCTAAGCCTTTTATAACATTGTAGCCTCTCATGGAGAAATAATAATAATAATAATAACTTAACACATGCAGTTTCCTCTATATATTTCCTATTCTAGTTACTTTTTCTCCTGCTCTTTTTCAATAAAAGTATCTAATTTTTTCCACAGAATTTTCTTGGTGTCTTCTAGGTTTTTTTTTTTTTTTTTTGCCAAGAGAAGTCTGTTCCTCAACTTTATGTGCATGAGAGTTTGTAAAATCCTGGGATGCTATCTTTTGTTATTTATTATCATTAATAATAATGATGACAGTAATGAATATCTTAATATATTCTTTGGACATTGTTTAATTTCATCTTTTCAAATCAGCAAGGGTTCCCTTGGCAACAAGCTATGTCCTCTTCCCTGGTGGCATGATTCTGGTGTGAAAGTTACATGATGCAAACTAGCCAAAGATGATGATTATTATTTTTAAATTAATCCTCATCTGAGCATATTTTTCCATTGATTTTTAGAAAGAGTGGAAGGGAGAGGGAGAGACACAGAGAGAGAAACATTGATGTGAGAGAGACACATCGATTGGTTGCCTCCTGCATGCGCCCCAACCAGGGCCGGGGATCGAGCCTGCAACCGAGGTATATGCCCCTTGATGGGAATTGAACCTTGGGACCCTTCAGTCACTGGATGGCCAATGCTCCATCCACTGAGCCAAACTGGCTAGGGCGCCAAGGATTATTTTTAAATGAACCCATCATTTCCAAATAATTTACAACCTACTTCAGACCTATATATTTCTGTGAGAAAGGACTAAAACATTTTTGCTAAGCATTTAAAAACAAAAATGAAAAAAATAATTAAAGCTATGGTTGTGATTGGAAGAGAGAAATTGTGTATACATGGTCCCTGCATTGGGTGGGGGATTAGGAACTGTTCATTTATCGGACTTGCTACTTTTTTATTGCTTCCTTCAGTGTTTGCTTTCCCATTTCAAGAGAGGTGTAGTCAAACGGGGTGTTAAATGAGCCTGTGTACACACACACACACACACACACACACACACACACACACGGGCTATATCTTGGGGAAAGATGAGCATTGTTGTTTGTAGCTTTTATGAACTGAACATTTGTATCCCCTTTCCCCTCTACCCCCATCACCCAATTCATATGTTGAAATTGTATCCCCCAATGTGATGGTATTAGGAAGTAGGGCCTTTGGGAAGTAATTAGGATTAGATAAGGTTGTGAGGGTTGAGACCTTAAGAGGGGGATTAGTGTCCTTGTAAAAGTCAGGAGAGAGCTACCATGTGAGGACTTGGAGAGAAGTCAATAGTCTGCAGCCTAGGCCTCGGCCATGCTGGTACCTTGACCTTGGACTTCCAGCTTACAGAGTCCTGAGGAATAAATGTTTGCTGTTTGTAAGCCACCCAGTCTATCTATTCTGTTCTAATAACCCAAACTGACAAAGACAATAGTGTTAAACTCACTCAAATCATACAGGTGGAACTAAAGAAATGATTCCATATGTTTTTAATTGATTTTAGAGAGAGGAAAGGAGAGAAACATTGATTGGTTACCTCTCGTATGTGCCCCAACCCACAACCTAGGTATGTGCCCTGACCAGGAATTGAACCCACCAACTTTTGGTGTACAGGACGATGCTCCTACCAACTGAGTCACACCAGTCAGGCCATGATTCCATGCTTTTATAAATAACTTCAGTTTTCCTTGCTTGAATCCAATTAAATTATTCACAAAGCATTTTCTGGAAAAAATGAAAATCTGGAATTCAACCTTCTTTCTCAATTGTGGGCTTGGATAAGCAGGAGGATGGACTAAGAATGCTTATAATCTATAGTGGCTTGTTCTAGAAACAGAAGAGAAGAGCACACATTAAACAAATTTAAAAATGTTATGAAACACTGTTTCTATTATGTACATTATAGAACATTTGGCAAATTGCAGTAAAACTAAAAGTAGGAAAAAAATTAAACTTAAGTGCCATCTTCTAAGGGCAAGCACAGTTAACATTTTGAAATATTCCCTTTTCTCTTTCTAGGATTAGGATTAATTTTATAACTCAGAAAGGCCTTATAGGAGTTAAAAGCTATTAAGTCATTTCCTTGCTAATACATTAACACATGGTAATATATATTTAAAGGTAAAACATAATGAAAGGACATAGTATAACTTTAAGTCAAGATCACTGTTATGTTGTACTTTAATTAGCTACAGAATTTACCTTTCATTTGGGATACCTACCACATTAGGAAAGCTGTCTTCATGGGATAATCTGAACTACTGAAAGAGAGACTCAAAGACGTTTTTCACAGAATTAGTTATTGGGAAATTATTAGCTCATGGTGTCATATCTATATGATCAAATACTACACAGCTATTAGAATTATACATTTGTAAGGATTAAAAAAATAACATTGGAAATGGCTATGAACCAGTGGTAAGCAAAAAAAGCAGATCTCAAAGCGTCAATGTAAAATATGATCTTAATTATGTTTTTACAAAGTAGAAGAAATGTGGTACCAAAACATGCCATAAAACACAAAAAGGGTGGTTACATTGGGGTGCTGGGATTGCGAGGAAATCTGATTTTTCTCCCTATAAAATTCTGCATATTCAAGCATTCTCTACAGTGAATATGGATTTACTTTATAACTGTATTTTTGAAAGTAAAACCAAGAACACAAACTATTACCTCGCCCCACTTTCTGGGAACCATACTTGGGACACAAAGGAAGAAATTAAAAGCACCAAGCATCCCGTCCTCAGAACATTTCCTGTGTTTCTAATCACATGGCAGCTGTTTGCTCCATAATAGTCTGCTCTGAGTTTTATAGAAGCCACATTTTTTAATTGAGTGCTTTGAAGAGACTTAAGAACCACGTAGAAAGCAAAGTAGGGGGCCTCTCCCTGGCAGCTTGCTTGTAACACAGTTTGAAATGCTTTCCAGGGATGGTAACAGCCCTCCCTGTTAGTATCTACCTTTCTCAGGAACCCAGGGCTCCTGGAAGCCTGGGCATAAAAACCACTTAGGGAGGACGCCCCGCGGGACCAGTGCGGGTCCGGGCAGTGCCCTCCACACGGGGCTCTTCCTCGAGGCCGGGCCCTGCCCAAGCTGGCAGCAGCAGCAGGCCTCCAGAAGCTGGCCCCGCCTCTCGGTACTTTCCTTCTGGAAGGTGGAGCCTAAAAACCGCACCTGATCATGAAAAGGTCTGGTTTGGTGAAGCCTCATCTCGGGTCTGGGCCTGCCTTGCCCTTTCCTGTTCACTGTGAACATTTCCCTGAGGGCACAGCAGTGGCTTCAAAAGGCCTTTCCTTCGATTATGAAACCCCAGAAGAGGAACCTGGAGTTTTTCTCTACTTTGGTGGGGGCAGGTGGTCAAACAGAGGGCGGCACTCACACCACAAAGTGGTGTTAGTGCAACAGAAGAACATGCTTTTCTCACTGGGCTGGTGGGGAGAGGGGAGGTGAGTGGGATCGTGGAAGAAAGAGGCCCTCAGGGCCTGGTGGGACACGCAGGTTTTGTGGCATCCCTGATAAGATGGAAATCATCTGATCAATTTGGTAATGTTTCTTCAAAATAAGGAATGTTGCCAAGTCCCTAATCAGAAGAGACACTGGCTGCCTCCTGGTTTGCGTGGGCACTGGCATTCAGAAGGCAGGATTCAAGGGCTGGTCATTTAGGAATCCTTCCCTATCCTATATAATAAAAGGCTAATACGCAAATTGTCCCCTCCACCGAGAGTTCAACTGGGAGTTTAACTGGAGTTCACCAACCGACTGAGTCCCCTCCCCCGTCAGCCCCACACCCTGATTGGGGGCGTGGCTGGCTGGGCAACCACCTGTGGCCGAATCCCACCCGTGCACGGATTCTTGCATCGGGCCTCTAGTTACAATAGGAAATGAAGAAACCACAAACCACCAACAAAGGAAAAGGCACTTCTGTCTGTAGGAGAGGAAGCCGGCACTCCTGGGGCATTGAGCTGTGGGGCTGATGCATTGCTCCTGCTGAGCTACAGCAGCGGTTGCTATTGAGGAGACATCAATAATTCTTAACAGCTCAGGCTGTGCTATGAGTGAGGTAGAGGCTGGGTTCCTGCCCCCTCACCCCCTGCCCTCACCAGCTTGCTCCAGCCCTGTTCGATGGAGTCTCCTTTCCTTATGCCTCCCCCACCATGCCTTCCATTCCAGGAGTCTTCCAGAAAGACCCACCTGAAACCAGGGAAAAAGCTATAGCTGCTTGGCCCCTACCCCACCCCACTTGGCAGATCTCCATCCTTATTCCTCTCATTTCCTTGCTTCTCCTGTTTGTGCTCACACCCGGAGCCAGCTCAGTGCCTCCAGTACCAGAAAAGGGCCACCCCGGGGGAGTCAGAGCCCCACTTGCTTTTCTTTTTTCCTCATTCAAAGGAGATGGTGAGCCCTGGCCGGTGTGGCTCAGTTGTTTGGGCGTCATAGTTATCTTGTGCACTGGGGGGTTGCAGGTTTGATTCCCAGTTGGGGGATTGAGCAAAAGGCAGCAGTTGTGCTCTCACAGAGATGTTTCTCTATCCCTATTCAATCTTAGTATATGTGCTGCCGAAGCGAGCACATATCCCTATTCAATCAATAAAAAAAGGAGGTAGGGAAAAAGACATTGATTTTAGTTTCAAAATGAAATTTGTTTTAAAGTATTTTTGATTATAAAAATTATGCATTCTTATAATAAAAAATTGAAAGAATACAGAAAAACCATGAGAAAAAATTAAAAAAAGATCCACTTTAAACCCTAATATTTATTGGTAACCATGATTAACATTTTGGTGAACGCTCTTCCTGTATTATGAAATGAATTATATCCTTATTACTTGCTTTTTTACTCTGCTGCTCTCCCCCTAAAAGACACTCATTATTTTCTGTATTTTCAAATGGGAATATACTATGATCTTTTAAAAAGTGTTTTTTAAAATTCAGACAACTCAATCATTTGTTCTTTAATCTGTTTTCTTTTATATTCAACAGTGTGTCTGAGATTTCTTTTCATATTGGCAAATATAGAACCACATCATTATTTTTGTGATTGTATAATATTTCATTTATGGTGTACCTTATGCTATTTTTAAAATGCTCTTTATAGATATTTTATTTACTTTCAACTTATATTATTAATAGTACTCTATTTTCATTATTAGTAATAATAAAAATATAAGGAACGGTATTTGTAGACTTTCCCAATATCTCAGTTACATAAACTTCTAGAAGCAGAATCACTGGTTCAAAGATATGCACATTGACTATTGTGACTTATATCGCTAAACTGCTTTTCATTGAGTCCTTTTACATTTTGATAAACCCCAATAATGGGAAAAGTTTTTGGTGCCTCGGCAACTATCCTCTTGTGATACGTTTCAGAGCATTCAGAGTTAGTTTATTATTTTCCTCAGAAAGACAGAAGTATACAGCTGCCTTTCATGCAATATTTGTAAATAAACTAAAGTATATGCTTTGGCAAGTGGGCTCACCTTGTGGGGCTCTGGATCTCATCTGTGTAACTGGGCCTGGGATTTAGTGCACGACAAGATGCCTGACATGTTTCAGTTTTATAGTTTTATGATGCCAGGGAAAAAAGCAGCAGACAAGATCTTACTATTGCTGCCTTACTTTTTATATTTTATATTTTCAGTGTTCCAATTGGAGTCTTATTTTAGTTACAGCTTAATTGGGAATGATTAACAACCATACAATGTTAAGCCTCCCCATCCTATCATAAAATTGTTATTGGATGTTATTTCTTCATTAAAATAACCCAGATGAAATGGATTATATCCTTTTTTGGCCCACTATCTACACTCCCTAAGCCCCTAATCCAGGGATCTTTACCCCCAAAAGTACCTGCCTAACTCCTGATAGTATGCATGTACTTGGATATATATATATCTCAAAGATAAATGAGTGTACATAATGTATATACAACATATACATATATGTTTGCATATGAGCCATACGTGCACCTCATTGCCTCGTACCAGTGGCTTGCATAATGACAGTGCTAAGGCACTTTGTTAAACCTTGGTTGAGTGGCTGTTCATAGGAATTCCACTGCTTATGCCAATTTCACTCAAGCAGCCTCTCCGCTGACTTACATAGACTATCTTCCTCAGTTTCCCAGCTTCCTTGTCTGGTGGGCACCTTGAAAGTGACATGCCTAAACCAGAGCTCCTTACATTTCCTATGCTTTCCCATACCTGCTTCTCCCACAGTCTCCCCCATTTTGGTAAATGGCAACTCTATTCTCCCTATGAACACTTTGGCGTCAGCCTTGCTTTCTCTTCTCACACACTGGCCAATTCCATCTGCTCTGCCTGCAGGCATGTCCAGTGTCTGGTCATATCCCACCAACTACAGTGCTACCATGGTCCAAGACCCCATGGACTTTCACCTGGACAATTATATGAACCTTTAAAGTGGGTGTCCTGACTTCACTCTGTTTTCCTCTGGTTTAGTCTCCATAAAGCAGTCAGAATTATTCTTTTTAAATGGCTTTATTGAGATATATTTATATACCATAAAATGTATCTGTTTTAAGTATACAATTCAATGATTTTTAGTTCATTTGTAGGAGAGGATGGTGTAACTATCACCAGCATCCCCCAAAATCCCCTATATTCATTTGCAGCCAATTCCCATTCTTAACCCCAGTCCCAGGCAACCACTAATCTGCTTTGTCTCTATAGATTTACATATAGAACTCAGAAGTGAGGGCCCATGCAGATACTAGCACTATCCTTTGGGAGTGGACTCCAGGCTCAGATTCATGTCTTGGCGAGCTTCATTCTACTAGAGCCAGTATGGCAATGCCGAGTGGAGACATGAGAGACCAGATCAGGGATTTAAAAAGACATGTAGTACATGTACACCTGCTTGCAACCTGTTCATATCTCCTTTGCTCCCCAGTCAGCAAGCAATGAGGATTCAACCGGCTGATTCAAGGGCCTGAAGGACCCAGGGAGGTCACTTAAACAGATAAGCAGGCCAGTGTGTCAGACATCAGGGAGAGGTAGGGACTGTGGTGAATCAGAGAGCTCAGGCCCTGTTCCATTGTAGCCCTGGGGGGATGTAGGCTCAGGGTTTTGCCAAATCTTCTGACTTGAAGACAAGTCTGAGATTTGGATTCTATGTGAAATCTTCTGTTTAGAAAATATTAGCAGCAATTTAAAACAAAAAACCCCCACAAAAAATTTTTTAAGACATTGCACCAAATACACTATGCAGACAAACAGAAAGGGCATGAGGCTGCGTATGCACCCTCTGGCAGGGTGGACTCTCTCGGTTTGAACAAAGTTGTTCAATTATGCTATATCATAATGCAGCTCATCTCCAGTCTACATGTGTGTTTTTAATCATCACCCTAGGATATGTTTTATTGATTAAAAAATATCCTCACCCAAGGATGTTTTTATTGATTTTTTTTTAGTGGGAGAGAAAAGGAGAGAGAGAGAGAGAGAGAGAGAGAGAGAGAGAGAGAGAGAGAGAGAGAGAGAGAGAGAGACATCGATTGGTTGCCTCTGGGGACTTAACCATAACCTTTTGATGTATGAGATGATGCTCCAGTCAATTGAGCCACCCAGGCCTGGACTATTGATTTTTAGAGAATGAAAAGGGGAGAGAGAGAGAAAGAGAGAGAGAGAGAGAGAGAGAGAGAGAAGAGAGGCAAACAACAATCAGTTGCCTCCATATGCACCCTGACTGGGGATCGAACCCACAACATAGGTATGTGCCCTGACTTGGAATTGAACCCGTAGCCTTTTGGTTGATGGGACGACACTCCAACCAACTGAGCCACCCAGGGCACCAGTCTACATGTTTCATGGTGTCTTTCCCCTCTAAGACTGCAGTCAAGATCTGGTTTTTTCCCACATATAATTCTCCTTGTTGCTGGATTCCTAGACATGTATTTGGAGTTGGCAAGCAGTTACTTAGAATTTCTACTCAAGTGCTTTTTCAAAACAACTTTTTAATTAAAAAGTTAGATCCCCAAGATTTACTGAATACCTGGTTAGCCTGCAGTTGCATTATAAGCCTAGAGAAAAATGCCTGTAACTGTTTGTTGGTTGACATTCTTATTTAGTTTTAAGGACAGACAGGGACACAAGAAACCAACACCGGCTGAAATAAAGAGTGATGGATAGAGGTGTTTCAGGTGGAATATGTCTGGCCCTGAAGACTGCAGGGATCCATGGTTGCAATGGGCACAGTGTAGGGACAGCCAATAACCTCGCTGGTCAGATGTGGACAAAAGGAGGTTATCCCAGCAGCCATAGGAGCTGAGAAAGGTGGGGTGATACCTAGAGGGAAGACTCATATTGTCCTTTCTGTGCACTAAATGAGGCGCCTAGGTCAACACAGAGCAAGAATGCTATCTAACCATAACAAAAGTCCTCCATTTCCCACAAGAGAGGGAAATAATGTTTAAACTTTGTTACTAGTAGGCACTTTATCTCTTCTAGGACCCTCTTCTGGGGTAAGGATGAGCGTTAAAGAACTCATTTGCTTTGTCTCCATGTTTAATTTTCTTTTGACCACAGCACTAGATACGTTTCCTGGTGATAGTTATGGCAGAGTGGTAAAGGCTGTGGGTTCAGGAATTGGTCAGATTTCCCTTCAGATGATGGCTCTATAGAACTTACTAGCTCTCTGGTCTTGAGCAAGTGTCTTCACCTTTTTGAGCCTCAGTTTACTCATCTGCAAAATGGGTATCATGTTGATGTGAAGAGTAAATGCAATAATCCAAGCTTTGTGCCTGGCATGTAGTAAATGCTCCATAAACGTTAGCTGCTATTCTTAGTACTGTTGTTATTACCACTATTATTAGGATTGAAATCAGTGGGTCTAATTTCATTTATGCCAGAGATGAAGAAACTGAACTCAGAGGTTCCTCAGTGTGGTCTTGCAACTGGTTCCTAACAGAACCAGCAGTTTAGCTTCTGGAGCTTTTTTCTCAAACTCATCTTCCTGGTGGCTGAACTCTTGTCTCTCTGCCAGGTGGATATATTGTGATGGCGTTCCCTTTGGACTTTAAAGGGAAGGAAATAATTTATAATCTCCATGGGGCCAGGGACCAAGTCTGTCTTGGTCTCTTCCATATCCCTAGTGCTACAATATCTGGCAAGTAGCTGGTACTCAATAAATATTTAATAAAGGCATATGTGCATTACATTAAGCATGACTCAGGAAGGAGATGACTGCAAACACATTACAAGTGGAAAACTTGCCACCCACGAGCCCTGACTTCTTCTCTCTTGGGAATTCTTTCTGGGCACATTTTCTCATGTCTTTCCTGTGCTCGTAGAGCTGGTTGAACAAGGTATAAGGTAATTTACATGAGGGGCCATTGCATTCAGCCCTCACATTCCCTCTTTCCATTTTCTCTCACTCTCTTCTCCTCTCTCCTTCCCTTTTTCTCTCATTTCTTTTTTCCTACTCTCAACTCTTTATCTATTCTTCTGTTTAACCAGGATAGGCCAGGTGATGGTGCAGTCATTAACAACCTCTAAATTTCAGTGGCTTAATATAGCAAAGTTTATTTCTCATTTAAGCAAAATTGTCTGGAGATCTGGGTGACAATCAGGACAAATGCTTTCCATATGTTGGCTCAACATTCCCAGCATCTCCAATCTTATGGCCTCTCCGTAGCACTCAGTGCTGCCGCCACTCTCCCTGGGCTGAGCATGGAGCCCCCGAGGGCTTGTGATGGTATCCAACACTCCACCCCCTGTCACTTCTCCCTACTCTGTCATGGACTAGCCACATGGGCCCTCCCAGGACTGGGAAGGGTCATTCCTGCATAGACCTGCAACGTCCCAGGAGGCAAGGAGAACAGGATATAGATGGGCCTTCGAGGGCTCTACCACAATTCTTTTTCTAACTCAGCCCTCTTCCTCGTATGTTCTTTCTTCTTTTCTGCATATGTTCTCTTCTTTCCTCTTCTCTCCCTCCCACCCTTCACCCCCTTCCTGTTTTCAGTGTCTTCCTCACCCACCTCACTCCAGCTGCTGACCTGTGTCTCCACACAAGCAGATGCTGGTCCACAGTGACACCGCACCTCTCTGGTCCGCTTGACACTGAGCTTCTTGCCTGGGTGTAGACAAAGGCAACAGAGTTTTCCTCCTCTGGGTTCACTGGGACTTAGACAAAATCCTCCTGTTGTGCCAAACGCTTGTTTCAGAGGCGGAAAAGACTCAAAAACACACCTGGGAGCCACCGGGCAGCCCCAGAAACATTCCTTTTCCCTTCAGAAGTCAGCCCTTTCCAGAACCCCACCAGTCCGAGCACATGGCTCGGGGGAGCTGGGTGTGCATTTGGAAGAATGTGTATCTGATTCTGTGCACAGTATCTAGGCACTGTCAAGCTGCGGTTCATTTATCATTAAGGGGCGATCAGTTTAACTTCCTAATAGCATCAGGGTTTCCAGGTGAGTGCTCCAGATGGCCACAAAGGCCTCCCAGTGCTGCGAGTTGAGACGGAGCCTGATTTTTCACCACATTTGAAGAGATGAGCAGAGCTGGTGTGCAGACAGGTGGGAAGCACATGGCAGTGGGAGCCAGGTTGCCTGGCTCTGCCATCATGTCTGTTAGGTGAGCCTCTTTCCTCTGAGGGTCACAAATGGGGTGGTTAGGCAAAGGGAGCTCTGAAGCAGTCTCTAGTCTAGAGCTATGATTCTCTGAGTCTGGCATAGCTTGCTTGCCACCAAAAATAATACAAATGGTCAGGATAGGAGGACTCAAAAGGGCCCCACAGTCTCATTGTTCCCAGAAAAGAAGGAAGAGAAACAGGGTGAAGAGCAGATTTGGGTGCATGGAAACCTGAGGTGTAAATACGCAGCACCAGGTGGAGGGTTGATGACTTTATACATATTAATTGTTTATTTTCCTCCAAAAGTAGCTAGGATTATCTGGTCAGTTTTATTCTTTGTAGCCCTGCCTCGCGCCCCCCCCCCCCCCATAAAAATTTTAGTGTCAGAAAATGCTGAGGCCGGAATGTTAGGGAATGTAGGACCAGCTTGTTGAGATATTTAGTAAAAACACATCAGCTGCCGGTGATGTCCCCCCAAGTTGAAGGTTATAATTTTTCTACTCTTCCTAAAAAATAATGGTCTCTTGGAATGTGCAAGTAAATTAGTCATACGGTGTCCTGAGAATTGGTCTCTGTAATACATCCTGGTCTCCGAGAAAGAGCTGCAGTTGTATAATGGATTTCAGAAGTCTCTGAAGCTGGTTCAACTAACATATTTGTTAGTCTAATAAATGATATTGCTCTTGTCAAGATTTTTCCATATAGCACAATTTAATAGAGGAATCAATAGTTTCCTAGACATGACAAAAGGGCCTGGGTGTGCTTTGATGGGAGACACAAAGTCTCTTGTTCTAATAAAGCCAAAATGGAAAAAAAATAAAGTTTTTTCTTCCCTCTTTCAAGTGTATTTTTAGGAAGCTAAAATATACACGCCACTTTCTCTAGGAAAATATTTGTTTATCAGTGTTTCCTCCCACAGTCCTTTTACTCTGTTATTACATATGAATATGCATTTTGTTTTCATCTTACTCCTTCCCCTTGTTGGATGAGTTGTCACTAGTACATGTTTCTTCAGGGGGAAAAAAGACACTCTAAGTCGGAATATATTTTGATCCATTGGGTCTTTGGGATATTTCTCTAGAAATCTTTTAAGAAATGTTTTGGGCAAACATTGGCATCTACCTACAATTCTTCTCATTATAATTTTTTAAAATTCCCTAATGTGGTTTCGTACACTGAGAGGCTGTCTCCTGCAGCAGCTCCTGTGTTAACCAACATATTAAAGAGGTTCTAAGGTTGTAAGTACATCTTCTGGGCCTCAATGCCATAGGGATACCTTCGCTGACTTTAGTTAATGGGTTAAGCAAATCTCCTTTGGAGTTGCGGAAGCTGCTTGGAAGAAAACTGCTTTGGTATTGAGAATATTAGAACATCTGTGTGTCTCTTCCTCAGCCAAAACATTTAGTTTTTGCCATGGAATGTGTTATTTGGAGGATGTCTGATTTTCACGGCTATGGGTTCTACCTACTGGCAGAAACAATTTGCTGACCTTGTCCCTTAGCAGTTATCCCCAAATAACACCATCTTCAAATATGAACCCAAACATGGGTCAGAAAATGACTACTGGGGACAATTTCTATCAAACTGATGGGAGACTGCTCTTTGAAAAGCTTACTAGAACAGCTGAGATTATTGGTCATGGCTATATCTTGAGATAGAAATAGTCTCAGAACATTTCCAGAGAAGACAAATGAGTATATTGATGTGTGTTAGGGGAACTAAAATTGACGAGAGAGATTAGTTGTGGTGAGAGCAGTGGTTCTCAACTTGAATATGCCTTAGAATTACCTGGCGGGCTTTAAAGAATACCAGGATAGCCCTGGCTGGGTGGCTCAGTTGGTTAGAGCATTTGGTTCCAGGGCAGGGCATATACCGAGGTTGCAGGTTCAATCCCAGGTCGGCGTGAAAAATACAAAATTTCCAGGGTTTGGCCTTATTCTAAAGATTCCTGATTCAATTGGTCTGATGATTCTAGTGGGTAGTCAGGGCTGAGAACCATGAGTCTATAGCAGTGCTATTCAGAGTGTGGCTCCTTGGCCGGCAGTGGCGGTATCACATTGGGAATTGTTAGAAATGCCCTTGGGAGTAGGACCCAAGAATCTAGATGTTTTTGTTCCAGACGATTCTGAAGCTTCACCCATGATTCTCAAATGTTAGCATACATCAGAATCACTTGGAGGGCTTGTTAAAACAGATGCTGGACTCCATCCCTAGAGTTTCTGACTTAGTAGGCCTGGGATAGGACCGAGATTGTGCATTCTGACTGAGGTCTTGAGCTCACATTGGGAGCAGCATTGGTCCAGATTAGGCTTGGAGACTTGGACTGTTTCTGATTTTGTGCAAATGCAGCTGTTCTTAAGACCCTAGGATCTCAGCTCTATTACAGATGGACTGATGGGACTAATTGCTTTGGCTCGGACATTCGGCTCCCTTTCCCCAGCAAAGCTGCAAAGGCTGGGATAAAACTCCCAAAGTCAAGCTTTGGCTATTTTGACTAAGACACTTTGCCAGTTTATTGAGGTAAAATGAAGTAACTGGAAAGATTTCCCCCCTTCTCTGTATTGATTGGTTGTTTAACTGTATTAGGTGCATTGATGGAAGGCTTTGATTGTCAGACACACTTTATAATAGATCTGTTTTTGTCTCAGTGATAGAAGTAGAACATAAACTAATATCTTTAGGTAAATAGAAGTAACACTTTTTTTTTCTATTTCACAGATGGACTGGATGCTATTTAAGACAAGGGTTCTCTCTATATATTTGGGATAGAAGTAGGGTAGGGTGGTGGGGACAGTGGGTCCTCTGCCTGTCTGAGGACCTTCTCCTACTCTGGCTGATTTTGGCCACGTGGGAATACTGCACAGCATTGGCCAGAGCTTCCGGTTTGAAAGAAAAGTCAAGAACATGACGTTTCTTCTGAGAAATGTTCTGATCTTTGAATGTGGGCAACAATTTTTTTGAAACATAAAAAAACTTGTGCTGACCAAATAAAATGTGCGTGTGGGCAACCAGTTTGTGACCTCGGGGTGCCTTCTCTAAGTCTAACATTCCACTAAGAGTCATTCAAAATAACTTCTATTCAAAGTAACCTAAGAAATATACCCAATTTCCTGGGTTTGCTTTCTAGCATTGTGATTCCATGGGATGTAAGGGTAATAGAGAAAATGTTATTGCATATTTTTTTTTTTAAAAAAAGGATAACTTACATATCTCAGGCTCCAGTTTATGTGCTTCCAGATTTCAATGTAATAATCATCCTTGGTATAACATGTTTCTTTGGAAATGAAATTTGGATGCATTTCAATTTTTAATGCATGGAATTAGTAAGATGGGGGTTGGAACAGTTTCAAACTCCATAGAAGAGTAGCCACAGAAGAACATTCAAAGCAATAACTAAAAGTCTCAGTGGTATATGCTTCAATTATTGGATCTTGGGTATTCAGGGCTGACTACATTTTCCTGCATATTGAATTATTGTAGCATTAAGTTCCTGTAACATTTAGGAAATAGATGGCTGAGGAATGACTGAAAAGAGAAATTTAAAAAGCAGGCATCACATCCCTTTTTATTATGTTTATCTGTCCTCTCAAGGACAGAAGAGGCGCTTTCCATCTGTTTAAATCTGGGGCTGGCGTATCCAGCCCTGAGGTGCGGGAGTGTTTGTGGGTTTCCCTGGCACACCTGACTTTGCATTGACCCCCTCAGACCTGCCATTTCATGAGGGAAATCTGCTCTTATACATGCTCATTCCTATCCATGGTAACGGTTTTCTTTGCTCTCTGCTGACTTTGCTGATAGCTTTGTAGTTGGACTTGAAGCTGCCGATAGCATGGGGAGGCACGGACAGAGCATAATGGTAGCTCTGATTTTGTTCCTGTGCTATGTTGAGTTTCAGTTTTTGTGGCCTGTGAAGATACGATTTGGTATGTGCTGGCTGGTCGACAGAGGGAAAATTTCCAGGAGTAAAATCCAAGGTTGTTGCTATTGCTCCTGGAACATAAATACAGAGTATTGGTTAGTCGGATTTCCCTATGGTCAACAGTGTATGGGAAATAGGATTCATCTAAGATACTCACATCTGGCTAATAATTAAGTGGTATTTTATTTCACTCTTGCTATTTCTCCTTGTGTGTTTTCTGTCTTGAGGTCTCTATGGAGAGGATGGAATTTGTATGTTTTTGGCTCTGTAGCCAAATGCCATCTAATCTCTGCTTAACCACGAATAAAGCCTTTACAAACACAGATATGCTGGAGATCTATCTGCAGTCGGGTAGGGGTGCAAACATGTTGCAGCTTGGAGAACAAGCATGTAAATACTTGCCCGATGTAATTTTTATACTTTGGAAAGTAATTGAGAAAGGGATAGGAACAGGCCAGTCTTTCAGTGAGTAATTTTAGAAAGGAGAAAAACATTATGGAAATTGAAAAGAAATATTTTAGATTCTGACTTAAGTCGTGGTATGAGTTTGGAATGTTCGAATCTGTTCAGCAGGAGCCAGAGATGGTTTCTTAAGCAGAAAGGCATAGGCTCGTCAAAGCTGGCCTCGGCTCCTGAATTTGGTGTCCTAGGTAGACTCAGTTCTGATGGATCTTCTATGGGAGGCTGCTTAGTGCAGGGATGAAAATTCTAAGCCTGGTCCACGCAGTGCTGCAGAGTGTGCCAAAGTTAATTTCTTATTTCCAGCTATAAAATTGTCTACCTTTCCCTAACCTCTTGATCTTAATCAGTCCTTAACAAGCTGGTCATTAATTGCTTTATTTATGAAACTGAGGGTGATAGTACTTGCCCTGCTGCCTCATGGACTTTTGATAGTCAGTTGAGATAATGACTCTAAAAGTGCTTTTCAAATTGCTCAATGATACAGCGATGTAGGGAGTTGTTTGTCAATCTCTACTACAAGGATGACACACAGACTTTCCAGCCTAAATCAAAAGGTTGTATGTGGTACCAAATGTCCTTAAGTAAGTCATTTAGGAGCACTGTCCCATTGCAGTCATCCTAGTGGTCAATCAGATTTGAGTTTAAATCTGTGCTTCACGAACTGTACAACTCGATGTTTTTTTGAGCCTCATTTTCATTATCTATAAAAATTCTACAAAACCTATCTTACATAGTAATTTTGACGATTAAATGAGACAATATATATGAAAGTGCTTATAGCTAGGTTCCTATTAGATGCTAAATAAGTGTGGATTTGATTCACTGAGTTGTGCACCGGTAATAGTATAAAGCATGTGCAATGTATATAAGGGCACCCAAGACATTGTGAACCACTTTGTTGGCACAGCCCACTTCTTTGAATAAATCTGAAGAAGACGGAATTCAAGGCCTCCTGTACAAGTAGAAGCCTGGCTAAAAGGTCCCTCCTCAATAAATATAGCACCTGTAACAGTGTTATTCCTTCTGGAAAAAGCATTGCTCTTCCAAATGTCCTCTTTTACGATGCAAATATCTCTGCATAGGAAACACGTGAATACATTATTAACCATTAGCTCTTCAGCATGAATTGGCTGAGCTTGAGTTAGAGGGCCATTTTAGGGACAGGATTAGATTCTAAGTTTAACAACTAAGGGGAATAGTCAATGTAGTCAAATTACCATCACATTCCCCATAAATTCTACCACATATATGATTTTCGGTGTAAGTATTTAAATAACACAGTTTTCCTTCAGCATTGGAATGAATATATGACTGTTTTTAGGTGAGTATCAGATGAAATATTTGACTTGTGTTTAGTGTTAAGGTTATGTGAAAAAATATTTTTGTTTTTTAGGGTACATAGTTGAATTTACTCCATTTAAATGTATGTTTGATGTCACTAACGGTGACAAAATTTACTGAATGGAGTTAGCTGAATACATGTAGCCCCCATAGTAGAATGGGACCCCAAACAGGTTTGTTTTGAAAGGGAAACAAGATAGAGAGATAGATCTGCATCTTGGGCCATTGTCTAGAGAGGGTGGGGGCAGAGCATCAGTAATGAGAAGCTCTGGGGAGCCAGAGGGCAGGAAAAAGGAGGGTGAACAAAAGGCAAGATGTTTTTAAAGGTGTATGCCTAGTAAATATATAGGTGCTCAACCAGTAATTGTTAAATGGATAAATAAATTATGATTGTCTGCAGAAAGTTTATCCAACTTATGCCCTCATCAGTGAATATAAGAATGTTTATTTTACTGCACCCTTACAAGCATTAAATATTTTTAAAAATTTTGTGGCAATCTGATAGAGCAATATATTACTTCATTTTTGTTTTTAATGTGCATTTAGAAGAACTGGTGCCAGTCTCTTCTTTTCACAGAGTGGGACAGGAAAAACAAGCTGACTGCTTGATCCTTCTGATTTCAGCCACCTCAATCCATCCGCTTTGATGTCTGTGACTTTCTGTGACAGTCACTTGCCTGAAGTGCGTTTGTTTGATCTGGGCTGTCCCTTAAAAGCAGTGGTCACTTGGACTTGGTCTGTTTACCACTGACTTTGCCCTGAGCCGGCTTCTGGTTCTGACTGCTCTGTACCAAGAGGTTGCTGACATCTCCCTTAAATAAGGCCTCTGCTGAGAACATGTGGTATATCCACATCATTGTGCATTCTCAGGACCCTCTTCCGCTCTCCTTTCCTTCTCTGCACCTATCTAATGTCCACCCATCTGCTACTGGCTCAAGCCCCAGTTCCTTTTCCCATTGGATATATGACACAATTGACCAAACCACTCATTTAATGAGACTAAGTATCAAGTAAATGACATAGACAATAATCAGCATCTAAGAAAGGGTAAGTACATAATAATAAAAATAGGGTAGGTACATAATAACAGCAATGGTAGAAAGAGTCAATGGGAATTTCATCAGGACAGCTTCATTACTGAGATGAAGAAGAATCACAAACCCAGGATTCAAGTCAATGAATAGCACGTTGGTGGTATAACAGTCTTCGAGTCAGGGACTCTGAATTCCAGTCTTCCAGTCAGGGACTCACCACCAGTCCTATGGAAAACAGTTTAATCTCCACATCTTGGTTTTCTCATCTGTGAGACCAAACTCAGCTGGGTTGCCTGGATTACATGTCCTAAGGCCTTGCCAAGTGGCTAAATTGAAGGACTGATTTAAAGGAAGTAAAAAAGAAGATAAAAATGACACCACCCAAAGAGAGTCCATTACTCAGCTCAAGTTGCTGTGTTCTGAGGAATTAGAAGCCATGATCTATGATTTGAGTATAACTCAGGGAACAATTTTGGTCTAACAACTTCAACTATATTTACAACCTTTCCCCCACTTCAACCCTCTGCTTTTTACTCTATAAACTTCCTCCTTTATGTCTAGAGAAATTCTGCCTAAATTCCTTGAGGGTCTGACCCTTTCTGAGCCTTAGTTTATGTTCTTTTGTTCTTGTACTTGACATGATCTCAAATAGTCTTGTAAAATCTTGCTTCTGTTCCCTTCAGAATTTTATATTCCTCCATAAGGCATTCTTTCCCCCTTCCTTTAGAAAAATAGCTGCATTGCTTTGGTACCTGTTTTTCTTTTATTAATATAGATAAAAATTTCAAGTTCCTTAAATGATACAGATTGCCTTTTCTGGCATTATTGCTGTGTACAGAATCACCTAAAACAAAGTTATTTGAGCAAAGTTAACATTTGGCAAATCTGTATTAAACCCAGTAATAGCCATTGGAATGTTTAGGGAGGATTGCTTAGAATGAAGCTGATAATCTGCTCTCGGGGAAAGGTAGGGAGCCTGAAATGGCAGCGACGGCTCAGCACAGTGTTGCTATTCTCTGATCAATTCATGAATGTAAGCACTGCGTCAATAGCACTCTTTTCATTTGTTCATTTATTCAATAGATGTTCACTCTCTCAGAGGCAAATGGGTATAGTTTGCTTTCAGGAAAAGGTGAGCTGTGCAAACACTTAAAAATAGCAGTTATTCATTTAAGAAATATTTTTGAGAGTCTGCGCTGTGCCAGACTCTATGCCCAGAGCACAGGATACAAAATACCAGGCACAATTCTTGCCCCACGGAAGTTCGTTGTCTAGTGCAAGAGATGGACGGACCAACAGTCAGTTATAACGCAGTGTGACAAATGCTCTGACGGGTCAGGGCTGAGAGAGGCACCGCACCTCTTCTGGGGGTGAAGCAGGGGTTGGAGAAGAAGACTTCCTGGAAGAATTGATGTTTCGGGCAGGGCAGGCGACATATGGAAAGATGGAATGTGGGATGAGAAGGAAGGTATCCTATGAATGTATTAATGCCCTATTGCAGCTGTAACAATGATCACAAATTAAATTTCATCTTCCTTAAATGATACAGATTACTAAGTGGCTTAAAAACACACGGATTCTGGAGGCCTGAAGTCAGAAATGAGCCTCCTTGGAATAAAATCAAGGTGCTGGTAGAGCTGTGTTTCTTCTGGAAGCTTTAGTGAATAATCCACTTCCAGTTTCTAGAAGCCCCCTGCATTTCTTGGCTCATGGCCCCTTCTTCCATTTTCAAAGCCAGTAATTGTAATCCTTCCCCCCCCGCCCCCCAATCACTTATAAGAACCCTTGTGATTACATTGAGCCCTCCTGGATGACCCAGGATAACCTCTCCATCTCAGAATCCTCAATACAATCTCACCTGCAAAGTCTTTTTTGTCATATAAAGAACATATTTACAGGTTCTAGGAATTAAGATGTAATCATCTTGGGGGTGGGGTGGTGTCACTATTCTATCTTTCTCAATGAACAAAGGGCATTTTGAGGGGAAGGAGAAGGGACCCCAATCTGAAGTTATTTGAATATACTTTGAGAGGTTCAGTGCATAGTCTTAAAGACAGAAGAACAACTCAAGTCTAAACCACTTACCTTCTTATACATAATCTGAATTTCATGTTACTCCTGTGAAACCTCATTAATGGCCCCATTCGAGAAGAACAGCCATCATTTGACAGTTCTTAAAGAAAAATACAAATTAGGGCAGCGTTCTCTCCTATAATGAAGCTACATGAAATTATACCTTAAGAAACAGTGTTGATTCAGAAACAGTTACGTTCTGAGTAAAGCCTGCTGCTTGACTCAGTTTACCTTGCTTAAGAATCGCCTATTTCAGTTGGCTTCTCTTCCGGCTATTCTCTTCATACTTGCAGTTTAGAGTAGTAACCTGCAGGTGTGCCTCTTTATCACCTTCCCTGTCACTGAGACCAAACTGGGGAGCCTTGCGCCACCCCTGAATCAGCAGAGGCCTGCCCCACCGGTGTCAGCTGAGCCTGACCCAGCTGCTCTGTCAGCTTTGGCAGCAACGACCAGGGCATTTCAGGTCCTGCTGATCTCTCTGCAGTGCGGAGGCTGGCGTGGAAAGCCTGGTGGACGCCTGCTCGGATGGAGTGGGACACGGGTAAATGCTGTCCCAGAGCTGCTATGCTGTCTGCTCTTGGTGGCTGACTATGAAAGTTTAGCTGCTGCAGTGGGTGGCAGGGTATCACTTTCTTATTTTTGGAAGTAAACTTAGAGTTGATGATGAGGCTTTGATAGAAGTGACCGATGAACTGACTCAAAGTTTCTAATACGTTTGCCTTGTGTTTTAACAATTATTACAAAATATTTAAATTCATATCACATTTACAAA
This sequence comes from Myotis myotis, assembly GCF_014108235.1. Taxonomy (NCBI): domain Eukaryota; kingdom Metazoa; phylum Chordata; class Mammalia; order Chiroptera; family Vespertilionidae; genus Myotis; species Myotis myotis. The sequence goes on from NW_023416390.1 coordinate 43,064,399, forward strand.
CTGATTAAAAAAGAAACTCCAAAACAAAAGAAATTTTAGACATCAGGCATTCTTAAGACAGTCTTTCAAGCTAGGCTAAACAGTGCTCACCAGCCAAATGTGTTTACCAGTGCCCCATGGCGTGTTTGATGCCGGAGATTTCAGAGGTCTGTGTACGTATGGAGTCAGTGTTCTTTCTTTCCTGTTATGATTCCAGATTTCTTCCTACACTGGCTTGTCTTGGGTCCTGAGCCCTTTCTCTACATTCTGTGTAGGACCCTGAAGTTGCTGTGGCGGGTCAGGAAAAGCTTGAACTCTGACGTCTTGGACCCCGAGCTGAACCAGACTCCACCACTTGCTCATTGTGCAAACGTGAGCCTGTCACATGGTTGCCGTTTGCTGAGCACCATCTGTGTGCGTGACTCCAGGCCCCCCGCACATCAGGCAGTCAGCACAACCACCCTGTTTCAGATGGACAAACAGAAAGTACACACACACACTTAGTCCTCATGGCTCTTGGGTGATGAAACTGGCTCTGAATCCAGGGATTTCCAATGGTTTTCTTCAGGAAGAGGGGTTCGGCAGGGGAAGGTTTTCTTTAGGGTGAGGGCTCGGTGGTGCACAGTTGGGGTGGCTATGGGCCCCCAATCCTTCGTTTGAGAAAAGTCCTATTGTCATCTGCTCGATCATTAAGAATTTATTAGGAAAAAGGTTTGGAGTTAAAAAGTCATTTAAAAATAATTAAATTTTAATTTTATTATGACTTCCTCAGTTCTTTAAGCTTGTAGAGACTCTTCATCTGTTAATGCAGGGTAACTTTATAGAATATAGGAAAAAGTAAATGAAGTAAAATGAGTGAACCGTCTAGTATAGGATGGGACTTCCTACCCCAAATGGTTCTCTTCCCCCTTATCATAAAGAGATTTTGCATCTAAGGTATGGCTCAACTGTGCCTGGGGCACAATTTGAACCATTTACTCAGATATTTTTGCATTATTTATAATAATGGCTAATTAATTCAATAAACACTAGTTTAGAACCAACTGTGTGCCTGGAAATGTGTTAGGTCTGTGGCCAGAGCTGCTGGTGGATAGGTAGGGTGGGCAGCCATCTAATATGGTGGCTATGAGTGTTGTCTCCTTTGGCCCCATACCACTCTCTGAGGAGCGTTATGTCTGAAAAGCCTCCTCTGAGGATCTATATCTATGTCTATGAATAAATATTAATCACTGTTACTATCTCTATTTGTTAAAATGTATTATTTTATAAAAATGCATTTTATTATTTTTAAAATTTATTATTTTTTATTGAATTTAATGGAGTAACACCAGTCAATAAGAATATATAGGTTTCAAGTATATAGCTCCACGATACGTGATCTGTATATTGCATTGTGCGGTCTTGTGTTTGGCTCTCTTTTCAAAATTTCTCACTAAAATTCAAAGCCATCAAGAGAGGCAACTGTTCAGTTTTTATGTTTGTTCCCTAAGAGGGCAACTATAGAGAAACCCAGGGTAGATTGGGATGAAGGCCTGAGATGAAGGAAAGGGATCAGTGGGGAGGCAGAGCAGCTCTAAGGTCAACATTTATTTTCTCTGTCTTGGTCAGAGTGCGCCTGTGCCAGGCCAAGGGGCTAAAATGACACACATTGTGTTCTCTGGGTCTCGGGCCTATAGCTCTGGCCTAGGGATGCCTGTTGGAGTCTGTCCACTGACGCAGGTGGGCTTTCATCTAGGAAAGAGGGAGATTCAGGCCAGTGAACTCGAGGAGGCCAGGTGATCAGATAACCAGGGTAGGGGAAAAGGGAAGGGACAGATCAAGAAGTAGTGAGTCGCCCTAACCGGTTTGGCTCAGTGGATAGAGCGTCGGCCTGTGGACTGAAGGGTCCCAGGTTTGATTCCGGTCAAGGGCATGTACCTTGGTTGCGGGCACATCCCCAGTGGGAGGTGTGCAGGAGGCAGCTGACCTATGTTTCTCTCTCATCGATGTTTCTGACTCTCTATCCCTCTCCTTTCCTCTCTGTAAAAAATCAATAAAATATGTTAAAAAAAATAAGTAGTGAGCCAGGGACCCAGGGCAACATACTGTAACTCCCACAGACATTGAGTTTGGGGGGATAGGGTGAAAATACCAATTTCAAATAGCAACTTGCAAACCTATGAAAAGACTGACTTAGTTGAAAAAGACCTTAAGAGTTTTCCAAAGTTTGGTAATAAATAATGAGGAGTTATCCTACTTCTAGGGCTGCCAAAAATAAGTTGTTCCATGAGCAAAAAAGGCCAGGTAAGAAAAGAAAGGTAAGAGATTATTCAGACCAAGACATCTCTTGAATGATGATGTCCTGAATGAAGAGAGAGTCCACCCTATACCAAGAGGCTGGACTGGCCAAGAAAAGATACTAAGAAACTTTTCAAGAGACTGGCAATGAAATGAACAATCACAATCACAAATATTGGCATGTACCAGGTGCTCATTGAAACCCTTTGTACGTATGAGCTCACTCAATCCTAATAATATTTGTATGAAACAGTGCTATTATTATCCCCATTTTTACAGGTGAGCTGTGGCAAGTCAGGTTAAGGTGCTTCCCTAAGGTCAGTGGTGAGGCCAGAGTTCAAATTGAGAGACTGATCCCAGAACCCATGTTCTCTCACATTTGCTTTCTCTCTACAAAGTACACCAGGAGTTTAGGAACAGTCCTATGCGAAGCTAAGGCTGGAGCAGTGGTTTTTAACTGAGGCCAGACCTCCTGGAGTGGTAAGCAAAAGCTAGTGTGTCTGGTCTGGCCGGTGTGGCTCAATGGTTGAGTGTTGACCCATGAACCCGGAGGTCACAGTTCAATTCCTAGTCAGGGCACATGCTGGGGATGCGGGTTTGATCCCTAGTGAGGGGCATGTAGGAGGCAGCCGATTCTCTCTCATCATTGATGTTATCTCCCTTTCCTTCTCCTTTCCTCTCTGAAATCAGTAAAAACATACTTAAAAGAAAAAAGAAGTTAGTGTGTCTGTTAGTATAGGTTATTTTCCCAAAGGAGTAGGAGGACATAGTATTGGTCCCTTTTCCAGATAAATCAACGACCACAAATAAGTAAGAATTCCAGAGGGTTAGAGGTAATTCCTGGACACCACCCTCCTAACCAAGGCCAGGATTCTGGGAAGCCTGTTGGGCTATGGAGCTGAGGCTGACTGGCTGGTACCTTCAGCTGGATCTCCCAGAAAGTGTGTTTCCAGGGGCTCAGCTGTCTGTCCTCTTGGGAACTTTGGCTGGGAGGGATCATCCCATGGTAAGCATTTCATTAGCCCGCTTTGGCTCAGTGTATATTGACTAGAAGATGAGGCCTATTAAAACGGGAAAATGTCACTGCTCTAGAACATTTTTCTTTTGAGTGCCATTATCCACGACTTCTGCTGAGGGAAAAGCAAAAGCAAAATCCTTATATTCTGGGCAAACACTTGTGCAATTTTCTGGCGACAGTGATTACTACTTACCTAGCTTCATAATAGATCTATCTTATCCATAGGACACAATGTAGCTTAAAAACCAGAAGCAATGCTGGGGGATTGGAAAACAGGGCATTGCTCTTATTTTCAGATCAGATTTTGTATTATTATAAGTCACTTTCCAGACAACTTAGACTAAGCAGACAGAGGTTCTCTCTGTGAAGATCAATATTGTCACTGGACCTGAGCAGCAAAGAACTATATATTTTTTCTACCATATATACCTAACCATGAGGAAGAGTGATGAATCAGGAACAACTGATGTATTAGAGCAGGGGTGGGGAACATCTGGCCCACTCGCCATATAAGGCCCGAGAAATCATTTGGTCTGGCCCTCCCAAGGCATTAGGGGTAAGTTAATTAAATGTTTGACCAAATATAGCAGGCTAAGTTTTAAATTGATAATTTTGTAAGGCCCAAGAAAGATGTTATAAATATCCAAATGGCCCTTGGCATTAAAAAGGTTCCCCACCCCTGTATAAGAGTCACTTAATTGGTGTCTGAAAATCTACCATTTTGCTTTTGTAGAATATTAGCATGGCTTTCAACATTCTTATTCTTAGATTTCAGTAAGCTATCCAAATATTCTTCCCACCATAAAGCACATTCTACAATCAGAGTCTGATATCAAGATCATATCTCTTCCTGTCCCTCAATTCTTTCACTCTGGCTTTAAATCCTACCTCTGTCATAAGTTACAACCTCATAAGCCTTAGTTTCACATCTTTCATATAGTTTCTAGTTTTTTGTGCTTGATTTATTGATTATATATTTTTTTGTAATTCTTTGTGGTTATAACAATTTTGGCCTTATCTATTTTGAGGCTATGAGTGTGTTCAAGTTTAGAGTTGTATCTTTGTGGTGAATTAAACTTACCATTTTGTAGTGTATCTTTTAGCTTTAGCAATTCTATTTGTCTTGTATACCTCTCCCATCCTTTAACTTTTAACCTTTTATATCCTTATGTTTTAGCACATTTCTTTTTTTAAAAATATATTTTATTGATTTTTTACAGAGAGGAAGGGAGAGGGATAGAGAGTTAGAAACATCGATTAGAGAGAAACATCGATCAGCTGCCTCCTGCACTACTGGGGATGTGCCTGCAACCAATGTACATGCCCTTGACCAGAATCGAACCTGGGACCCTTCAGTTCGCAGGCTGATGCTCTATCCACAGCCAAACCGGTCAGGGCAGCACATTTCTTATAATCCATAAGTAGCTGTTTCTTAAAAAACATATAGTCTTATTAAAGGCTAATCAACATCCTTGACCCAAACAATATAAGAACCTTTGAATATTTTAACTCCCATCATCTTTCCTGACTTACTGGTACATGTTATTTTATCATATATTTTATTTCAACTCCTTTTGTTTTGGGCATTGCAGTAGGTGCTATGTGTACTGCCTCCGTTCCTCTTTCAGGACTGAGACATAACTTCTGCCAGCTGCTGGGATTGTTGGTGTCTGATGGCTCTCAACGGAGTCCTCACTGGGAAATCTCAGCAGAAGAGAATGACTTTGCCCAAAGTCATGACCCTCCCTGGAAGCAGTTCATATCTACGCCTGGTCAGTGTGTGTGTATATGTGGGGATAAAGGCCCATTTACCTAAAGGTGGAGTGAACTCTGATGGCCATGTCAGCTCCAGAGCTCTCTGTGGGATCAGATGATGTTTTGTTGTGATTATATCACAATTCAACTTCTTTCTCTACCATTTCTACTTCGTTTACTCCCCAACAGGTATGGCCTGCTACACAGCTCTTCCTCAGACTTCCTGCACACAAACCTCAGACTCATAGTCAGTCATTTCCCAGGGAATCCCACTTGGGTTAAGTGTTCATGGCCGGTGTTCATTTAGAATTACTCACATATTTTCCATTTTATTTGCAAATAATTTCTTCCTGCATCTGGGATCAATTTCCTTCTGCCTGAATTATATCCCTTAAAATTCCTTTAGACAGAATATGCTGAGTGAAAAGTCTTCATGTTGCTTTGTTCTGAAAGATAATTTTAATGGGTATGAAATTCTACATTGATAATTATTTTCTTGCGGTTCATTGAAGATGTTATTCTACTATTTTCTGATTTTTATGGTTGCTATTGCAAATTTAGATGTCAAATGAACTGTCACTTATTTGAAGGTAATCTGTTTTTTTCTTTAATCTGCTTTTCAGATTTTTTTTTGTCTTTGAAGTTCTGCAGTTTCATTATTTTTACTATAGTGTGTCTAAGGGAGGATTTATTTGTATTTAACTTACTTTTATTTCCAGACTGCTGGAGATGAAAGTGAGCCTTAGTTTTTACTTCTGTAAAATGGGTAATGTTGATAATTTCTGTTTTAGTGTCTGTATCTCTATAGAAAGAGAAATGTGGTGGCAACTTAGAGGAATGGTTTGCTTAACCAGGCTGTTCTTTGAGCATTTCCTTCACTTTACCAACCTTCCCAACTCTTGATGTTGTAAAGCTAAAAATAACATACATAATAATCATGCCATCTGGAGGCGTGGTGCACCTGTTCTCCTTTTCCCTCCCAGAACACGTGTACTTAGCTACAAAAGGGGGGCTGCCTTCTATGCAGTTTGGCAGAATGGTAAGGGAAGACATTTGCAGACTTTGAACCCTGAAGCATTTTTAACTGAAATAATGAGAGTTTCTGTTTTGCTTAGCCAGCACAAAAGCTAAGTACTTTTCCAATTCTACAATTAATTTGATTCATGCAGATAGCTTATTCTTTAAAATACATCTAGCACTAGAACGGAAATGATTGTCTAAACTACAGAATTATACAGATCACTATTGAACAAGCTCTTTACTTTATGGAGCCTGTACACCCAGTCAGAAGAAAATAACTTTTAAAAGTCTTTGCAATATTTTGTCAGCCACCCATATTTATTCAGCATCTTCAGGGCTTTTAGGTGTGGAGACTAGATAGATACACAGAGTACAGAAGTAGTAAGTTTGTTCTGCTTTCAAAGAGTTTCGAAGCATTATTATGCTTTTGGTATTATTCCTCAAAGCTACTTTTTTTTTCCTTTTCCAATGGTGGGCAAGAGGGCATTTCTTAGCTTCTCCTCTTTAAGTCTCCCATCAGAAGGTCCTCGAGGTGAACAATGATGTATTCCCTCCTGACTGTAAGTAAGTGAGCAGTCCTGGGCTGCCAGCTGCCAGCTGCCTGCTGGAGTGAGTTAGCCGCCGTGTGCCTGCACCCAGAGCTCAGAACATGAGTTGGGCAACAACTGAGTCTAAAAATAAGTCTGCAGTCACATTCCAGTCACCATGCTGTGGGCACATCATGCCCTGCAGCCTTTCAGTAGGAGCACAGCAGGGCATGTGGGGCCACCTTCTGTATCTGCAGGCCTCTATGGCAACCATTCTCTGTCATATCAAGTTTCTTTTTTCTTTCTTTTTATTAAATATATTTTTATTGATTTCAGAGAGGAAGGGAGAGGGAGAGAGAGAGAAACATCAGTGATGAGAGAGAATCGTTAATTGGCTGCCTCCTACACATCCCACACTAGGGATCAAGCCCGCAGCCCAGGGATATGCCCTGACTGGGAATCGAACCGTGACCTTCTGGTTCATAGGTCGACGCTTAACCACTGAGCCATGCCGGCTGGGCCATATCAAGTTTCTGATACAAGGCATGGCACACAGAAAGCCATTGTTGGGATACTGGTGATGGTCTGGTGGAGTTATAACCAGAGGCAATGCTGTGTTTGTCAGTCGTTATGCAGGAGAGGGTGGAAAGCCAGCCTTTCTTCAGTGATCTTAATAGACCCATTCCCTGAAAGCTTCCGCGGCTAATTGTGGTGAAAATGTGCCAGGTAAACCCTGTTCATGCCAACCGTAATTAATAGTGTTATCGTCTTCAAGGCCATAATGCTCATCAGTTATTAATTAGCAATTCATTTTGTTGAATAAATAATACTTATGATTGATGATAGAACTTGTAATTGGGCACTAGAAGTGGCCCTCCTGGGATTGGCTCACCAGCAAATATTAACCACGATGTAGTAACAAAAAACACGGAGATCATGCCGGGAAATTCACAGTAAACAATTGTGACACAGCCAAAGTGTTCCTTCTCAACCGAGGATAAGTCCGTCTTGAGTGTCGGATGTTTTTCCTGGGCCTGAGTATATTAATTGTTTCTGGTCACAATTGGGGTTTCCTATTTTCTCTGAAGCTTGTAATCAGCCACCTTATTTTTCTTCCCCCAAAAGCAAATTGTTCTTTGCTAGACATTCTATTGACTTTGAATTACTCTTGTGATAGGTTCTTCTGAAGTATTGTCATGACACGTGCACACAAACTTGAGGAAAAAAAGTGTTTTTACAAAAAGGTAATGATTGAAAATTTTATTTTAAATGATTCCTTAAATTGAATTCACTTTAGATTAACAGATTTTCCTGCCCAATTGATTTTCTGGCATTCATGCAGTCATCCAGAAGAGATAAAATGGGGGTTCATTTAGTCCCCAGCTCCGAGGAAACTGAGAGCCTGGCAAATTGAACCAGCAAAGCTTCCTTCTCGCCCGCTCGGTTGGAGCAGGACAACCGGGGCCGGTCAGCTGCTGACCAGATGCTGCCTTCAATTAATATTCCAGCCCTCAAAGACATTTATCGCTCACTCTCCAAAGCAGAGCAGCTGAGTAATAAAGGGAAACACTAAAGCCGTTTTTTTCAAGAGCATTTATAATGGCTAAATTGCTTGAAATAAATTAGCACAAAAAATAAACATAGTTTGTATAGTATCTGTAAAACAAATTCCTGGTCTTGGGAAAATAGACAAAGTAAGAGCTTGCATTTAACAAGCACATGCAATATGCTTCATTAAGACAGGGCTGCTTTTTTTTTTTTTCCAACTTAAAAAGGGTTAATAAACTCCAAGATATCATTGCCAGTTAAACAGGTCCTGCAACATTTTAAGGGAAGTAAGAGGCTACAAAAGAGATAGTTAAAAAGAAACCAAGAGACTGTGTTGTAATGCTAACAGGCAATTAACAAACTCATGGGTGTTAATTATCTTCATACTGTATCATGTTCAATTAGCTTAGTCTCTGCAACAAAGGCAACGATGAACAATTGCTTTGATAGGCGTACAGTACTTCATTTGTAGTTAATCGGTTTAAGCCCTCTGGTTGCTAGGTTACCTCCGTCTCTAGAGGTAAAAAGCTGTACAGATGCACTATGTTTAAATGACTACAGAGAACTGTTTAAACTCAAACCATGTATAACTCTTTATTGATTTTTCACAGAAGATCTCAGCTCTGATGATAAGGTTTTGATATATTTTCCTGCTACAGCCAGTTCCTTGGAGTATTGCAGAAAAAAAATCTGTCAATATGCTTCTATTATGATCTCTTGATCTGTGCCTATAAAAACCTTTAGCCGCAGCCCTTATTATAAATAATGGAAGAAGCAATATCTGATTTTTTTTCCACACTGTACTACATGAAGATTTTTTTTTCTTCATTGCCTTTGGATCCAAATTACAGGACTTCTTTCTGTACCCATGCTCCAAAATAATAAAGAAGAATTTCCAGCTCTAATTAATTTGATTGACTCTCAGCAGGACAGGATCAGCTGTAGCATCATGAACTTTAACAATAACTACCAACTGATGGGCAGTTCACATCAATAAGACCATCACTAGCCTCTCTCTCACCTGTCACCAGGCGGGGAGTGAGCAATAACCAGCCCCCCACAGATGCTCCCCGCTTAGCGCTTTCTGCCCTATTAGCAATTTATAATGGTGATCAAGAAACAGTCAGCGGCAAATCAAGACAACTGTCTGGCTGCCTGTTTAATTGGCCTTGTTTGCTTTTTGATAAATGGCTCGTGACTACCATAGGCCCCTGTATTTTGACTTTTAATAGGCCACAGTGATTAGACTACCAACAGATACTAGGTCAAACCTGAGGGAAGGTGCAGAAACTGTTAATTAATATCAATAATAGGCAATTATTAGTTAGACAGAAGGACCTACTAGCTGCGTGCTCTGATGGCTCAGAGCTAACTGGGAGAGAAGCTCTGCCAAATTAGCATAACTGTGTATGCAGACTGCATGGTGGATCCTAGCAAGCATCTGTTATGTTAGAAATTCAAATAGAATTTCTGCCTTTGGAGTGAGATTCGCAGAGTCAGCAGTCCCTCGTGGCCGTTTCAAGGCACTAACAATACCCTAGTGACTGGTGTCCTTCCAAATGGGCTGTGTTTCAGGCTAAGCATTAAATTGCGCCTTTTCTTTGGAGTTGTGCTGTTGAGGAGCTTAAGGGGGTCACTGTCCTTTGGCCGGCAGAGGGTGGAGGAGAAGGGTTCACGTGGAAGCCGCGACCCTTCAATACAGTTCCTCATGTTGTAGTGACCCCCAATTTCATTATTACAAATTGGACATAACTAAAGCATAGTGATTAATCACAAAAACAATATGTAATTATAGATGTGTTTTCCGATGGTCTTAGGCGACCCCTGTGAAAAGGTCGTTTGACCCCCAAAGGTGTCGTGACCCACAGGTTGAGAACCGCTGCTTAGAGGGAAGTGTGATGTGGGCCCCGCAGACTCAGGGAAGGACATGGAGTTTCTGTGTTTGCTGTTTCATAATTAGCACCCAAAACATGGCTGTGTCCAACATGTCACACATGCTATATATAATCCTCACCGTATGATTCTTTGTTATTCATTCTTTGAAGTGTGTATGTTTGGGTGTATGTAATTAAAAAAAGCTGGTAGTATGTTTTGGAGCGTAAAAAAGAGTTAAGATGGAGTAGCAATTAGCAATGATATTATAGGAATCATAAATACTATTCCCTACACTTGTTAATGATGGTAAGGTCACCTTGGGCAAAATTCCAAATGATAGTCAAAGGATGGTAGCATTGGACAGAACTTAGGGATTCTTAAACACAACTTGAGAAACTAAGATCCAGAGAGGTCAGAAGACCTCGTTAGAGTCACCGCACTGGTTCAGGGCATGGCTAGAAAGAGACATAGGTTTCTCAGTTTTCCTGCCTAGAACCCATAGCCTGACCTTGCTGCCTCCCTAAGAAGCTATGGGTTTCTACCTGTGACTTAGTGTCTGGTAGATATTTCCAAAAAGCATGTTTGAAATGTAAGTGTGAAATATATGCAAGAAGTGCTCCTGCCAAAGAAATGTATGACATTTATGAAATAGCATGTTATCAAACATACTTTATTTTTAGGATTTAAAAAAACTTGGTTATAAAATTCTAAAATCTACAACCACTTCTTGAGATGTTTTATATTTTAACGTTAGGCACAGATTTTTTTTAGAAGGGTGAATTATGATTATGTTATCCCTTATTTTATTTTGAGCTTGTTTTCTTATACATCTTGCTTGAACCAAACAGGGCAAGGATCTGTGTGTGGTGCCCTTTTCTTCCCCCACCAGAGGACTGACATTTAAGACCCATTTGACTAAACATTTTTAAGATCTTTAAAATAAATTGGTGTGTGTGTGTGTGTGTGTGTGTATGTGCGTGTGCGCGCATGCACGCACAGCATGGGTGTGCAAACATGTAAAGGGTCAGAATCTGCTTCTTCAAAAATTGAAATTTGGAATATAACTAACTGCAGTTTTCTCCCTTCTTCATCCTACCTTCCCCTCCCCCCTCCCCCCGCCACTCCCACACACATTCTGCCCCAATATTAAGGCCATTTCTTCCGGCTGCATCTTTTCCCTGATTGTGCTGGGCCATTAATCCTTTTTAGTATCACAGTGTCAGAGAAAATGGGGTTACTTTTTCATCTCTATTCCTGCAAAAATACTTGGAAAGTCATCTGGTTTTAAGTCTATAAGGAAATTCTATGTATGCTTAAAAATAACATTTTCAAATAATTCATCTCTGAGAATAAAATCTTTTAAAATGATGGAAATAATAACACTTTTTAAAATTTCACCTTTTTATTCAACAAAAATATTTGTTGAGCCCTGGGCCAGGATATAAAAGAATCATAAAGATAGTGATCATCATAGTACATTTACAAATTATTTACTCCTACCATGCGGTCTCTTTGCTAACATTTTATATGTCTCAGCCATTTAATTTTCATAGTAACCCAGTGAAGTAGTTGCTTAAATACCCATTTTACAAAGGAAGAGATGGAGGTTTTGCAACTCTTCATTTAACTTAAATTTAAATCTTAACACTTTGCAATTAATTGTTTTACCTTTTTTGAGGATTTAAAGGATTTCCCCAATTCCTCTGTATTAAAATATACTAGATAATATGTTTTAGACAAAGTTTGGGAAGCAACAACACTATGGTTCATTTTATAATTTCTTCAGGTGTTACCTTTTTTTTAAGCTAGAGAACATGCATAGGTGTTACTGTGGCATTTTAATCTTTAATATTTCTGGAGTGAGAAGAAATAATATATGTATTTTAATTATTAGGGTTTGGTTATTTTATTCCTGTGAATTCAACATGTTGTGGCATATTTGCTGCTTAAGTTGTATTCCATTATTTTATTTACCACAAAGAAATAAAAATATGCTACCAACTAAACTATGACACAATGCTTTTTAATATTTTCTTTTGGGCTATCAAAAACATGGGTGATACCGCATTTCTTTAAAAAGTGCTTCATTCTTACCTCTGGGATTTTCTTCCATGTCAATAGCATCTATTTGGCAGGTTTGATGTGGGTACTTTTAATGTTCTCATATGAGCAGAACATGACAACTCAGTCAGGACTCAGGCTAGCTGATGATTATAGTATAATCTGATTTCAGAGATTTTAAAATGTACAAAAAATGTACACCTTATAGTCCATGAGATGTGTTAGAACACCCATCAGTGATCTGTCAGTGTCCAAATATACGTAGTTATATAATTTTCATATAAGTAAGTTCAGTAATTAATTTCAGCATATTGAGATGACATGTGATTACACATGTTTTTCTCATAGCAATGTTTACAGACAAGCTGTTGATAGTGTGTTGACTAAATGGTGAATATGGTGAGAAATCCTGAAAACTTTCTCCACTATATATAGCTGGATCTGAGACTAGTAAATGAGTCTTCAGTTTTTTTTATTGTTGTTATTTTTTTTTGTATTTGTTACTAAGATTGGCCTATGAAGTTTTTATGAGCCAAATTCTACATGTGGCCAATTATGCCCTTAGTGCTTTAGTTGTACCAAGAGTACCGCCATGGCCTGTGAATGGAGGAATTTTTCTCTTTAGCTTGTTGGCGCCAGGATCACTGGAAAATTATCCTTAGAAAGTGTGGACAGTGAGGTCTTGGACTTAAATGGGCTTCAGAGTGTGTGTCTATAAGGGGGAAGGCCCTAACTCGATCGGTACCTATGAGCCTCATGTGGGCATCAGCCTCTGGTTTTGGCGATGTGCTAGAATGTGTAGAACCTACTATTCCACGTCTTGTGGCACTTTAGTCCATTTTTTTCCTCCTTGGCAAATGTTAGTGCTTGGATAGATATTGACATTTATTTATTTATTTTAAATATATTTTTTAATTTATTTCAGAGAGGAATAGAGATATAGAGTCATCAATGATGAGAGAGAATCATTGATTGGCTGCCTCCTGCATGCCCCACGCTGGGGATTGAGCCCACAAACCAGGCATGTGCCCTGACCGGGAATCAAACTGGTGACCTCCTGGTTCATAAGTCGAAGCACAACCGCTGAGCCACGCTGGCCGGGCAATATTGACATTAATTGAGCCCATTTCCATTCATGCCTAATGTAGCCATGACTGCTAATAAGGGGCTGGTAGTCTTCCTCATGGGAAGTAACATATTAGTGAAGAGCCAGGGTTTTGCAGTCATTCAGGCTTGGGTTCAAATCCTAGTGCAGCCACTTATTAGCTGTGTGATTCTGGGCTCAGTTTTCTCATCAGTAACATGGTGGACTATGATACCTACTCCATATCTGTAGGTATCTGAGAAAACGTATGTGGCACTCTTTGTCTCATTACTGGGTGTAATAAATGCACAATTGGTAATGCTCATCGTCATTATTATTACTATTATTAATAGACTCTCATGCTGTGGGGCACCTGGACCATAAGAGGTCATGACTTTTCCAGAACTCTTTTCTATGAATGGGTAACATTTTCAGGAATAATTTCTTAGTGATCAGGTGGGAGTCCACTGCTTTCCCAATACCCTCCCCTTGTTTGGAGTCTGGCTTTCCAAATGGGCACCTGTCTTCTCCCCCTACACCTAAATTGCATCCATTTATAATGTTCTGATTGGTTTTGTCTTGATCTATTATTGATACACTTCCATGGATGTGTCTTTTTAAACACAGAATGGTCAGATGAGAATTAGATTGGAAAATGTCATCTTAGGTCCTACTTACTCATGGCCCTTTTGACAACTAGCTATGCAACTTGCCTCATCAGTAAAATATTTTCTCCATGCTGCTACCTCATAAGGCAGTCACTCATCCTAATGACTATTTAGTGAGCATCTGCTCGGTGCCATTCCGGGTATTAGTCACATTCCATGATTCATCTCTAATCCTTGTGATAATCTTGCAAAAATATTATTATTCTCCCCATTTTAGAAATGAAGAAAGGAAAGCTTACGAATCTCAACTGTGTTGTTAACCTGTGTGATTTTGGGTAATTTAATTAATACCTTTAAGTCTCAGCATCCTCATCTGGAAATTAGAGGGGCTTCTGGCTGCTGCCTCACAGGCACGTATGGATGGCAGGAGATGATGCGTACAGGGCCCTTGACACAGTCACGCACGCAGTAGGTACTAAAAGGATGTTTGGTGATAGGACTTGTCACGAGACACAGAGCTAGAAGGGACAAGCTAGATTTTAGTCCAGGTCTGTCTAGCTCTTTGAACATATGCAAGAAAGCGCTTGTAACACAAGTGCCAAGTGCCCTCTGAAGGCCCTTCTGTCTGCCGTAATCCTGGGAGAGGGAGTAGCTGCCTCCCTCTCCATCTCACTCTCGGGGATTCCTCTTTCCTCCTCTCCCCGCTTGACTGTTCTCTGTTCCCCCGCCGCACTGGCTACATGGGAGCGCGTAGGCACGGGAGGGAATTTTCTCTCTCTTAAAGGCGGCATATCCTTTTTTTAAAAAAAATTGTGGTAAAATACACACAACATAAAATTTGACATTCATGACATTTAGTATAGTCTTAATGTTGTACAACCATCACCTGAAACTATCTGGTTTCAGAACATTTTTATCATCCTTAATGGAAATCCCTTACCCAGTGAACAGTCACTCCACCACCTCACATCCCATGGCAGCTGCAAATCTGCTTTTTGTTTCTATGGATTTGCCTATTCTGAGTTTCATATAAATGAAATCATACAATAGGTGACCTTTTGTTTGTCTCCTTTCACTTTGCATAATGAGGCTTGTCTGTGTCACTTCCCTTCTCTATACCAGCTCCAGGTGGACAGTGAGGAAAGATTTCCATTATTTTCAGCAAGTCATCTTGTCCATTGACTCTCTCCAGCATGGTGGCCAGCCAGCTTTACTATGACAAAGCTGACTATGTCCACAGAACTTCTCTGCAGTGCACTGGATAGCACCTGTAAGCCCCTCAAAGGCGGCAAGTCAGCTTGTGAAAGAGAGGTTCTTCCGCTGTGATGGTTTGTGGTCTTTGCTTCTGTAGCCTGTTCTCATCCAGTAGCAGATTGTGATCCTTTTAGAATAACAAGATATTAAGATGCATTGGAAAGGGCAGAGCTTTATCCCAGCCTCACTCATGATTTGTGTAGGAGCCTGGGCCATCCCACATACCACTTAGTAATTTTATCTGGAAATGAAGAGCTTTGATGCATCACCCAAGCAGGATCCGGGAGAGGGAAATAACAAATAATTCACAAGGCGTTCCAAGCCTAAAATACTACCCAATAGGATAGATATTTTTATAACCAGAAACAATGGGTTGCCAAATTACAACGTATCACAATGTACATAAAATTAAGAGTTAAGGGGGGTTTACACATAGAAAATGGGTTGGGTGTTGAAATTAAAGTCTCTGGTTTCTTTGATGCTTGCATTTCTCACTGCAGATGATTACACTGCAATAGCAATCCAATACACCAAAAGGACAAGAAGAATTTTATTAAACAAAGCAATAGCAATCCAATTACACCAAATGGGCAAGAAGAGTCTAGGTTGTAGGTAATGCCAGAAGGCAGGACTGGATAATCTGCTGAGGCCTTCTCCAGTCTCATAATGCAGTATGCCTGAGTCCTCTTTGAGCTTCTTGGGGTTTGTGGGAGAAGAGAGAGGAAATTCCATGACAGGAGGCAGGGCAGCGTATCCACTCTTTACCTGTCTTGGCTTATGCGTACTAGTTTTTGTTTAGTGATTTCTGTTTGGAAATTAATTTACAGCAATTGCAGGTGGCAGAAAGGGCTTGTTTCAAGGCAGGATTTGAAGTGGAAAAGAAAGGACCTCATACAAAGCTTTCTTCGAAGCAGGTCATGATGAGCGAAGGTGTCTTGTTGGGAGAGAAAGGAATCCCCCACGGACCCGGTCTTCTCATCCAGCTGACAGCTCTATTGTAGGTATGGTGCCTCCTAGCTGTCAGGAGTTTGAGGGAACCTCTGACTCCCTGGGTTATTGAAGGGGGCCGGCATGCATATGTCAGGCTGATGATGGCGCACATGACATAGAAACTGTCACAGAGCCAAGATGGAGGAAACTGAGCACCTGCCTCCCCAGAGTGGCCACCACGTCATGCCTGATGTCAGTGTCCCACTAGAAGGCCTATTGCCTGAGGGTCAGATGTAGTGGTTGTGTGTGTGTGTGTGTGTGTGTGTGTGTGTGTGTGTGTGTGTAAAGAAAGGAGGGATGGAAGAGACTATCTTAATAGGATTTTCAGTTTTTCTTGTTTATTTCATACACACAAAATTCTGAATTAACACTTCCATGTATGTGCTTGATGTTACTGCCGAATAACTATATAGAAGGATTTGACATCTGAAACCTTACTGGTTTCTGCTGCCTATAAAACTGCAGCAGTTGGTGAGCTGTTCATTAGTGAGAACTAAAAATGCCCAAATAATACCTCAGGATTGTTGCTCATCTATACTTTGAAAACAGACATACATGTCTCTACATTTAAATACACTTTAACCTTACTTATTGCCTAAATATGGAATTAAGTTAGAAATAAATCCATCAGGAATCTGTGCTTAACAACACACTTAAATAATCACCAATCAGCACCAATAACTCTGTAATGATTTATTGTCATTTCAGTTTGCCAAACTGAAGACTCTGCTCAGTCCTTTTGAGTTTCTTATCTGGGCCCCATAGGTTTGAGAGATTCAGAGAGTTTTCTATTTGTGCTGTAATCTTCTCCAGTGGTAGCTCATTATAAAGTTGTATCTGTTCTCCAGGTGTAAATATTTGTTAATGACTTTTGAAAACCAAAATAACATATGATGCTTAGAAATCTTTTATAACAGGCCTAGAATATTTTTTTTTTTAGCAAGTTCTTTTAAAAAAAAATATTTTATTGATTTTTTACAGAGAGAAAGGGAGAGGGATAGTTAGAAACATCGATGAGAGAGAAGCATCGATCAGCTGCCTCCTGCACACCCCCTACTGGGGATATGCCTGCAACCAAGGTGTGTGCCCTTGACCGGAATCGAACCTGGGACCCTTGAGTCCACAGGCCGACGCTCTATCCACTGAGCCAAGCCAGTTAGGGCTAGAATATATTTTTAAAGCAATTTGAAATATATTTTCAATATGTGTGTACAGGTACATAGTTCTGGAGGACAAATTCATTCATTCAATAAATAATAAGGTATGCAAAGTAGATGATGTTTAGGCATGATTAGATTGATGGGCTACTCTTCAAATTTAATTAAAGGGATGGGTGTTTTAAACCTCATGACCAATGCGTGGCTTTGGACTGCATTGAACTTGATTACATAATGTGCTAAAAGGGGATGATGGAATCCCTCAGGGTTCTGGGAAGTACATGAGCTTCCTTCTCAGCAGCTTCTGGACAGAGAGAAGGTCTTTTCTGGGAAGTTTTAGATTTGCACATTTTGAGGAAATAGAGTTTAAGAAATACGGGTTTCATTTTGAGATCTGTTCTGGGACTTAGAGTATTCAGGACTGGGAACAATATTTATCCTGGAAAGATGCATAAAAGGGTGTGATTCTTAAAAAATCTCGAGTATTTCCAAAGTAAATACCTTATTAATACAATATGCTATTTTAATTTCTAATGCCCATAAAATGTTTATTAGAGAATTTTTTATTAAGCTTTGCTAAAAGAAATTGTATACTCAGGTTAAATTAGAAATATATAATCCAGTAACACTGATGAACATGAAGTTTATTCCTGCTGTGGATGGTGTTTCTCAGTGGCTAGAGTGTCTGCCCATGCATCAAAGGGTCTTGGGTCCAATTCTCAGGCAAGGGCATGTACCTGGGTTGCAGGTTTGATCCAGGCCCCTGTTGGGGCACATGCAAGAGGCAACCAATCAATGTGTCTCATTCACATCGATGTTTCTCTCTTCCCCTCCCTCCCTCTTTTTTACTTTCTCTAAAAATCAAGGGGAAAAATATCCTCCAGTGAGGACTAATAACAACAAAATTAAGTTTATTTCTGAAAGCTCTTAACTATCAATGGCTAGCTTGAAGATACTGTTAATAACTTAGATATATTTGTCTAGTAAGTGGAAGGATTCTTTCTGTTCATCCCCTGATATATTTAATTTTGAGACTCCTGGTACCAAGCATCTGTGAGGGTTTGATTAGGGAAGTAAACTCACTTTGAGTGACATGCAAAAATAAATTTGTTATGGAGATTAGACCTGACAAAACATGAGGACTGATATTATCTATTTTACGCAACAAAGATAACTTCCTAGATGGCATTATATAAGCTTATTTAGTCTTATGTTTGATTTTTTTTTCCAATATTGCTTTGGAAGAAAAAGCTTTTGGTTAATTGAAGAACAGAAAGTCTAATTCTCCTTGTTAATTTGGCTAATCATTTTTCATTCCCTATTTATTTTTGCCCATTTGCAAAATATTTGCAAAGTAGTTGATGCATATCTTTACAGATAAAATATTCTATAATAATTAATGCCCATAATATATTTATTAATTGTTTTCTTGTTTATATCTCTATTACTAATGCTAGCAATTTACTTAATTAAGGATTTATTTATTGATCAGTGTGTTATATGGAGGTCATTTTTTATGTTTAAAGTTGAAAACTTGTAAAGTGTAGACCTAACATTTGATGTATAAACCAAAAGATGTGTTATGATATTGCTATTCTTTACCCTACTATGAATCTCATATTAGATTTTTTTAAGACTATTGACAATTTTTAAAATTTATTTTATGTATTTTTTTTAATTTATTTCAGAGAGGGAAACAGAGTTAGAAACATCAATGATGGGAAAGAACCATTTGATCGACTGCCTCCTGCACACCCCCTACCAGGGGTCGAGCCCACAACCCGGGCATATGCCTTTGACCAGAATTGAACCTGGGACCTTTCAGTCCACAGGTCGATGTCTAGCCACTGAGCCAAAGCAGCTAGGGCTCATATTAGATTTTTTGCTTGTTTGTTTTAACCAAGTAACCAGGACTATCTCATGTAATTCACTACAATGTAACATTATGTGCAATGCACTGTGTTGGGTGCTGGATCATGGTGGTAAAACATAATGGTTATGTTATATCCTTACATTTTCTAAGTTGTCTTTGTTCCCCTCCCCTCCCCTTCCTCCCACTACTGGGTTAGATTTATTTGTTCAGAAGAAGTGCAGTTATAAACTTATTCCCTGTGCATGCTCTGGTAACTGACCTGCCCAACTTATACCAATTGGGTGCTGTAGTGGTTTTGCAGTCACTTGACTAATGTGGAACTACATTTCCCAGAATCCCCTTCTCTGTATGGTTCTGGGTCGGGGTCAGCCACCAGAGAAATTTACTTGAGATGTGGGAGACTGAAGTGAAGTACCAGCCATTTTGCTCTGAAAGTCGGTATAGTGCGCCAGGCTCTCTTGTGGTTCATGAACATTATTGCTAATCTATCTGCATGCTCTCCTGATAGTAGTAAGACTGAGCGCAGCTTCTGCTAGATCTCTTCCTTCAGCTCATCTGAGTCCTGGGATAGGCATGCGTAAAGGACACCAGGTTCTTTTTCAGATTTTCTGCTTCATCAAGGAAGAGCTGATGAGAGGCAGATGAAGATTCTAGTTTGTCCTCCTAAGTTCCAGTTTGTCCTTTTTCTTTCCTGCTTCATGTCCAGCTTTTCATCCTGGCTGCTGGCCTTGCTGACTTACTGCAGTTGGTTTCAGGCCTATCATCACATTTCTCTAAATTTATTTCTCAGCTCTCAATTCCATAATAAATCCCTATTCCATATTACTCATAGTGGTCCTGCTTCCTTGATCAAAGTGTCACTCTATATGAGGGGCGGGGGCGGGGGGGGGGGGATTCCGAAAATCAAATGTCCCGGTGGCCACGTAAGTAACCTAAATACATGCAGCAGATTTGATGTAAGATAATTCATGCAGCCTTCTCATTCTGTTTTTATTTTTCCCCGTTTTTGTTAGAGGCATAGAATCAAAGAAATATACCTCTATCATAAGAAAAATAACAGCATGAACATATTGATAAATGACAACTGACTCTTGGCTGAGTATCAAGGAGATAATAGGGAGAGGTGGGGACTGCCAAACTAGAGGGTGTGCCTCATCAATGGGGAAGCCGCACTCAGCTCCAGCTTACTGTTACCATGTTTCAACAGAAACCCAAAACTTAATTCTGACTTGTTATGACTTCTCCTGATTTTTAATGTGTTGACTAATTACACACACACACACACACACACACACACACACACACACACACACACACAAAACTATAAAGGCCATCCACTGGCCAAATACACATGTGTAAGTTGTATTTGGCAAGAGCTTCTGCTCTCAATGGGTAGACTATTGGCCAAGACCCTGTAATGAGATCAAAGGGGTAAAAAAAGCAAGAGAATTGTTGGGGAGGTGAATGACTCAGGAGGGACCCCCAGTTCTCTTGTGGGGTAGACTTTACAGATGGATACTCAACTCCATGGGAAAAAGGATTTTTTTTCTCTGTGTATATAATCACCTTATAAGAACTACCACTTTCACAGTAATTTGCATTATACACAGGGATTTCACATATGCTATTTCATTTATTCTCATTTACTGTTTTACCTGCTTGGATGTGAGTGGGATCCATGATAAATCACCCTTCGTTTCTGTCCTCAAGGATTGCAGTCCATGGGGGAGACTGATATGTTCACAGCCAACTATAAAACAAGAATGAATGTGATTAAGAATGAATGGTTAGGGGAGGATTTTGACCAATGGAAATAGGAATAGGGAAGGGTACTGTGTGACACAAAATGTTTGAACAGAGTCACCAAGGACAATTTGGAGAAATCAACAGTAAAAGCCGCTGTGAAGAACATATCAGTAGCAAATGCTCTACAAACACAATTAAAATTCATTTGTGAATTCCTGAAACTGGGGGGAATCTTTAACCTGCCTTAATTAATTAATGGTCAGAATGTTAATCAGTCAATAGCCTGAATTCAAGCAACCTCAGTTTGAGGGGAAGGGAAGTAAAACAACACCCATTGTCTCTGGCAAGCAAAGAAATACTGCACTGAGTCTGGAATTCAAGATCCAGAAATGACAGCCAGATTTGTCCAGAGGGAAGATCAAGTAATGTTCAGTATGATGATGTCCTACAAAAGGCCAGACGACAGACAGAAGAAGGCAGACACCAAGGGCTATCAATTGCCAGAAAAGACAACAAATACATTTAAAAGGGTTTGTATTAAATAAGTTGGCTGTATTTATATAATGCGGAAAATTTGAATCAAATCTATGTCTCCTTTCTGCTAAAACTCTTTACGGTGTCTTTAAAATTCAGACTCCTCTGTGACATGACATCAAGGCCCCTTATGACCTGGTGCTGGCTTCCTCCTCCAGCCTATCTATCCCCTGCTCCCACCTCCAACCTCCCCGCTATGGAACACATTTTTTTAGCCATAAGACACTGCTTCCAGTTGTCTTGATGTTTCATACCTTTGCACATTCTGTTGTTTTTTTCCCCCTTGGAATGTCCATCCTTCTCTTGATTATCCTCAGAACCATCTCAAAGTGTTCTGTGCCTCCTCCCTGACTCCCCAGCAAATCTTTCTCTGCTAACTCTGTATTATGTATGGCTGAATTTTTACCTTATTATACTGTGGTATATTTATTTATGTACATGTCCATTCCATGTGAACTAATACTGTTATATGCGCTGGCACATTCATTCATCAGCTCTTTACTGAGTGGCCACGCTGTAAAACACCATACATTGTGCTGTGAATACAACAGTAAATAGGATAGATCCCGTTCCTGGACTCACAAGACTTGCATTAAAAATGTGTGTTGAACTGAAGTCACAGGACAGTTTGAACTTTAGGTTCAAATTTTATGCATTGACAAGACATTCACTTTGCTAAATCATAATTTCAACCTGTTTTAAATGTACTGTTTTGTAATTGTGTGCTCCCACCGTGTTGTTGAATCCTGATTACTGTACTCAGGGTTTGATCCGGTTACAGTCTCTCGGGAGTGGCGGTTGGACTTTTAGGAGCTTTGTGATTTTAAAGATCTTGGCTATGTTTGGGCTGTCTTTCTGCAAAGGTTTGGATTGACTTCAGAAGAGGTTGGGCAGAGGGGTTCCACTTTCCTAATTATCATCTGTTTATGATGTGCCATTTAACCCTTTGTCTCCTGTGCATCTGTTTTAGGTTATTTTTGCTCGTATAGACATCTAGTATGAGTTCTAGGGCCACATTTCCCCCTTAGGCATTCCTGAAACCTGTTTGATTCACCCTGTTTTTCTTTTTCCCATTTTTGTTAGAGGCATAGAATCAAAGAAATATATCTTTCAGCTCTGATTCATTCTGGAGAAAGGAGGCAGCAATTTTTCTGATTCTGCCTTCTTGCAAAGCTCTGCAAAGTGTCAGTTCTGTCTGAATCTGGTACTTTGGAGTAGGGTGCTTCTCACATTTAATGCTGGTGTTGGTCTTCACTCTATGTCCCCCACTCCTTTTAACATCACCTGCTTGGCCACATGCTGGAAGAGTATTTTTCAAACTGCAGGTCATAAAAATGGCCATGAAATATATTTAATGTCATAACCAGCATTACAAAAATAGGAATTGAGTAAAATAAATAACATCAGGACGCATCATGTGTAGTAAGGGTAAATTTTGTAGACCTTGTCATGTAAAGATGCGCATGTTGTGATAGATCTTTTTGTAAAGAAGATAGTAAAAAGGTTTGGAAAACAAGGCTCTAGCATAACTCATTTACATTTTTGTCCCCTTCCTTCCTGACATTTTAACTCTGGTTCTGTAACAGGTGTCCTTTTGCTATGCATTTAAATTATTTTATTTGGCTGTCTACATTTAATGAACTGAGTATGGGGCAGATACTTTTCTTTCTATTATACATTCACTTCTAAACTCGAATCTTTTAACCTTTTAAAGACCAGAGTTAATGGAGTATGTTTATTTTGATAAGACGCTTAAATGGTGCTCCTTGTAACATTTTGGCAGTTCCCTCCCGTTCTTTGGAAAGTTCTAATTCCTAAATGAGTCTCTTGACCAGGAATTCTTCTCATGGTTACACTGTAGAGGAAGAGCTAGGCAAACATTAATTAAAAACAAAAGCAGGAATTAAAAAACCAATCTTTTACCCAACGTAATCACTTCAACTAGTAATCAAATTATTTTACACCACATCCAAAATTATTGGATTTTGAAATTTTATTGCTAATTATTTCAATAATGCTTATTCAAAAAAGGATTCATATACACTTACTTTCACTCCAGACTAACTTGAATTAACTGCTTTGATGCTCTTTAGAATAACCAATAATTCTAGAAGAACAAACTATTCTAAAACAAACATTTAATAGGGGAAATTGAGTTCTTTATCGCATTTTAATATTATGAAAATAAACTTGCCTCTTTACGAGGTTCTTTAAAAGGGAGCTAACAGAACAGAAGGTCCCAGGAGAGCTGAATGCAGTGCAAATTTCTGAATGAATCTCTTAGGACTTGTTTTTAATCTGAATATTTAATAGTGTGGCATTGCAACATTTGAATTATGCTACTCAGTTTTAATGGTTAATCTGCCTTAAAAAATACACAAGCTTAATTGTGACATACGAAAGCCCTTATTTAGGGTAGATTTCTAATTTGAGTGCTGTCGGCCCTGCTGTGTAAAGAGTCTCCTGGGTGCAGAGTGTTCAGAGTGTGCGTGCGCCTTTACATCTCGCCGAGTAACAATTCCTGGTTGCGGAGTCCGCCCCAGCCTCCCCGAAAGCCAGGAGCAGACAATAGATCCTTCCTAATGGAGCTGTGTACTTGCCATCTGTAGGAGCAGCTGCTGGCCCGCATCTGCACAATATGCTGGGACGGGGAGCTCCGCTAATCTGCATAATAAGGAGGAGGCTCATTCCACTCCAACTAATAATCACGAGCAATCGATGCTCTTCATTCCCTCACTGCCGAGCACAACCGAGCGGGTTTCCTGCTCTGGGCAGACAGGGGTCAAGTGAGCCGGGATGGTCTGGGGCCGAGAAGCCCTCCGTTTACAGTCTAGTGCTGCATCAGCCCGCTGGGACCCTGCTTTGGTCTTTCTCTTGAGTCATGCTGACACATGATGCAAAACCCTGGGAATTGGGACAAAAAGACGATAGCACATTATTAAGGTTGCTAATCAGAAATGCTTTTGGAGCAATTAGTGTATTGACCAATTTGCATTTTAAATTGCCTCCTTTGTGGGAAAAAGGGCAAAAGCAAGTTTTCGGTTTAATTGTGAACTACTTTGAGTCATTTGGTTTTCATTGATTTTTTTTTTGTATAGCTGCACAGTGCTGAGATCTGACTTTTATTATTTATCTTTAAATCTTTATTGTTGAAAGTCTTACATATGTCCTCTTTTTTCTCCCATTGACCCCTTATAGCCTCCCTCCACCCCCCTGCCCTACCCTATTGTGAAATAGGCAAACTGTTTTAGTTAATGAATCAAATTTATGTTTATTTATGACCTCAGGATGAAATGACTATGTCTTGAGGGCAGTAGTATTGGTGGTAGAAAGAAAGATGACTATTGAAATGATATATTCCTAGAATGGCCCCAAATCACTTTCTTATTAAAGGAAATCCCAAAATGGGTTCATTTAAAAATCATGTAGTTACAAGTATAATTTGATTTCACAGAGCTGATTTAAAGGTCAAAACATTTGAACCTGGGCAACCTAGATTGAGGACAATATTTTAAATCGAGTTGCAACTTGCCATTATTTATAATGTCTTGTTATAAGAAGTGGTGAGATCACTTTGTGTAATTTCTTTCAGGAAAAATATTTGCATAATTCACCACCCGTCAGTGAAGCCCAGGGAAAAGAGCATTAATTTATGGAGACGGAAGACGGGGGCTGAAGAAATAATT
This sequence comes from Myotis myotis, assembly GCF_014108235.1. Classification (NCBI taxonomy): domain Eukaryota; kingdom Metazoa; phylum Chordata; class Mammalia; order Chiroptera; family Vespertilionidae; genus Myotis; species Myotis myotis. Next base: position 43,089,391 of record NW_023416390.1, read on the forward strand.
GCTTCCACAGGTAAACAAAGCAGCGCACTTAGCATTCATTTCAACCTTTTAATCAACACCGTTCGGTTAAATAAGATCGCATCTTCCAGCGTGCTTTAGAAGAAAACTTTATTAAAAGTAATTCCCTTTAGGTAGAATCAGTGTCGTTGTACAGTGATAATAAGAGAAAGACCTGACAGCTCCAGGAAATATTAGTCAAAGGATATGTGAAATCTTTGTGAGGTGTTCTGCAAAGTGTGTGCTGGTTCCCACCCGTCCAGTTGACCAACCCCCACAGTGCTGGCGTAAATGAAGAGCAATGTACCAGGTGAGCTGAAAGCACTCATCCTTGTTTTCCTAATTTTAAAGCCCATATACTCCTGTACATCAAGAGACTGCCTGTATTGAATAGTAATGGCAGATGGCCCCAGAATGCCTCTGGAAGTGTGGGGACTCAATGAAAGTACTTTGTGGGTACAAAGAAAGTGATAATCTGAACTGGCTGCAAATGTAGGGTCCCTTTGTAAAAATATTTAGTAATTTCCCTGGAAATTAGAAAGAAAAGGTAATAGGGGGATAAAAAACACAAGTTATAGACATAAACTTGAGGATCAGTTGGGGAAGAAATCCACTTGATAAACTAAATCTCTAGTTACATTTTATTACCCTATTATTGTCCACACAGTATATATATTGTATTTGGTCCATTTATTTATTTACTTATTATATTTCCCCATACTTGAATGGAAGCCCTGAGAAAGTTGGAACATTTCCTGCTATATTCCCAACATCTAATAAGAAAATAAATCCTCAATAAATATTTGGTTGCATAACTGGTGAACGTAGTTACACTCTCTGTCCCCCCCCCCCCCCCCCCCCCCCCCCCCCCAGGAATAGGAATGCTTTAGGATCTTTTAGGAGCAGTTTAGAAGTATGATTCCTACATTTAGGTTATTTTTATGCCAACATACAAAATATCCCTAGTTGAACTTGGAAAACTGTGAAACCTCAAACATGCGTCATGCCATGGGTCTCCTGATAAAGTATAGCACATTTCTTTTCAGAGTCTCAGAAGATAAGGCCTCCATGTAATGCATGAGTCTCTGTGCACAAAAAAGTAAAAGCTCTATACTCATTTCCATTTATCTCTCGTCAGGAGGGACCTGGATTGATCCTAGAAGTGTCCTTGAATCAAGTGCAGAATGGTATTAGTCAATTCTGAGGAATTTCTTCTAAGCCTAAAAATCTACATTTGCCAGGCCAATTCTAAGAGAGATGGGCATAGTTTAGGAATTTGTTTTTGAACAAATGACTTATTCATTTATCCATTTGTCCATTCATCCCTCCATTTAATATTATTTCAGTGCTTACTATGTGTCATGAACTTCTGTGGGTGTGGAAGCACTACTGAATGGGTTCTCCTTCTGCATCCCTCTTTCAGATTCTAGGAGGGCATTCTTGAGAAACTTCCTGCAGGCGCTTCTTTATTTGATTATTATTTGCTTGGTATGTATTTACCATTCTTATACTTTTAACCTATCTTTGTCATTATAGTAGAGTTGGTTTCTTTAGACAGCATTGTGTTGAGTCTTGCTTTATTCAATTCTTTTTATAAGTAGAAAGAGTACACTCTAAAATGACAATAACAAGTATAGTACAGCCAGGCTGGTGTGGTTCAGTGATTGAGTGTTGACCCTTGAAACAAGAGGTCACAGTTTGACTCTTGGTCAGGGAACATGCCCAGGTTGTGGACTCAATCCCCAGTAGGAGGCATGCAGGAGGCAGCTGAACGATGATGTTTCTCTCTCTTCAATGTTTCTATCTCTCTATCCCTCTCTCTTCCTCTCTCTCTAAAAATCAATAAATAAAACATATTTTAAAAAAGAATAGTATGGTAAATACATAAACCAGTAACTTAGTCATTTATTATCATTATCAAGTATTATGTGCTGTACATCATTGTATGTGTTATACTTTTATATGATTGGCAGCACAGTAGGTTTGTTAACACCAGTATCACCACAAACACATAAGTAATGCATTATGCTATGATGTCAAGACGGCAGGATGGCGACATTACTAGGTGAAAGGAATTTCCAGCTCCATTGTAATCTTACGGGAACATTGTCATGTAGGTGGTCTGTCTTTGACTGAAATGTCATTATTCAGTGCATGACTTGTGGTTACTTTTTGAGAGTTGCAGCGACTCTCAATGAGAAAATTTGGAACAATACACTGGCTGGAATAGTTCACCAGCGGAGCAAAGAAATAACCGCTCAGTTTTCCTGTTTGTGTAGACATGACCAGGAGACAGTGGGGCTGGAAAGAAAGTTTCCCGCCTACTTTGAGACGTGCTTATCACAGAGGACCCTAATTTTATTGCTCAATCTAGTTTCCTTGATCATGTGGCAGATCCTTCCATATTCTGACTTGAATGCTGTTAGTCCTTGTCCTGAGCAGTCTGGTGAGTTTTATAACTTTTCTCTATTTTTGTACGTATTTTAGAGTGTGTCTGGGAGAAGTTATGTCAGGGGCTGCCAGCCTTGTTCCTTTTAAAAACAGAAACTTCTCATTTATACTGGAAATGTCTTTGAGGTAGTTCAGGCCATGTAGTTTTTCTATGAAAAACCAGATAAGCCCTTCTTTATTACTTAATTTTTTAATTTAAAAATTATCATAGGGTAAAGTGAGCTTTTCCCCATTTGGTGTACAGTTCTGTGAATTTTAATATGTGATATACTACACTACCACAAGTACAGAACATTTCCATCATACCAAAACACACCCCCCCCTGCCCCAGGCTATGGTCCCAACCTTGCCCCACCCCACCTCCTACCAATCACTGAGCTGTTTCCATCTCTATAGCTGTGTCTTTCATGAATGTCACATAAATGGATTCATATACAATATATAACCTTTAGATACTGGATTCTTTCACGCAGCATAATGCCTTTGAAATTCATCCACATTGTTGCATGTATTCATAGTTTCTTTAAAAATTTTCTCTTTTTTTATTGCTGAGGAGTATTTTATTATCTGGATGTGCTGCAGTTTGTTTACTCATTCTTTTATTGAAGGATATTTGCATTGCTTCTGTTTTTTGGCAATTATGACTAGAGCTGCAACAAACATGCAAAGTTTTTGTGTGAACATAAGTTTTCATTTCTCTAGGGCAAATACTCAAGGATGGGATTGCTGGGTCACATGGGAAGTGTATATCTAGTTTTATAGAAGTCACCTGTCTTCCAGAGCGAGTCTACCATTTTGCATTCCCACCAACAATGCATGAGTGTTTCAGTCACTCTGTATTCTCACTGGCACTTGGTACTGTCAGCATTTTTTATTGTAGTCATTCTAGTAGTTGTATAGTGATATGTCATCATGGTTTTAATTTATTTTTCATTAATAGCTGATTGAACATCGTTTCCTGTGCTTTTATCTTTGATGAAGTGTCTGTTCAAGTCTTTTGCCCATATTGTAATTGGTTTTCTTATTTTCATATTGTTGAATTTTGAGAGTTCTTTACATATTCTGAATATAAGTCCTTTGTCAAATATGTGATTTGCAAATATTTTCTCCCAGTCTGTCATTGTCTTTTCATTCTCTTAACAGTGACTTTCAGTGGCAGAAGTTTTTGGTTTCAACACAGTCCATTTTATTCTTTTTTTTTTTTATGGGTCATGTTTTCATTTTCATAGCTAAGAATTCTTCAACTAACCCCAGGCCATGAAGATTTTCTCTCATGTTTTCTTCTCATTGTCTTATAGTTTGACGTTTAATCCTTAGATCTATGATACAGTTTGAGTTAATGTTTGTATAAAGTGTGAGGTTTCGCTTGAGGTTCATTTCTTTGCATGTACATAGATGAGCAATTGTTCCAATGCCATTTGTTGAAACCTGTCTTTATTTATCAGATAATAAATATGTTTATATTTTGAAAACAGTGATAATATTTGAAACCAGCACCTTGGACCTTTCAGACATCACTCCCTCAGTCAGTAAGTCAGTATGACAACCAATCACTTAGGCATTTAATCGTTTAATTACTCAGCAAATATATATGCCATGCCTGCCTTGTGTCTGTCATTATGCAAGGTGCCAATGTTTCAAAAGGGTCTGGGACATGATTTGTTTTCCTCCAGTGTTTCACGGTCTGTTCAAATAAACAAAGTGGGACAAACTTACCGTATCAGTCTCTGTACAAAGAACACTCCGTTTGATTTATGTTATGACTACAAAGATTCTTTATTTAATATCTAATCATCACTCCTGTGATCTCCTAACTCTTAAACTTTTGGCTTCTTTTCCTAAGTCATTGATGTAATCTCTAAACACATAAATGGTTATTGGAGTACATGCTGAGAAGGAAGCTAAAAGTGAACCCTCTCGCTCAGGGAAGTAAATATGTGTTGTTGGGGTTTTTTTTGTTGTTGTTTTTTTTTTTTGGTGTGTAAATACTTTTGGTTTCTCATATATAAGTTTAGATTTTTATACACTGGGTTTTCTTAAAATGAGGCACACTAGCACCAAACTTGCCACTCTTTCCCCAGCTGAGGCCAGAGCAGTAAACCAGATCACCTACTATGCCGGGAGCCGGCCCAAAGGACCTGGCATATATGACATACTATTCTTAAAATGTTTGCTCACCTTCTTGGCACTATGTGTTTTAACCAAGGTCTCCTCTCTGAGAAAGATTGTTTCCCCAGGTAGGGATTTTCCCCTGAAGTTAGGGAGGGAATAAAACCCCTCAACTAAGTGCCAGGTGGGTAATTAATCACTTTAACTACGAACAATCATGCTTAAGCTACATAATCTTTACTCCCTGGAATGGAGATAAGAAACGCCCTAACCTTTGTAATAGAGATTGATAGGATTGAATCAACTGGTATAAATACAGATGTAACAAGACAGAAGAAGACAGAACCAGGAGGCACAGAACTTACACAGAACGTTCTCTAGAGACAGAAGAACTTCGCTGGAGAGAACATGGCAAAAGATCCTGGACTGAACCTGACTACAGAAATTGGCAAGAGAACCTGACTAGAACCTGGTGACTGAACCTGGCTGGAGAACCTGGACAGAACCTGGTTGGAAAACCTAGCGAGGGAACCTGGCTGCAGAACCTGGCTGGAGAACCTGGAGAACCTGGCTGGAGAACCTAGCAAGAGAACATGGATACAGAACCTGGCTGGAGAACCTGGCTGGAGAACCTGGAGAACCTAGCAAGAGAACATGGAAGCAGAACCTCTCTGGAGATCCAGACTAGAACTTGGCTGGATATCCTGGCTGGAGTTCCTGGCTAGGCTGCTGAACAACTGAACGCTGTCTCCGTGTCATTCCTTCTTTGCTGACTCCCTCTACACCTTTGGGAACCCCTGGACCTGCTGGGGTTGGACCCCGGCATCTGGCGCCCAAACAGGGACCCCTAGGTAAGCGCCCCGCACTCGGGACGGATAGGACTCCACCGTAGGAAGAGGGTGGATAGTCTTTGCCCCACAATCGGGACGGATCGGACTCCACCATAGGAAGAGGGTGGATAGTCTTCGCCGACTCCGTCCACACCTTTGGGAACCCTTGGAACAGGATTCCCCTAGGTAAGCCCCCCCACATTGAGAACCCCACATTCAGGACGGATAGGACTCCACCAGGGTACTTCAGACCCCCCTATAGAGGATAAGTAGGGTAAGAAGGTGGATAGTACAGAACTTAGATTGAGAAGATGTACCATACTGAGTCCAAAGAAAGAAGACTCTGTATTGATTCTTAGATTGAGAAGATGTGCCATACTGAGTCCAAAGAAAGAAGACTCTGTATTGATCTTTAGATTAAGAAGATGTGCCATACTGAGTCTAAAGAAATAAGACTCTGTATTGATCTTTTAACACATATGCTTGCTAGCAGAGGAATTAAGGTTACTCCCAGTCAGACAGAACGTTTTATACAAGAAGTATGTCCATGCTTTTCTGAGGAAGGAAAGGTAAATGTAAAGGCATGGGAGAAGGTAGGCCCAAGGAGCCTTATCCTTAACCCCACTGCAGCCTTTCCACCCTGGGAAAGTGCAGGATTGGCAAGCTCTCTCTGGGGTGATAGATCAGGACTCAGGTAATAGCGGAAAGTGCCAATCCTACTCTTAAAATGGATACAAGAGAGCATTTGGGGTTTTTCTTTTTAATGCCTGCTTTTAAAAAATAAAAAAGGGGGAATTTGCTGGGAGCCGGTCCATCCTTGCTGTTTCAAGGGACCTGGCATATATGGCATACTGTTCTTAATATGTTTGCTCACCTTCTTGGCACTATGTGTTTTAACCAAGGTCTCTGAGAAAGGTTGTTTCCCCAGGTAGGGATTTTCCCCTGAAGTTAGGGAGGGAATAAAACCCCTCAACTAAGTGCCAGGCGGGTAATTAATCACTTTAACTACGAACAATCATGCTTAAGCTACATAATCTTTACTCCCTGGAACGGAGATAAGAAACGCCCTAACCTTTGGAATAGAGATTGATAGGATTGGAGTCAACTGGTATAAATACAGATGTAACAAGACAAGAGAAGACAGAACCTACACACAGAACTTAGAACACAGAACTTAGAATACAGAACCAAGAGAGACAGAACCTAGGCACAGAACCTACACAGAACGTTCTCTAGAGACAGAAGAACTTTGCTGGAGAGAACATGGCAAAAGATCCTGGACAGAAACTGGCCTCAGAACCTAGAGACAGAACCTAGCGAGAGAACATGGCAAAAGATCCTGGACTGAACTGACTATAGAAAATGGGCAAGAGAACCTGACTAGAACCAGGTGACTGAACCTGGCTGGAGAACCTGGACAGAACCTGGCTGGAGAACCTAGCAAGAGAACATGGACACAGAACCTGGCTGGAGATCTGAAGCAGAACCTCTCTGGAGATCCAGACCAGAACTTGGCTGGAGATCCTGGCTGGAGATCCTGGCTAGGCTGCTGATCAACTGAACGCTGCCTCCATGTCATTCCTTCTTTGCCGACTCCGTCCACACCTTTGGGGACCCCTGGACCTGCTGGGGCTGGACCCCAGCACTACTAGTAAATGTGCTGTAGACAGAGATAGTGCTGAGACCCAGGTCAGTAATTCCAGTGATTTTCAATTAACTTGTGATCAGAATACTATTTAGAAATAGGAGGTTGATGGTGTCCCCTAAAGTTGAGACACAATAAACAGGTTGACCTTTGAACCATTGTCATCCACCAAGGCAGGCTCAACAGGATCCCCGCCATCGTAAAGTTTAAGTCGCCAGCAGGTACTTGGAACTGAGACCTGCAGACTAACAGCCCTTGCAAAACTGAAATTCCGCCAACAAAGTGAGCTTGGAAGCAAACACTTTCCCAATTGAATCTTCAGAGGAGACTCTAGCCCAGCGGTTCTCAACCTGTGGGTCACAACCCCTTTGGCGGTCGAACGACCCTTTCACAGGGGTCGCCTAAGACCATCTTGCATATCAGATATTTACATTACGATTCATAACAGTAGCAACATGACAGTTATGAAGTAGCAACGAAAATAATTTTATGGTTGGGTCACAACATGAGGAACTGTATTTAAAGGGCCAGAAGGTTGAGAACCACTGATCTAGCCCTTGCCGATCCCTTAATTGCAGCCTCGTGAGAGACTGTGAGCAGAGGATCCGGTTTAAGTGGACTGATTCTTGACCTAAATAAACTGTGAGGTAATAAATGTGTGTTGCTCTAAGTTGCTAAAATTGTGATAATTTGTTAAGCAGTTATAGATAACTAACGCAAGAGACATAAAGTAATTTTCCCGAAGTCGCATATCAATCCTCTTAATGATCATCTCATGTAGAAATATCTCCAAAGAATTCACCACATGGTATTGAGTTTCACATTGAGAAATTGTATTTTTAGAACGTCAGGATTCTGAAGGGAAAAGCACCTTGGGAATTTTGTTTGGAGTATGGATTAAAGCACAAATCTTGACTTTTCCTTATTTTTATTTTGTTATTCAGGGAGCCGCTGATTCTTTGGATTTAGCCATCAGTCTACTTTCATTATATAGTGGTTCTAGGTACTAAGGCCAGGCAGGAAGGCGTTTATGGTAGGTCAGCTGGGGGCTATTTTAAGCATCTCAATGCCAACCAGTTTAAAAGAAAGATGAATGCAGTTGGTGAATGTGGTGAGTGAGCTCTTTCTTAGAGGTGCCTGTAATAATAAGTGGTTTTGTTTTTTGTTTTTTGTTTTTAACTTAAAGATTTTGGTGAGCTATAACTTCAAATCTTTTTAAATTTCTGGCGTGGGGGCGGGGTGGGGGGAGAGGGGACAGATCAAACATGCAAATCAACAATGCAATAGCATCCCTGATGGTAACTATGCTATGTTCCTCTCCTGGGCTAGGATTGTTTTAATGGCACATTATGTGCTTAGAAGAGTGTCATGACCCCTGAATGGCCCCTCCCCCTGCCGTAGTTACCACCCAAGTTAAAAAAAAAAAAATCTGATCCTCTCAGGAGGTCTTTACCTCTGGCAGCCCTTGCTCTAGTGATAGAAACACTAGAATTATTTTTTCACGTACAAGGACATGTTAAGGACCTTTTCGTTTCAGGCATCCACAGAGAGAATCTCAGCAGGATGTTTGCTACCACGAATCCCACGGGTTTTCAGTTGCTTTAGTCTTCTGAGATCATGGCGGCTTTCTCAGGCTGCTGTTTCTTCTAGCTTGGATGGGCTGATGTCCTGAGTAGAAAGTTTCAGATAGTCCTGATGCCCTGGAATGCAGCAAATAAGCCAATAGGCACTGGCGTGTTCCTGTAGTCATTGGGGGTGTTTTGTGTGGTATATTTTTCTTCACATGCTCTTCATTTGTAGGTTCTATCCTCCCATGGGAGTCACACCTGTCTCCCTGTCTTTCTCAATATACACGCATAGATTCAAAATACTTGGGTTTGAAGATGAAAATCCTGACATGAAACATCCATCAGTCACTCCTATATGCTGTGAAATATTCATGATATTGGCTTAGAGAAAAAAACTCTAACCTGAATTATAAATTGACGTTTCCAGACAAGTCCTTTCTGACTAAGCACCACAATGAAAGTTCGTTTGCTGGTTCAATTTCTGAGAGCTCTTTCTTTTGCAGCTTTGGAAGTGTCCCTCATAGGGCTGAGAATGTCTTTTTGGCCATATTTTTTGGCTTCCTTGGACATTTTGGTTCCTAAGATTAAAATTTTAAGATGATCTAGTTCCATTTACCCTTGGCATAACTTGAAGAAAGACCAAGTTAAAAGGCTCTTGGAAAGCTTTTATAAGTCATTTTGGATGACAGCACATTCAGACCAAGACTGAGGTGAGTTAAATGGAAATGAATCAGGAACACAAGGATGACATTTCCCTTTTGAGCAACTGTGCTTTTAATGTGGGACCAGGATGCAGGAAGCCAGATATAATTCCATTTTGGTTAAGCTCACATGGTGAATGGACATTGCTGAACTTCACGCCAAATTGCTACTGTGAAGTATACCCAGTAATGCAGGGTTCCTGTGGGCAGGAGCTGAGTGCCCAGGGTCCAACCCTGTGCATTATAGGTGTTCACCACATTGGTCAGTGGCTAAAAGTCTATGAATATTCAAATCCCAGATTCTGTCTCCTTTTACCAGTGATATGGAGGTTAAGAGCTCTGGAGTTCAAATCCCTCCTCCTCTACTTACTGTGTGACCTTGGATAACAGTGATGTAACCTCTCAACCCTTAGTTTTTTATTCTGTAAAATGGAGATAATGGTAAAATAGGAGCCATTACTTAACATTGCTCTGAGAATTAATTGAGGTTGAACATGGAAAAGAATTTAGTACATTTTCTGGCATAAAGCAAGTGTTCAATAAAAACAAGTATTCAAATAGTATTAGGTATTATTGCTGACTTAAACCTTACAATATATAGTTTATACATGCATAACAGACATTGTTATAATTGTTGTAATGGACCTAGATGGATTATGCTGTCATCATCAGACCATTTGGAAGTAAATTGAAAGGCCTGCCCTTTGGGATTCTCATTCAGCATGGTACCATTGGCGTGTAAGCCCTGGCTAGACGGCCTGAATTGAAAGCCTGGCACCACCCTCCTGCCCCCGCCTGGCTTTAGAACATAGAATAGCCTCAGATCTGGAAATTCTAGTTAGAATTGATGACACCAGGCTTCAGCTCCACTTGTGAAAGCCCCATGACGAGGCATCACTCCACAACAGCATTCTGCACGAGCCTCTTTTTGTCTAATGTGCACAGAAGGGCGGTTCTTTTGTTAGCCAATGATGACTCAGGTGCTCCATTTAAATATGCATTTTGTTGTGAGGCAGCCATGAGGGCAGTAAATTCACTGTGCTGTCCACTGCTGGGTGCTTCACAGATCTCTTATGCATCACAATACAGTGTTCTCACTGTTGGGGATCTTACAAAGCCAGAAAATGCTAACGAAAGGAAAATTTGGTGCAGGAAAGCTTCAGACTAGTAAAGTAGCATTCATTGCTTCTCACCACCATCACCCCAAGCTTATCTGCCAGCTGGGATTTTCTTGTTCCCTGGGACTAGCTTCCTGCCTTCTAGTAGCCCTGTGTTCTGACAGTCCCAGGGTCCACACCACCTCTCCTGGTATCAGTCACCTTGTGTGATGGGACAAAATGTTCAGAAGGTGCTTTTAGAATCAGAGTTAAAAGTAAATGCTTCCTGTCTCGGTCTACTTGTTTTTAATGTGTGTGTTGATGTTGCGCCTGACAGCACCAAAGGCTGCTCTTGATGAAGGAAACACGAGAGGGCTTGGTGGTCATTCAGAGCCATTGTCTGCGAATATGTCTGATTTTGAGAAAAATAGATCTTGCAGTTCATGTTCTCTTTTGGTGCTAATCAAACATGTTTACTCACAGCTTTTAAGAATTAAGATGGCCCCAGGCAGTTTGGCTCAGTGGATAGAGCGTCAATCTGGGGACTGAAGGGTCCCAGGTTTGATTCTGGTCAAGGGCATATACCCGGGTTGCAGGCTCAATCCCCAGTAGGGGGTATGCAGGAGGCAGCCAATCAATGATTCTCTCCCATCATTGATGTTTCCATCTTTCTCTCCCTCTCCCTTTCTCTCTGAAATCAATAAAAAATATATTAAAAATTAATCTATATATATATAAAAGTCTAAGCGACCGGATGACCTGATGACCGGCCAGTAGCTATGACACACACTGACCACCAGGGGGCAGACGCTCAATGCAGGAGCTGCCCCCTGGTGGTCAGTGTGCTCCCACAGCTGGAGCTCTGCTCAGTTGACAGGGGCACCAAATGTTGGGCTGATGGCTGGCAAGCGCAGCTGCAGCGTGAGCCTCCTCTGTGGACACTCCCCCTGTGCACCCACGCTGCGGCAGCAACAGGCACAGTGGGGCGGGTGAGCAGGAGCGATGCAGAGCCCAGTCTGGGCTGGGCTCCTTCCGGGCAGCCTGCCGCTTCGTGCACTACTTCGTGCTATGTGGGACCAACGTGGGGCTGGAGCCTGATGAGCTGGTGAGTAAGGCTGGGCTGCGGCGGTGCAGGGGTCCACTGATCCCCGCAGGCCAGGCCGAGGGACCTCACTAGTGCACGAATCCATGCACCAGGCCTCTAGTAAATAAATAAATTTTTAAAAAAGAAGACACTGCTTTGCACACAGGCTGTTTAGGAATTACTCATCCATAGTCTGCTAATTTTGGTAAGTCTTGTTCAAAGTATTTCAAGCAGACCTCTCCTTTAGACATTGGATTCTGAGTCCAGTTCATCTTAGATGCCTTCCATTTGGGAATGGGTGTAAGTTGTATCATGACAAGTCCTCCTTGACCCCGCTATTCAGTCACATGGAGTCTGATGAAGGGACTCACAATGATCAATCAGAACTGATAATCCTGATGAGACTCCATCCACTGGGGTGGATTTTATAGGAAAGATGATTTTTGAGCTGAATTTTGGAGGATGCACTGGAGTTCTTGAGGACATGTGCAAATTTGCGATGTGACTGTGATTTATTCAGGGTATGGCCCGTACTTTAGAAAGAGTGGAGTCAAGGGCTTCCAGAACCAACTCACAGCCTCGAGTGCCAGGCATGCTAAGAGATTGTGAATTGTTAAACATTTGGAGTAAAGGAAGGACATAGTTAGACTTTGAAAGATAAATCTGTTGGCAAAATAGGAGGTAGGATAGGGAAGAGGGCTCAGTGAGATGGGAAACAAGGAAGCCAGACAGTTGACAATAATGACAGCCTGAATGAGGTAGAGGCTGAAGAAATAGGCAAGAAAAATGTGTTACAAGGAGAGAAAAAAGTATTTCCTTTAAAGAAGAAATGATTGTAGCAGCGTCTCTCTCTAGGGTTGTGGGAGAACTCATCAGGTGGAAAAGCTGGTTAGTGTGCATATTACATTATACAAAGGGAAGTCCCTTTGGGAAATAATCAAATTAAAGTGTTCTACAAAAGAGAGTTACAGGAATGTTTCATTTTTCTCCTGGTCCTGAGAAAGTTGAATTTTGTGGGGACTCTGGGATTTAGAAGGACAGTAGAGCTCTAGCTGTAGTCTGTATAGAGAAGGGGAGGGGGGACCCAAAGCAGTGATATAGGTTGGCTTTTGAGAAGTTAGAAATAACCTGCAGCAGGAATAAGCACCTCAGCTGAATGATGAGCAGAATTATTTTAAATTGTTTGCTTATCTGTGCTGACCTGTGTCATCTTCTTCTATTATTATAGAATCTCCCATAAAAGCCTGCAGTTGTGTTTTGAGGGAGTGAAAGGGTGGACAGTGTGTGTGTGTACTTGGAATGGGAAGCTGAGGGGTGTTCAGGCTTCTCTGGGCAGCATGGAGGTCTCATGTTCAACGGAGGCACAGGTGCTGGAAATTCAGGCAGGCAGTGACCAGCAGAGAGAGAGCAGAGTCCCCATGTGGACACAGCCAAATTAAGAGCCAGGCAATAGATGAAAAGCAGGCAGCGGGGTTGACTGACTCAGAAGCAGGTGTGAAAATTAGCATCTTCCTTTAGGCCAGAGGAACGTGACCTCAGCAGGAACTGAAGAAGCAAGGCCCGAGTATTACATGGCCAGTGGCCTCAGAAAGCAGCCATTTGGGATTTAGGAGATTTGTAGGAGGTAGAGGCATCAGAACATTACCCAGAGTGAACATGGGAGGAACAGAAGAGGCAGGGGTCAAAGCTGGTAAAGGGATGCCAGTGATGCTACTTAAGTACGCTGGGAAGTTCAGGGAGGGTGGGGATGGAAATTTTTCTTTTGAAAGTGGCGTTGGGGAATGGGAATGAAATATGAAGTTTCTTATAAAAGTATCCAAAGGGAGAAGTCCACTTGGTGTCCAGGATCATAAATGTGGGATCAGGATGGAGGGCCGTGATGAAGCTATAGGTGTTTTGTACAGAGGAGGCCAGGTGACTGGAAAAGACCACCCAGAGAGGTCCAGAAGGAGAAGGAAAGAGGCAATGGCAGAGACCTAGATGTCCGCACAAGTACCTTCCACATTGGACACTTTTGAGCTGCTTTTCTTTAAAACTCTGCTTGGTTTACTTGGACGTTATTTCTTTCCTCTCTTCTAGCAGTGCTCCCAGGTAAAGAAACTACAGATAGGAATTACTTCTTTACCCAAGGGACTTTGTACTGCCTTTTAAAGTACCTATGAATCTTCAATGAATCAGCACCTTTTCATTAAGGGCCTATTGTGCTCAGGCACTGAGAATTTAGCAGTGTGCTTCAAAGATTAGCTCTATCTAAAACTGGTCGCAGTTTATAAATCTACTTCTTATACTGCTGCTCCTTGCAGAACCCTGAACAGGTCACTTTTGATGCAAATACTGGAGTCACATCCTATTCTATTCTATCCTGTCCTGCCCTGTCTCTCTCCATTCTATCCTATTTCTATACAATCAGCCTGAATGAGCAGTTGTATTCCAGAAGTAAATTTGGAAGTCAATAATTTAAAATTTGGATCATATTGTCTCATAGAATTAATGTTATAACAACATGGTTTTAACTCCTATGCTTTTGGCATAGGCTGTGGCCAGAAGAGAAAACCATAAATGAGGGAAGACATTTTCCTATTCAAGGCTCTGGGGTTTGCCACCACCCTCTCCACAGCACTCCAAGCTCCCAAATACCTGCTGTCTTTATAAGCCAGCCTTTTGGATGAACTGATTAAATAAATTACTTGACTGGAACCTAAGGAGTCAATGAATTAATCTCTGAGTCTGCTCCCAGCTGTCCTGTCTGCTGTTGATTCTTTATACCTCTCTCCAGAAAAAGCCATGAATGGGAAGAGTATTCTAATTTGGAGACATCTATGAGATAAACCAAGTAACAGGTTTAATATTGAGCAGGGCTAATGGTGACAGTGGAGTTACAGAAGCACATGGACACTAAAGATCAATCTAAACTTACTGGAGGCGTTAACACACTATAGCAGGTGGGCATGTGTGGAAGCTTTGAAGCCTAAAGTCAGTATTGAGATTATTTAGATCAGAGCTGAAGGGCTCTATCAAAAGGAACAATACATTTGAAGTTAATGGGAGAGACATTAATCAACTGCTGACAACTGTACCGGTGGCAGGGAAATAATGGTGAACAAGATGGCCTCTGGAGACCTTATGATCCAACATAAGAGGAGGATACATTCTTGGTTGGGGAAAGACAGGGTGCTGTGGGAACCCCTTTGAAGGGAGCCAGTTCCTCATAGGCAGGAGCCTAAGGTGTGTGGGGGAGGTTCCTGGAAGAATATGAAATAGATGAAGAGAGGCAGAAGAAAGTTCCAAGTTTGGAGACCAGAAGAAATAGCACAAAGTGTGACGATAACCTGAAAGAACTTCATTTTGTTGGGAGTTAGGATGCAGAAAGGGTGGAGAAGTAAGCATTTGGCATCTTATCAGTTTCTAGAATTTAGTTTCCTCAAGGGAACTAAAATTTAAAACCTTCATGTGAAAAAATTTACTGAATTCCTGCAATAACGCAGCTTGCTTTACCAAAAATAGAGTATTTCATAGTATTAAAACTAGTTTTCAGAATAAAAATCCATTTACTTTCTGCTACCAATTGGATTTTCCCTAATGTGAACCTTGCGTTGGATCTGGAAAATTCTTATGTTGTTGAAGTTATGTAATTTTAAACCTTTAATGAGCATGGTAAGAAAATTTTCTTTTTATATTTAAGAGATCCTAAAACTATAAAAAGCCAAAGAGGATATTTTCATGCTTTCTTATTATTTGTTTAAAAGGAGCAAAGTGGTATTTTTTCCCTCCTTAAGTGATCAGACAAACCTTTTATCTAGGGAAATCTTTGAACCAAACAGGATTGTTTCGGTTCCTTTGCCTCCATCTTAAATATCCAATCCACGTTCTCCTCCCCCGCTGGCGTTGGCATGGCTCTAAAGACTGAAGTCCCAGTGGGAATCAGGCACAGAAATGAACTGAGCCCTCAGGAGACAATTTCACTCCCACTTGGCTCTTAAGTAGAACAGACAGGAGGTCAGCTTGGTCAGCCTTCACATTTCAATGAAAATCAAAATGCAACTTCTGTTAACACTTCAGAGAACTCTTTGTTGTTAATCACTTGCATTTATTTTTTATTATTATTAATTTGTTTTTATTGATTTTAGAGAGAGAGAAAGGCAGAGGGAGAGAGAGAAACATTGATCTGCTGCCTCCTGCACGCCACCTCCTGGGGATCGAGCCCACAACCTCTGCTTGCGCCCTGACCAGGAATCGAACAGGTGGCTTCACAGTGCATGGGACGATGCTCAGCCAACTGAGCCATACTGGCTAGTATTTTTCAGTTGTTTCACATTCTCGATTGGAAATGGATATATTTACATATAACTTGTAAGAGTTGGAATGGTCATGAGGGGAAATAGTGGTGCCAAGCAATAGTTCACTAATGGAGTCCATTTGATGGTCTGAAGTTTAGGTATTGCCCAGAATATTTTTTCATTTGAGCTGTGTGCACAAGCATGAAGCCAATTTAATATTCATTTCTAAAAGATTTTTAAAATTTCGATATTCAATAACAGAATTTTATTTTTTGGTCATTTAATTTTTAAATTTTCAATTACAATTGAAATACAATATAATATTAGTTTCAGGTGTATACTCCAGGAATTAGACATTGTATAACTTACCAAGTGATCATAACAATAAATCTAGTACTCATCTGCCACCATACATAGTTATTAGAATATGATTGACTGTATTCCCTATGCTGTACTTTACATCCCTATGACTATTCTGTAACAAGCAATTTGTACTTCTTAATCCCTTCACCTTTTTCACCCATCTCTTCAAACCCCCTTCCCATCTGGCAACTGTCAAAATGTTCTGTGTATCTATGAGTCAATTTCTGTTCTGCCTGTTATTTTATTTTATGTTTTAGATTCTATTGTTGATAGATATGTATGTATTGCCATTTCATTGCCTGTTTGGTGTCTCTTCCCCTTCCAGCAATCACAATGTGGCTTCTTTAAATCCTTAATTGTAGGACTTTACATTTAGCTAGATTTCAGGTGGTTCTGAATGATGGTTGTTATGTAATTTAGTTGTGATTTTGATGTGGCTGTGGGAGGATTTACCTATGTGCCATCTTGACCGGAAGTCTGAATAACAGAATTTTAAAGGAAAAGTATAGAAATTTAAGATACATTTATTCGTAAATCTGATTCATACCGAGTCTCATACCATGTTTGTTTGCTCCATTTTCTTTTGTAGCTGAAAAGTCATAATGCCACCTGTTCTTTGCTGTAGCCTTGGTGAGTTGTGAAGTACTCTCAGCGCCTTGATAATTGCTGCTAATATCTATTAGGGATAGAACATGGGCCCAGCATTGTACTGAGTGCCTGACATACAGTCTTGCTGAGACTGCAATTATCCTGTAAGGCAGGTAGATATTAATCTGCCCATTTCACCCAGGAGGAAACTGAGGCTTAGAGAGTTTGAATGAGTAGCCTACAGTCACGCTCCTAGTGAGAAGAGGAGCCTAGCTTTGACCAGGATGAATTGATTAAATAATCAGTGGCAGGGCCCGTGCTCTTAATTTCTGCACTTTGTCCTCCTTGAGAAAAACGAACAGGCAGAATTTTCCCCACCATTCCGGGAACATGATGTTTTGTGATTTAGAGAAAGGGAGCTACTTTAAAGGGGACTTGATCAAGTAGGTAAAGAATCTACCCTAAGTTAATGTCAGTGCGACAGTTTATTGACTTCCTCATGGATTTCCCAGAGAAACAGACTCCTGAAGGGAATCACTCACATAGATGTATGTATACACTTGTCATTTCTGCAGGAATGCAATAAGGCTGCTTTAATTATTACCCCATTTCACTTGTGTTCCTATAATATGGAAACCCCCCTTTACAACAACCCTTTAGAGAAGTCTTTATGAAACATTTGGGTCATATTCATGATAATTATTCAACATTAAATTGCCAAAGAAGCTTTATTTTGAAGCTGATGAGTGTGAAATGAATCATTAAGAACATAAGACAAATTTCCATTATAAATGGGAGTTCCCAGCCTTTATCTATTTATTATTCAGTTAGAAAATTGTTTCTAATCTCAAGGTAAATTATAAACTAAAAGGCCTTTTTTAAAATGTAGCTAAAATTTACTCTTTAAAATAAATCAACGTTATTGAGGCATAATTTACACACAATAGAATGCACTGAATTTAAGTATACAGTTAAATGAATTTTGACAAATGTGCACAATCATGTAGCCACCACTATAATTAAAAGACATTAACATTTCCATCATTTACTTCCCAGTCACCTCCCAGCCCTGGCCCCAGGCAATCACTGATTTACTTTTTGTCACTAGAGATTAATTTTGCCTTTTCTGGAACTTTATATAAAAAGAATTGTACAATCCATATGAATAATAATTGACTTCTTTCACTCGTCATAATGTTTTTGGAATTCATCCATGTTGTTGCATATTTAAGTAGTTTGTCCCTTTTGATTGCTGAGTAGTGCTCCATTGTATGGCTGTGCATACCACCCTATCCATTCACCTGTCAATGAACATTTAGATTATTTCTAGTTTCACTATTAGGAATAAAGCTGATCTGAACATTCATCCACAAGTCTTGTGTTTTCTTTATTCTTATTTGAATGCTTAGGGTGGTATTGCTAGGTCATTTATGTTTAACTTTATGTTATTTTTAAACTTACATGTTTTCCTAAATGGTTATACTATTTTGCTTTCCCATCTGCAATTTATGGGAGTTCTAGTTGCTCTGTTTTCTTGCCAACAATTGATATTATCAAAAATCACTGTCTTTTTTTTAAAAAAGTTTGTTTTTAAATCTCAAAAACAGCATCTTCAGAAAGCTAACTTTAAAAGCCAAACTTTGTTCATATTGAAAAGGTCAACAAATTCACTCTGTGGCAGTCAAGGTCAGGAGAAAAATACTTTGCATCTGCTTCTCTGGAAGTGAGCTGTTGGCAGCATTAACTGAAGTCCCCTGGCTTAACACCACTGTCAGGAGGTTCCCGAGGGGGAGAAACGGGAGGTGATTTCTTGTTTCCTCAGAGGCATTACAGAGCCACACTAATAACATAAATGATGGTTGTTCCCTCATATCCAGTACTTGATATGGTGTCCAGATGTTTCACATGCTTCAGAGATTACTGTGGGTTAGCCCTGTCTCCCAAACTTACTACTTGGCTGGGAGAGACCACAGAGTAGGTGTCCAACAAGTAGTACTGACAGGCCTACCAGTTAACATAATAAACACGACATGACGGGAATCCTGTGCCGCCTTGTCATTAGGGTACTGCTCACCACACGGCGAAGCCTTCGCTATTAAGAAAAACGATGCCAATGCTTGGAATGGAAGGGCTAAAATTTAGAGGTAGCTTATGTTTGGCCTACTTTATCTGAAAAAACAAAACCTCATTAGTAGTTAGGCTGACTGGTATTGCTTAAGATAGACACAGAATTAATGATAGATTTATGAACTGATGTTGGACTCTCAGAGTCTACTCCATATCTGCCATTGGGGATGCAAGATGCACCCTCTCCTTCCTCAGTGGAAAAGCTAAGTAAACCAACGAAATAATCTGGTGTCCACGTGTTGTATGCAATAGACTAAGTACAGGGTTTCCTGAGAGTACAGAAGAGGGGCACCTCCCACAGATTAAAATCCATTCCGTATTGGTGCAGCAGCTACGGACCAGGCACTGAGCGTATGGGCACTCTCCACCTTCATAGAACTGCTGGTCCGATGGGAGGGTGGATGGAAAGCCAGTAAGCAAGCGGAGACTGCCACAGGGAAGGGAGGGAGCACATGTGAAAGGGCGTCATCCTGGTTTGGAGGGGCAGGAAGGGCTGAAAAATGGTGGGAGTTAGGGCTTCCAGGTGAAGGCAGCAGCACATGGAAAGTACCAGAATCCAGCAGGAACGTAGGCTACCCAAGCATGGCAACAAGACCCACAGGCCCAGAGCTCAAAGGTGCTAGTCATACGTATGAGCAGTTCTCCAGTGCAAGGAGCAGGGCCAAACTGGAGAGGGTGAGGCAGAATGCGAGGTTGCAGTGCAGGGTGTCGACTCAGTATTTTATAAAGAGGGAGAGCTCTGGGTATATTTAGGGCTGAAAGTGAGTATGAACTAGTTCTATCAGCATCCCTCACCCTTAAACACACTATATCTAAATATTTTAATACTCAAACCTTTTAGCCAGTAAGCATCATTTTACTTGGAGTCTCTAAATAAAGCCTCCCTTCCCCATATCATGTAAATTAACATTTCTCCTAACACTAGTTTCTACGAACAGATCCAGCCACAGCAATTTATGAAATTAAAACATCAACCTGAGAGGGTCATTGAGAGATTGTTCTCCTTTTTCAGAGAAGGCCATGGAGAGCGATCTGCGGCTGAGCTGGCCTAGTACCCAGGGCTCAGACCATTCTTCTAGTCTCTGCTATAGACGGATTTTCTCCAGGAAAAATTCTTACCAAATTGTCCAGACTCTGGAAATTCTTGACTTCCTTATTTTGGATTAAGCAACTGAACAAATTTTCAAAACTCCCCCCATTTCAAAATTTCATGTAATTTATCTGTTTTCTTGCCCAGGACATAGAAGAGTGCCTGGAGCACAGTAGGCACTCAATGAGTATGTTTTGAGTGAATGAATGAAAACATTGACAATGAACAGATATTGAGAAATTTGGTCTGATTTTGCTTTCTTACTAACACACACTATCACCTATACTCACTATAAGCCCTTCCTCCCAGTTTGAACTCTAAACTTTCATAAAACAGCCTTTGAAAATTCCCTTATTGATTCTGAAACCTAAATGTTAGTCCCTCCCCCTAACCCCCTCCCCTATAATCTTTCCTCTTTGATGCTTTTTAGGAATAATAGACTATTTGGGGAAAATGCTCCCCAAATGCTGTTTTTTAAAACCCATATTCTATTTCTCCAAGGGCAGAACAAAAATTCTTCCTGCCTTTTCTCCCAATTTTAACCTATATGATGAAAAAGTGTTAGCTTTATTTGTAATGTACTTAATCTTGCATCACTTTACAGCCATCAATTCTTATCTATATAATCCACTGGCAGATAGGGAATAGTTTCACATTTGCCTGAGCTATGAGATTTGCTCTCTGGAAAAGTGTTTGTTAATGAAAGGAGGGAAAATTACATTTTACATATCAAAAGTGTCATTATCCTTGTTCAAAAATTTGCTGCAGCCACTTGCTAGAGTGGAGATGGGAACAGCTCTGACTCCAGAATAGTGGAGGCAAAGAACACTTGCTGTTAATGCTCCTGTAGCCCATTCGGAAGTCAAGTTGGAGAAGACGCCTCAGTATTTGTACCATTTTCCTTTAAACCTCAGGTGAAAAGTCTCAAATAGGCCCTTGAGAAGGTGGTGGCAAACTAGCTGGTTCTCCCAGGATTCTGACGAATATGGTTACACATATGGCTGGTGACAGCCTCTCTGAGTCTGGCATTGGGGGAAAGAGCCCTGGACTGGGTCCAGGTTTAGGTTCTGGGTTTAAGAAGCTTTGTGACCTTGGGAAGGCCGTCTGGTTCTTCTGCATCTAGCTAGCTTCCTCTGAGGCAAAACGGACAGGGCAAGGCTGCAGCTTCCTGGCCTGTCTCATAGAGCTACTGTGCGGATCCAAAGGGATGGGTGGAAGTGCTTTGACAAGACAGGGACTGTGTACATGCAAAGCAGCACTTTGGAGTACGCTGAAGTCTTGGTGGACAAAGCAAGGAGAACCGAAGGGATACATCTAAGAACAGAGCTGGCTGGGTGACTTCCCAGGTGACAGAGTTGGTCTCAAACTAGTGATCAGGGAGAAATAGCAAGTGTCTCATGTGGACATGAGATAGCCTTCATCCTTTCTGGTCAAAATGACCAGGTAAATAGCACTTAATCTGGCTTCACTCTGCCTCTTTTAGGGTGACCACACACCCACTTCACACCTGCTATCTCCCTTATGTTCTTAATGGTGTCCCGATTCAGATGATAATTATATAGTCACTCTACTTACCAGGCACCTTACTAAGCAGTGAGATGGTAAAATACTGAGGAAACTTGAATGCCACAGGATTTTCAAGACTCTGGGGCCTAATAAACACTTCTCTTCTGGGCCAGGAGCCAGCTTTTAATGCTTGTCTTTTTTCTGCTGTTTCACAGCTGGTCACTATCAATCAGTAGTTCTTGATTCTTTTGTTTAGAAGTCTTCTTCCTCATGGAAGTAGGAAGGAGAGTCTGTTTTCCCAGAGCCTCTGTTCAAAGGCAAACATCTTGGCCAAGTGATCTAATGAATAAGTGTGAATAAATTTAGAACAGGCAGGGTAAGTACCACTCCCACCCCCACCCCGATATTTATATATTCTGATCATGGGGACCTATAAATATGTTACCTTACATAGCAAAAGGAGTTTAGGTTGCAGATGGAATTAAGATTGCTGATCAGCTGACCTTAAAATAGAGAATTTATCCTAGAGTATCTGGGGAGATCTAATATTATCACACATTTCTAGAAAAATGGAAGTGTAAGGCAGAAGATGCAATCGGGGCAATGTGGTGTGAGGACTAATTTTACTGTTGCTGGCTATGAACATAGAGGAAGGGACCACGAACCAAGGAGTCTCTAGAAGTCTCTAGAACAGGGGTGGGCAAACTTTTTGACTCGAGGGCCACAATGGGTTCTTAAACTGGACAGGAGGGCCGGAACAAAAGCATGGATGGAGTGTTTGTGTGAACTAATATAAATTCAAAGTAAACATCATTACATAAAAGGGTACGGTCTTTTTTTTTTTTTTTTTAGTTTTATTCATTTCAAAAGGGCCGGATCCTGCCCGCAGCTGCTCTAGAAGCTGGAGAAGGCAAGGAAGGGAATCATCCCCTAGGGGCATCTAGAAGGGAATGCAGCCCTGAGGACACATTGATTTTAGCTCTGTGAGACTGTGTTGGACTTTTAACTTATTCAACGTAAGATAATAAATTTGCACTGTTTCAAGGCACTAAGTTTGTGGCTTAATAGAAATACTAAAAATGAATAATGGAAAAGTAATGATAATGGAAAATGAATAATACTAAACTAATATAACATGCTTCAATCACAAAGTATCTAATGGATATTTGTCATGTGTCCAGGACTATGCTGAATGCTGGGGGGAAATCTCAGGGACATAGAATACACATAGTCTGCCCTCAAGGAGCACACTAGGACTAATGCATGTAGAACATTTAGAGAGCAATTAATGAGAGTGTTAATTAAGTGCTAAGTATGCTGGACAGAAGAATTTCAAGAAAGAGATTTCAGGAGAGTGTATATGAAGGGATAGTGGATGAGAATGATGAATGAATGTGCAACTATGGCAGTTTCTAATTAATAATGATCTCAGAATCCCAAGGAATCTTTTAATCAATGGACTGAATTGCTGTGTATGGAATTCTACATTATGCAGTAAATACTGGAGTTCCTCTAGGCATAGCATTAGACCCTTTTCTTGTCTCACTCTATATTGTCTCCTGAGTGATTTCATCCATATGACATACCCATGCTGTACTGGGTCGAATTGTGACTCCCAAATACACATGTCCACATTCTAACTTCTGGAACCTATAAATGTGACTTTATTTGGAAGAAGGGTCTTTGTGGATGTAATTACATTAAGGATATTGTAAGGATCCTGGGTTATCAAGATGGGCCCTAAACATAATGACATGTGTTCCATAAGAGATGCACAGAGGGAAGAGACTATACACAGAACAGGAGGAGGCAGTGTGAATACAGAGGTAGAGACTGGAGAAATGTGGCCACAAGCCAGGAACTGCCTAGGATTGCTGGCAGCCTCCAGAAGCTGGAAGAGGCAAGGAAGGATCCTTCCTAGAGCCTTCAAAGGAAGCAGGGGCCTGCTGACACTTTGATTTCAGACATCTGGTCAGAAACTGTGAGGGAATAAATTTCTGTTGTCTTAAGCACCATATTTTGGTAATTTGTTATGGCAGTGCTAGGAAATGAATACACATGGCTTCTGTGGTCAACTCCACATAGATATCTTACAGATGGTATCTGTATCCAGGCCTGAGAATTCCAGGCCCATTTATCCAACTGCCTACCTGATATCTCCAGATGTTTCAAAGCCACTTCAAATCCATTATGTCCAAAACTCTTCCTTGTGCCTAAGCCTGGTCCTTTTCCATTCTCCCTGAGGACACTAAATACCACCACCACCCATTCAGTTCAGCATCTCTAAAGCTTAGGAGTCATCTTGACACTTCTTTCTCCTATATCTTGAATGTTCAGTCATGAAGTCCTATTGATTTCACCTTTTAAATACTTCTCAAATCTGTCTACTTCCTCCCGAATTTCCACCATTACACTTGTCCTTGCTTTCACTATCTCTTGCCTGAGGTACTGCAACTCACCCTTAACTCATCTCCCCATGAAGATGGATCCTGACTGTCCCTAATCTCTTTTCTATTCTGCAATCAATGAGATATTTTTCAAAATGAAGCTTTGATTTTTTTTTTTTTAATATCTGCTTAGACTCCTTCAGTAATTCCCATTGCTCGGATGATATGTACAAAACTAATATGGACTAAGGAGTGCTGCAAGGTCCAACTTCAGCCTACAGTAAGCTCCTCTTTGGGGTCTCCTCTTCAGTCAGCCTGGCCTGCTCAAAGTTCCCTCCTGCCACAGGGCCTTTGCATATGCAGTTCTCCTATTAGGAATGTTCTTCCCTCCCCTTTTTGCCTAGATAACTCTGACTTAGGCTTTTGATTGCAGTGCTATTTTCTCAGAGGAGTTGTGTTTGACTTTCCAAACTAGATAGAATTCCACTGCTTTTCAGACTTTCACAGTATTCTGTATCTCTCCTTTAAAGGTTTTGTCCATGTTGTAATTTTATACACTTTTATTGTTTTATTAGTGGATGCCCTTCATTAGTAGACTACATGCTCCACTGAGAATAGAGAAATTATGCCCCAGAGCCTAGCCCCATGCACAACAGGTGCTTAATAAACATTTCTGGCATGAATGAATGAATGAATGAAATGAGTAGGGTATAACGTTACCCATATTCCAAAGGGCTCTTGGGTCGTATGCCTTGCTGATTGAGGGTCATAGTGAAGGGGAATAAAAATGTGGTCACCAGGTACACATGGGAAAAGGAAAAGTGCTTCCCCATCTTTCCCCCTGACAACCATTCAGGGACTCACCAGCATCATCTATCTTCTAATTTGCTCCAGTATTACAGGCTGTCTCTCAGACCTGGTTTTGGAGGAATAAGTGTATAAAGTCTATTTTCAGGAAGCATGTGAGTCAGTTAAACTTTTATTTCCCACGTGCTCTGCCAGCTTGCTGTGATTTCAGCAGGATGCAACAGGTGCACATATTTTTAGCTTTTATGACAAGTATTGTGTACTTATCCTCAAGAGTCCCCAGCGTGAATGCCCTTTATCCGAATGATGCCACGTGGGAAGAACTTACCCATAGCAGTGTGCTTGTTTGGAGAACAGTAAAATGACTAGCAAACCAGAGCAACAACAACAAAACACCAACAACCCCTCCCCCCAGTAGAACACAAAACTCTTTACCCTTAATAGAAGCCAATGCAAAAACGTTAAGCTTTAGCTCATGAGGAAAGGGCATGCTTTTAGGAAAAGACCGGTTTTCAAAACGCAGACCATGGTAGCTATGAAATTAGCATGGAAACAATTGATCAGAGCCTGAAAACAAGACACAAGCCCCTTAATGTGCTTCGCTGCTCCTCCAACTCTCCAGGGAACTTTTCCCATGTCAGGTGAAGGTTTTGACTAGTACCTTAATTAACTTGTATCAAAGAGACTGCATATAAGAAAGAACTGTGTAAAGCTTTCTTTAATTAGTGAATTTTATCAGGTCTTTTCCAACGTCCATCATTCAAGTAGTTGGTTGGCTGCCTGGGTCCTTGGTGATACGTTCAGTCAATAAGCTATTCATGACTCCAGCAAGTAGCTAGGTTTTTAAACCAATGGGAATTTGGCGGACAATTTTCCTTTGCTACCTTTAGCTACATGGCTAGAATCTATAAACTATTCTTTTTCCAAGAAACAAAGTGAGCAAGCAGCCAGCAGGGTCTGTGGCAGACACGTTAATTGCCCTGTTGAAGAAGTATGGGCACATATTTACTCTTAAATGTAACTAAAGAGAGGTTGCACTGTTATATTTGGCGAGGGAATAGGGTGTGGGGAGGGGAAAGTGGAATACCATGATGTGTGATGAGTACAGTGTTAATCCCAAATCATTTTTTGGCGTGTAATTTTGAAGAGTCCCATGAATTTCATTGTCTTTCCAGAATGGCAATAAAGCCCAGAGAAAGAACTCTCTCCCTCAGTAAATCAAAGGTTTGCAGACAAAAGGTCAAAATGCCCAAAGCCACAAGAACATCAACACTTTGGATATAAAGATTCCTTAAGAAACAAATGCTTGCCCTCACTTTGGGGAAAGCAGACGCCTTATCTTTGTGAGTTTACAAAATGGAGCCAAACTGTACCCCTAGCCACTTTAACTAAACCAAGGCCTGGATCTTTTAGCAGCCCACAGTCATTAAAGCTCTCAGAAAGCCTCCCAGGAGCCGATGTGCTCGCTTAAGTATATGCTGTAAAAGGTCCCAGAGATTTACAAGGGACTGCTCCACGCTAAACCAGGCACCATCTGATAAACAAGCAATTTTAGCTGCAGGCTAAATGATGCTCTTTGAGGCTTTGATTTACAATGCTGAAGATGATGTATTTGTAGTTCGGGGATAGGTTCTGCTAGCGGCTTGCTGTGATTACTCATCCTGGAGCAGAATTCAGGGCTCAAGTCTTCAACTTGGAGGTCAGGAAATTGCAAGTGGAATGAAAGCATGTTGATAAGGTTTATTGAGATGCTAAATAGATAGATTTAAAAAAACACACACTTATTAAGCCAGTGATTTTGAACACTTCTTAAGCTTTCTGGGGACTACAGTTTTTGTTAGTTTGCTTAAGTCTCAAAGATATGGAAATAATCTGCACAATTGATCTGTTGGTCTAATTTTACCTTCATTACATTTTAGAAGCAAATACAGGCTTAGTTTATTATTGCTGACATCTAAAAATAAGACAAAATGTCCAGTTTAGCATTTATGTAATTGCTGGAAAGCTAAGAAATCTGAAGGCAACTTTGAAGCAAATCCAGTCACCTTCAAGAACAGACTCAGAGTACTCTAACCTGAATTAGGAATTGCAAGAATGCTTTTAAAATTCAGGGTTCCAAGAAGTGATTTGGCAAATCCTTTGCCCAGGATATTTGTGTTTAATAAATATGTGGGTCTTCACCAATATTGGCACTGTACTAGTACAAAGTTAAATAAAATATAGTCTCTCTCCTTAAGAAGTTTACTGTTCAGTGGAGAAAACCATGGATAATGTCAGCAAAATGTGAGAAGCATTAAGGAGCTCTGTAAGATGCTGAGGGGGCACATGAGAGGAACTAGCCTGTTGGATTTAAAGGGGTCATAATAGGCAGGTCTCCCTAGGTGCCCTTCTTCCTGTCTCATGACTGGCTGGGCAGCCACACATGAGAGAAGACCATGAAAGGAGATATTTTTGGCACCACTGGTATTCTAGCCTTCAGCACATTCAGAGATGTGGCCTAATGTGTCTTTACTGAGAAGACTTCAGACCCCTGGAGTTCTGGTTCAGGCAACACAAGACAGATTTAGACATTGCAGATACAACTTACTGGTAGAAGAATCAATCGGTGGCTAATCTTTCCTATATAATAAAAGCCTAATATGCAAATTGACCAAACGGTGAAACGGCAGGTTGCTATGGTGCACACTGACCACCAGGGGGCAGACGCTCAATGCAGGAGCTGCCCCCAGCCTGCAGGCCCTAGGCCAGCCAAGGTGGGTGCCAGCAGGTCCCCCTGATCACCCCGCCAGTTGCCCCGCATACGCAGGCAACCAGCGGCGGCGGCAGGGGTTGGGGCTGGTGAGTGGGCGGCGCCAGACTGGCCAAGGCAGATGCCAGCAGGGCCCCCCTCCTCCCCCGATTGCCCCACCAGTTGCCCCACAGATTGGTTCTGATTGCTGGCCAGGCCTAGGGACCCTACCCATGCACGAATTTCGTGCACTGGGCCTCTAGTATATATATAAAAGCCTAAGTGGCTGTAGGACCGAACAACTGGAATGACTGGAATGACCAGTCCACCAGTAGCTGTGATGCACACTGACCACCAGGGGGCAGATACTCAATGCAGGAGCTGCCTTCTGGTGGTCAGTGTGCTCCCACAGCCAACCTCCCGTGGACCCCATCCCCCACAGGCCAACCTCCCACAGCCCTACCCCTCACCCCCCTGTCCGGCTGGCCCTCAATTGGCCCTGATCGGGGGGCTGGCCGGCCAACCTCCTGATATTCCTCCCCCCTGCTGGCTGGCCCCCTGATAGGCCTTTATCAACATCCAGGCCCAGAGGCCCCACCCATTCATGAATTCGTGCACCGGGCCTCTAGTTATACATAAGGTAGTAGGTATAGCCTTGAGGGCAGAACTGGCTCGAGGCTGAGATGGTACCAACCTTGGCTTTTCAGTCCATCCTTTCTTTGGAGGGTACAGGGAATAGTCTCTCCCTCTTCTCTCAGGAAAGGACCTGATGAAGTTATACAGATTGTGGCGTGCATGCCATGCATTTGGAATGGTATATATCTTTCCCAGGCAAATTGTATTGTTAGAGAGCCCGAAGTCCTAAACCACGGGACTTAGATGATACAATTAGAGCAGAGATTTTTCAACTGGCATGCTGCAAGAATTTTTTAAAAAAATCTTTATTGTTGAAAGTATTACAGATGTCCCCTGTTTTTCCCCATTGACCCTTTCTAGCCCATACCCACCCACTGCCCCAGGCCTTCACCACACTATTGTCTGTGTCCATGGGTTATGCATATATGCATACAAGTTTTTGGTTAATCTCTTCCCACCATCCGCCCACCCCCACCTTCCCTCTGAGATTCATTGGTCTGTTCCATGCTTCTATGTCTCTGTATCTATTTTAATCATCAGCTTATTTTGTTCATGAGATTCCACATGTGAGTGAGATCATGTGATACTTGTCCTTCTCTGACTGGCTTATTTTGCTTAGCATAATACTTTCCAGGTCCCTCCCTGCTGTCTCAAAGGATGCTGCAAGAATTTTTTAAAACATGTAATACCTGACTATTTAGTGAGGGGCATAGACCTATTTTTCTTTAGGTTGTCAAATAAAAAAATGACAACAGCCACCACAACAATAGCCATCCAGTGTGAATGAATCAAAATTATATGTATTTTTTTGTCAGATTGGCAAAAACTATATTTTTTGGAGTGCCACAGAATTTTAGTAATTAGTTTATGTGTGCCACGAGATGAAAAATGTTGAAAATTACTGCAGTAGAGTATGATGGAACTGCCTTAGGGGGAGAGAGAAGTCAGGGCATAGTTCTCTCTGCCAAGCAACTCTCACCATGCACTATTTCTTATGGATAAGATAGCCCTGGCTGAACTGAAAGGTTAGTTATAAGTGCTTACTATGTGCCAGGCACTATTCAAAGGGTCTTATATAGATTAAGTCATTTAATATTTAAAGCAACCCCATAAGGCGGGTACTTTGTAATCTCTATTTTACACACGAGGAAACTGTTAAACTTGCTCATGGTTACACGGTTGATGAGCACACTTAGCCACCTTCCAGGACAGTGACTGCAACAGCTGATTTTGCAGATAAGGACCTCAAGGTTGGAAATTCAGGGCATTCCAGCCTTGACTCCCCAATACCTGAATCCTGTAGATTGGTGTTTCAAGTCAGTACTCAGAATGCCGCCCCTTTTAGCCATCCCTGACCCTGACCACCATGTTGCTTCTTTAAGCCTCAATTTTAGAGTCTGGAAAAAAAAATGCCCTCCTTCTGCTCCTAAAATAATTGGAACATCAGCTGTATATTGCCTGTAAAACACTTAAGACTATGCAAATGAAGGATATTACAGAGACACAAGGTGATGGTATTTTATAGCAGCCCATTAAGACATATCATTGTAAAGATAGTGGGTTGCATTGAGTTGCACCTTTAGCCAGCTCCTTTCCTGAATTTTAGTACGGAATTGCATATGCTTTTAAAATTTGCCCAAGCTAATTGTCTTTATGAACACAGACTTCTGCACAAGCTTGACTAAATCTAATAAATTCCCCTGGCCAAAATATTTTTCAAGCATTATAGTGTAATTCACTTTATCATGTCCAGTCTCAGCCTAATAATGCACAACTCCCAGGAGCCAAGTATATTTCATGAAGCTTACAATTACTTTTATAAAAGTTGCAGTAAAGTATAATGATTTTTAATGGCATCAATGATACCATTGTATATATCGGTTTCAGTTTTGAAGTAGACTTAAGTTCAAAGACCCAAGGGGACCATTCTCCTCTCGATGCACTTGTGTTACTCCCATTAATGCTAATGGGACAGACAAATGCTGCTCTGGAGGAGAATATATCTGCCCTTAGGAAGGTAACAGGTTTTAATTAGTAATGCTTTGGATCACACAACAGCAGCTTGCCCTCTGTAAACAGCCCGTGTTCTCAGAGATGGGAACAGGGATCACAACCGGGGTTGCTCGCATGGAATCTTCAAATCTGAGCTTTGTAAATGGTGAACATAGGGCTCTTGTCAACTGAAAATGAAAGAAGCGGCCTTGATTTGTTGAAATAAAATCACAGAGCTAATATTTGTTATATTTCCAAGTGCCTGAATGCCAAGCAGATCTCTGTAGTGGGTTAGTACAATGACTTGATCTTTAAAAGGGAAACTCAGCTGATCTGATTCTCTGGAAGTGATTGCCTGATGGAGCACCTTTTATTTGATCACAGGCTTTACACATAAAAGGTGAAAAGTCTAGCAAGACATAGCCAGCTGGAGGGCCCAGGGGTGGATATGCTAAAGCTTGGGCAGCAGAGCACTTTCTCGGGAAGTGGTTCTTAGGCTGGAAAGACAGACGTGGGACGGAGGAAGGGAAATGCAAGGGAGTGAACATTGTGGCGTGTTGGCTGCTCTGAGTCACTGTCTGGGCAGGTGTCTCAAACCTGGCTTCAGTGTGAGGAGGCCCGAGGGTCAGTTTCCACCTTCTCGCATAAATATGTAGCCTGCTTTCAAGAAATCTATGTATATTTTTTTGATTTTTTAAAAAATAGAAATATATTTGACATATGATACATAAATTTAAGGTGTACAACGAGCTTATTTGATAGATTTATATATTATGATATGATTGCTATTGTAGCAATAATTAGCACCTCTATCATGTCACATAATTATAATTTCTTTTTAGTAATTGGAATAATTAAGATTTAACAAAACTAAATAAAAACACACATATATAAAAGAAACCTATATGTGGAAATACAATTTTTAGGTGTGACTATTCAGCCTAAATAATACACCACAGATTTCAGTTAGAGTTTCAAAAATATAGTATTTTCAACAAAAAAATTTTTGGAAGTAAATCTGTCAGGAAGTGAGATAAATTTTTATGTGTTGCCTAATTTAGGTTTTGTAAGGCTAGGTCCAATTCATCATAGATTTTGTGTTAACATTTAATGTATCAGCCTGGTTTTATCTCTGAACAAGTAGACTGAATTAGAATAACAATAATATAGAAGTAGGTATGTTTTTTTCTTTTTTTTTTTTTTTTTTTTTTAACTTTTTAGATTGAGGGATGTTACCAAAAAGCAGGATTCATTATGCTGGACTATGAGGACTGGAACAAGAAACTTAGTGTTGGAAAGAATATTCAAAGGAGACTCTGATTAGAATAACATTCTACTGGTTATAAGCATAACTTTTTTCCATATAAATATTTGGGGAATACTCTGCTTTAAAAAGACTTTGAAGAAATTCAGTTATGGAAGAAGATACTTTTTGCCAGTTCACAAAGGAAAATATAAATATGAGAGGTAAACAGTGTTTCTGTGTGCTCCTGCTGCTCTTACTTCCCCTCCTGCGCCTCGGAAAATGGTCCCATTTATATAAGTGTTAGCTGATAGTAGAAGAAATGTCATAGGCACACTCTCGAACTCATGAATTCGTTATCACACGTAGTCAGGCTGCAGATGTGAGGTGTAATGCCCTTTTCTCTGGGGTCCCCCCCCCGAAAGATACACTCTGTTGTCAGGACGATTTCATTTAGACCTAGTTTCCCCAGATCTTTGAATGTTGCAGATGACTACCTCTGTTCTCTCCACATTT
Organism: Myotis myotis; assembly: GCF_014108235.1. Classification (NCBI taxonomy): domain Eukaryota; kingdom Metazoa; phylum Chordata; class Mammalia; order Chiroptera; family Vespertilionidae; genus Myotis; species Myotis myotis. The sequence goes on from NW_023416390.1 coordinate 43,121,133, forward strand.
CTTCTCCTGACTTACTAGCGACTATAAATGTTATTAATTTGAAGTGTCACTCCACAGTCCGTCACCCTCTCCTATCCCATCCAACAAACGTTGAGGTTTTCAGTTTGCACATTAGAAACAGCCCTTTAAAGTCTTTTTCAAGCTTGAAGCAGTCCCACTGCACAACACACCCCAAGAGGCTGAACGCAAACATCGGTCTTGTTTCTGCCCCAATAGCAGCAAACCTCTTAATGCAAACTTCTTGCCTGCATTTCAGTATGGTTGTGTCCTGTACACCACCTTTCATTATTTTTCTCCCTGTTTAGCTTGATGTTTTCCACCCCAAATGTTCTTCATCACAACATATCAAATTCTCAGGGGAAGTTGGGGACGTCCTGTGAAAACACTCTGGGTTACAGAATTCACTTGGGAAGTGTGGGGATAGGCGTGCTTTGGGATACTTAAGCAAATTCAAGGCCGTGGTAATTTCTTCACCTAAACACTGGACACTTCAAGATTGTGACACCCAATTTATTCTGCCATTGCCATTGCTTGCTGGGCTGTAGCAATGCATGAAACTGCATCTGCTCTCTTGGATCCAGAAATGGGATCCGTGCATGGAGAATAATAGAACTACTCTACCAGCCTCTGGACTGTTATTACATTAAATAAATACCTAATTCTGGCTTAAGTGACCCTAGCTTTTGGGACTCTGATACCTTAGCCTGCACACTTACACAATTCATATGAAAACTGAGTAGGGAAAACCATACTGTGGATTGTGCACCGTGTTTGAGTGAAGGCAGGAGTTGGATGGGCATATGGGTATCTGAGGCTGGGGGCGGGGGCTCAGAACTACAGATCAAACTAGTGAGGATGTGTCTTCTGATACATCGATAAGCTTGGCTCTCACCCACTCAGGGTTTGGAAAGGTTTAGCTGCTGGAAGGCAGCTCTTAAAAACCTGCAGCTGTGCAGCCAGGTACTGACATTGGTAGCAACTTGTGCCTTGTGTGGTGACACCATATCACTTCGTGCCTTGTCTCATCATCTCAACTAAATTGGGAGTTACCTGAGGCCAGGCTCTGTGTCTCCCACTTTGGTATTGCTTATAGTGCCCAACATGTTTTCCATTTAATAGGGGCTCAATAGTGATGGTCTGTTACATTACTTAAGTGGGTGATACATACATTAGAGCAAGAGTTAAATAACTATAAATGCCCAAGTCCATTGCTGTCTTCCTCATCCATAGAACTGAAAAGAAACAACTTGCAGGATCCTCTATTTCCGCCTTAATTTTACAGATGAGCAAACTGAGGTCTAAAGGGTAAAGTGATTCACCCAAGGTCAAGTAGTTAGGACCAAACTGAGCACCACAACCCAAACCTCCTCTCTTATAAGAATAACTGTTCACTCTAACTGTGGTTCCATTCAGAAGCTGCTCATGGGCTAGCTAGCAGATGTAGGACTACTAGCCTGTTCTGTCTTCCACATTTAAAGCGGCAGCCATATAATAAAACATATTTAAAGGGAACATTCTTTTTAATATTTAAGCAGGAGAAAGTGATTTTTTCCAGAGTAGTTATAATTTGGCAAAATTAGAAGGATTCTTGGGGGTAAAATATTTTTATTCCTTTGGAAGAGGTCTTACCTAATGGGCTCTTGCTTTATTTATACTTAGCTGGATTCCTGAGGAAGATCTCTAAGAGGTACCCTCACAGCAAGAAGGACTCCTGTAACTCTTAGCATTACAAGGCCAATGTTAAGATGTTGAACGATGTGGGAACATTTGGAAGGGAGTGTTAGTTGAACTCATAATCAAAATATTCAAGATAAAGTTTAGTAATAGTCCAGAGATAGGAAGTCAGATTGTGGCACTTCAGAGCCCTTAGGAGTCCTGAGTAGTGTCATGTCTAATCATGGGAAGGCTCCCACTTAACACGGAGCTATAGTCTAGGACTCTGTACTTCCCAATGCATCCCCTGTCTCTTTAGTGGGCTTTGTCTTCTGGAAAGTACTAGTGCATTAAGGAAGCAATGAACTGTTACTTGGATATATGACCTCTGAAGGGCTTTTTGAAAATCCCCACTGGACCTTTATTTCTCAGAGACTAACTTGGCTCATATGAATATTTAAATGTTTCCTAAAACTTGATAGCACAGGACATGGTTTACAATAAAAATAAATTTAAACATGAATGCTTTCTGACAAAGGGGTGGTGGCAGTGGGCAGTGCTGAGGAAAGAGAACCAGTGGGCACTTAAAACCTTAAACTTTAACAGGAAAAGTACATTCTGTCAGTCAAGCTTCAGGAAAAGTAGGTATCCACCGACAATGGTTTTTACAGATAGAAGTATGTCTAAATGAAATCCAATTATGTAAATGGCAAAGCTTTTCCTAATTTGCTTTCTCAATCCATCAGTAAACTTCGGTCTACTTGTTATTGCTTTTGGCCAAAGGCCAGTGCATGACTTACTGAGCAATGAGCAGGTTCAGTGTGATCTTCAGAAGAAATTACAATTAAAACAATATGGTTGTGCAGTGCATTCCAGGGACTAACCTAGCTAATGGGTTAAACAGGGTAAAGGTTTTTATTTCAACTAGCAGGCTTATCCTATGATTGGCCAGGGTCCTCGCAAACATGGGTTTACAAAGACTCAGGGGCTCCCAGTGGCAGAGGGATCACTTACAGCAGGGGAGGGAGATTTGCTTTTCTTTCTCTTCCTGTGGGCTGATCCCGTCCTGGCTGCCAGTATATGTCAGCAAGTTCACAGACTTTAATTCATTGTAAGCCCCAAGTTATTGCAAAGCAGCATACTTTCAAGGAGAAATCACAGAAATCCAAATTATATAATGGGATGCCATTACTAATCAAATCTTGTTATAGTGGTACTGCCCCATAGTCATTAGGATGATGCCACCAAAACTCAGCATTTCTATGGTAACATTCCCCAGATTTTTGGACACAATCTGTAGGACATTCTTCTTCACAAAAGCTTACCTTAGATATGTGGCAAAAAGGACCGAGGCTGGGCTGTCACCTGGGGCCTTCTAAACACTTGTTTTTCTTAGAAGTAAAATGTGAATAATGGTGTCAAACACTCTGCTGTTATAGCTGAACACTGCTGCCTCTCAGTGTTGTGGCATATGGTATGCCAAGCCCAGGAATGGCTCAGAGAACCCAGACCTCTGGGCATGAATCAGTGAAGATTACGGGCTTCTATTACCTTAAGAAGATCATGTTGGAGACATCTCATTTATCTTTTCAGGAGGGATCTGAATTGTTAGATTCTGGGTGGTTGGGAGGACAGTGAATTTGTATGCCTTGTCATCCAACTTGTTCTTCATTCTTCGGGAGAGAGGTTAGGTGTAAACAACCTCTTTAAAACTTAGTGGCATAATATAGCAACCATTTTATTATGCTCATTGATTCTGTGAGTAAGGGATTCAGAAAGAGCAAAGGGCCCTTTCAGTTTCATATTGTCCAAAGTATCTCAGACAACTGGGAATGTTTCAAATGGTTGAGGCTGAAATAGCTGGGGCTGAGGATCCACCTCCAAGATAGCTTCTTTACTCTGACATCTGACTGGGATGATTGAAGGATCCCCTGCTAGGACTGTTGACCTGAGCATCTCTGTGCGGTTTCTCCAGTATGGTGGTCTCAGGATAGTTGGCGTTCTAACATGGTGGCTTAGGACTCCATTGTGAATATTCTAGCTAATAAATGGAAGCTGCATGGCCTTTTATGACCCCACCTCTGAGGGCACTAGCATTGCTCCTGGAATTCTTTATGAATCAAAGTTGACACAGGCCTTCCCCTACTCATGGAGAGGAGACATAGATCCTATCTCTTGATGTGAGAAATGTCATAGAATTTGCAGTTATATTTTTAAATTTCTATATGACATTTCAAGTTGGTCTGGGAAAGCTCCAAGCACCTATGGTGGCTGTGGGCTGGAGCAGTCCATTCATAAACAAATCTATTTCTTTTCTAATCCTACCCTAAGGTAGGGGACTGCCTCCCGTACCTTAGGGTAGTTAGGGTAAAGCCTGAGTTATTGAAACAGAGACATTCCAGAATATGGTGACTCAGATAAGATAGTAGTTTATTTTTCTCTCATGTAATGGTCCAGATGCAGGTAGTGAGATTCAGAGAAGTTGTGCCTCTGCTCCATAAAGTCATTCGGGTATTCATATTCCTTCCCTCTTATTGTTTTATCCTTCGTCAGGGTATTAGCCTCTCTCATGTTGTCAAAGGTGGCTTATTATCATTAGTTTTGCATTCTAGCATTTGGGAAAGGGCAAGAGAAAGTGGAAAGTAAACAACTACCTTTTATGAAAATGACATAGAAGTTGCACACATCACTTCCATTCATAGTCCATTGGCAATAATTTTGCCACATGGATATACTTAGCTAACAAGGATGATGGGAAACATAGTCTCTGGCTTGGTGTCCATAGCCCTGATAAAAATTGTGTGAGTGTAGGAACCTATCAATAAAAAGGAAAATGGATGCTGGGAGACAGTAGTTTCTGCTATTAGCTTTTGAAATATCTCTGGAATATTTGTGAATCATATTCAAAAACAGAAGTTGGCAAACTTTTTCCATAAAGGAGCAACTAGTAAATATTTTAGGCTTTTTGGGTTATATGGTCTCTGTCTATATTAGTTTTCTATTGTTGCTATAACAAATTACCACAAGCTTAGCGGCTTAAAACTCAAGTCTTTATCTTATGGTTCTGTAGGGCAGACATCTGACACAGGTCTTGTGGGCCAAGATCACAGCTACATTACTTTCTGGAGGCTCCAGGGGAGGATTAGTTTCCCCCTCATTGGAGTTGTGGACAGAATTTAGTTCCCTATACACAGGCTTCTACATCTCAGATCCAGCATTATGGCATCAATTCCTTCTCATGCAGCCATCTTTCTCCTTGGTCACAGCTTGGGAGAGATTCTCCACTTTCAAGGACTCATGTGCTTAATTTGAGCCATGTGAAGTAACATATTTGCAAGTTATGGGTATCATGATGTTGATACCTCTGGGAGGAATCAACTTATCTGTTGTAGCTAACAAGTAGCCATAGACAACCTATAAATGAATGGGCATGGCTGTGTGCCAATATAACCTTTATTTACAAAAACAGGCAGTGGGTGTGTTTGGCCTGTGGATTGTAGTTTGCCAAGCCTCTCTCAAGAGTATGGAAACCAAAAAAAACACACCAAGATGGCGGCATAGGTTAATGCCGGAGATTGCTGCCTTGAACAACCACTTCAAAAAACAACTAAAAGACGGAACAGACATCATCCAGAACCACAGGAAGGCTGGCTGAGTGGAAATTCTACAACTAGGAGGAAAGAGAATATCATACCCAGACTCAGAGGAGGCACAGTGCTGAAGTGAAATACTAAGGTGCGGAGTGCATGCGGAGCGGGCTGGAGGCGGAGGGCGCGGTTGTTGTTTTCAATTGGGAGGGAGTTTCAGACTCTGAGCTCCAGATCTAGGCGAGTCTCTAGGGACCCAGACTCAAACGGGAGAAGCGGGACTGTCTGGCTTCGGTCGGAACTCGAAGGCAGCTTTCTGTCCAAGGTTTGCAGAGGTTGCTGGGACTCTGTGAGGCAGAGCCCCTAGGGACGGGACTGAGAGCAGCCATAACTGCTCGCTCCAGCCTACCCTGTAGATCCCGGGGGACCCGCCCCGCCCAAGCCCTACGCAGAGCCATTTGCCGGATAGCCTCAGGCAAACGCTAGATTAGCACCGCCCTAGAGATCCAGCACAGAAGCTCTCCCACTGCAGACACAGCGGACTCTCATAGCCAGTTAGCCTGGAGGTCAAATCACCCCCGCTATTGCCGACAACAATCAAGGCTTAACTACAACAAGACTGCGCACAAAGACCACTAGGGGGTGCACCAAGAAAGCATAAAAAATGCGGAGACAAAGAAACAGGACAAAACTGTCAATGGAGGATTTTGAGTTCAGAACCACACTTTTAAGGTCTCTTAAGAACTGTCTAGAAGCCACCGATAAATGTAGTGAGATCCTCAAGAAATCTAATGAGACCCTCGATGTTATGATAAAGAACCAACTAGAAATTAAGCATACACGGACTGAAATAACGAATACTATACAGACTCCCAACAACAGACCAGAGGAGCGCAAGAATCAAGGCAAAGATTTGAAATGCGAAGAAGCAAAAAACACCCAACCAGAAAAGCAAAATGAAAAAAGAACCCGAAAATACGAAGATAGTGTAAGGAGCCTCTGGGACAGCTTCAAGCGTACTCACATCAGAATTATAGGGGTGCCAGAAGATGAGAGAGAGCAAGATATTGAAAACCTATTTGAAGAAATAATGACAGAAAACTTTCCCCACCTGGTGAGAGAAATAGACTTACAGGTCCAGGAAGCGCAGAGAACCCCAAACAAAAGGAATCCAAAGAGGACCACACCAAGACACATCATAATTAAAATGCCAAGAGCAAAAGACAAAGAGAGAATCTTAAAAGCAGCAAGAGAAAGAAACTCAGTTACCTACAAGGGAATACCCATATGACTGTCAGCGGATTTCTCAACAGAAACTTTGCAGGCCAGAAGGGAGTGGCAAGAAATATTCAAAGTGATGAATGCCAAGAACCTACAACCAAGATTACTTTATCCAGCAAAGCTATCATTCAGAACTGAAGGTCAGATAAAGAGCTTCACAGATAAGGAAAAGCTAAAGGAGTTCATCACCACCAAACCAGTATTATATGAAATGCTGAAAGGTATCCTTTAAGAAGAGGAAGAAGAAGAGAAAGGTAAAGATACAAATTATGAACAACAAACATGCATCTATCAACAAGTGAATCTAAGAATCAAGTGAATAAATAATCTGGTGATCATAATAGAATCAGGGAAATAGAAAGGGAATGGACTGACTATTCTTGGGGGGGAAAGCGGTGTGGGAGATGCGGGAAGAGACTGGACAAAAATCGTGCACCTATGGATGAGGACAGTGGGTGGGGAGTGAGGGCGGAGGGTGGGGTGGGAACTGGGAGGAGGGGAGTTATGGGGGGAAAAAGAGGAACAAATGTAATAATCTGAACAATAAAGATTTAATTAAAAAAAAAAAAGAGTATGGAAACCAGTTGTTGACTTAGGGCTCTCAAGCAGGCAGAAAGCTCCCTGGCAGTTGGTATGCCATCTTCTGTGTTATCAGGGCAGCAGTCAGTTGCTTCTAAGTCACCTTTATACTGAATTGTAATTACTTCCTTCAGTGTCTGGTTTTTATCTTCATATTGTGAGCATATTGAATGCAGGAACCTTGTCTAATTCATCTTTGTACCTTCCCTAGTGCCTCACAACAACTAACATTTAGTAAGTACTCAGTAAATATTCATTAAATAAAGGAAACCTTAAGTAATAATTTAATGAGGGAGACATGAGTTGAAACATACACAAACACAGGCATTTTTTTGTGTGTGCTGGTAGAATATATTTTCTCTGGGAAGATATTCAGTTTTGATAAGGTTTAAATGTTTGGGTTTTATTCTGCAGATTAAGTCTGGCACCTATGAATTTCCATATGAGTTCCCAAAGATAGATCTTCAAAAAGCTTAAAACCAATTTTTTGTTGTTCTAATGAAAATTAAAGGGCAGAGCCAGAATTATACATAGCTGGTGGAGCCAGTAGTATGCATTTGACAGACATTAAATTTCTGCCTGCTTTTGCCAAAATAACAATGTGACCATAAGGAAATTTGAAAATGGAAATAATTTTCCTGAGTGTTTTCCCAGATATTGGACTTCAGTGTGGGTTGAAAAGTGCACAGAAACGTTTTTGACCTGCCAAGCCATGAGTTCAGCTGTTGTAGGATCAACACAGAACCCTGATGCCATTAACAACATCTGAGGCTAAAGGGAGCCAGGAGTCCATCTTTATCTTATTGATGTAATGTGTTCTCACACTCAGAGCCTGTGGCCAAAATAATAACTTATAGGTGTATAGGTATTTGGAGTCTTTAACCGAAAGGCATTTTATATACAATGTATTATAAGAACAACTCTTTTTTATCCCAGATGTTCAATGAAACTAATAGGGTACTTTATCCAACAACTGCAGACCAGTCTTAGGTTGGAACTCAGCATGGATGCTTATTATGTTATATAACTATGTAAGACATGGCCATAAGTCTACTCTACCCAATTGAAATTGGCTCAAGTCTCTTAGGTAGACTGAAGAAAAAGAGCCTCGATTCTTAGTGTGAATGTTATGCATTTAAAAAGCTCACTTATACTTATAGTTCCACTTTAAGGTGGTAGGTCTAGAATTCCCTAAGCTCTCTCCTAATCTATGAGAACCTTTTACATATCCTACCTTCATACTTTTTGCTTCCCTAGCTTCTATCAAACAAACCTCTTCTCCTCAAATTATTGTTGGTGGCACAATCAGCATGCCCATTGAGTCATGGTGCTTGCTAATAAAAACGGTAAGATATCAGACCAAAGACTGGCTTTCTGGGAATGCTGACATAAACCACTAAAATTACATTTTGGAGCACAGTCCTACAACCAACAACAGGGCCCTGCTCATGTCATAAAAGCTTTTATGCTAAAATGATCAGCCTCACTGAAGTCTACATACACTGTTTCTGTTACTCTCTCTCTGCTTTTCTCCCTGGTCCAATAGTATGACTCGTATAGAAAATGAAAGTCAAAGCTCTTTTTAAAAAAAGCCAAAGTCCCACCTGATATGATTTACCCTTCCCGATACTTTATTAGCTACCAGCCAGCGCCTTAACCCCTTATGTGAATTTTTCATAAAGTTGGTATTTTTTCTGGCATAGCTCAGTCCTGTGATTTGCAGGGCATGTTATGTATTTCATACCAACTCCTCTTCCCTGAGTTTCCCATCATGTAGACATGCTCCAAAGTATTATCTGTTGAACCTGGATATTATGGTAGGTAATTGTTTGAACTCCTGTGATAGGTATGGGCAGGCCATATTGATTTAAACATACCTGGCTTTTCAGGCCTGGCCTGTGGCTCAGTTGGTTGGAGCATTGGCTGGTACTCCAAAAGGTTGCACGTTCAATTCCCAGTCAGGGCACATACCTAGGATGCAGGTTTGATGTCTTGTTGGGGTGCAGATGGGAGGCAACCAATCAATGTTTCTCTCTCACACAGATGTTTTTTCTCTCTAAAAAGGCAATAAAAAATACATATCCTCAGGTGAGGATGAAAAAGAAAGAAAGTACCTGGCTTTTCAAAACTATCTTCCAACAATATCCTTACTAATTTTAGTTTGATATTTTACCTTACTGTGGCAGGCTTTAGTTATTATTTTTATTATTTATGATCTCAAGTTATTTTTTATAAATTAAATGCAATTAAAAGAAGAGACTTATTCAGATTTTGTTTCTATAGGGTCATTTACTGTTACTGGCTGGATTTTGCCTCCCATCACCCAATTCATGTGTTGAAATCCTAACCTCCAGTACCTCAGAATGTGACTGTATTTGGAGACTGAGCCTTTAAAGTGGTAATGAAGGTAAAATAATGTCATTTGAATGGACTCTAAACCAATATGACTGGAATCAGTGTAAGAAGAAATTAGATTAGGGTATAGACACACACACACAGAGGAAAAACCATGTGAGGACAAAACCAGAAGACTGCCACCTACAAGCCAAAGAGAGAAGCCTCAGAAAAAAACCAACCATGCAAACACCTTAATCTTGAGCTTCTAGTCCGAGGAAATTTATTTCTGTTGTTTAAGTCACCTGGCCTATTGTATTTGTTATGGTAGCCTTAGCAAACTGGTACATTTACTATTAATTTTGTTCTCTTTTCCTAATGAACATTGATTATGCTTTTAATGTTTGTAAATTACTAGAGGCCCACTGCACAAATTCGTTCATAGGTGGGGTTCCTTGGTCTGGCTGGTGATTGGGGCTGATTGGGGCCATCTCGCCCAGTCCCGATCGGGGCTGGCTATAGGGAGGGACCATGGGAGGTTGGCTGGTTGTGGGAGGTTGGCTGTGGAAGCACACTGACCACGAGGGGGCAGCTCCTGCATTGAGCATCTGCTCCCTGGTGGTCAGTGCACATCATGGCAACTGGTTGGTCGGTTGACCAGTGGTAACGGTCGCTTAGGCTTTTATATAGAGAGACTAGAGGCCCAGTGCACAAAAATTTGTGCACTTGGGAGGGTCCCTCAGCCCGGCCTGTGCCCTCTCGCAGTCTGGGACCCCTCGGGGGATGACCACCTGCTGGCTTAGGCCTGCTCCCTGGGGAATTGGGCCTAAGCTGGCAGTCAGACATCCCTCTGGCAGCCCGGGAGCCCTCGGGGGATGTCCACTTGCCAGTGGGGAGCAGACCTAAGCTGCAGTCGGACATCCTTAGTGCTGCTGAGGAGGCAGGAGAGGCTCCCACCACCACCGCTATACTGACAGCCATCAGCCTGGCTTGTGGCTGAGCAGAGCTCCCCATGTGGGAGCGCACTGACCACCAGGTGGCAGCTCCTGCATTGAGCATCTGCCCCCTGGTGGTCAGTGTGTGTCATGGTGACCAGTCATTCCCAGTCGTTCTGCTGTTAGGGTCAATTTGTATATTACCCTTTTATTATATAGGATGCCTTAAGAGACTGGACAGCATGTAGTAGGCCACAGGGAAGTGAGATAATCTCAGGTAGTCTTCATGATTTGTTTTTAAGAGAGCCCAGCAGAGTGACCAGAAACTTCTATCATTACTAGTGTCATTACAATAACAATGGCCTTAAACCATAACCTGAAGGATGATTTAGTATGGACAAGACTTTTCTAGACAGCATGTTTTATAGAATGAGTTATAAAGTGCTATCTTGGGGAAGCTCAAGGACTATTTTTGTGACAGACATGTTTGGTCCACAGAACATTTTAAAACAAATTCAGTCACTTAAAAATCCAAATTTCCTGCTGCTCTTAAAAATTTGTAATGTCTATCCTATTTTTCTGTGGACAAAACAGCTGCCCTCTTAGTTGGATGCTACTCTGTGCTACTCTCTAGAATGCCATTCCCCTCCCCAACATTTACACTTAAACCTATCTGCTTCACTCATTGCCCATGCTGCATGGTCCAGATAATGGAAATAAACACATTAGCAGCCCCTAGGTGATCAATTCTGAGAGATGCTCATTGAAGAAAGGGCTCTGAGGTGAAAAGTTTCTGTGGAAACTCCACAGCTTTTGCATATGCTCCCTTGGAGAGTTTCTGTATTTGCTAACATACAGGGTGGTGCAAAAGTAGGCTTACAATTGTTTGTATGGAAAATAATACAATAATTAATAAGTAATAACACAAGAATAAACTGTTTCATGTACTCACAACTGTAAACCTACCTTTACCTACCATGTATTAAGAGACCAGACCTGAGAAGTTCTGTAATAGCCACCAAATGCATAACCAATGTCATCTACTGTGAGAAGCAATCTTTTAAAAAGTGAAATGGAAGAACCAAGATGGAGGAGTAGGTAAATGCTGGTACTCGTCATCTCCCATAACCACATCAAAATTACAACTAAAATACAGAACAACAATCATTCAGAACCGTCTGAAATCTGGCTGAATGGAAGTAAAGAAGGAAATACATCAAGACTGGTAGGAGGGGTGGAGGTGCAGACTGGGCTGGTCTAACACCCACATGTGGCATTTTCTTTTTTAATCAGGAGGGATATCACCTCTGTGGAGGCCTCCCATGAGAAGCAAGGGGTCCCAGCCCCACACCAGACCCCCAGCCCAGGGTTCCAGAGCTGGGAAGAGAAGTCCCCATAACTTTGGGCTGTAAAAACCAGCAGGGATTGTGGCTGAGTGATATAGAAGCTAGTGGAGACCCAGGCAGTCCCTCTTAAAGGTATGGTGCATGAAGTTAACTGGACTCGATTCCTCTAGGCTCCAGTCCTGGGGCAGCAGCTTTGGGGGAAACAGGGACATATGGGGAGGAACTGGATTGTTTGGCATTGGGGCAGGAATTCAGGGGTGGCTTTCTCCCAGATGGGGTGCTTGCAGGAGTCATTGTTCCTGTGCTGGGACCTCCCCTATATCAGAGCTGACTGGCAGCCATATCTGAGTTTCCATCAGCATGGATCACACTGTTTGCTCTGCCCTGGTGATTCCCTGAAGTCCTGCCCCATCCAATTTGCAGCCCCATACAAGCTGTTTGCAGCTGCTTTTCCATATGAATAGCCTGTCCTGGCTCAGGCTTCATACTTTCCTAAAATCTCTCAAACAAGCAGCAGCTGGTGTCAGCATGCCACATACCTGTCAGTAAGAGGCCTAAAACCTGGCACTAGCACCAGCCTGCCTTGCCTCACAGCTTGGCCTCACCTGGGCACTTACAAGCCCAAGATGAGTATCAGCCATCTGCAGATCGCTCTGTAGCTCCTGTTGGGTAGCCCCAGGCAGTGGCTGACTTTGCACCTCCTGAGAAGCACAGAACCAGTGCACCTGGTGGACAGTTTCAGATCATACCAGATTATAATCCTACACATTCACAAGTGACACATTAAAGGGGAAGACTCAGTGAGCACCAAAGCCCCACGGAAGCAAGTCCTGCTCCATAGGGGTATCTCCTGCTCAGAAGCTTTTCCACTGTAGTCTCAGCCAATCCTCACAGCTAGTTGGCCTGGAGGTCAATTCCTCCCAGTGATGCCAACAAGCAATCAAAGCTCAACTACAACAAAACTGTGCACACAGCCCACAGAGGGACACACCTTGAGTGCCTAGCTCAGGTGATTGGGGGATCTGAGCCACTGTGCCCTACAGGACACCTACTACACAAGGCACTCTACCAATTCCAGGAGACATAGCAGCTCTACCTAATACATAGAAACAAACACAGGGAAGCAGCCAAAATGTGAAGACAAAGAAACATATCACAAGTGAAAGAACAGAAGAAATATCTAGAAAAATAACTAAATGAAATGGAAGCAAGCAAACTACTAGATTCAGAGTTCAAAGCAATGGTTATAAGGTTGCTCAAAGATCTTAATGAGAGCTTTAAGGGACTTAGTGAAACTTTCAAGGATCTTAGTGGAAATTTCAGACATGAAAAGGACAGGTCAGAGGTTAAGCATACACTAACTGAAATAAAGAATAATTTACAGAGGTTTAGCAGTAGAGTAGAGGACTCAAAGAATCAAATTGATGCTTTAGAATATGAGGAAGCAAAAAAAATACCTAATCAGAAGAGTAAAAGAAAATGAATCCAAAAATATGAAGATAGTGTAAGGAGCCTGTGGGACAACTTCAAGCATACCAACATTCACATTATGGGGGGTGCCAGAAAGAGAAGAAAGAGGGCTAGATATTGAAAACATATTTGAAGAAATAATGACAGAGACTTCTCCTACCTGGTGAAAGAAATAAACTTACATGTCCAGGAAGTGCAGAGAGTCCCAAACAAGAAGAACCCAAAGAGGCCCACATCAAGACACATCATAATTAAAATGCCAAGGGTTAAAGACAAAAAGAAAATCTTAAAAGCAGCAAGAGAAACGCAGTTACCTAAAAGGGAACACCCATATGACTGTCAGTTGACTTCTCAACAGAAACTTTACAGGCCAGAAGGAAGGGCAAGAAATATTCAAGGTGATGAATAGCAAAGACCTACAACCAAAATTACTCTATCCAGCAAACCTATCATTTAGATTTGAAAGTCAAATAAAGAACTTCACAGGCAAGAAAAAGCTAAAGGAGTTCATCACCACTAAACCAATATTACATGAAATATTTAAGGGTATGTTTAGAAGGAGGAGGAGGAGGAGGAAGAGGAAGAGGAAGAAGAAGAAGAAGAAGAAGAAGAAGAAGAAGAAGAAGAAGAAGAAGAAGAAGAAGAAGAAGAAGAAGAAGAAGAAGAAGAAGAAGAAGAAGAAGAAGAAGGAGGAGGAGGAGGAGGAGGAGGAGGAGGAGGAGGAGGAGGAGGAGGAGGACGAGGAAGAGGAGGAGGAGGAGGAGGAGGAGGAAGAGGAGGAGGAGAAAATGGCAGTTAATACATATCTACCAATAACTGAATCTAAAAATCAAAATAAACAGACAAGAAATCTAATGAACAAACATGAATAAAATAGAACCAGAGACTTGGAAACATAGAACAGACTGAGGAATCTCAAAGGGAAGGGGAGAGGAGGGTGGGAAGAAATTAACTAAAGATCTTATATGCATATTTGCATTACCTATGGACACAGACAATAGGGTGGTGAAGGCCTGGGATGGGGCGGGAATCATGTGGAGGGGGGCAAGGAGAGGGAAGAAGAGGGATATCTGTAATACTCTCAACAATAAAGATTTAAAAAAACAAGTAAATAAAAGTGAAATGTTTTTGCTCGTTGTGAAATAAAAATAGATTTTAGCATTGAGAGAACTGTATTCCAATTACTTCTGTTGTGCTCCAGTGTCTTTGTTATTGCACCACAATGAATGCATCACTCTCTTCATATTTCAGGTTAATGATCTGATTGGACTGTAAACATTTTGTTAGACAAAACTTACACTCATTATACTTGCATTCATTTAAAACAAGGAATATGTGCAAATGAACCCAGATATCCTTTTGTATTAGCCATTTTATTAGAGTAATAATGCGCAAATCCTGATTTGCATATTCAACTAAATGATTGCAAACAGTTTTTGACACATAAATTCACCGCTGTTCTACTTGCCTCCACTAAGTTTGACAAAAGTGAATTGGTCTATTTGAGTTATCCTCCTTTGATTTCTCCAAGAAAATCAATATAATAAAGTAATTCTTTCCTGCCATCCTCTTCTTTGCTAAGCTCTTCTGAGAACAGTCAGAAGGTGTTTTTCCTTCAATTATTTCAGGCTTGTTTGCATTAAATCCTTTCCAACGGGCGCCAGTAAATGTGTTCCCTTAATAAGGATGTCTCCCTTTGAAATAAGCTAAATAAAATTTTACATTTAAGGTGAGTAAGAACCAGTTATGGAGAAAATTGTTCAATATCTGTTCTATTCTAATTTCTTTTTCCATGCAAAGCATGCTGCAGCTCTGTATTGAGGAACAAGTGTGATGATGTGACATGCATAATTCATGCTTCTGGCCTTCTCCATACACTTATTTTTCCATCAGAATTCCACATATTTAGATAAGGTCAAAGATTATTCTTTACTGCTATCAATAAAAGTTATTTTTAAAGACAGTGACATAAAAAATGTAGACATTTAATTCTTCAGAAGAATGTTTGATTGTGGTACTCTCACTATACAAGATTTTTCTTGTAGACACTTTAGATTGTTTGTTTTGTGAGTTTTTGTTTGCTGTGTTTTATTACATGACAGGATTTCATTTATTTTACTGGATGGCATCCTTGTTTGCAAAGATTCCTAAGATGACAACTCACTTATTTATTAGAAATTAAGGCAAAAATTATGCTACTTCATTCCCAAAGAGTTCATCATTCTGTGGAATTTCTTATATTGTTCTCTTTTCCAAAATGGTATTTTAATGATACAAAAAGTACAAGTCTTACACTACATAAAGTCAATTTCCTGTCCTTCTTTTTCAACTCCTTTCACTTACTCCTATTATGGCTATTTTTATACCTCATTAAGACTGCTGCTCTTCTCCATCTAAATAACCACAGGCATTTGCAGCCCATTATGTTTATAACTAAATCCATCATCTTCTTCTCCAAACATGTTTTCACCATGTAATGAGTTATAGAAAGCCAGAAGCTTGAGTGCCATCTTTGATTCCTCATTCTTCTCTGCTTTGTACATCCAGACAACAGCCAAGTCTAGTCAATTCTGCTTTTCCAATGTCCCTCAAATCTATCCTCTGCTGCTTATTTACTCTCCATTGCCATTTCCTGGCCCAAGACACCACCATTTCTTTCCTGGATTACCATGTTACCTCACATTCACACATGTGTGCACATTTCTCCTGCCCACCAACACAGACTCAAAAATCTAAGCCAATTGTCAAAGTGGTTGGAGGGACTGTGGGGAACTTCCAGTCTGGCACGTTCCCTTGTCCAGCTTCTCCATTAATCACATTTATTCAGTGTTTTCTATGTGGACAGGGCCACTCTATTAGGAACTATGAAGAATCAAAGAAGTTATGATCTCTGCCTACAGATAATTTAGATAATCTAGTAGGTTTTTAGTGGAGGGTGCATGTGGAAGGTATGCATGAAAAGCATTACTCGTGTCTTAGGCACTGTGGCAACATTTCTGCATTTAGGCCTTTGCTGGAAAAAATTGAAAGGAGCGCATGGCCTTTAAAATGTTCCTAATTTTCCACCTACTACATAGTAATATTCTCAACCATAAATTTTAATCTTTGCAATTATGATCTCAACAGTGAGGGTTGCATCTGATTTCAACAAACATCCAAAGGTCAACATAATACTAAAATTGTTCTATCTCTGCTCTGCTTGTCTAGGGTTATAAAACTCCCTACCTCATTCTGTTTTCTCCTCAAGATAACTCAGGGCTCTGAACTATAGCCACATCTGGGGAGGAGAATTTTGGGGTCACTTTGTGCAATTCTTTCTTAGATGCCTTCCCAATAATAATGGATTTTCCTGAGGATCCTGGACACATAATGCACACTATAGATTTATATATTTCTTCCAGATGGTTTCCAAGTTATCATGGAAAGCTTCTTTATTTTTTTTTATTAATTTTCACCCGAGGACATATTTTAGAGAGAGTGGGAGGGAGGGGAGAAACAGAGAGAGAAACATCAATGTGAAAGAGACACATTGATTGGTTGCCTCCCGCACATGCCCTGACCAGGGCCAGGTATTGAGCTTGCAACTGAGGTATGTGCCCTTGACCAGAATAGAACCTATCCTCTATCCACTGAGCCAAACTGGCCAGGGCTCAGGGAAAGTTTCTTATCTACAGAGTTGTCAGCTTACCCATCTCCTCCCCTGCACCCTGACACACTCTGGTCACCCTCCCCTTCCACTCTGTTCAGAGGACTCCAGGAATAGAGCAGCACCATTCCCATTAAACAGGAGCAGATAACTCAGATCAAATCTCCATGGTAAATCGGCTTCTCAGCATCTGGTGCCGTTCCTTTAATGAAGCCTTTTTCTCTCCATGATATGAATCCATTAGACACTGAGAAGCTGGAGTATGTAAAATATTTTGTTTATCTGGCCCTTCTCAAAGGTACTGTCTGTCATCATGGATGTCTGCAGTAAATATAGCAGCAGCACTGGATGTGTGAAGTGATTAGATTTATGAAGCACATAAACTGCAAAGCTTCTAATAACCATAATTCCTAACTTCAGTCATAATACTAGTATTAGTGTCATGCTTTCTGGAGGATTTCATGTTTCTAAAAATATCCTAATTGTGGTTATCATGTTTACCCTGTACTTCCTTTAATTTGAAAGTGAAGGGGTCTGCCAGAGAGAAGCTAATGAAAACAGCCCATCTTTCTATAGTGTTTATATGGGCCGTGGGGCAAGATGGATGGCCTGTCTTGCGTGCTCTGCAATTAAATTAGATAAATTTCTCTGGGAAAAAGAGAGTCCACACTAATAAGGAACAACTGATGACAAAATCAAATGTGTGGGTGGGAAATAAAGGGTAGGATCTTTATCTTGGCTCCCACTTCCTATCCCCACCCCCTACCTCAGGGAGATTTTGTCTGAATGCCTTTAACATGATCTCCTTCTAATTATTTGGCATCATTTGAAAAACATTTGAAAGGATGCCAACCATCAGCCAATTTTCCTTTTGACCCCGGCCTGAGATATTAGTTCAGGTGGTTGACATGATTTTTGGCTCATGAAGTCTCTCATTGCCTTTTTGGGATAAAAGGAGGGCAGGTACCCTCTTAGGTTTATTAGAATACACACACACACACACACACACACACACACACACACACACACACTAGCAATGGCTATTTCTTCATCTTTGTAGAATTTGGCAGGTTTGAAGGAGGCTCCAGATTTAGCCGTTGAAAGATGATTCCTTACATACATCACTGAGTTTAATACCCTGACAGGTGCCATGATGGACTCTGGCCAGAGGCAGGGACACTTGTTTTATGGATATTTTTAAAAACTTTTTTTTCTGAATAGAGAAAGAATAGATACTTGTCATGTAACATTCAAATGAAAGATATGTAAATACATAATTTTACCCTCTAACAATAACCACTGTTAACAACTTGATGTATATCATTTAAAGCTCTTTTCTAATTATTTCCAAATACATTATCATTTTAAATAAGTGGAATAACACTCTACATACTGTTTTATGGCTGTCTTTTAAATTTAATAATATTTCATGGACACTTTTTTGGGGAAGCGAATACACATTTGTCTCAATCCTTTCAACTCTTCTATGGCATTCCATAGCATGGTTAGAACAGAATTTGTATACTGTTACACTACTGGTAAATATTATAATGGCCTTCAAATTTTTTGTTTTTGCAAGTACTGTTTCTGAGAACATCTTGGTCCATACATCTTTAGATGCCAATGAGAATGTTTCTGCAGGATAAATTCCTGAAAGTGGAATTAAAATATTTATTGTAATTATCAAATTTCTAGGTTGATCTGTGTTAGAAAGATGCTTTAAAATTGTGTACTTATTTTCAATTTTGCCAAAAATATATGAAAGTTCTGGTTCTCCACACTCCAACATGGGAATTAGTCTTTTCTGGGGTTATAAAACTCTAGTTTAAGTTATCCTTTTACTCTTTGCTAGATGCTCAGATAAAACTATTCACTGTTGGATTATTACTTGGATTAATAATAATATGGTGAATTTTTCCAGACAGATACATGTTCATTCTTTTATTATTCTTTATTCATATCCCTTTCCTATTTTTATCAGAATTTTTATCTTTTCCTTATTAATCCATAGATACTTTTTAATGTTTGTGATAGCTGGAAATCATTTTCTAAGTGTTTTATTTATTTTTCAATTCTATGGTGTGCTCTGTCATAAAGACAATCAATATTTTTTGGCAAAATCTATCAATCTTGCACTTTATGATTTCTTACCTTTGTGTCCTGATGAGAAGTATGTTGTTCACCTTAAGATGACAAGCATATTCCCCTGTATTTACTTCCACTAATTATCTAGTTTTTTAAAAAATGTTGAAATCTTTAGTAAATCATTACTTTATAAGAATACAATAGATAAAAAATCTAACTTATTGTTTCTCTTCTAATGGTTATTATTAGCCTCCACATTATTTAGTGAGTTAGCCCTCCTTTCCTTGCTACATTTAAATAGTCACTAAAGATCCATGTAATCATGGATCTGTTTCTGCATTCCCTGTTCCATTAATCTCTTCACACTAGTATCATGTTTTAGTTATAGCACCTTTAAAATGTATTTGAATCTGGTAGTACAGATTCCTTCTCATTATATTTCATTTCAAAAATTTGTCAGGTATTCTAAACATTTACTCTTTCAAGTTAAACTTTATTATTAATTTGTAAAGGTTGACTAAAATTGGAATTTTTCGAGTATTATTAACATACAATTTATTTTGAGAATTGTCAGTTTCTTCTAAGGGTAGTTCTCTGTCTTTTCTCATTGAGTATGTTGTGGGAACTAACTGTTCTCTCCAGAGAGCAGTGTGTGAAAATGGTAAACGAAAGTAATGCCCTAAAAATATGGGTTTTGAGAAAGATAATGGTAATGATTGGCTAGAAAATGACAGTTAAGACAAAGCAATAGTGATATGGGAAAATGGAAAAGGGCATAAATGGAGGGAAGTAAGTATAGAGTGAGTGTATAAAGTGAGAGTGAGGAGAGAATGGAAGTGAGTGTAGGAGGAGGAAAGTGAGAGAAATAAGAAACCGAAGAGAAAAACTGATTGAAGTGCAAGATAGAAACAATGACCTATGGCTGGCTGGGCAGAGAAGGGCTAGAGGGGCTGTAGTGGATTCTATAGTCTCATTCAAGTTGGATTGGGCTGCACAGAACTTCTTGAGCATGTGGCTCTGGGGATACAAAACCAGTGGTGGAGGGTGAGCCTGGGAAGGCAAGAGGTGAATGTAGTGCCTTTGCCTTTGCCTTTGCTTGTCCAGAAACAGTGCTGAGTTTGATCAGCATAGGGAGAAAGATAAATGGGGCAGAGTGGGGCAGGGTAACATGGGAGAGTAAGAGGGCCCAGATCAGAAGATGGAGGAGGGATTTAGATGGAGCTCTACACAGGGATACAGGCCTGGTACAGATCCAGCCTGAACACAAGGAGCAGGGGCTTAGTTAGGAATATTTCTGACCACAATCTTTGTTAAGTCCCCCACCCACTCTCCACTCCTGCCCGCTTCACATTTCCTGGGGCCTGCTCCAGGGATATATGTGTGCAGCGTAACTTGCCCAATCTAGCTGACCTGATTTGCGCAGTGGTGGCACTTAACCAAAGCTGAGCCTTGCACTCACTTCACCAGGAGAGTTGGCATTGGGACAGAGGGAGCAGATGGACCTTTTCCAGAGCAACTGCATTTCAGTACCTAAAGACAGTGACTGTACTTCAGCTAGAGGACTGAGAAGCAGAGAGAAACAATCTACTTTAAGAAAGATCAAAACATATACACAGAGAGCAGAGACCAATTCTTCCTCCTGGCTTGTTTTTGAGACTCAGCTGCATTCTATGCTTTGAGCTCAATAGGATACTCTAGAATTGCCCCTTTTGTAAAAAAAAGCTGGCTCAAACTGAGTTTGTGTTGTATATAGTCCTAGAAATCTTAAATAACACAGGAATTAAGGAATATAGGGTGGCAAAGTTATGGATTTCCCTTTTAAATAAAAATATAAGTTCTAAATTAACGGACTGAAATATCTGGTAGAACTCCAGAAAGCAGGGTCAACAGGTTAGATCTAGAAATAGAAGTTAGGGCTTTGCATTCAACTAGACCAAACTTGGCAGCTGGGGCTCGTGGAAAGAGCACTGGACAGAAAAGGAAAAAGCCAGGCCCAACGTCATGGAACGCCACAGCCCTGAATGAGAATTACTGGACTTCTATGGATAAAACAGGGTAGTTGTGCCTGCTTTGTGGTCCTGGCCACAGAGGAAGTTTTTGAGATGTGTGGCAGGGACCAGGTGCACTCAGTGGGCTGTAAAATACTATTTCCATGGAAGTCATTGTTGCAACTGCTTTGTAGAACCTGTATGGTGACTCAGTGCTCTCTGGGGTCAAGGCTTGTAAGGTCAGTCACTGACTGATGTAGGGAGTAGGAAAAGAGGTATCGGATAAGGCTGGGGCCCTCTGCACCGCCTCTGGGTAGCACAACTTCAGAAGGTTCCATTCTTACTCTACACAGTTGGAGTGGTGCCCTCTGGGATCCAAGAAAGAATACCATGTGAATGAGGCCCCCAGAGTTGTGTGATGTGGCAGTCCCGGTTCCAGGGTCACATCTAAAGAGAATGAACTCTCATGCTTGGAGTTCTGGCCGTGCATAAATGTAAAAACAACCCTCAACTGGAAGAATTTCTCTGGCAACCTCATCACAGCTGTGTTGTCCAAACCTTTGGGAAAGGGCGAAAACATTAGAAAAAGCATGGATCTGGCTGGTACTTGAAGGCATGCACCCCATAAACTGTGTCAGCACCCCATAAACATGCCACTTTTAATGATGAGTGCATATCCCTATTCACCACCATCATTTATTCTACCACAAAATCTCCCGGAACTTTGTTTCCAGAGTTCCTTTTATCTTAACCATTAAACTAGCCTTGGGGAGATATTGAGGTCAGTAGTCCTGGACCTGAGTCATATCTCCCTCTGACCTCACCTCGGTAGTAATCTAAATAGCAACAAAGGCTGTTGAATAATACTAACAACTTTGTAGAAGGCT
This sequence comes from Myotis myotis, assembly GCF_014108235.1. Classification (NCBI taxonomy): domain Eukaryota; kingdom Metazoa; phylum Chordata; class Mammalia; order Chiroptera; family Vespertilionidae; genus Myotis; species Myotis myotis. The sequence goes on from NW_023416390.1 coordinate 43,142,924, forward strand.
TTCTGACCAGGCTGGCATATGCAGAAATCCAGACTCATCAATAGTCCCATAATGGTTTATGAATGTTCACCCTGGAATAGGAATACTTTAAAACATCTGCTTTGGCGATAATTAACATGTATAGGTGTCTGGAAGTTAGAGGGTACATTAAAAAGACATGCACATCATGTGAAAAGAGGGATGATATACATAAAAATTTGGTCTAATGCTGGGGAATGGTGTCAGAAAGGCTAAAGTTGGAGGTTATAACTGGGAGGGTTGCAAAACTAACATAAAACAAAGAAGCACCCAATGAAATAATATGTACCCATAAGGAAAAATGACTCAGAAAGAAGAATGAAAAGTAATTTTTTGGTCAATGGGGAGCAAAGAGAACAAAAGAATGGGCCCCCTGCTGAGTGGGAAACCCTGTCCAGAAGCAGAGGTTTGTCCTAAGAGCTTCCGAGTTTCTGTTAAGGACAATGTGCTTCAGACAACAAGACCCAGGGAGAGCTTGGCTTGGGGGCGGGGAGCTGATGTTCATGGGGGACTAGCAAGTCAGCTCTCAGATAAACTGCATGGATTGAGGGGTCCAGGCCAGGCTGATGACACCAGAGCACTAACAGGGACAGTGACTTGCACATGTGAGGTGGGAACACTAGAACGAGTCAGCCATTTTCGAGAACTCATAGAGGACGGCAGAGGTTCAAAGATGGGAGAACAATTCTGTCTTGATTTCAAAAAAGATAACTCTGACAAATATAGAAGACAAAAATTGCTGATCTCCTGCCTAATTTTGGAATGGATTCTAACATGGTGTATAAGCCCCTTGAAGTAGAAAAAGGCTTGTTTATTAGGAAACTACATGGATTCATAAGAATAATTCATTTCAATGCAACCAACCCTTCTCTTCTTCCTCTTTTTTTTAAGTTAGAAGTTGACCAAGGGGATTCTGGAGATAAAGTATGCTTACTTTCCTAAAAGGCATTTAATAGCTTTCATATTTTTTGTGAATAAGATGGAAAATATGGGAAATAATTTGTGTATAATAGTTATATCATTAAATTAAAAGAATATTATATAATAGGTATATTATAGTAATATAGGCTTATTGCCATAGATGACTGTTTGTGTCCCCTCCAAATCCATATTGTTGAAACCTAATTCCTAAAAGATGGTATTTGGAGGTGGGGCCTTTAGGAGGTGAAGGCAGAGCCCTAATGAATGGGATTGTTGCTTTTACAAAAGAGATACTAGAAAGCTCCATTGTATCTTCTACCATTTGAGAACATAGTGAGAAGACATCTGTTTACAAACCAGGAAGAGGGTTCTCACCAGATACTGAGTGTGCCAGTGCCATGTCTTGGACTTCAGCATCCAGAACTATGTGAGAAATAACTGTTGTTTAAGTCACCAGTCTATGGTATTTTATTATAGCAGCCTGAATGGACTAAGACATAAATATTATAATATATTAAGCATTATAGAATATTACATTACAATATGTTATTAACAATAATATTTGATAAAATTAACATATAATTAATATTATATTTTAATGTAAAAATATTGAAAATGTTTGAGTAAGGTGGAAAAAATTACAGTTAAGTGGCTAATGGGCTGCTTAATGGATTAGTGTCAACCACAGGAAGTAGAAAGGTGAAGTGTAGGATTTTTCAAAACCATCTGGGGAGCTAATTAGAAGTACAGATTCTGCCCACACCAGACCTATTGAATCACTGGGAGTGGGGCCTAGGAATCACCATTTTAATCAGATCTCCAGATGATTCTCAAGCACACTCACAAGTCTATATCTTTAGGCCTGACTTCTTCCCTGAGTTCTAGGCTTGCATACCCGACAGCCTTCCCAACATATCCACTTGGATATCTAATAGGAATTTCAAACATAACTTGCTCAAAATAGAATTCTTATCCCCCAAACCTCATCTTTCTCAGTAAATGGTACCTCTAGCATCTAAATACTTGGCTAAAATCTAGGAGTCATTCTCTTTTCCTTAAATCCTATATTGGCTTACCTCTGAAGGAAATCATGATTCTGTCACGTCTCACCATTGCCACCTCACCAACCCTAGTCTAAATCATCACCATCTCTCCTCTGGGTTACTATAATTACCCTCCCCAATCTCCCTGTCTCCACTTTTGTTCCCTATTCCTTCTTCTTAGAGCAGCCAGTCTGATCTTTGTTACCCTGAAATAACATCTTACTACATGAACAACTGATCCCATATGTCTTACTTTGGCCTATAAGACCTCGACCTGGTTCCTGAGTATTTTGATACATGGCTCACTCTCTGACTTCCCCTGTGCTGGATGGTAAAGTTCGTTTCTGCCTCAGGGCGTTTGTGTTTACTGAACTCCTTTGCATTTGACACAACAGCCTCTGTTTCATCTTAAGGATCATTTTATCAGAGAAGCCTTCCTGACAACCACAGTTCACCCTCTATTTCCTGACTGCTTTATTTTACTACCTAAAATTCTTAATGATCTATTTATTTGCATGGTTGCTATCTGATTTCTTGATGGACTGTATACTCCATGTGAACAGGAAATGTATGCCTAGGACATTGCTTAGCACATCATAGGTACTGAATAAATTTTTATTCATGAATGAACCACTGGTGTAACAGGAGGCTGGACTTTGCCATCAGACCTTGGTATAAATCTCTGTCCCATGTTGGTTCATGCTGAGCCTGTGTAAAAACCTGGTTCCTTTGAGACTTCTGCTGTCCTTCACCCATCATCTAATCATTTCCTCTTCCTACCCCATACAACACCTCTACTAAAGACTTTATCTGCTTCAGAATCCTTTCTCTTCCCAAGGACTAGCATGACCCAGGGGTACTTCACTGTGCTTTTGTTGAAACAGCCGGCATTATAGCATCATTCTCAACAGTGGCCACATATTAGAATCATCAACGGAGCTTTAAAACAACACCAGTGTTGAGGTACCTAGAGGAGTCCTATACAGAACGGTTGAAGGGACAAGTGGTAAATGGCATGGAGAAGAAAAGGCTCGCGGGATGGAAGGAAGGAAATGAGCTGTCAGGAATGTCTTCAGGCCTTTAGGGGACCATGATGTACAAGAAAATATATTCATGATATGTTGCTCCAGAAGGTGGTATTGGAGCAAATGACTAAACGTCGTGGGAAAATATTTTGACTCTACTTAAGGAAGATCCTTTTGGAGATAAACACAAGAAGAGAAGAAGCTGCTCTAAGAGCTTTCTGCCCTGAAACAATTAAAGGCAAGACTGCCTGACTCCTGGGCAGCGAAGTGATAGAGGTCTCAACATTCCAAAGACCAGGAGAGCCTGTGACAGTCCTAACCCACCGGTACAAGGGGAAGGGGTTAAACAGTGACATCCCTGACGTCTGCTCTGGGGATGGGGGTGTGTTTGGTGGTGTTGCACAGAAGACAGTTTGTACATGATGAAGGGAATCCATTTTCATCTTTTATTTCAAGTAAGATGTGTCCATTCTCAAACCAAAGAAACCTGAGGCATACAGTTTATTGACACAGCAGACAGAGAATGTTGAGGCTAGAGCCAGTGGTTGCTGGCCTATAGAGAAGAACCAGATATTAAAACAAACAAACAAAAACCAAAACCCGGACAGCACCAGCCCAGGAGCAGTCAGGCTGGAGGGCTTGTTGCTGCCTTTAGCAGAACCTTCTATGGAAATCATCTGAGAAGACGTTAGCATATAAAGGCTGTGCTTCCCCAGAGTACACACCTTTACATGAAGACTTGGCAACAGTGGCCCTCCCAGAAGCAGGATGTGAACGTGGCTGTGCCGAGAGTGTGGTAAGATCCATGGGATGCAGAAAAGGACCACTTACAACAGTCTTCTGGGAATACTGCAGACTTCTTTGCAGGGGAAGATCCATATACGGCAAAATCTCTTCATTGCTTGTTGTGGAAATATTACTGACAAAACTCGATTAAATAAAAGAACACTGGTTTGTTTTTAAACCTTTGGGGAGGCAGGGGAGTACTTATGGGAATTTCTAACACTAGTGTTAATTTTCTTGTAACCCAGACTTAGAATCCAGTTTAGCATTTCTCCTTTTTACCTCTCATCAGTTCTGGGATTTATTAGGCCCCAGTTCAGGCAGAGGGATGGGCCATACTACTTACTTTTTGCTCTCCTTTTTTTTGACAAGGTTTGCCTCGATACATTTGTTACGAGATGATACGGAAGAGGGAGTGGACTGTATTAATTACCTGCAGGTCTGCTTAAGTGAGCTGCGACACTTCATTTTTTTTTCACCCCTCTAGGTGCCAAAAATCACTAATGAAGCCAGAAAAGGAATATGGTGTGTTGATTACTCTCTTTTCAATAGGCAAAGAGAAAGCAAACAAACAAAAAAACCCAACCAAACAAAACCCTTTATTGTTCTGAGCTCTTACAGATACTTTGTCACTGCTGATTGTTAATTACTGTCAGATTACACTTTGGGTGATTAATTGACCTTTCTTAGCCAAAACAATAAAGGCCATTTTACTAATACAGCAGAAAGCTCAGAGCACGGTTTGTTACACTGCTTTTCTATCACTGGGTGATTGTTCACTTTGCGCCCCTTCTCCTCACTTTTGACCACACCTACTTGGGAAATAATTCTACAGGTACTTCCTCCACTTCACCACGGGTCCTTACCAGAAGGCGTCAAATCTATTTTTGGAGTCATTAAGACAGATGGTTTTACTCTGAAGATGAGTTGTTTATCTAGGAAGTGAAAGAAACCTAGTAACAATGCACAAGACAAGACTATTCTTATTCTCATTTCTAAAATCTTTCTGGGCAGCAGTTCACCTCTACTTTAAGCTGGCACAGACTTCAAGTCAGAGCCTGAATCAATTTCCCTGGTGCTGCTGGTATCTCATATGGAACAGTTTGTATACTCACAATGCTGTAAGGGATGAAACTATGGACTGTCCTGATTTGACCTTATTCTAGAACTCACCACGTAGCCATGAAGACAGATGTACACACAGAGTTTATTTGGGTTGCCCAGGGTCCTCACTCAGGCAGCCTGCACTCTGACATGGCTCTTCTTGTTGGGTAACTGCCTTGTCAGAATGCAGGTAACTCTCCATATTAAGTTCTGCCCTAGCCTTTCTTCTGAGCTCCACATTTCCAACTGCCTCTCAACTCTCCAGTGGAAAATGGCTAACACAGAACTCCTATATTCCCTTCAAATTTGCTTTTTCTCTTGATTTCCTTACCTCAATAAATGGTGCCTCCAGTCACCTAGAGCCACCTGGGTGTCTGGAACACCTCTCTACTTCAGTATGCGTTTGGATTTATCCACTAGTCTTGTCACTTCTCAACAACTCTTCGTTACTGCTATTACTGCCTTATTTCATCCTCTCCCATCCTCCATTATTTCTCACCTTGACTTCTTAATCTAGTCTCTGACTCCTTCAATCTACTTTTCACCTTGCCTGTGGAAGAGTGATCTCTGAATGGAAAATCTGACTCCATCATTCTGTAGCTCTTTAAAATTCTTCAGTGATTGTTGGCAAAGCAAAAACTCCTTAACAGGGCATAGAAAATTCACTCTAATCTATCCCATGCCTACCATGCATGTGGGGCTTCCTGCCTTTCTAGTTTTAGACTCTGTGCCTGGCCCTCAGTGTCCTACCTTTCTATAACCCCATGCTCCATTGACCACCTCCCATGCCCTACCTTTCTCTCTCATCCCCACTCCTCTGCTGGATACCTTTCTCATATAGAGTCACATGAAGTGTGGTCTCCCCTGTGAGCATTTTCTGAGTCTCTGTGTAGATTTTCCTTCTTATGGTGCTCTGCTCCACCCTGGACTTGCTTCTGGCACAACACCCTAACAGCACATGAATCTTATTAGTCGAAGGTCTGATTTTCTCATCAGCTGTAAAGTCCATTATGGAAGGGTATTACTTGCAGGTTTATCCCTATAATACCAAGCACAATACCTGCACCTACTGTGTTCAGTTAACACATTACTATAGAGTAAACAATGGATTAATATTATTTTACAAGAGCAGTTTTAGGAAAAATTCTTAAATAGTAATTTTTCTTCTTGTTCTTTTTTTACTTCTCTTTTCTTGCTTCAGAGCCTCGGTATTTAATATGTTTCTGCCAGTTACATATTATTTCTTCACTCCCTCCCCCACATGCTGTGATAATAGCTGAAAAACAAATACAGAAAAAACCTCCAACTGTATAAAAATAGGTATCAAGAACTAATGTTTTATTTTAAAAGATACTATGGCTATGATATCTTTCTTATTTTATTTTAGGCTGTAAAAACAAAAACAAGCAAGCAAACAACAAAAACCTTGAAATGGGTTTGTCAAATGATGAAAATTCATCCCTTCCAGAGAAGCAGAAGGCAAGACTGCTTCTTGCATTCTGCTGGGTTTTGAGGCTTCTTTGACTCATAGTCTGGATCATTTTCCTTATCTTCTTCCCCTCCCTTATCTGCTTCTTCACCTTCTTCATCATAATCATCTTCTTCTTCAGTTGCTTCTCCAGTAGAGTCTAATATTGATCTTGGGATTATATGAGCACGTAAAAAGTGACCAATTTCAAAGTCCGCAGCAAGGATAGCTTCAGCAGCATCATCCAGATGCCCACTCTCAGGTCCTATATGTCAACACTTCATTTGTGAAATATTCGTTGGGTTCAAAGTGAAATTCTAAAACAAAACTCATAAGCTGGCCAGCATCTGAGAACTTCACTTTAATATCTTTCAAATGCTTCAGAATTGGTTCATCATGTTCCTGAAACATATTACTGAGTAAGGCACCATTCTTAAAATCAGTCAACCGAAATTCAGGAATTCCCTTGGGGTCCTTTTTTTCCTCATCCCTTTTCTCATCTTCAATTTTGTCCTTTTCTTTCAGCGCCTCTGAAATTACATCTTTCTCATCTGGTTTCCATTCACATTTTTCCGTAGGTCCATAAATTGCATTAATGATCTTGAATTGCTTATCAAATAAAAGCTGATAGAGAACAGCATACTTTCTTTTAAGATCATGAACTTCCTCATAGGAGTTGGCTTCTATCTGTGCACATTTAATTTTAAGATTTTTGAGAGCATTTCAGTGGATCCTGTTGGTGTTTCTACCAGACCATCAAGTCGTTCTTGGAAGGCTGCAAGAATCTAAGGCTTTTGCATCATCTGTGTGCTTTGATTTTTGTTTCTTCACCCGTTTTTTTTTTTTCTTGTACTTCTTCAACATCATCCAAATCTTCATCAAGTTCAGACTGTTCCTTGTTGTCAGTCTGTCATGTTGTAAGAAATCCAAGTATCGTAAGGCTAGCATAGGGAGCCAGGCAGTGGGAGCTGCGTAGTCAGTGACTGGATATGATATCTTCATTCAAAGTTGTTATGAACTAAGTATTTGCATCTCTCCTCCTCCCCCAAATTCTATGTAAAGTCCTAAGTCTCAAAGTGATGGCATTTGGAGATAATTAGGGTTAGATGAGGTAATGAGGGTGGGATTATGTGCTCTTATAAGAAGAGATACTAGAGCATTCTCTCCATCCTTACCCTGGGCATGTGAGCACACAGTGAGAAGATGCCTGCCACCCACAAGCCAAAAGCAAAGCCTCAGAATGAAATCACTCTGCTGGCACCTTGATCTTGGACTTCCCAATCTCCAGAAACATGAGAAAATTCTGTTCTTTAAGCCATCATGTCTGTGGTATTTTGTTATGGCAGCCCGAGAGAACTAAAGCAAAGGGAATATTTTAATGGGAGACTATTACGTATTAGGGTAGACTGATGGGGAAATGTACTTTTGCAATAGCTCATCTCTGTTCCTCTCCTCAAATCACACCATCAGGGAGTTGCCTTGAATTACTATAAAAATCTAATATAATCTGATATATCCACTAGGATTATTAAATCTGGCTAAGTCTGAGAAAAAAAAGTTAAGTTCTTATAATTCTGAACACATTTCTGGGATGGAATTTTTTTGCACTAGATTGAGAGTTGATCAGGGAACCACTTTCTCTTGAACAGGTTTAAGATGAAAACAAATGTATCCCAATGCTAGAAATATCTGTGAAGTGGTCTGATTGTGTAACTGCTCTTTGTAAGCTCATGACTCTTGGGCATATTGCATGGGAGAGGTCTGATTTCTCTAATCAAACCTAGAGACAGTGAGGACTGCTCTTAGCTTAACAGGAAATGGAAAATTGACAAAAAAGAGACAGAGAAAGTTTGCAAATCACAGGATATAACCCTTCAATGTAGATTATTACAAGGTCACGACTGAGACATTCTTTAGAAAATGGTGCTCAGCTCTTCCTACTTCTTATTCAGCTGTGGTGATGATGGTAACTTTATTTGTCCTCTACATTGACCACCCCACCTTTCTCCTGCCAAGAAAGCAACTTGGTAACAGGTGTTGGGAGGGGGAAAAGTGGAGCAAGATTTGAGATGTCCTTTTGTGCTTCGGTGTGAGCCAAGATGGCATTCCAGAGCCAGCCAGAGGCCACGGGGGATTAGCACGGCTTCCTTGGAGCCATGGTGAAGAAACAGTCAGTGCCAAATAAACAAGTCACATTCTCAACTTCTAGCTTGAAAGGGCAGATGCTTATGTCATTTTAATGGCAGAGTCCAAATGACATCCATTGCAATTATCATCTTATTAGATTTTCCTTAGACTTGGAAAAGAATTCACCTTTCTCTACTGCATTTGTTTGACTGAAGTGTGTTCCATGTTTTAGTATTGCTAGGGAATTAGTACACAAATAATGGCAATGCATTTCTCACACACATGCATACCTGTTTATTATGATCTGTTTAAACTAAAAATCATCAGGAATTAGGTATCATAGCACTCTCAAGTCTCACTACAAGTAATTCAGTTTCTTCTAGTTCTTTCCAACCAGTTCTTTTTTTAAAAAATATATTTTTTATTGATTTTTTTACAGAGAGGAAGGGAGAGGGATAGAGAGTTAAAAACATCGATGAGAGATAAACATCGATCAGCTGCCTCCTGCACATCCCTTACTAGGGATGTGCCCGCAACCAAGGTACATGCCCTTGACCAGAATCGAATCTGGGACCCTTCAGTCCGCAGGCCGATGCTCTATCCACTGAGCCAAACCGATTAGGGCTCCAACCAGTTCTTATCAAACTGTCAGTGGTGAAGGGCCATTTAAAAAATTTCCAATCCTTTGTAGATCCATACTTTTGTAAAATACAATAAAAATGAATCATTAGGGAAAAAAGAAATACAAAATACAAACGTCAATTTTTTATTACTAGATTATCAAATTGCTATTAAATTTTCTCAATGTTTGCTCCCTATTTTTCTTCTTACCTGTCACTGATCTGTACCACATGTGCAAATGGCCACATCTTGAGTAGTGTAGACAATTAAGTAAACAAACAGGCCCACAGGACTTCTCCTTTGCCTTGTCATCCGGGCAGAGGGCTCATTATCTTAGAATTGCCCAGAAGTTTCTGGTCTATTAAAACCTGGGGGCTTTCGTCTGGGCTCCCAACCTCTGGAATCCCTCTTTCCACAGAAGGGCAGTGCTTTGGAGACATTGCTCCAGACGAACCATTTTCAGTTCTCCTTCGGGCGGGAGCTGATGTTAGCAGGCTGGCACCCATGTAATGTCGGTGAGCCATGCCCTAGGAAAATGCAGCATGGGTGGTGTAATGTCAGGTGCCTTTTACTCCAAATGACCTCTTCTGTGTACTGAGGCTTTTCAGAAGGAAAACCAACACACACGGAAGTGGTAAAAACAGCAAGAGTTAGTAGCTAAAAGTTATGAGATTTAGAGTGAGGCTTCAGGGGAATGGGACAGAGGTCACAAGTAGCAGGAGATGGGCATTCACAGAGCAGAGAGAGCAGTAATGACAGGGATGTCTGGGGTTGATTTTATTAATAAGGATTTTAACACTTTGTAATAGTTTACCTCAGTGGTATGATAACGAGATGGAGTCCACGAACCAGGCCTTCACCCACAGCCTGAGGAAAAACATGGGGCTTAGACAGCAGAAGTCATCTTCTATTTGGGAAAAATTTAAAAAGGTATATATTAGCATGACTCCTTTAAACCAAAAAATGTTATTTATCAGATTCATGATATTCTTTATTGTCCATCATGTAGTTGGGCAGCTATTCTTTAACACTCTTGCTTTCAATTTACTCAGCACATTTCTTCTTAAGAATTCCAAATATTGCCTTGGCCGGTGTGGCTCAGTTGGTTGGAACTTCACCCTGTGCACCAAAAGGTGGTGGGTTCAATCCCCAGTCAGGGCTCATAAGGCAACCAATCGATGTTCTCTCCCACAGTGATGTTTCTCTCTCTTTCCCTCTAAAATCAATAAGCATATCCTCGGGTGTGAATTAAAACAAAAAGAATTCCAGATATTTTTACCTATGTTATTTCATTTATCCACACATAGTTGTTGAGATATAATTATTATTCATTTATACACTGAGTGGCCAGATTATTATGACCACCCCATCAGTACTTCGTTGGGCCACCTATTGCCTTCAATACTATGGCGATACTTGGCATTGACTCCACGAGAGGTTGAAAGGTGATGCGAGGAATCTGACACCATGCCTGAGGAATAGCGCTGTCCAGTTCTGTGAGATTTGATGGTTGTGGAACCAGCTGCCTGATGGCTCTTTTAACTTCGTCCCACAAATGCTCAGTTGGATTGGGATCTGGTGCCTGTGGGGGCCACCTAAGCAAGGTAAAGTCTCCCTCATGTTCTTGAAACCACTCCTGCACAATACGAGCACCGTGGCATGGCGCATGGTCTTGTTGGAAGAAGCCATCTCCATTGGGATACGCCATCAACATGATAGGATGAACTTGATCAGCAACGATACTTAGGTATGTTGTGCTATTCAGACGTTTATAATGATCTGGCCCTCTAGCAACTTCAGCGCGAAATTATAGCGAATTTGCCTACAAATGTCAGGTGGTCATAATAATCTGGCCACTCAGTGTATATCCAGTCAACATTTCTTTATAGAGGTTAGCAATCTACAAAGTGAGTAGGAGCCATAGCAATTTCTTCAAGATTTGTGAGACTAGACTTCAAGAAAGAAAATATACTTGATCTTTTATATATTTTTAAGATTTAAAAATCCATTATGGGCTTTGGTACAGGTTCTGAAGTAAAAACAATAAGACCATCTGTGCTCTTTCCATATGACAAACACTGTTTGCTAGCTTCATCATAAGGAAGCCTGTGAGGTTTACCAACAGGGAAAAACTTTGGAGTGCTTTTGAAGCAGTTGCTAAATGTGTGTTCATGATTGCTTTGCATTTGTTGTTAATGTAGGTTCTAATGACATGGGACCTGTCAGAATTAAAGAGATTTTGGCTGAAATTTGTTTTCCTGTGAGAATCACTTATCCCCATGTATAAATTTGCCCTGATTCAGTGCATTTCAACCCAGTTCTGTGAGATACTCATGGTGCACAGAATGCTGTTAGGTGTTGGGTTCTCTCCTGAAGTTAGGGAGCTGAGAGCAAGATCTCCCACTGAAGAGTTTAAATGAAGTTGAAATAAATGAATGCAATTTTCTATTCCATACATATTAAATTGTGTCTTATATACAACTGATGCTCAAATATGTGTACAATTATAATCATAGAGTGAACATTTTTATTTTTTGGCTTCCCAAATCTGAATCTCAATTCCTGTGTTTGAGGAATTTCCCACTTTAGGGGCAAGGTGAGAGTCAGAGCCCACCCCCACTGTGATGCTGAAAATGCTGGATACTCTTTTTCTCAGTACCCCTGGGGCTCAGCCCATTAGGCGCCCATGCCTGAGATTTGGCATCCAAGGGTAGGGGTGCAAAGAAGCAGGTGTGGTGGAGAAATCATCCTAGCGCAAGTGCTGGTGATGGCTGGGGAAGGGGAGGCGACCAGTGTTTAATGGCTTTGGCAGAAGTGTGTTTGGCTGGTTCTAAGGGTCATTTTGGTTCTTGTCCTGGCTGTGGACACACAGTTTTCCTACCTGTTTTCTGCGTGTGGTTTTCCAGTCTTCCCCATGATTCTGTGAGTGACTTAATACATTCTTTTCTGCTTAATCGTTTGGAGTTGGTTTCTGGTGCTAGCAATTAAGAGCCCTGATACACTTTTAAATATGAATATTATGGGAACTTGGTTATTGGTAAAATGTGTATTGTCCTCATTCCAAGTAAACTGAAGGAACACTTGCTTTTAGAGCATTTCTTGGAAACTTTATGGCAATTCCTGAAACTTAGTTCTGGCCACTGGAAGGTAGAGCTAGGTGAGTTTTGCCCAATGTTGGGTGGAACAAGCAATGTGGATTGTTCTGGAGTGTTCATACAGCCCCTGCTTGGGTCCTCCATGAAATGCTGTTGTCCAGGACCTCCACTAGCCCATTCAGTGCTTCTGAGAATTGGAAACAGGGTTTCTTCTTGCCGGTGGGCACAGCCCCTTCCAGGATCACATTTGGCAGGTGGACCTGGTGCTGCATTTTTGTCCCCCTTCCCTCTCAGTCAGGAGCTTGCACAGGGCACAGTTTGTACAACGGTGTACTGTAGTCCTGCTGCCCTCCACGGTCATGCCTCCAATATTTCCCCAAAGGTCGACAGATGTTGAAGACTTCCTAGTCTCAGACCTTAGAAAGTTTACAATTGAGTTTGGAAGGCAAGATAAAACATGAAGAAAGACTAAGTAACATTAAAAGAGTTTAGTAACAGTTTAAGACAGGAGAATAGGACTATATTAGCCAGGGTTCTCCAGAGAAACAGAACCAATAGTAGACAAATATCTATATCTATATCTATATCTATATCTATATCTATATCTATATCTATCTATCTATATCTACATCATCTATCTATCTATCTGTCTATGATATTTATTATAAAGAATTAACTAATGATATTATGGAGGCTGAAAGTCCCAAGATCTACAGGGTGAGTGGTGAGCTGGAGACCCAGGAGAGCTGATGGTGTAGTTCCCATCCACAGGCTGGCAGGTTCAAGACTCAGGAAGAGCCGATGTTTCAGTTCAAGTCCAAGACAGGAAAAGTCAGTGTTCCAGTTAAGAGGCCATCAGGTAGGAAAAAAAATCTCTCTTACCTGTGGGAAGGTTAGCCTTTTTGTTATATTCAGGCCTTCAACTGATTGGATGAGGCTCACCTATGTGTACCTATTCAGATGTTAATCTCATCCAAAAAGCACCCTTGCAGAAATGGCCAGAAAAATGTTTGACCAATATCTGGGTATCTTGTGGTCCTAGTCAAGTTGACACATAAAATTAACCATCACAAAAACATATCAAAGATTGTGCATAATTAATTGCCCCATGAGTTATACAGATAATAAATACTCTGAGATATCTGAGGGGGGTGAGGTCACTTCAGTCTGTGGTAGCCTTGGATGGCAGATAAGTGAAGACTGATAAATTTGGGATCAGGAAAAAGAAAGGTAAAGCCCTAACACCACCACTTCCTCCCCCTAAAGCAACAACAACAACAAAAACACCAAAACCCCTTCCAAAAGATAAGTCCAAGCTCCATAGCTTGAGTAGAAAAGTCTGCACAATTGGAGTCAAATCCAGTCATTTTGGTCTCATTTCTAAGAAAGCTCTCCTTCTGAGCCATTCTGTCATTCCCTTCAATCCTTCAGCCAGCATTTACTAAGTCCTACTGCATGCTAGAAACTATGGCCGAAAGAGTTGATTCCTAGTCCCTCCCACACTCCTTGTCTCCCACTCATGTTCTTCCTCCCTGGAATGAACCTCCTTTCTACCTCCTTTCCTCTCAAATCCACTCTTAAGATCCATCTTTAGCATGTAACCCTCCATTTTTTACTATAAACATTTACTGCTCTGAACATGAATACAATAATTTTTGGTGCAATTCATTTGACAATAGATAAACTATTTTATTTCAAATTGTTATAAAAATGTTTTGTTTGCCTTTTTAAAAACATGTTTTATATTTCTTTCATCTCTCCACTGGATTATAAGATATGAGACCAGGTTTTCTAATATTTAGGTGTCCCTTGTGAATGCTTTCAAAGTAAGCATGAGATGTTTGCTGCTTACAGTCAAAGTCTTAGCTAGTGATAATGTAAAAAAGGGCACCTTGGCCCTTGTCATAGTGGCAGGTATACAGATTCAGAGTTGAGACACCTCTCCAAACCAGCAAGAACTGCTTGGACAGTATCTTCTCCAAAAGAGAAAGAAAACTTGCTCAGGTGGTCATAAAGGTGATCCCTAGTTTAAATTCCTCTGGAAGAATGAGGAATAAATGAAAGGGAGTGGCTAGCAGGGCATATCCCCAGAAAGCAAGGCCTAATTAAAGTTCACACTGGAGTTCCTTTTAGAAGCAGCATTTCTTAATTGCAAGAAATACATAAATGAGTTTCCGAAGGAGCTTTAATGCAAACTAAAAGGCCAAGTATTGAGCAGAAGGAAGGAAAGGAAGCACATTAGCCTCCTGTTCTGTGTGCTCGCAAACCACCTAGTTATCTGACAGCTTTACAATTTCACTTAGAGGTCACCAATGATAACTCATTTCCTAATGCTGGACACTTAAGTAGAAGCAGATTACTGTGGAAGAGTAGAGTAAATAGCAATACTAATAAAGCCAAGCATCAATTTTTCATTTCCAGCCCAATCACTAAACTTTTACCAAAACTGTATGTGATACATTGTAAGTGTCCTTATATATCAATAAAATTGATTTGAACAAGTTGAATCAAACCCACAATTAGAGTGAAATTGGCAACACTAATATGTGTTAATGATAGGTGGGCCACCTAATTTTGAGAAATAGTAACGATTAGAATGCAGCCTTGACCTTGTCTGTTCGACTTTTTAGTAAATTTAATCTTACTTCTGGTTTTGGCTAAGATAACACATATTTGATAAAAGGAGCTCTTTCTTTGGGTTATAAATGGAATATTCTGTTACTGCTTGAAACCAAACTACTCAATGAATTGTTTTCCAACTAGAACAAGGATGAACTGCCATATTTAATTTGGTTCATTGCATTCTCTTTACAAAATCCTTGTGACTAGATTTCATTGGCCAAAGCAAGTCATGTGGCTGCTCTGGAGGCCAACAGGGGTGGAGATATATAATTCTCCCAGGAGGAGGCACATCACAGTCAGGTGTCCAGCCCTAACATTTGTGGGCCAGGGATGTAAAATCTTTTCACAGAGAGGGCAAGAGCATTTTTGAAATATTATAAAATCTGCCATAAAACATGAGTCCATTTTCCCCCCATCAACCTTTCAAAAACTCTTCAAGAAAATACTTTTTTCAAGGCTAAAAGTCCTTCATTCCTTTTATTGTTTTCTAAGACATAGTTTTTAGTTCCTTTCCATCCTCTGAGCATGCTCTACTTGCACTTGCTGGCCTATGAAGCTTCAAGACTACAGGGACTGTATCTGTTTTGTTCTCCACTAGATCATCAAGGCCTAGCATGATACCTAGCACATAGAAGGCACTCAGTAAATATATATCAAATGAATAAAATGTTCCTTTTAGTTTGTGACCTGATAAATGCACGTTGTAATAGAAATATCACCACCCTATTGTAGATGTTGTATATCTTTTAATATAGTTTAGAATCACATGCATGTGATCACATGACCCTGATTCCATTGTTGGCTAAAACATTTTCCGTAGTTGTTTTCAAACTTTGGCTCATCATATATTACTAGAGGCCCAGTGCATGAAAATTCATGCACTGGTGGGGGGTCCCTCAGCCCAGTCTGCCCCCTCTCACAGTCTGGGAGCTCTCAGGGGCAGGAGGCGACCTGATGATCAGGGGAAGGCGACGCCTCCATCACACCTCTGCTGCTGCCACTGCGGGCAGCACAAGCCTCGGCCGGCCCTGGTTACCTGAGCCTCGGGCGGCCCTGGGCAGCTGGGCAGCCGCCATTCGAGGTTTGCCTGAACCTTGGGCCGGCCCTGGGTGGCTAGGCAGCTGAGGGGACTGGTGACTCCGGAAGCAGGCGCGCGGAGCAGCCAGACCTGTCTTGGGGTTGGCCCGGCCATGTTATGCGCCTGTCGCCCTGGTGGGGCTGAGGAGACTGGACGCCGCCATCTTGTAGCTGTGGGCACCGCCATCTTTGAGGGCTTGGCAGTCAATTAGTATATTCCCTCTTTATTGGCTATGAGCGCCGGCATCTTTGTAAGGGTGTGATGGTTAATTAGCATATTCCCTCTTTATTAGATAGGATTGTAAGATTGGGTTTTTGAACATATATATAGATCTTGATATTTTCCTACTTATAGTAACAGCTTATTCCATTCAGTCCATCACTCCAGCTGCTTGGTATTTTTTGTAATCTTGATTTAGTCACCTAATATATTTACTATTCTCATAAGTGTCATATGCAATCATATGCAAATTAGGTGACTTTACCTTCCATGGCTTTGTTCAAGACACTGAAAAAAACGGAGCAGGAAACATCTTCCATGGAATGTTTTGTGGCAGGCTATCTGAAATGTCCTTCCAATCTATCAGTCTATTATTGTAAACTTAGTGTTCTTGGGGTTGCCCAGACAAGCAAGCCTGTATGAGCCCTTGGCACTACAGGAGTCTGACTCTGGGCTCCATCATGTACTAACATACTACTTAACATGTGTGAGCCCTGGTTTTCTCTATGTATAATGGGGGTTGGTGCGATTGGAGAAGGTAAGTTGGATTCTGCACAGTTATATATGTGAAATGCTTAGCTCTGTGTCAGGTTCCTAGTAGGTGATAGGAACCATGTTTCCTTCCTTTTCTGCTCCTTCGAGTATCCTGTATGCAGCTCTTCTTGGATTTCTTTTCATTGGGTTCAGAATTACTAGTAGAAGACAAATTTACCGAGTCCCTTGATTCAAGTACAGTCTCCACACCCAAAAATATCCACTCTGGGTGATGGAACATAAATGTAACACCAAGCCCGTGAAGTGTCCATTTTCAAGTATCCAGGAATCTTGGAAAAGTTTTCAAATCCATATGTACTCCTAGGAATGTCCCTGGATATTTACCTAGGAGAATAACTAACTCTAATGAGACTCTTGGACTCTACTTTTTCTTTTCCTTTTAACAAAATAAGATTATTCTATATCATTGCACTTTGCTCAGGCAGATCCAAATTAGTTTGAGCTGGGTAGCAGAGGGAAACACAAGAGGAATTTGGCTCTGGAAATCCATGTTCTGGAAAACCTTCTTGTAGCTATAAAGAGGAGCTTAGATGAGCTCAGAGTGGGCTCTGGGGATTTTGGGATGTTTTCCTTCTCTTCTATTCTCTTGATCTCAAATGTCAAGTTAATTTTAACCTAAACTTCTGACTCATTTTAACTAATGTAATACCTACATATATGTTCAAGACTGCACCACAGTAGTAAATTTATGGTCTAACCATTATTCTTCACTTCAGCTAGATGTGGAAGTACGCCTAAGTTTCAGTGCATTAAAGGCATGGCACCTCACTTTAAGTACCTTTTTTTAAAAAATATATATTTTATTGATTTTTTACAGAGAAGAAGGGAGAGGGATAGAGAGCCAGAAACATCGATGAGAGAGATCGATCAGCTGCCTCCTGCACGCCCCCCAGTGGGGATGTGCCGCAACCAAGGTACATGCCCTTGACCAGAATCGAACCTGGGACCCCTGAGTCCGCAGGCTGATGCTCTATCCACTGAGCCAAACGGGTTCGGCACTTTAAGTACCTTTTTATTTGTACTGGTTTGGTTATTCAGTCATCAGCCTAGTTAAAGTCCTGCTTGCGCTCAAACCACACAGCTGGGGCCAAGGACTCAGACCTACCCTGGGTCCCAGTGATAAAGGTGCTTTATAACACATTGGCAGACTCACCAATATACAGCTTGAGACAAAGGTCAAAGCATTTCTAGCTGAAAGGAAAGTGCAGGAAATAAGAGGGCTGGGCCTGGGATCACCCAGTATGAAATGTTTAAGCTCTCAGGAAGTGACATGGATGGGAAGGAAAGTAGACCGTGATTGGCTCTGAGCAACTGAGATAAAGACCTGTTTAAGTGAGGAGCAATGGGCGGCCTAAAATCTGTGCTGTTTATCAGACAGTTTCTATTATTTTTGTGCCTAGTTTTAGTGGATTCATAAATTTTCTTTTCTAGATTTTTGAATTTAGTTATATGAGATAATGATGAATTATTTTGTGGCATTACATCCCCTATGTGATAACAAACAAACAAATAAGCAAAAAATACAGTTGGAAGACCTACAGATCACATCAGATAATCTAAGTCAGATTACAATTGTTAAGAAACATCATTTTATTATATGATAGTTGAACTTCATGAATTTGGACTCAAAATTTATGAATGGAGGCAGAGACCTCCCCAGTTTATCTTACATTTAAAGAAAAAGAGAAAGGATCTGGGGAACAGAAATGATGGAAGTGGGCTTTCATATGAACCTCATTAGGAAGGCATGCTGTTGCCAGTATTTTAGGAGCAAAAATTTATGTAGAACGTTACTAGGATACTAATTGAAGGCATTATTTTCTATTCATCAGAATAAATCTGTAAGCATCTCTGTTTTTAATAATTTGTAAGCCTCTGTCCTTTATTGTGTGTAGTAGTTTTTATTTTATAAGATATTTGTTTTCAGTGGGGGTGGCCTAGAAGGGGTCAATAGGGGAAAAAAGGGGGACACCTGTAATACTTTCAACAATAAATATTAAAAAAATATCTATTTAATTCAGACTAGGCTATCATGCATTAGTCCATATCAATATTTTATCTTACACTAAGGTGTCTATTGAGGGATTTATAAACAGACTATTTTTAAAGATATTTGGGATGTGGTCTTTCCTACTTAAAGGAATAAATTTCTATACATGGAAATGGAATAAATACACTTGTTACAGAAATTATTCTAGAGCATTTAAAAGATTATATTAAGGAAGAGGCAGCAAAAGTGAGAAAAGTAAAACAGGATGGGAGGTAACCCATGGGGAGGTGATGAAATAAACCTGCTAGAGAGTTGGTGAGAAACCATATATTGTACAGTATTTTGGTAATTTAAGAATGTACCAGTGAAAAGGAAGTAAACTACCAGACGAGAATGAGAAGAACAGTGTCCTTAATAGTACCAGCAGTTGAAGTGAATTTTAGGGGAAAGTATTTAGTCACATACCTGGCTGTTCCCTGAGATATCACATTGCAGCCTCCATTTTCATTTCAAGTAATGGAGTTCAGACAAATGCTTTGGATAGTGGCAAGGGATTGAGAGGATTATATAAAGCGGTGCTATTGAAAATCTCAGTGCAGAGATGAGTTCCAGTTGTCCAGCTTCCATTCTGGAGACCAGAAAAAAATAAAGATGACTTCATTACCCAAGTGCTCAAGTCAATGCAAAATGTTGGGTAGGCTGACAGACGTCATCTCCCTCTTTTCTTCGCTGGATGAATAGTGAACCACATGTGAAAAAATTAGAAGCAGATGGCTCTAAAACTAATGCCTCCACTCCTCTGGAATATGTGTGTGTGTGTGTGTGTGTGTGTGTGTGTGTGTGTGTGTACTCATATTCTGTACATGAATACATATATGGCTATGGCATAATACATATTGAAGAACTACCATTTTATCTTTTTATTATGTACAATTTCAAACATACACAAAGTAAACAGAATAGTAAAATAAACTCCCGTGTACTAATCACTCATTATCATATTCTGTCCTTCTTGCTTCATATCTACCTCTACTCATTCCCTATCCCCTATTCAATAATTTTAACTTTTTCAAGATAAAACTTACATAACATCAAAAAGTTTTAACTCTACAATTTTGACAAATGGATATAACCAATGTAACCCACAGCATCACTTCATTTTAAGCCCCAAGGTTTTCTACAGGGGTCTGAAGCAAGACTTGGATCCCACTTTAATGTCAGAATGGCCAACTCAATGCCAGTGGCTTAGATGGCATAATCATGGGGTACTGGATACATTAAAGGGATGGCAGGGTAGGGAGGGATGAAAATAAATATATATGCTAAGAAGAATTTAGGAGCAGTAAAGGAAGAAAGTGTACCCTGCAAGTAAAGGAGTTGGACTTGGAATAGTCTATAAAAAGAAGATGAGCAAGCCGCGAGAGAGAAGAAACTTCGTAACTTCATGGGCTCCATGAGGAAAAGAAGACACTTCCTACTTTTCAGCTTTTAGATGACAATTACAGGAATACCAGGCTTAAGATGTTACCTTGACCGTAAGTGTTTGAAAGCTTCTCCACAACCTGTTGAAAAGGCCCAGGATGGAGTGTTGCTTCAGTGCACAGAGACTTCAGTGCACGTCTCCCCTCCACCCAACACACCGCACCTTTGGCATGGCATCCTTTTTATTTCCAGCACGACTCCCTGACCTGGACATGTTGTTGATCATCACTGGTATTACTCTCACATCTTACAGCATTTGGGGAAGATAAGGCACTAGCAGATGCATAGTCCAGGAGAAGGCCTTATGTCCACTCTTAGGGTGCCTTTTCCTATGCTCCTTCTTCCCACACCAATTCCCTTTTTAGGGCAGTTGTCTAACTTTCAAGACCCACTCCTCTCTTCTGCACAGTCCAGCCAAAGCAAACTCCCAGAGGGAATGCATCAAAATGCTGCATTGCTTCCTGGTGAATTCCATCACCCTCAGTTGTTTTCTCTGGATCCCAGATACATTTGCCAGGTGATTTCTTTGTCTTTGCTCCAAGACAATTCTGGTGATTGGACCCCAGTGCTCTAGCTTGGAACTTTACTCAGAATTGATTCCAGATGGTCCCTCAACTTATAACCTTTAGGTTTTCCTCTCTTCCATTTGGTCCTGGATTGATGGTGTGGGCCAAAAACCATTTTTAGTGGTATCATCTTCTTTAATGGTAGGTAGGCAAAGGCACGAAAATTTGAGCAAATTGCTATGAATTAGTATAGGAGGTTTAAGGGTAGGAGACAAGACCATGTTTTCTGTTGATAGAATAATTTTAGAGTTTTTTTTTTTCTTAAAGGCATCTGGTTCCCATGTCTGTTGATTTCCCCAAAATAAACATAATGTGGTAAAGCTTTAATATATGCACCCTATTTTTTTTTAATATACACTAAATGTAAAGTCAAGTTCAAAGACTCTACTCTATGTCCTCAAGGTGGTACCTTGCTTTGTAGCTTGAGGAAAAATGAGTTTTAATGTATTTGGTGGGGGAATATGAAGGACCAATATTGATCAATGAGGTGTTATTCATTTTTTAATTCATTTTTATAAGCTCACACATTTGGTTAAGAATATTAGATTTAGCACATCGATCTAATTATAACACCTAAGCAGAATTTTGGAGGCTAAGCATAACCAGTAGAAATGTATTTAGAAAAATTTTGTTTTTCTTCAGTAAACTCTCATTTAGCAATGCAAATTTTAAAAATTTACTCAGAGAATATATATATATATATATATATATATATATATATATATATATATATCACAAGCATACAACGATTCTTAGAAAAAAAAAAGAGTTTATTTTGTTTTCTTCCAAAAAATTTCCAAGAATTGCAGCATTTGGTAAATCTGTATATATTTTTTCTTTTTAATGGTTTTGTTTTGTCTCTTCATCCCCATTCCAGTCTTTGACTTTCTAGATAAGAACACCCCATATTTCTTGGTCTATAGCCACCTAAAACTCCTCTAGCCCTTTGGCCATTTTAAAGAAAAGTCTGGCATATTTTTTGTTCTATTATTCTTTGTTTCCCTCGTTGAGCAACCCTGAGGTTTAGTTTGTTCCTAGTCCTCCTCTCCTGCTCCCAGTACTTCAAAAGCACAATCAGATCTTTGCTAAACTTAAAATACATCTTTTTTACTACTCAGTGATACTTATCATCTTTTATTTTTTACACTGCTTACATGTTCCTCTTTTTCCCTCTGCAAGGATTGACTTTTATGGTTCTTAAACTCCTTTATTCTTCATGATATTCCTTCGTCTCCTCCTTTAAAACATTCTAGTGCCCACTGACTGCTGGCAGCTTGATTTTCGATGGATTTACTTTAGATAAACACACAGCACTGAAGCACTTTTGAATTGTGCATGAAATCTATGTCCAGATTTAGAGAAAAATAATAAATTCGCCAGCCATGCGCCTTGAAGGATCTGCTTTGTTTATTCCTTTCTGTAGCTGCGGACCACTGCTGATTTAGTTTGGATTCATGGGGGCAAATGAGCCTTTGAGGGTAAAACTATATGTCAGTTGGAACTGAGCTGCTTTTACACACTTCAGGTGCAAAAAATGCAAAATAATGAAAGCCTGGCATTGGTGTAATTGCTGGCGGTAGGATAGCTGAGCCAGCTGAAGGCTGAGGATCCAAGCATTCCATGACTAAACTAATTCCTTGTTTATTTCTACCCAATTTTTTCCTTCCTGGCCACTAACGCCATTTTCATAATATGTAGTGACACCGATAACCTGTATATTTATATGTTAAATCTGAATCTATCCATAGCATTATTAACAGCAGAGTAGAATAAATACAGACTGGCGATAGTGTTAAAATAAGTTTCAGGCATTCAAATATTTACCCAAATTTAATAATAGCAAAAAATCTATAATTGCTGTACCTCTCTCTAATTTAGCAATATCTGTGCAAGTGTGTGCAAAATCATGGTTAAGTCTCTCCATCTTTGGAGGAATTTTCTTGAATACATTCTGTAGATCTGCCTAGCAAGAAGAATCTCTACATCCAGCCATTTCATACTCAGAAAAAGCTGCTTTCCTCTTATAAGACTCCTTGCTTTATTTGGAAGAAAAATTTTAGGGGAAGTTGGGGGGAGGATCTTGATGTGGCTGCAGTGGAGATAGGCCTTCATGTCCTCTAACGCGAGGCAGGCATGGTACAAGGAAACCCAAGTTTCTCTCGGCATGGATCATGAAGACAACCCTTCTAAGAGATACGCAGTTACCGAGGATTTGATTGCTGCCCCATCCTTCACTCAAAATCCATCCCAAAGGAAACGAGGTCGGCTTTTGTTAGCACTGAGTCCGCTCTTTTTTTCTTCTGAATACAGAAGTTGGAGGACACTGTGGGAAGAGTGCCAGTCTGTTTTTATTTCTTTTTTTAAGAAAAATATTGTACTCCGGAGAACTTTTTCAAGACCCTTCACCTTCAGATGCTGCCAGCTTCAAGGTCAGGTTTAGCATAGTTTATCAGCTCTAGAAAAGGGAATCAGGCAAGCCAAAACTACAAGAAACAATTTCAACCATTGCTCTCATTCTGCCTTTGTGAATTTGGTAGGTCCTATAAAATCTGAGCGGGAACTGGGCTGCTGGAAGCTGGCACCTCCCTTTCATTCAGCCCCGTTGCCCGCTGGAAGAACGGGGCCCCGCATGAACCCGGTTTACAGTGAATGAGGCACTTGTTTACTTTCATTCATGTTTCATTAATTTCTATGATCGGTGTCCAGCATCTTTTACTACATTTTGTGTCATTTGTTACCACTGCCCTGAGTATAAACTTGATACAGACTTTGTATGTTTATGGGCCTGAGCTGCTCAGGACTATAGTATTCAATACTCCCTGGCCTTCTTCCAG
This sequence comes from Myotis myotis, assembly GCF_014108235.1. Lineage (NCBI taxonomy): Eukaryota > Metazoa > Chordata > Mammalia > Chiroptera > Vespertilionidae > Myotis > Myotis myotis. Next base: position 43,166,475 of record NW_023416390.1, read on the forward strand.
AAGTTTGCTTTATAAACTTCACAATTATATGAAACGAGCTCCCAGAAAACCAAGCCCTTTATGTCAGACAACTGTGTCAGGCTTTTTGCTTTTCTCTTCTAGCAGATGCCAGTGGATGATGGATCTTCTCAGGTGGGGGGTCCAAGGAAAATCCCACGTGATTGACAGAGGCCCATGTGGGGTCACTCGGGTCAGACCTGACATACGATCAGGTGAAAATTCAGCTCCAGAAACTTGGAGAAGACCTCAGGTCCGGAAACCATTTTAAAAGAAAATTAAACTTTCTAAAATGGTTTAAACACATGTTTTTAATACTTGTTAAATGTCTTTTTCTTTCTGGAAAAGACATGCTTCGAGAAAATGAAGGAAAAGGTAAATATTTGGCAAAATAATCTTTTATACAAATGCCCCTGGGTCAAAGCAAATGAAAATTGTACATACTACCCAGCTGGCCTCTGTTCTACACCTGCATTTTGTTTTTCTTTCGTCTCTCTTTATTGTCTATACAATAGTTTGCTTCATGTGATTTCTTAATTAAATATTTAACAGCACGCAACTGTGGAGGTGGGGTGGTGTTATGCTGTGTTTTATTGCAGTCGTCTAATGTTTGTATTTATACTTTGTGGTGTTAAACCATACGCAGAGAGCGAATGCATCCCAAAGAGAGGACTACAACCTCTGCCAGCTCAGAGAACTAACCTATTGCTGTGCTAACACGGAAGCCCTAATGTGTCCCATTCAACTACCTCTTTAGGGCAGAGCTCCCTTTTGCTTAGTGGGAAAGGATGCTTTGTTGCTTTGTCATTTATTTTAGAAAGGCTTATTTGTCTTATATAGTGTGGAAGAGGTAGGGATAGAAATGGAGAAGCAGTCTACAGTGACAGGGCAATAAGACAGCTGATTATTGGCAAGAGGGAAATCCTCACTGACCTAGCAAGCCAGCTGGGCTTGAGAAGGACTTGGCAGCTTGCTGTGTATGTGGTGATAGGAGGGTGTCAAAGGGTGAAATGCCAAGGGCCTTTAAATTGGCCCAGGGAATTGAAAATCAGGTAATTAGAGAGATGGTTTGTTCAAAGGTGAGTTGCATTTGGACAGGGATTTTCCTCTCTGCAGATGAGTGACTGCAGTGGCAGAGCTAGAGAGGAAATTGGGGGGCCTTGCCCTGGGTGCAGGCGGAAGAGCCAGACATGAAGTGAACAGCAGGCAGGACTCTTTGTGGCCTTCTGCCAAAGAATAGAGCTGTGCTTCCTAAACCTGTTTAGGGCCTGGGCACATCGAGAATGTGATGAAGGCTTGCTGTGGAACCTCACTCTAGAACAGGGTTTTTCAACCTTGACTTAGTGACATTCTGGACCAGATAATTCTTTGTGCATTGTAGGATGTTTAGCAGCATTGCTGGCTTCTGCCCACTAGATGCCAGTAAACACCCCACCACCTCCCAATAACCCCACCCCAAGTTGTGATACCACTAATGTCTCCACACATTGCTAAATGTCTCCTGGGTGTCAAAATTGACCTTGTTTTGAGAACCACTGCTCGAGAAATATACAAATGTGTCCAAAACTTCCCAGAGATGAGAGTATGCTGCCTCTTGGAACCTACTCATGATACTTGCTAGGGTTAATAATATTAACGTTTCTCTAGCACTTCCTGTTCTGAATTCTCAAAGAAGCTAAATCTCTAATGTCACAGAATGGGTCTAAAAGCCACAGGGAGCTCACTTTACCAACTTTTGGAAAGATATGGACAATTTTTATCCAATAAAAAATGGGAGGTTCTTGAATTTAAATTACCCATCTCTGGCCACACTAAATTACTTAGCTGCAGTGTCATGGGGTACAAGAACCCAGATTCCTTATTTCCTGGGACAGATACATCCTTGTGCAGTGGTTCTAGGCTAACAGCTATGGCAATTTGGTGTAGTCACTGTGGTTAGTAAATACATAATTGCACTGCACTACATCTTTCTTCCATGCTTCTTTTCCTTTATACTCTACTCAATGGGCCCTCGGGTATGACTGTCTTTCTACCAGGTACTCCACATATATAAGTGAAGGGACTTTCCTGCTTATAGTACTGCAATGTAGCACTTCCCACAGGAAAGTGGGCACTGTTGTCAGTGATACTTGTAGGTGAACAGAGACATCTAGGTCTGTAATGATGAGTAGGGTGGGTGCCAGCTGCGGATGTGTGGCGTGTTGCCTGGGTTAGCCTTGATGTGGGAAGTCAGATGTGGCCAAGGGGCAGGTATGTGTATTTCTCTCCAGGATGTTTTAGGCTCACTTACTGACTGTTCAGCTCAGTCTGCAATACTTGTTGCCATGTAAAGAGCTGAATTGATGACAGTAGTAAGTGCATATGCTTATGTTTTGTGTAATGGGGGTATTTTCTGAAAATAGTGTTTTATTCACATAGGTTATTGCCAACTCCCTTTCAAAAACATGGACGCTATATATCAGTGCTTCTTAACAGTGGTTGTACTGCCTCTGGTGGAGAAGGGGAACAATTTAGAGATGAAGGGGGACAATTTTGGTTGACATAATGCATGGGAAACTGCTGGCATTTATGAGCAGAGGCCAGGGATACTGTATGCTAAAGATTTGTGCCATGATCTACATGAATTTTGGATGTCTCCCAAGATTTGTTTATAATGATCTGAACTTTGAACCCAATTCAATTTAATATGGAAGCACAAAGTAGTTTTGCTCAATCTTAATGATGACTGAAATTTCCAGGAATACAATTACCATTTAATTGAGAAGAGATTGTCCTTTTTGTTTGGAAATTTACCAAGAATTTTTCATTTCCAAAAATCATGTTACAACTACTAATTTGAGTTACTCTGATATAATATATTTGTATTAGTCTGCATTGGCATAGTCACATTTATGATATTCTGTATATGTTAACATAAATATATAAATACTAGAGGCCCAGTGCATGAATTTGTGCAAGGGTGGGGTCCCTCAGCCTGGCCAGTGATCAGGGCTGATGGGGGCCATCTTGCCCAGTCCTGATTAGAGCTGATTGGGGCTGGCCGGCCGGGGTGAGGGACTGCGGGAGGTTGGCCAGCCACGGGAGGTTGATTCTGGGAGAGCACTGACCACCAGGGGCCAGCTCCTGCATTGAGAGTCTGCCCCCTGGTGGTCAGTGCGCATCATAGTGACTGGTTAACCGGTCGTTCGGTCATTTAGTCGCTTAGGCTTTTATATATATAGATATGTGGTGTGTGTGTGTGTGTGTGTGTGTGTGTGTGTGTGTGTGTATCAGTTTGTGGCTCCAGTGGAGGGACCATCATTTCAACATAGATCCTTAACTCTCATAATTATTTTAAATCATAAAGAAGCACTATAGCCCTGGCTGGTGTGGCTCAATTGGATGGGTGCTGTCCTATGCACCAAAAGGTTGTCAGTTCAATTCCCTGTTAGGGCACATGCCCAGGTTGTGGGCTCCATCAAGTAGGAGACGTGTAAGAGGCAGCCCATCCATGTTTGTCTCTCTCCCTTCTTCTAAAAGAAAAAAAAGAGAATAAACATATTTAAAAAAAGAAGCACTATAGTTCTCATCATAGAGTATTGTTTTGTAGTGACATGTTATCACCTTTAGCTATGTAGTCCACTGTGAATTTACATTTTTCTGTAGGGAATATAAAGATTGCATAATTTTTTATATGAAGCCACACCTTCAGCTTCAACCTCACCAGACTGCAAAGTGGGACATTCTGATGCTGAATTGAAGGAGAAGAAGGATTTCTCCAGCTCAGTGAAAGCAAGTTTCTATTTTCCCTGGCACCTCTCTCTCTTTCTCCTTTGACCCGTACTGGACATGCTCACATCTTCCTTATGTCCAATAGCTCTCCCATTTTTAATTTCCAAACAGATGAACTGCTCATGTCAAATAACAAAATTAATGAGGATTAGGTTCCAACAACTCTTACTTTCCTCAGAATGATCCTCCCATTATATGTTTCTTTTAGGCTATATTTTTTCCCCATTTGAAGTTGCTTAAGTTTATGATTACCATCCTCATTTGTCCTGGGGGAGGAGAAATTCTTGGACCCCAGGACATGATAACCTCTACATTTGCCATGAATACCTAACCCTTTCTTTATGTGAGATTTTCTTCCTACTTTTAGTGACTCCTTTATTGGTATCATTAACTTATTCTCCTGGATCTAGTATTAGCTATCATTTATAAGAAGTGTTCAAATAAGATTGCTTTTACCTGATAATTGAAAGGACCTCTAACCATTTCTCTAGCAAGAATAAAAGCAGTTCACTTTATTGAATACTTACTATATGTTAGGCACTATTCCAAGTTCTTGATGTCTATTGATTCATTTAATTCTCATAAATAATTGTGTGAGGTAGAGGCTATTATTATTCCCATTGTGTAGATAAGGAATTTTGGAAAAATTAAATAAATTACCCAAGATTTCACAATTAATTAATGTCTTTCTCTGTCCATTAAATGTAAGTCATTTAATACTCTAAATAGAAAAGCATCCTAGAGAAAAATAAATTGAGAAAGTATAAGACCAAATCCATCACCAAGACATTCCATCAGAGTTGTGGTTGTGGTAGGCCTAACTTTTCCCTAAATATTGGCTTGCAATCACATTCTCATTATTCATATCTAAACTATATATAGCAGCAATATGTCATCTAAGGATGACTGTAACAGTTGATGCTAACAGATTTCAGTGTAGGTCTCCTTTTCCTTTGGCTGCTGTCCTATTTAATGGGTAAATTATTCCTAATCAGAAAACAGAAAAGAATCATATTTAAAAGCAAGTTATGTAGTTTCTCTGAGGATAGATATCTGATCACAAACATATGACGCTTGCTTGTCTTATATTTAGGGGGGGAGGTTGGTTGTTTATATTTGGTCAATTATTTATTTAGATTTATATGCACTCATGGATATTTATTGTATATTCTATAGATTATAATCCAGTACTGTTATGATTATTATATTTTTATTGCTTAAACTGTCCCAGCTTTGGCCATTGGGAGCTCCTTCAAGTTGGCTTCTGTGTCCTTTCAACAGGATTATGACTTTTTTTGACCACTTCTTTACTTTTCTCACACCATAAGATGCTCCAGGCTCATCTTGTATCTTTCCTGTCCCAGCTCTAGAACCAGCCACTTCTCCAAGGAGTCCTGGTCTCTTTTCTCAGAGATTTTTATGGCACTTTCCCAATATTTGTGGTTTTGCTTTCTTCAGTTTTAGTCACCTGCAGTCAACCATGGTCAAAAAATAATTCCAGAAATAAACAATTGATACGTTTTAAGTTGCACACTGTTCTGAGTAGCATGATGTAATTTCTCACTGTCTCACGCCATCAAGCCTGGGAAATGAATCTTCCCTTTGTTCAGCATATCCATACTGCATAGGATACTCACTCACTGGTCGCTTAGTAGGCTTCTTGGTTATCAGGTCCACTGTCAAGGTATTGCAGTGCTTGTGTTCAAGTAACCACTATTTTACATAATAATGCCACATTCACATAACTTTTATTACAGTATATTCTTACAATTGTTCTATTATTAGTTATTGTTGTTAATCTCTTATTGTGCCTAATTTATAAATTAAACTTTACTGTAGATCCATATGTATAAACAAAATATAGTTTCTTAAGTTATAGTATATGTACGGTTTGGTACTACCCACAGTTTTAAGCTTCCCCTGGGGGTCTTGGAACATATCCCCCAGAAATAAGGGAGGACTACTGTATATTCTTAGAACAAAAAGGAATACAACAAAACAAACAAAAACCAAGAAAGATGAGATTAAACTGTTTCAGTAATCATATTGTAGGTATAAATGTTGGTATGGCTTTCCAAGACTCTTCTAGAACATTATGTGATAAAGCAAATGAATAATAATGTTGGTGTCACTGTGTATCAAGTTTTTCAGAGTGAGATACAAGTGTAAGATCAATGAGGTTAAGTTAAAAACTCTGTAATCTTGAATTGCAATTGGAATTAACACTTTAAATTGATGAGGTATTTTATCTTAAAAAATATATTTCTCAGTTCTACCCACTAAAAAGGCCAAGAAACAATGACCTATCCATTAGCAATGAACACCTTTAGTGCACAGATTGCCATCTCTAAATATAATTTCCCATATTTAAGAATGAGCATTTCTTGGAGAAATGGCTGATAGCCAGAGGGCAGGAAATGTACAAGATACACCTGGAACATCTTGCCATAGCACAGAGCAGGAAAGTTATCAAGCACCAATTTGTGTTGTGTCTAAAGAACTCAGTAGTCAACTCAAATAAGTTTCCATTGGCCAAATATGGGTCAATTTGAACAACAGTAAGTAGTAACTATAATGAATTGAAGTACATAAAATACATTTACATACATGAGACTAAGAATTAAAAACATGAAACATTGTTCAACTTTGGAAGATGCTAAGGAGCCAATTCACATAGTGGATGAATATTTTTTTATTCTGCCTTTCTTCTTTTTAAAATTCTTTATTGTTGAAAGTATTACATATGTCCTCTTTTTCCCCCATTGACCGCTCCCAGCCCGCCCCCACCCCCCAGCCCAGGCCTTCACCCCCCTATTGTCTGTGTCCATTGGTTATGCTTATATGCATATAAGTTCTTTGGTTGATCTCTTAACCCTCCTCCCCACTCCCTTACCCCCCTCACCCCCCACCTCCTGCCCACCCTTCTCTGCCTTCTCTCTGATGTTTGACAGTCTGTGCAATGCTTCTATGTCTCTGGATCTATTTTTGTTCTGCCTTTCTTTTATGAGTTGTATCTTGAAGTAACCAAATAAGTGATTAAAAGAAATTCTCTTTATAAAAGCATACTAGGTACTAAAAGAAGGAAAGATAGAATTAGAATATCCCTAATAAATTAAGGCAGTGAGTGATCATCTAACTTTCTGATACCAATTCTAATGTGCATGCATGTTTGGTTGGGGGGTTCCCCACATACCATGAAACATTTCTCAGACAGCTGGGTATCCTACAAATCAATTCAGTTCTGACACTATCTACCTGGAGATAGCAGCAGATACCATAGGCTAAGGCAGCCGTGGGCAAACTATGGCCCGCGGGCTGGATCTGGCCCGTTTGAAATGAATAAAACTATTGAAAAAAAAGACCGTACCCTTTTATGTAATGATGTTTACTTTGAATTTATATTAGTTCACACAAACACTCCATCCATGCTTTTGTTCCGGCCCTCCGGTCCAGTTTAAGAACCCATTGTGGCCCTCGAGTCAAAAAGTTTGCCCATCCCTGGGCTAAGGGTTCAGTCCTACAAAACTGAGCCCACCCCAACCCTCAGATGCCAATCACAGGCCTACTGGCTATAGATAGGGGATTCGAACCACCTTCTCCTTGGCTTCTATTAATTTGCTAAAGAAACATTTTACTTACTAGATCAATGGATTATTATAAGAGGATACAATTCAGGAACAGTCAGATGGAAGAGATGCATAGGGCAAGGTATGAGGAATAGGCGAGGATCTTCCATACCCTCTCTGAGTGAGTCACTTTCCCCACCATCTCCATGTGGCCACCAACCAGGAGGCTGTCTGAACAGTGTCCTTTTGAGATTTTATGAAGGCTTTATCACTTAGACATTCTTTATTAAATCATTGGCCATTGGTGATTGATTCAGCCTTCAGCCCCTCTCCCTTCCCTGGAAGTGGGGAGGGGAGGTGGGAGGTGAGACTGAAAGTTTCCACCCTCTGATCACATGGTTGGTTCTTCTGGCAACCAGTCCTATCCTTTGTGCTTTTTCAAAAGTTACCTCATTAACATAACACAAAACACCTTTGTCTCTCTCATCAGTTAGGAAATTCCAAGAATTTTAGGAACTCTGTGCCAGAAATAAGAACAAAGACCAAATATATATATTTCTTATTATAAATCACAATATCACATCATCAATGACTGCTGACATTACAGAGAGTAAGCCAGATAGTATGTTGAAATACACAACACTATCTATAACATATTCTTGCCAAAAATTGAACCCAAGTCTAATAAATCCACTAGAACTAACTACCAAATTACAGAGAACAGAGGAAAATGTTAAACAACACCATGGAATGAATTCAGTAAAACCTAGACTGTGGGTTTTAACATGTACATAAATTGTATGTGTACATAAATTATAAGAACAAAACAGTAGTAGTAGCAGGGATCCTATAGATTAAAATAAACTTAAGAAATATTGCATAAATGCAATGTAGAGTCTTATCTGGATCCTGATACAAACAAAATCATGGGACAATTAGAGAAATTTCAACACTGACTACATAATTGATTATGTAAGAAATTGTTAATTCTCTTTTGAGTCAATAATAATTTTTGGTCATTTTTTAAGAGTCATTTACAGTGTGGAGGAAAAAGGGACCACATACTAAACCTGACAAACTCAGGGGAGGCCTGCATGGTGGCTCTTAAGAACTCAGAGACATACAGTAACCATATAGGATAGTCTGAAATTAAATCTTTCTAACTAAAAGCGAGTCTTGGTGGGTAGTCATGTCCTAGGCCGGTATCTTCCCTGACAAAAGTCAATTTTTCCCTTAACTGAGTGAGCCTGTCTATTGTCTTTTTGCATCTATGATAACATACCTTTGGAATGTCAGGGTAATTTCCTTTTCTCCAGGGCACAATCTCCCACCAGAGCCAGAGACCATAGAGCCCCTCATTATTATTATCATGTTGTTAACTGTTAACTGTCCTATACCCACCTATGTAAAAGTGATACCATTATAATTAACCCAGTTATTAATAACAGGAAAGGAGAAAAGGGAAGGCCAAGTAGTATAGGCATGTCATTTGGGCAGCTTCACCAGGAAGCTAAATTTTTACATTGTCCAGGGAGCCACCTGTCTTTTCCCCACAGATCGCTGGGGCAAGGGATTAGACAGGGGGAAAAATAGATGCATGCGCATTAAAGTTGGGGCGACATTGGAAAGGTACTTACTTGACTGTCAGTCACAACTGGGAACAGGTCATTGGCCAGAATGGGTGTGGCCACTGCAAGGGCACAAAATTTGGGATATTTAATCCCCTAAACAAAGGAGCTCGCTCTCTTGGCTCTTGGTGTGTTGTGGGGCCCTCATGCTCCTGCTCACCTGAATTCCCCCACTTGGCCCACAGCCAGGTGGCCCACATACACGATGGACTAATGGACTGTAATTAGCCTGATCCTGAACTGGACCTGGATGATACATGGAAAGAAAACTCTGGACACTGGCTTTGCTTTTAGCTCTACTGAATCCCCAGCTATGCTTCTTCTATAACTGAATTAAGGGACATGGCACTTTGGAAACCCAGGGATGTAATTGCAAATAAAAATCACTCATATTGCTGTACAGTCTCAGAAAATTCTTTTTCTCTAGATATTGGAAGGAATCCATCCCCTGGCACTCAGTGAGGAAGATGATGCCCCAATTTCCCTGATCCAGAAAGTGTGTCTATTTGTTTTACTTTCTATCCAACCCCAGAGATTCCCCCCCTTTGCTTTCTCCTGCCTCCCTAATCTATCACCAGTGGATTTTATGTAACCCCCTTACACTTCCTCCTTTGATTGTAATGCATAAAATAAGGTGCAAAACTACCATTCTCTGGAGTATTTTCTCAATCTATTGAGATTTACTTCTTGGCAATTGTTGTCAGTTTGGCTCAAATCCTATATAATAAAAGCCTAATATGATAATCGACCAAACAGTGGAATGACCAGTGGAATGACTGGTCGCTATGATGCGCAGTTACCACCAGAGGGCAGACACTCAACGCAGGAGCTGCCCTCAGCCCACAGGCCCCAGGCCAGCCAAGGCAGGTGCAGCAGGGGTCCCCTGATCCCCACAGATTGGCCCTGATCACTGGCCAGGCCTAGGGATCCTACCTGTGCATGAATTTCATGCACCAGGCCTCTAGTAAACTCATAAAAATTCTTTCTTACATTGACAATAGATACATACTGAAGTAGTTGTAGAGAACTGATGCCTGGAATTCACTTCAAAATAATCCAGGGGAGGAAGAATTATGAGAATACACTTGAATCAAAATTGGTTCAGAGTTGAGTTTTGGTGAAGCTGGATGATAGGTACATGGGTTCATGATATTATTCTCTCTACTTTTATACATGCTAGAACTTTTCTCTAATGAAAGGGGGGAAGTAGCTGGAGAAGCCTAAATTGAAGATCTTCTTGGACCCTGGTTTCAGGAAATAGAATGCCCTCAGTTCTCAGTGAGGTTTCCTCCTATAAGTTGCTCAGGTATTTCCAGGTATAGAGACTATATCAGCGTTTAAATAAGGTTTGGAACCAACTTTGTGCCCCTCCGCTTGAAAGAATGAAGAGAAGCCTCAGAAAGAGTGTTTCTGATGATGGCTGTACCAAGTTGTCATAAATGATGTGGTTTCAAACAGCACAAAATTATTATTTTATAGATCTGGAGGCTGTAAGTCCACAACGAGTTTCACTGGACTAAAATCCTGGCATCGGCAGGGTTGTGTTCCCTCTGGAGAGCCAGGGAAGAATTTGTTCTTGCTTTTTCCATCTCCTAGTGACTGTTTCCATTTCTTGGGCCCATGTCTGCATCATTCTGATCTCTGCTTCTGTCTGCACATCTCTTATTCTACTGCTTTTCTATCCTCGCATAAGGACCCTTGTGATTACATTTGTCCCACTTGGATAATTCAAGATAATCTCCCCATCTCCCAAAAAACGTTAGCTTAATCATATCTGCAGGGTCCCTTTTGCTATGTGAGGTAGTATATTCAAAAGTTGTAGTGATTAGGTTGTGGACATATTTGGGAGGCGATATTCTGCCTACTACAAAGAGAAATGAAGAAGTTGGGAAATCCTATATAATAAAAGGCTAATATGCAAATTGTCCCCTCAACCAGGAGTTCGACCAGGGGGCAGGGCCAGCTGATCAACCACCGGTGGCCCCTCCCCCTGGCCTGGCCCAATCAGGGTTGATCGGGGCCGGTCAGCCAGACCCACCCGTGCACAAATTCATGCACTGGGCCTCTAGTAGTATTAATAAGAGAAGGTATAGCAATCAGAATTCAGCCAGGAAATAGGAAACATTTTAATTTATACAGAGGACATTTAATATGGAGAATTTGTTACACAAGAAATGGAAGATCTGAAAAAGTCAAAGAATGGTGAAGTACCTCAAAACTTGAAGTACAGTTTGTACTGAATTCTTGTCACTTTTGTACCATTGTAAAGTAAAAAAAAATCATAAGTCAAACCATTCTAAGTCAGGGACTGTCTTTATTGATGTTGGGGTTAGAAAAAAAAAATCTTAATAAGTACGGGAGTTTGCAAATATGGAAGTTATGGGTAATGAGGTTCTACTTTACTTCCCAGGATAGAGGGATGATGTAATACCCTGGATTCTCTCACCCTCTAGTCTTCCACCAGGGTTCTCTGGCTAAATCAGTTGCATGCGAGTCTGGGAAACAGAGTTAGCAGGAAAGGATGGAGAACACATCTGATTACAAAGAGGCAATGCACAGCACAAATGGTTTAAAGAACTAAGATTTTGTGGTGAAAGAACTAATGAGAAGTTATTCAAGGAACTTAATGATTGCCTTTAGATTTATAGACCTTATTATAGAAAGGATGATGACAGGCTGTTTTTAATTTCCATAAAGCCAATGTCAATTGACTTATTAAATTAAAATAGAAACTATGGATAGAAGATTTATGAAAATTCTTCTCCCTGTAAGGATTGAAAGATCTAGAAATACTTTAGAAAGGATGAATGAGGAACTGCCTTCCTTAGAAATGGTGAAGGACTAGGCACCTATTTATGTGCAGTTCTTTGGTAGCCAGCTTACCTGGTGCATGCTCTGTGGGTCTGAGCCAGCCCTCACTATAATTCTGTTTGTGGTTAATAGCACCTTGAACTCAGAAGAGTGGCAAATGCCATTGCAGCTGCCTTGCTGTCTGGGATCTGAGAAAGAAAAAAACAAAAATGTATACCAAAAAACACAAACTGTTGTGGCAGAAGGTTGGTGAATAGAAAGCAAATCAACCAAAAGATCATTTTAGTGCAGAGCTGGTGGCTTACTTGAGTAAGTGATTTATGACACAATGTTTTTATTTGATCTGGCATTACAGGGATAAATTATTGAGTGCTAATTGTATGTTGATAAGCTGTTCCTGCTTAAATTTATTCCTTCCTCAGTTTGTGTTAATTGGGGCATATTGGAACAGAAGGGGAATTGCCCACTTACTGCCTGGTTTGGTTTATGCTGTTGCTAAAATGCCAAGTTGTAATTGTGTCTTCACTCTTATTTATACTCAGTGAAAAAGGGGGCTCCTACGGTGGACTTTTTTTTTTTCCCTTCCTGTTAATGCATATATCTTTTTCTCATCCATGAAATGTTAGAGAATAATATCACTCCTATTTACTTGTTCAAATTTACTCAAGTTGTAGCAGAAGGTAGGGTCAGAGGTGGACTGGCCGAAGCCTAGGGAATTTTAAATGCATATTTTATTATTTGAAATTTAAATCTTTTTTAGATAAAGCCACCATGGAGGGGAAGCGGTAAATCTAAGTTTTTCCTGCATTGGTGGCTTTATTTCTAACTAATCTTCCCCCCCCCCCCCCCACTATCTCTTCTCTCTCTCTCTGGACTTGAGTGGCAATGGAGTGGCAAAGGCCAGCAGCGAGAATCTGTGTGCCATGTAGAGATGTAGGTGTGGGTGGGAAGCAGGGAGTGGTAACTGCCAGATATTTGGGTCTTGTCTCTCAAGCATCTTTATAATAATTATTCTAACTCCAGGGAAGTTGAGTGAGTCCAGATTTTAATAACTCGATACAGATACAAAACAGCAAATGGCTCTTATAAGTAGAAAAGCTGGGTTGAGATGAAAGGAAATCAACGAGAGCAGAGGAAAGAGTAATATTCCAAATAGGCACACCAGATTCAGGGCACCCGAGGGCTGTCCATGTGAGTTACTACACATGGCCCAAGGTGGGCTTGTAAGCACTAACCTCAGACACAGACCTCACTCTCTGCCATGGTTTTATGAATTCCACTGCATGTGGGCAGGTGTGTACCTGGCTGTAAGCCAGAGAGAGGTGGACCCTGGCTATGGCAGGGACAGTGAGTGCCACTCTCCAGGCCTGTTCCTGGGACCCAACACATCTCCATACTCTGCTATAACTGTCCTCCCTCTCCCAGTTTTATTCTTTAAACAAAATTATTCTTACCGATTTCAGAGAGAAAGGGAGAGGGAGAGAGAGAGAGAAACATCAATGATAAGAGAGAATCATTGATCGGCTGCCTCTGGCACACCTCCTCCTGGGGACTGAGCCTGCAACCTGGCATGTGCCCTGACCAAGAATCAAACTGTGACCTCCTGGCTCATAGGTTGATGTCAACTATTGAGCCACACCAGCTGGGCTCCCAATTTTGTTTTTAGATGTTGTATATAATTTCTTTCTTCTGACTCTTCTCCCTCAATTCAAAATAAAATAGTTCCATTTAGTCATCATTTGTGCAACTTTCCTAGTCAAAATAGAAAGAACCTTGTTGGCCTCTGTGTAGAGAGGAGAGCTATGGATTGGGTGAGTATAGGTACCTAAGGATATCTTTCTCTGTCAGTACATAATTGGCTAGTTTACCCACCAAACTGTCCAACAGGTAGAGATTGTGAAGGCAAGACCATGTTCAAACCTCAGGGATAGCTCCAGCTCATTTACACGGCCATTTGACTCTTGGTTAGTTAATTAAAATAAGGGTCATAATTACAGGGAGATTAGTTAAAATGTCACTATCACTGTGATGTACTTCCTTGGGGAAGGAAAACCAACTAGGCATTGGTAGTTCTAGTCTCTACTCTTAAGCATGCTATAGGTATAGCAATCCTTAGAGGTCTTGGGAAGTAATGGGAAGAGAGCAAAAGAAGAGGTAGAGCCCTGGGTTCTAGCTCAGCATTCTCCATTGGCAAGACTCCTGCCATTTTCCCAGGAATCTAAGAGTCTCCCAAGGGAGATTTTGGTACCCAGGGAACTGGGGCCAGGAGCTGGAGCCTCTCAGTAACGGGACTGCCTGAGTGCTGAGACCTGGAGGGGCAGCCACACCAGCATTCAGAGGACAGAGCATTTGGAGGAAAAAGCAGGGGTTCAGATCTCAGAGGTGGCATCTCAGAGTTGGATGGGAGACACTGGGACAGCCCAGTGTGCATTGTCAGTAGGTCCCACCCCATGTTATTTTTTTGGTTCTCAACCACCAAGACTAGGCGATGGCCACCAATAGTGTCAGATTGAAAGTAGGAAGCCAGAGTGAGAATGAAACTCAGAAAGGTGAAGTGACTTGTCTAGGGGCACGTGGCTGGAGGTGGCAGAGCCAGGACTAAATCCAGTTCTCTGAACTTCCAGCAATGCTTTTCTAATATAACCTACAGCCCACCTGTGACATCTCCAGGTTCATTCTGACCTTGGGTGAAAGGGATGCTGAAATCACCCCAAGCAACCAAACAAGGAGACAGGAAACGAAAATAGAATGCCAGAGTTATTTGAACTCTGTATGAAACCATTTTTCTATGTTTTCAATGAGGTAAGAATTATAGGTGATGCTAATAAAATTCCTGAGGAAAAAACTGGTAGTTATTATTCTAGCAAATAGAAGGCTGTAGAGTTCCTGCTCCATAGAGCTGAGGGTTGACATTGTACGGACTCCTTTGCTTTTCTTGAGAATTCCTAACCTTCATGAATTCCTAACCTCCTGGGTCGTCGTGGTTACGATCTGGCAGGTGTAAGTCTGCTAGATTTTGCTTCTCAGAGCATGATCGCCAGACGAGCAGCACCAGCCCCACCTGGGGACTTGAAAAAAATGCAAATTCATAGGCCCCACTCCGGGCCTATAGAATCAGAATTTCCAGGAGTGGGCCCAGGAATTTGTCTTAACAAGTCCTCCGGGTAATTCTGATGTACACTGAAATTTGAGAAGTCCTGCGATGGAATAAAAAGGAAGTGTACACTAACAGAATATAAGAAGCAATACAAAATAATGGTTCAAACTCTGACAATTACTAGTGAGGAGATCTTGAGCAAGTGACTGTCTTTCTGTGACTCAGTTTCCTTGATTGTGAAATGGTTGGGTCTCCCACAGGTAGTTGGGTAGCTCAAATGAGGTAATGCGGAAAAGTCGGTATGTAGTACCTTGCCCCATATTTAGTGGTATTCAGTACATTTCACTTATTAGTCCTATGATTATTATAACCCCAGACATCTCTAGCCCATGGTGTGAGTTTCAGGCCCTTCTAGAATCTTCCTATGTTCTCTCTCTCTCTCTCCCCCTCCCTCCTAACCTCCTAACCTCCCTCCCACCCTGAGCTTCTGCAGTGCCATCCAAACCTTGCAGCTGCTATGGGTGACTGCTGTGGAGCTGGGCAGGTGAGCTCCTGAACACCTTGGAGAATGGATCTCTAGCACCTCACTGCTTCCTGATTCTCACTATGAAATCAAGATGGAATTAAACCATATTCAGTCCTACTTCATGCATTGGGAAACAGATAGTGGGACCTCATATTCTGAGCCAAAGTCAAGACCCATTAACAACAAATATGAATCTCTTTAGGTAGAGAGGGAGGCCAAATTCCAGTGTTGGGACTGTCCTCAGAATTTCAGAGTGTCTGGTCATGTTGGGTTAGATGATCTCGTCCTGGCCATTCCTTGAGGTTACTGCCACCATGTCCACACAGTCACTTTCAGAGCAAGAGGCCAGCCCCTCTCCTGAGCAGAGCAGCCTGTCATTGCCTCTGCCTCACAGCATAGACACAGGAGTGGCAGGCTGGAGCAACAGCTGCTGCCTCCCTGGGGCCCACCGTAATGTCTCTGGGGGCCAACCCAAGCCTGGATGAGCCTTGGAAAATTAGTGAGCAATTCTGACTAGTTTAATTTTTCTCTCCTAAGAAATTGAGAGACCATGTCCTCTTAATCATCTTTTGAGAAGAAAGACAAGAGAAAAGAGAGACATTCAAGAAAACAGAGCCATTAATCTGTTCATTCATGTTCAATAAATGACTGTGCTCTGAGTACATCCATGTCTTTGTTTTACAGATGTTTATTAGGCACGCATTCTGTGTGCAGTGCTGGGGACACCCAGGAAAATTAGGAACATTTCTGCCCTCGGGAATTCTGCAAGCTGCTAGGGAGGAGGAAACTACAATTTGGTGAGCATTTCCTGTGCCCCAAGCATTGGGCTAAGTATGTAATCCTCACAAGAACCCCATGAGGTCTCTATTCTTATTCCCATTCTATAGGTGAGGACATGGAGGTGGAGGGAGATGAAATGATTGACATGGAGTCATCTATTTAGAAAGTGGCAGGGCTCTGAGACACAAAAGCCCTTCCTTGCTTCACTCTACCATGCTGCTTCTGTGGGAGTGTGCTCAGCCATTTCAAGCACAAAGAGCAGGAATGTTAAGTACCATGAGGAGGTGCAAGTTCAGAGGACCCCTGGCAGCTCAGAGGGCAGAGAAATTGCTCCTGGTTGCCAGGTGTGTCTTGAATCTAAGGGAGGGCTAGGGACGGGGGAAGCAGGTGGAGGAGAGTTCCTAAGCAGTGCTCTGGGGAAGCTGGCAAGAGATGGTGTGGGACAGGTGGGCCCTGAGTGTGGGGAAGCAAAGAGACCAAGCAGCCATTATCTTGGGTCAGGCCTTGCCCTCAGTGTGATCCTGGCAGTACTAGTTATCAAATAGGACAGGACTAAACTTGAAATGTGACTTTCACTTCCAGATAAGGCTGCAATAAAACCTTGTCTATGTGTTACCCTTGCTTTCATTTATCACCATTACCTGCCCACCTACCCATATTCTAAGTGCTCATGTGTGCATGAAATGTTTGACGTTGGTCACAGAACAGGTCTGAGGATACTAACACATCTCCTCACGCAGCCCCGTTCCCACCAACATCACATGAGGATGTCAGGCAGGTCTCAGGTGCTCTGGTATGTATTATGTCCCCTCACACAGCAGGGAGATGATTCCCACTTTCTGGATGTGGTCACTGAGGCTCGAAGAGGCCATGGGGCGAAGGACCTGGCTGGTGACAGTGGAGCACTCGCTTTCCAAAGCCGGTGCCTTAGGGGCCATGTGGCCAGTTGACAGGTTTCTGAGACAAATACAATCTGTGGTAAATTTAGTTGATTTAAATTAATCAAGTAAAAGTTACACAACTGTATTGCCACAGTTGAGGCAGCATGGGAAAGGGGCAAAACAGACTGACCATAATGGACACACAGTCCTTGGTTCAAATCCTGTCTCCACTTAGCCTTTCGGGGTCAGTTGGCTTACCTCCTCTGAGCCTTTCTTCCTTCATTTGTAAAATCAGAATAGTAGTCCATACTCTATAGCAGTGGTCGGCAAACTCATTAGTCAACAGAGCCAAATATCAATAGTACAACGATTGAAATTTTTCTTGAGAGCCAAATTTTTTAAACTTAAACTATATAAGTAGGTACATTGTTATTAACTTAATTTGGGTACTCCTAAGGCTTAGGAAGAGCCACACTCAAGGGGCCAAAGAGCCGCATGTGGCTCACGAGCCGCAGTTTGCCGACCACGGCTCTATAGGATCATCAGGGTGTAGTGAAAGAATTTATGTTTAATATGTATCTCTGTTCTTGACAAATAATATATCCTCCTCTGCCCTGGATTCTTCTCCAGCAAATGCTTGCTTCCAAATTAACTTGTTTGGACCCATAAATATTGACCATTTTGATCTGCTCAGCAGTATTATTTTATTTACTTGAGATTGTATGGATACCCAAATACCTTGTTTTATGGCCAGGCACAAGGAAGCTGAAACAATTAGCATGGTGCACAGTTCTCTTCCAGAATGCCCAGTGACCCAAGTCTGCATGGTTGGCCCTTTGAAATTGCCTTGGCTTCATGATTTCATGGAAGTTCATGTGGCACAGATTGACTGGTGGTTCACTGACTCTTCCCTTTTCCTTTCAGCTAGACTACATTTCACAGTCTCCCTAATAGTTAAGCAATTATGTGACTGAGTTGTGGCCAATGGCACCTGGGTAGAAATGATGGGGGTGTGGAATGTGAATGAAAATTCTGGCCTCTAAGAATTTCCCACAAATCTTCCCTTCTCTTCTCATCTGCTGCCGAATAGAGGATCCAGTGCAGGACTCCGAGTCTGTAGAGGATGGGGAGCCACTAGATAGATGGAACCTGCGTCCCTTAATGACTACATGGAGCAGAGTAACTGTCGCACTTCACAACCTGCATTGGTCTGTGAGTGAGACATAAACTTTTACTGAGCCACTGAGAATTGGGGGGCTAATTGGGGGGCTAAAAGTAATTAGCCTGCCCTAAAAAATATAGCTTGCTTATGACTTACTATATTTTCAGCCATCATTAATACTCTCTAAATGACCCTATGTAATCTAATACCCTGGGAGAGGTAATATATTTCTTTGCATTAGCTTAAGTTAATTTATAAGCTAAGCCTGCCAGGTCCAAACAGCACCCTCCACATATATGGCACAATTTATATCTGGAGCTGAGGTGGGGCGATGGCTTGCACAGTGGTTCTCAAAGCATCAGTATCACTAGCACCTTGTTAGACATGCACATTCTTGGGCCCTATCTCAAATCTACTGGGTCAGAAATTGTGAGTGGAGCCCAGCAATCTGTTTTCACCAGCATCAGGTTAACATTTGAGAACAATTGAAGAAGGACTGCTGGAGACCTGGAGGTCACATCCGGGAACAGCAGAACAGAGGGAGGTTCACAGCAACTGCTCCCATGCAGACCAAGGGCACCGGGTAAAGGAGACAAGGGGAGAGACCCCAGAGCCGAGTACCTAACAATTTGTGTATGACTGTCTCACCGACTGTGGCATAGAGTTTCAGAATTTGGCTCGTCACTCCATGGAGGTTGAACGGCTGCACCTGAATTCTCAGTATGAGCCTGCTGCGTCTGCCATGAGCACATGCCAAGGTGCTGCAGGGCTGGCCTCCTCGGAGGACACTCTCCTTGGTTTGCAGGTGGCTGCCCGAAAGCCGCCTCTTCACACGGTCGTCCCTCTTTGCACGCACACCCCATGTCTCTTTTTGTGTCCTAATTTCTTCGTATAAGGGCACCAATGGAGTAGGGCCCCAACCTCAAGACCTCATTTTAAGGTAATCACCTCTTTACAAGCCCTATCTCCAAATACAGGAGGGACAGGGGTGGGAGGGGGGTGGGTCAAGGTAAGGCTTCAACATATGAATTTTGAGAAGTCACAATTCAGTCCACAACAGCTGTGAAAGCCAGAGTATTGCTACTTTATTATATGCCTATCTCTCTTGGAACTAACTCCTTTGAATAATCCTGGAGCCAATGATAGCTACATACTAAATTTAACATAAAGCTTGCTTCATTTTATTCTAACAGTGAAATTAGAACTGAATTAATACTTTGGCAGTAAGTTGGCTGATTAAAAATAGATCCAGGAAAAAGTAATGCAAAAATAAAGGAGGCGTATTTTAAATAGAGTTTCCTGTGCCTCCTGGGCAGCTGGATATTAATTTGTAAATGAATGTAGAGTGTTTGGCAAATAGGGGCTATAAAACAATCTTAGAATCTATTGGAAACTTGCATTTTGTCCTGAGTTGATAATCAGTTGATGCCATGGTAACTGGAGAAATTATTTTTCTTAATATTTTGGTCTTTGGAAATAAACAGGAAGGTACTTGTGTTAGGATAGAAAAATGCATTCCTTTGAGATGCTTTTGAATCTGTTTGACTTGTTAGTCACTCTAGTAATTATCTTAAATAATGACTGAGCAATTAGCAGAATTTATATATGTAGAAAAATAGAACGGGGGAGGGAAGGACAACCAGCAACTCTTCTTAAAACTCATCTTTCTCAAGCTCAAATGTTTTTTTCCCAGAGAAGTCTTCAGCATGTCAGGACCACTTTCTCTTTCATCTCATTCTCTATGCACATTGGTCTCCCCTTACTCTACTCCATCCCCTTCATATTAACTAGCAGAGGTCATGGGCTGGGTGACCTTGCTGCCAAGATGAGCCTTACCTTAAGAGCTTCAGGTAGTCTAAACGTGGGGCAATTTAGCTGCCTTTAAAATCCCACTGAATGAACTTTCTTATCACTTGTTAACTGTCAGGGCAAAGTTCACTGAAAAACATTCTCACTGCTAGCCTGTGAAATGGTGGTTGTGAAGTCCTCTGCATATGGGCACATTAGCCTGTGCTCAAAATATGCTTATGGGGCAAATTCTGATATGATTCATGTTGGCATCATTGAGCATACATTAGTGGAATTTGCATACATATAAATTTGAATAATGTTCAAGGACATTAAATGATTTCAGATTTAACGATGATCATAGCTAACATTTATTGAAGTATTTTATGCCAGACATCATTCTGAATATCTAACATAATATTAATTAATCCTCAGAACAGCTCGATGAAATAAGCCCTATGATCAGACCCATTTTACAGATAAGGAAATTAAGGCACAGAAAAGTTCAATAACTTGTCTGAAATTGCACAGCAGCTCATAAACAGCAGAGCTGGGGTTTGGGCCAGGTAGGCTGCCTCCAGCGCCTGTGCTCTCGTGCCTCGGGTTACACGGCTGTAGTTGTCAAGCGCACTGAGGCAGGAAAATGGCTTTGCTTTGCTATGGCAGGTTGTACTAGCACACGAGCTGAATGGAGTCTTCTTTCTTAAGAGACCTTTGGCAAACTGATATTCATCCAAAAGTATTATTTTGGGGAGTTTGAAAACAAAGCATGAGTCCATAGAAGGGGGACCCATGGTTCATCCCTCTGTCACTTTGGAGAAACTTTTATGCATTTGTGCCTGTGCGCATTAAACAAGTGTCTGTCGAGGGCTGTTTGCTGGCCCCCTGAGAGCTACAGTTTGACCTGGAGCACAGCAGTGGTGAAGGGCCCAGACTTGACGACTAAATGGCAAACAGTACAGTCTGACAGCACTGAGAAAGTGAAGGTCAGAGTGGGGAGCTAGGTGAGGAGATGGGAAGAATTCACAGAGGCAGTACT
This sequence comes from Myotis myotis, assembly GCF_014108235.1. Lineage (NCBI taxonomy): Eukaryota > Metazoa > Chordata > Mammalia > Chiroptera > Vespertilionidae > Myotis > Myotis myotis. The sequence goes on from NW_023416390.1 coordinate 43,187,521, forward strand.
GAGTGAGCTGAGCATAAAAGATGAATAGAACGTCACCTTTGAGTAAGGAGGGAGCTGGAGCGCCAGGGCATAGAGGGGAGGGGCACGGGGTGTTCCTCACTAGGAGGTAATGAGTCCCAAGGGCTGGGACTCGGACTTTGTCCTGGTGGGGTGCAGAGCCAGCAGAGGTTTGTAAGCAAATAGTACCCCAATGACACATTTGCTCTTTGAGCCATTTGTCCCACTGGAATGTGGATGATTCATGCAAGCGTATTTATTATTCTAGAATGCCTTATATTAACATGGGAGAAGTGGCAGTCTTGGTGCCCCAACTTCCCTACTCCCTCTCTCTCACCTGTCCTACCTGTTTGCTGGTGTTTCGAATCCCACAGTTAGAGATGTATTCCTTTGTTAAATCTCCTATCACGTATAGGATATTCTCATAAGTCACTTAAACATTACCACAGTAGCATGCGTGAGCAGCTTTCTAAGAGCAGGAGTTGGTGAGATAGGAAGGGAAGAGGTTAAGGAGGAGAACCTAGAGGAATGGAACTGGGAGTATGACCACATGGAAAAAATATAGCAGTAATCCAGAGCTGACTCAAGACTCCGTCACACCAAAGGGTAATGCAGTATCAGGTCAGCTGGAAATGATGTGGAGATGTGAATTGTTTTTGAATCTTTAACTTATTAAATACTTTAAAACCACAAATATTTATCTAATATAAGAAAAATCCTGGTCAAGTCTGTAGCTCTCAGGGGCCCTTAACAGTTTTGAAGGGCCATCAAAGGGGTAGTTGCAGACAACAGAATTCGGTCCTGGCCAATTTCAGCCTAAAAGGAGTTCATTAAAGGAGACCCAGCAGCTCATAGACTCTCCAGGAGGCTTGTGAACTGGCATGGAAGCTCTGTCTTTAGCCATGAATGGTGACCAAAGCCATGCAGCAGAACTGGTCTAGTGGAGACCCCTCTGCTTCAACTTTGGGCACAGATGCTGCCTCAGGCACTGCCAGCACCACTGATGTTGGTGCTGAAAGAGTCCACCCGAATGGCCAGATTGCCTCTGGACACTGCATCCACTTTCACCAGAATGGATTCTAGAAAATGCCTTTTCTAGAAAAGCTTCCATGGTAAAGTGGAGCAGGGTGCATCAGATCAGTGAGCCTAGGGTGCATGTCTGCTACTGGTACGGGGGCTGAAAGGTGAGTATCTGGTGCAAATTGTGATAGGTGGACTCTCTGACCAAGACTCAGCGGGGGAGGGGGTGGGGGGGTGGGGGGGGTGCATCCTCAACCCTGAGGGCCAGGGGCTTTGATGGGAGCATGAAGCGCAACAGAATGACAAAGGCCAACCACAAAGAGGAGCTTTTGCATACGCTTCTGATGCTGCCTAAGAGTTGCACAGGACAAAGGGAACTTTGAACCTTGCTACTAGTAGCAATGGCTGTTAAATATCTGAAATGTAGAGCCTTTAAGTTTTTCCTCATCCACTAGTCAAAAGCCAGTGCACTGTTGTCAAAATAAGGGGAGGAGGGATTTCTCAGTTTTAAAATAAGGTTTATGCTTTAACTTTGAACTTAAGAATTTTCCTGCTCTCTTTGTCTTCAAAGAGACATTTCTGCCATAATCCCGAAACCTAGTTAGAAGTATACAGATAAGTCTTGAAAAATATATGGTGTAGCAAATAGTTCTAAGGATATGTCTTTTTATATGTCTAAAAATGAATCCATAGTTATGGCAATAAATTTTGACTTGATTGGCTAGTAGCTCAATCAGAAGGGGCATGTCATGTGACCATGATGACAGGCATTCATTCATAATTTGATGATTTCTTCTCCTAGAATCTGGCAGCCTGACAGCTCAGCACCTGCTCAACCCCAGCAGTCAGCAAGGAGTCCCTCACAGTAAATGAAAAGCTAGGGGTATAAAGCAATGTTTTATTAGTTGACACTTTTAAAAATTTCATTGTCCAAGTTTGTTAAATTCAGCCTGAAACCTTGAAGGTTTCAGACCCAAGGGCCTCATCATTCTGCATAGAGCTCAAGGAGTTGTCTGGAGAAACAGTTTATTTTCTATAATTTTACAGAGGAATATAAAAGAATAGGTTGTAAAGAACATTAATAATTTAGTGTTACAGTATCTCTAAAATTTTCAGTATACATACCCACTTTAGGAAAATCTACCTTACAAAATTGAAAGCATCGGTATATAAGGATATATTCACAAAGCAGTATTTATTTCAGTATTGTTTGTAGTGAGGAAACAAACCCTGGATGTCCATTAGTAGGGGAATAGTTGAATAATTCTGGTACATTTTACTGTGAACTATTATGTGTATGTTTAGAAAGAATGATTTATATCTGTATGTATTGATTTCAGGGGTGCCCATGTATATCGTCAGATTAAAAAAACCATTGTAAAAATGTGTATAGAATAAGCCCATCTGTATACATATATATGTTTTTGTATGTTTATATTTGCTGGGTGAGCATTGCAAAGTATGTGGAAGAATACAAGGCAAATTGTCACTTTTGCTAGAGGTTAGGGGTCCAGGGACTGTTTAATGTGTTACAACAAGCAATTTATATGAGTATATGAGTTTTGATTAAAATACAGTAGAGAGAATACAGTACTGAGCCATTTAGGATTTGGTGAGGATTGAGTGAGATAATGTTTATAAAATGCTTATTATAATCCCTGGTATATAGTAAGCATTTGAGAAAAGCTGGATATTATTATTTGTTGTTTTTTTTTCTGTCTGGACTGGTGTAGCATACAGCAGTCTGGCCCTTGTCTTCCTCCACACTGTCACTGATTGCCTTCAGTGTTCCAGGCGGCTTGTAGTCTCTGTCATCTTAGGCCTTGCTCATACAGTTTCCATTCCTAGAGCCTTAAATTGCCCCTGCTTCACCTGCTTAGCTGCTTTGCATCCTCCAGGGCTCAGTTCAAGTCCCTTCCCTGACCCACAAGTGAAAGTCAGAGAGCTGTCCTCTCTGGGCTGTCTGCCCCACAACACAATACTCACCACATCGTCCGTGGGCTGTATCTATCCATCTTTGCTTCCTCAGCACCTAACCCAGGGCCGTGGATGTGCACTTGATAAATGTTGATGGAGTAACTGAAAGAAGAGGACTTACATCGACTGCGTGATTATACCAGAGAAGAAAGAGGCAGGCCGGGTTTCTCAGGAAAAGCTTGGAAGCTGCTTTGTCACTATGTTTGTGTCCTAGGCACCTGCTTGGGTTATCTAGTGTTTCATTTCTCAGGTTTTTGCAAATGGAAAATGGACTAAGGTGCTGCTGCTTTTTAAGTGATTAATTTGTTCAGATTATCGTATAAGGTCCCTCCAGTTTAGAAGTTATTAACATGCCAGAACAGTTAATAATGACTCTTGATTAACTTTCTGCATAGGTGCAAACCCCTCTATTTAACCAGTGTCAGATAAAAGCGACAGAGAAAATGCACTGCAGGATGGAAACGGAAAATGTCTTTGCAGATGGTGATTGTAGCTACAGCATCAACAGGGAGTACAGTCCTTAATGGCAGAGAACTCATTTCTTGTCCCTGTTTAAAATACAGCTTTCAAAAAAGGTCAAATCATGACTCTCACACAGATATAAAATAAGTATATGTTAAAGATTCCTCTTAACTTATTAATCAATGAGAGAACACAAACAGATGTTATAACTGATTTATAAGAGAATCCAAAGAACAGACACAGTGGAGATGACCAACATAGAAATGAATGAGAAATGGAGGCAAAACTGTTCTGGTTTTTTTAAATGGGTTTAATTGAACATCTTCCCAATAGGGCAGAATTTGCATGTCTATAGATAAATTATTTTGCTAATAAATTTTAGTGTGAATATGCTCCAAATAGTGCATGATACATATTTGTACTAAAAAATGTTTATCTGAAACTAAAATTTAACTGGTGATCCTGTTTAATATTTTTGCTTTTCCCCCCTCTAAATCTGTCAACTGTACATGAATTTAGCATCATTATAACCGATCATCTCTAAATCCACTAGATAAATAACCTATCCCCCAAATGGCAAATTGTTATGTGTTCTGCAACAAATCTACTCCCTTGTCTATATTCCACAATGCAGCATGACCTCATCTACTTTTATCCAAGGTCACACTCTCTTTCCATACTTACAATTGGTTAGCAAGGACTATGGATTTGGCCTCTAAAATATTCTCAAATTTATGCTGTTGTCTTCATCTCTACTGCCCAAATTTCTAGTCAGGCTCTCATCCTCTCTGGCCTGGTGATTTGAAGATTTCTTATATTAATTTTTGTTTTCATTTTCTCCCATTCATTCTCACATTGTCAACAAGTTATATTTTTGCTTGTTTCCAGTAGAAGATGATTCAGATCCCTTAGCATGGCTCTTCACATCTGATCATGTTCTACTTCTCTGGTTACAATCCTCCTTGCCCCCACCCTCCCTCTGCTCCAGACACAACAGTCATTCACAACTCTTGAGTCTTTGCACATGCTGATTGCTGTGTATACTCCCAATTCCTCTTTAAGAGCCTACTTACATGTTACCTCCTCTCTAAAGCCTCCCTATGTTCCCAAGCTTTCCCCTTCCAACCAGTTTTATCTTGCTTTCCTGTGCTTCCATTATAACATATTTCTAAAGCACCTGTCAAATTGTATGGTTGATAACTGTGCTATTTCTGTTTTGCTCACTAGACTCTGAGCTTTTCCCAAGTTCAGGGATTATGTCTTAGTCATTGTTTTATTTTTTAAAAACAACAAATGCTTTAATTTTATAATTATGGGATTAAGAACTAAATTTAGGCATGCATTGAAATAATAATTGTGAAAAGATGGGTTGATTAAAGATTATCTGAGTATCAAAAATCAAGTTTTAATAAGGCTTTATGCAGTGGTTCTCAACCTTCTGGCCCTTTAAATACAGTTCCTCATGTTGTGACCCAACCATAAAATTATTTTCGTTGTTACTTCATAACTGTAATGTTGCTACTGTTATGAATCGTAATGAAAAAATATCTGATATGCAGGATGGTTTTAGGCGACCCCTGTGAAAGGGTCTTTCGACCGCCAAAGGGGTCGCGACCCACAGGTTGAGAACCATTGGATTAGGGTGTCCTGTAGTCCTTTGATTTTTTAAATAGCATTTCCTTAACTTTTTTTTTTACTTTTAATTTCTTTATTGATTAAGGTATTACATATGTGTTCTTATCCCCGCATTACTCCCCCACTCATGCCCTCACCCCCCTGTTGTCTGTGTCCATTGGTTAGGCTTATATGCATGCATACAAGTCCTTTGGTTGATCTCTCCCCCTTACCCCCACCCTCCTCTACCTTCCCTCTGAGGTTTGTTAGTCATTGTTTTAAATATACAGCACCTAGCATAGTGCGTGACATAGAATGCATGCAATATCAGAATAGAAAGTAGATATCTATCACTCTGTTATCATAATCATGAAAGGAATTGTCATGGTGCTCCTGAAATGATGTTGTAGCACATTGAGGTGATAGGACGTTAACCAGGTAAAGATGGAATGCATACAGATGTTTATTCTTCTGCTTCACCAGATTGAACACAAATGATCATGCTCACACATGCTTTAGCAGGAGCAAGTGCATGTCTATTGAGGTATTGAGGTCTAGCACAGAATGAAGATAGCAGGGAACAAAGACTCCTGGAACTGGAAGTTACTAGATGAGCCTTCGTCACAGCCTGAAGATGCACCAAGTCTGGGAAGTTGGGAGTTAGGAAAGAGCCTGCCTTGCTGTCCTTTATAGCCCTGTAAGTGTGTGAGGCACAGATGAAACTTTTCATTGTAATGAGATACATCTGATCACCTTCAACATAACAGCATACTTTTCAGCTCTTCCAGAACACTTCTGAATACATCCAACTTTTATACTCCTGAACAGTTTCCCTTGTAGAGTTCATTGTCTGGCCATGGCCTACATATGAACCCCCAGCTCAGCCCCCAACATTATCTGAGAAGCCAAGAAGAGAACAATTCCTTACAAGCATAACAGTATTTAGGGCTTTTGCTTATTTTATTTCTTCCATCAGGACTGTAACTCATGAGTTTCTTATACTGGAATTAAAAATTATGAGTCAAGATGTTATAGGTGAAAGAATGAGAGAGAATGCAATTTTTAAAATGTAGTCCAAGGATCAGTTGCATCCGGACCCTTTGGTGCACTTGTTTAAAAAGCAGGTTCATACCCTAACTGATGGACTGAAGGGTCCCAAGTTCAATTCTGGTCAAGGGCACATACCCAGGTTGTGGGCTCTATCTCTAGTAGGGGCTATGCAGGAGGCAGCTGATCAATGATTATCTTTTATTATTGATGTTTCTATCTCTCTCTCCCCTCTCCCTTTCTCTCTGAAATCAATAAAATGTGTGTGTGTGTGTGTGTGTGTGTGTGTGTGTGTGTGTATATATATATATATATATATATATATATTAAAAAGCAGGTTCATGAGCCCAGTTTTGAATATCAAATAAAAATTGTTAGAGTGGGGTTTGGAAATCTGCATTGTAAATGAACTCCATAGCATATTGTTATAGATAATAAAGACTGAGAGCTGGTGGAACAGACACAGGCAACAAGGCAGATCCCATGGGTGGGCACCTGAGGCACTCCGCTATCCTGTGAGATGGATGACAAAACTCACTTTCAAAAGGCCAAGCTCTTCAGACCAAAGGACAACCACATTCTGGGCAATTGCTGTCGTGACTCTGCAACTGTCCCAAATATCACCTGGGGTCAGTGAGGTGCAGAGCTGCTGCCTGCTGGCGGCTGAATCATTTGAGTGGGAAGAGAAGTAGTAACTCTGTGCGCTGGGTTAAGGATAGATATTTCCAGGAGGACAAGACTTGAGGATAATACCTAGGATATTGGACATGGGGCGAAGGGCGTATTTCTGAATAGGGGCTAAAGTGCATTATGATGTCTCATGTCACTGGACTCAGGTGAAACAAACAAGGTTTTGTTCCCGGAGGCTGGTTGGGTCCTCTTAGACACTCTACTGGAGACAAAAAACCCCCGCACGTTTTTATACGTGTGTGTAGATTCTTTAAAGCCTCCTTTTATCACTACAATGTAAGTAACTAATTAAATACTCATCACCCACCCTTGTATTTCAGGTTTAGAGATACTGGCATTTGGAGCATGACCTAAAGAAATGTGACACGTGGGCACAAGCTGGTGCGTTCTCTTCAAGCTTCAGGCTAAAACTTGCATCTGTAGCTTTTGTTGTTTATCCGAATCTGAAATAGAAAAGATGATTAACACACGGTGCTCGTCCTCTCTCTTCTTGCGAACCTAACCTCAGCGCCTCTCTTTCCCAGCTGGCTCCAGCTGCAGAACTCACTGGGAGCAGCCACTCTCTGCTCTGTGGTGAGTCATTTTCTTACGTCTCACTTCCTTTCTGATGGACAACTTTAAACTCCAAAATATTTCTCAGCTCCAGTCCTGTATTTTGCATACTTCATATCTTAAGAGGCTAAAAGCTTTTCTTTCTGTTGTGAGTGAGCAAACAGCTGAAACACTTGTGGTGGTTTCCTTATCAACCTGTGGGGAAAGCACTCTACGTCTGGGGTAGGCTTGACTTTATAGTGATCACAATAGGGCTGCATAAATATAGCAGAGACTCCTATGGATTTGATGCTGCTTCTTTTAATACTTCCAGCCTCTTCAAGATGGGTGATGTTATTGCCATTTTGCAGTTATATTCAGACCCAGAAAGGTTAACTGACTTACCCAGGACCATACAGCTAGAGAATGGTGAAATCAGATTTGAATTCCAAGTCTCTATGGCTGCAAAGTTTATGTTCTCTGTATCAGCCAACAGATTTAGTAGAAATAACTGATAAATAGGGCTTCTGGAAAGCTCAGAGCTGAGAATGAGTTTATCATAGCTAATCTTCCTTTGCCCTTCAGTAGCCCAGGTACAACTAAATTAGGGCAGATCTTGTAGCTATTTCCAGTTTAAGTTTAGTGTGTGTGAAAGAAACAGAAGCATCCAGGGTATTAGAGAGAACAGGGAAGAACCCAGAGTGAAGTTTAAGGCAAAGGAAGTGGCAGAGGAATGAACGGGTAAATGCTCTGTAAGAGCAGAATAAAAGATTTCTGCTGGGACCATACCTAATTACTAATGATTGAGTAAAAATCTACATTAGAGTCGTTTGCTAAAATCTCTTTATGGGTGGATTATTACCTTAAAAGAGTAAAAACTAAAAAACTGAATTTTTAGGATTGATTTTTGAGATTACGTACAGGGAACCAAAAGATAAAATTCAGTGTTATTCCAACAAAACAAAACAAAATCAATGGAATTCTTGTAATTATATTAATGTAATCCAAATTCCTATATAAAAGCTGATCAGTGTGGAGCTACTTGGATGAAGCCAAGAAGATTTGGAGCCTTCCTGCCTGACCTGTCATCCGCCCTACCAGTGACTCCTGAGGCTCTCCCTCAGACTTCTGGGCTCTTAGAATCATAGACTGCAAACACGGACTTAGGAGAAATAGAAGGTGATTAGCATTCAGTAGTCCTGTGTCTCATGTCTGCTCTGCGATCCTGGACCTTGGGCAAAGCTACACCTCAGCCCCTCCCGCTGAAGGAGAAGATGATGACACTTGAACCACCAGCCTCAGAGGGCTGTGGAGAACTAGGAAACTGGAGGTCCTGTGTGGGTTTGGTGACTCACCAGGAGCACTCACACACACTCACCGGGCTCACACAAGATTTATTACAGTGAAAGAAGACAAAGCAAAACCAGCACAGGGAGAAGGTGCACGGGCCAAAGTTTGGAGGAAACCAGACGCACGCTTCCAAGAATTCTCTCCCTGTGGAGTCGCACAGACGGTGCGTACTTCCTCCAAAATCCAATCGTAACACCATGTGTGAAGTGCTGTCTATCAGGGAAGCTTAGTAGAAATTCAGTGCCCAAGGTTTTTACTGGAGGCCGGTTGCATAGGCACCCTCTGCCTGGTGTGTTTCAGGAGTTCAGATTCCCTGATGAAAGCAGGTGGTCAGCATAAACCACATTGTTTCTACAAATAGGATGGGCTCAGTGAGCCAATCTTATCAGTTAGGGAATGGTGGGCACGCTCCTGTAATTCTAATTTCCAGATGTCAGTAAGGACCAAACTTGTAAGGAGCATAGCAGTCTCAAGCCTTGTGTGTTAAGTATTTTATGGTCAGTAAGCTTCACTCTCCCCTCCCTTCTGCCCTTACCCGCCCTCCCCCCCCCCCCCCTCCCCCCCCCCGCCGCCCTGTCTAGTTACCTGGTTAAAACAATTAGAATATAAAATAACTCAGGAAAATTTGGAACTATCATTTTTAGTTGATGATAGCATTTCTGAGATGAGCATTCTCATTCAAACTCTTAGAACTCAGATAATTTGCTTTTATAAAAGCTTACAGTTGTGTAATTGAATGAAATGATAAAACAAAAAATCAAAATAATCTAGTTACATTTTAGAGATATTACAGTATAAAACATTATTTTGTAAGTTTTTTAGTAAGTTTTATTAAAATATTGAAATCTATATCTACTCCTAAAGCGCAACATTTTTGTGTATAAGAAGATAATGTATTAATTGGATAAAATGTTAAGCTACTATAATAAGAGACTCAAAAATAAGGTAGCTTACAAAACAGACATGTTCATTTCTCTCATGCATAACATTTCTAAGATGAGGGGTTCAGGTGGATAGGGAAGGTCTGCCAACTTTATCAGACTCAGCTGCAGCCCTGCCTTCTGCATGAAGTGGTTCTCCACACATTGTTTTCCAAGTTCTGGTCATTAAGCCTGAAGGAAGGGGTTAGGGAGTGGAAGTCCAAAGCCAGAAATTCCTTCTTGGCAAGTGAAGTGAAAATTGCTCATTTAAGTTCTGCTCATAGTGTATTGGTAAGAGATTGATCATATGGCCACACCTAGCTACAAGGAGGCTGAGAAATATAATCTAGCTACGTGCCTAGGAAGAAGGAATCAATAACTTTTGGTGGACTGTTTGCCATTTCCCCACAGCCCAAAATAGCTTTTCTATTACAGATGCAAACTAGGATATATGGCACTCTATTTAGAGATTTATAACTTTCCAATTAATTGCAGATCAAATCAAGAAATTTTTAGAATGATATCCCAGGTAGCAGTTTAAAATGTGCTATAGTAATCTTCAGCATGAGAAGATTCCACGATGGAAAATTCAAGATGACAATAGAATGGAATGCTTTCAATACATTGTATTATTCTTGTGGGTTTTACCCCAAGTCTATTTGACATGTTATTTCTCTTTAGCTTGCTCTTTTGAGCAATATGTAATGCTTCCCACCCCAAGCCATCTTTCGGCTAAAAGGTTTTCCTCTGTTGAATACCTTTTAATCTCCATATAATAATTATGATTTCAAAGTTCAACTGTACTTCCTTAATGTAAATCTAGGGAAATTGAAAAATAAACCACCTCATTTCCAGTTTCTACATTTTACTAGATCTGTTATTTTACTTAAGGATATAATATCCAACTCCTGAAGGGTATTACGCTTATAATTGAACTGCTTATGTTTTTATTCCTGGCATGCAAATAGTAGAATTTGATTCGTTAAGCTTAAAGTTGTATTTTAAAACTCTTTAGGAGATTCTTGTATTGTTTTATTATATAATCTCCTATGAATTCTGTATCTTTCTTTTTGTTTCCCCCCAGTTTCATATTCTGGGATTTTTTGAATCTCACATATAATAGTACACACTGTACACCTGCTTATATGTGTGTATGCTTATGCATATATGTTCCATTTTAACTGTCATCTAAATGTAAAATGTCCCCACTTGCAGGAAAGTATCTCATTACTGAGAGGGTAGTCCTTTATGTACCGAGATGCTGCTGCTATGCACAATGATGAAGAACTCCATGTTGAGTTGTTTCCTGGTGGTGGAGACAGTTTTGTACTGAGCTCTTCTGATTCTCTCCTGCAGCCCCTGATGAAATGGAGAATGACCATTCACCAGATTCCAGCTTTGACTTGGGCAAAGAGCATGTGGTCAAAGGACAGGGTGCAATTAACCAATTTATATGTGTGGACTCCATGATCTAGAATACATACAGGATACTGGGCCAAACTGCTACAGACAAATCATCCTTCAATGCTTTGAATTTATAAAATTCTTTAAATATATGTATTTCTCTTCCCCCAAACTCTTGCTAATCTATTATCTCATAGTGGTTTCCCAAAAGTCTAGGAAGTTATGAAGAGAGAAACATGACTAAATCTATTTTTCTTATTCTCCTTGTTTCATTTTCCTTCCCTTTCTTCTTACATCCATCCTCCCCTTCCTTTCTTTCTTATTTACAGAAAAAGAAACTAAAGGGGCAGAGATATAAGTAAAATGTTTATAATTCAGATCTACCAGCTAGCTGTAAATTCAGTGTAATTACTGTCATATAAGGATATAAATGGAGACAGGGGAAAGTGTGTGTGTGTGTGTGTGTGTGTGTGTGTGTGTGTGTGTGTGTGTGTGTTGGGTGGAGGGAGTGAAGTGGTTCATAAATATTTCCAATTCAAACTTTTCCCTGATTACCAAAACCTTTGCATCTCAGCAGGCACCCTAGGAGTCATCTAGGTCAACTTCCCACTGTTGCACAACACTGCTCCTTGATCTGGCTCCTCTCTATCACTTCATGGATGAGATGCTCATGTCTCACAATGTAGCATATGCTAGTTTGGATCATTTTTGTGGTAAGAACATATATTGGGTTGAAATTTGCCTCCCTGTGACTTCCATCTCTTATGGGAATAGATAAACAAGTGTAATCTTTTCCTTGACAATCTCTAGTCTAGACATCTGAGAATACCTATCATGGCTTCACCAAGCTTTCTACCCTCCAGGCAAGCATCTTTATTTCCTACAGCTTTGCCTCTCTATGTTTATATTGCATTTGATCCTCGGCCCCCTTAAGATTTACAGAGAACTAAGAACTAGAGTCCACCCAGAGAACAATGGGCAGTTACTTTCCGTGAGCTAAAAGTCATGGAAGTGGAGATTCAGAGCATCTCTGGGGGAAGATGCTGGCATCGTTATCCTGAGTCTGCCCCAAGATAAGTTACCTACCCTTTGTCTACCTCTGTGTTGTTGTTGTTGTTGTTGTTTTTACCTCTATTCCTGATGATATTAGGAATAAATATAATAATGCTTGTGAGTAATTTGGAACAGTGCCTGACACATAAGTTTATTTGTGAAATGTCATTACATTCAGATTTTTGGCAGTCATGCCAGACAGTACATTCTGAACTTTTAGTTAGCTAAAGACCATGGCCATTTATATGCAAACCAAGAAACATTAAAATCCTCCCTCTCTCTCTCTACACACACACACACACACTGTACATATATGTTTGTGTGTGGTTTGTATATGTGTGCATTTGAACTAAAATGAAGGACTCTATCCTTTTAAAATTTGTGTGAATTATTTTAGTACATGTTCCAACCTATTAAGTGTTTTGAATCTTGATAGTGTCATCCAACATATCTTAGTCTCCCTCCCAATTTTTTTTGTTCTCTAGGAGTTTGATAGGCATTCCTTTTATGACTTCAACTTTATTATTGAAAAAAAAAAAGCCAAATAAGATGGTAACAATTACAGAGCACTCTAGGTTTACATCATCCATCCTACACTTATTTTTCTAGTCCAAGATAGTACAAACTAGTTAATTTCATGTTTGTCTAAAATAAAAATGTCTACTTTGCAAGAATTCTATATTGACTTACTACTGAGTATCCATATACTAACCCAAGAAAAGGAGGTTAGTTTGGATGACTTATTTACAAAGCAAATTTCTGGTTTGCTCCTTTCCCATTTTCGTAGCTACTAATAAATCACATTAAATACTTGTGGCATTGGCTATAACATGCACAGTTACCACCATCATTTGGCGTATGGACTTGGCCAGAACCTGTAATTTCACTATTTGAGGACTAAATTAAACTGCGTGTTTCTGGCTTAGCAAAAACTAATTACTATTAATCCAACCATGGGTTTTACTTTACGTTTATAAATGACAAAAATTCTCTTCGCTTTTTTTCAAAAGTCTTCCAGTCTTCACAGAAAATAATTTATTTCTCTTCATAAATAAACAGTCTCAACAAACAAACAAAAGAAAACAAAACAGTAAAGCACATCCAGAGATTCCTAGTTATTTCTTTGGAATAATCCAGGGGGTGAGTACAGAACCAGTAAAAATCAGATCTCCTCTCTCCTAGCCCAGTTTTAACTCCCCAGAGCAGCCCTGCATTACAATGGCCCTTGCATCTCTCATGGGAGCACCTTATCAGGTAAGATTTTGACTACAGCCTTCAAGTACATACGTTCACATGAGGCTTCATATGTTTGAACTAACCATATGAATCTTTTGAGGTTTGTCTGTCATTAATTTGCAGTAATTGTTTTGACATTGCTGATCTCTCAAAACATAAAAGGTATTCCCTAACAATAAAGAGGCTGTGATTTCATTAAGGATTTGTTACATTTCAAGAGGGAATAGAATATTTTATGAAAAACAAAAGGAACCTTGTCATATTCTATTAAAGCAATCTCCTAACCCCCACTGAAATTGCCTGAGGACTTACATGGCTCCTAATTACACAGCGTCTACCTTGGATTTTCACGTAATTTAAATGAATGGGTCTTGTACTGAATGTCTCATTTTTAAATTATTCAATGTATCTTATTTAAATTGCTCAAATTCAGTGTTTTAACCTCTTTCCTTAAAGAGTCATCTAAGAGAATAGAAAATTCTGGAAAAAAAGAGAACCTATCTTTCAGAAAGTTATCAAATTATTCTCCCCCTCTTTTAGACTTGACTAGTTCATAGTTTTTTACTAAAATACACGTAGAGGGTTTGTCATAGGAGGAGAGAAAGAGATGGATGGGTTAAAGAAAGGGTTTTAGTTCCCTAAAAATTTCATTTCCCAGAGAGATTAGATATGTTTATTATTGCTACCTTAAAATCTGATCTGTGGGGCTTGCCCACTGCTATCTGCATAAGAGGGAATAAGCTGCCACATTGTAAACACAACTTGAGTTGCCTCCTTTCTGATGTTCGAACTAAACTTAAGTCCTCTTAGGACCTGAATTTAGTTTTGACAAAATGCAGCTCTCTGTTTCCATAAAGAATAATAAGAAATTACCTTATAATGTATCCTTCTTAATTGCCCTTAAGGTGGTCAGTTTAAATCTGAACTAAGGTATAGATTTGAGAAAAATAGTCAAAATCAGTGAGAATTTTTGAATCCTTGGTTGAGGTGAGCTTTATTTAAATGTTTGAAAGATGTTTTCATAGCTCAGTTGGACTGTGACGTGAGGAAGCACAGGGTGGGAGTAGAGAAGGTAGTGAGTGTTAATTATTTCCTGGCTGTCCTTAAAGCTGGGTCAAAAAAAGAAAAAAGAAAATCAAGCTTTTGGTTAACCTAAAATATGTCCTTTTTCATGTCATACTTTATTGTTATGGATCTGTTGGTTCTGCTGTGCAAATCTTTCTTTACATTACCAAGTCCATTCACAGTGATTTCCATTGGAATGCACAAATAAGGGTGAACAAAAATTGTTTTGTAAAGTGTCATTAACATTAATAACACATATAATAATAATAACTGATATTTATTGAGGACTCACTGTGTGCCTGACGAGAGTCTGAGTTTTTATATGTTCTCACTCACTTAGTTCCTACTGCAACCTTATTAATAATATAGGCACTCTTACTGTCCTCACATTTCAGGTGAGGAAACTGAGGCACAGGCAGGTAGGTAAATTAATCAAGTTGCCTCAGCTTTTAGACTAGGTGCTACTTACATATTTTGCTCTTTCTGTAGCATGAGCTTAGATTTCTGGAAACAGTTCTGGCCAGTAGCTCACAGGAAAGGCATTCCAACTGGCTAGGCTGGAGTCATGTCCAGAGGGGTTGTTTTGGTGCTGCCCTATCAATTCCCAATAATAGTTTGGGCGAGGGACAATGGTGGGGAGTGGGAACATGGCTCTATCATTGTCTGTGAAGAACTGAAACCAAAGCAAAATGTAGGATAGACACCTGAGAAACGAGTAGGACGTGGATTTTGGCTGTTCATTGATTCATTCGGCAAATATTCATTAAACATTTACTGTGTGTGTGGCACCCATTCTGAGCCAAGGGGACACCAGGGTGAACCCAACAGATCAGGAAGGCCTTCCTCTCTTTGAGATGACATAGCCTCTTTTATGCAAAGTTACTTTTCACCCATGTTCTCTGGATCTTCCGTTGTCCACAATCCTCTGCCACGGAGAATATTTATTCTGTGTTTCAGCTACTTGTCTGGAATCTTCTCCTTATAAACAGGTTCACTTCTGAGGCACAAAAAGGGATTAGACACATTCAGTCAGTAAGATCAGGGGAGCAGAAAGTGCCTGCAGGTTATTTAAACTGCACTAAGATATACAAGCATGACTTACATAGTTCTGGGCCCCAGCTCAAGAATGTGCTGGTCATGTCCACAACTACCAAACTGCATAAAGACCCACATTAAATGAGTAATAACAGAGAAATTTTTTAAAAGTTATAGAGACAGGGCAGAAAGGTTTCTTGAATTAAATCACTTTTATCTAGGCTCATTCGCTTAAGGATGCAATCAACTCACCATTTCAGCACCTTGGGACCTTAGAAATGTATTTCAAGATTAATTATAAAGCAAATTCTTTAAAATGAAAAAATATACTACTTTCCCATTACTCTTAACAACAGATTCTAGTTAATGAAGCCTTGAATCAGTTTAGTGGTTTGACTGCCACCTACTGTTCAGTTTTCAATACAACTCTCATCTTGCTTGGTCAAGAGATAAGAAAAATGCCTTAGGCAAACCATCTTTTAAGAAAGTATTTTACCATATGTGTTGTAATGTAGTTATTTTAAAAATTTAAGAGATTAAGAGAATGTGATTGATTCTATTTCAAATTACTGTATTTGTCTTAGTAGTTTATGACAGTCACATTGGTTAAAAATGTAAATTCTATCATGTTAAAAAATGCATATATATGTACACACACACACACACACACACACACACACACACACACACACGGCATGTCATTTAGTCCTGACAAGGTGTTATAGTTGAAATTTATAAAAATGGTCCACAAACATGAATGCATCAACCTGAAAATATCAGCTCATGAAGCTGGTGTCTGATCTTTAATAGAGAAAAGAGATCTCTATCATCTACTTCTTACACGGCTTGTGTAGACTTCAAAAATGTCAGCACTTCTGTCTGAATAAGGAGATCAAGGGCTGCACATCCCCAGCTATTTCAGAATGACCAGGCTTCTGGTAGAAATCTGTTCGGTTAACATTGTAGTCCTGAGAAACGCTTCGAACTCAGGAAGCAGGATGAGTTAGTTCATTTCTCTGTCATATCTAAACTATTCAGTTTAGAGTAAAACTCATTTTCTGGCTATTACAATGCTATTTACTGTGTAAATATAGACTCTTGGCGGAAACTATAAACGTGATCCTAAGATACAGTTTGACTTACTTTATTTTTAAGTTGAAACTTTTCAAGCCTTTGCACTAAATTATGCATGTAAAGAAAAATTGTAAACTGCTTATATGATTTTACTGGTACACTACATAAATGTATATGCTTTTGTTTTTGAATGTGTTTGTAATTGTTTCATTCACACTTAAATCCAATTATATTTATTATGATTTTTAAAGCATAAGGAAAATCACCTAGAATATTTTGCCTTTATTAAAATGTGCTTCTTGCAAAATCTATGATGCAGGTTTTATAATATAAAATTGTGTCAAGAAATTCTAACATTTTAGAAATCTTTTCAGCTAACATTTCTTTTCTCTAACAGGGACAGATATAAAGTAGTGGTAGTTTACTCAAGACAGTATTGGTGAACGATAACATAAATATCCTATTTTATTTTTTGCCATAATGGTATTTTTTCCTTATATATGAAATAGAAATCTTAGATTTAAAAATCAGTATGGATTCTGTCACCAGACCTCTCTCTCTATAGTTTTACCAATACATTCACATATTTGAAAAGCTGTACTTTATGGTGCCAATGATATAAATATAAAACAAAAGCTACCCATGTGGCTTTATTTACAGTGGCACTGATAGAACTTATAAAAATGATGTAAGATGATATTAAGCAACATGAGCAAGTTTGATCAAATATCAGTTTTATATGCCCCCTCCCCCCCACCTCAATGATTCCATCCAATAACAATGACACCAATCCAAAGCCAAAAATAGTTTTACCTAAAATATTGGGGAAGAAACTGAAACAAATAAAATTCAGCTGACCTTTTAATAAATGTCTGTTTATTGATTTAAATTCCCTTTTTTCTTTTTCTGAGCAATGCTGACGAGGCCGGTTAGAATACAAGCATGTATAATAACTTGGACACAACCATTTTTATTTCTTTTGTGTGTCACTCCTGAAAGATTGAGGCAAGCTTCACCTAAGTGTAGTGATGCAAAAATAATCGTATCCCAGCCTGGCTGCGCAAGAGCGGAGGCAAACAAGGGCTTCATATTAAAGCGCCTTCTAGGTAGCTGACACGACGCCTCTAGTCAGACGTAAATAATGACAGACGGAAACTATCATGAGGTCTGTGAAGCATCAACATACTGCTATCATTTTCTCTCTAACCTTGCCTTGCTAGCAGCTCTCCGCCTTACAGGCTGAGAGATCATTTAAAAAGCAAATCCTAATGACTCTGCCCACTGTAACAACAGTCAGCAAGATTGGCATCAATTTAGCTCAGTTCAGAAACTCAGGACAGCAGCCACTGCTGACTTGTGACACCCTAAACTCCAGCTGTTTTCCACAAACTAGCCCCTGCCCCCAGGGCTACCCCTTCCCTGTGGTTATTTCCAGGTCTTGCAAAAAGAGTCTCCTCTCTCACAGGAAAACGGTTCATCGCAGCCTTTTGCCTGGCACTCTGTGTATAATCTCTTAGGCTGCACCTATTTTTCTGGACTAGCTCATTGGGCACAAACTACTTTAAGTGCTCCCTGACCCTTTCTCACATGGCACATACTATTTTATGTATATCATGTACGCACAGGGTAACAGTGGGTAAAGAACATCCCAGTGTCCCTGTAGCTTAAGACTAACATGGTTATGGTTCAGATAAACACGTCTGTACATGGCTGCCATAATCAATGTGGAATGGCAGAACAATTTTGCAGATGCAGTCCCAGGAAGATTAAAAAAAAAAAAAAAGCTGTCTTGTCCGGATTCAATAGAATCTATTCACCAAGAAACCCCAGATAAAGCAGTTGCATGTTTTATTTGTTAAGACAGTGATGACTTTGCAAGCCGGCGGGAACTGAAGCTGATGTACAATAGGATAATAGCATTATCACTTTGCAAATCAGCATGTGGCTTTGCTTGGGTGCTGGCAGAAGGGCATGGGATTCTGAGAGCTCTAGCTGTTAACCTGAAAAGGCAAGGAGATCAAACTGCCTGGCTGTGAGTGTAAATGTGTGGAGATAAATTGCCATGAATCTGCTTTTGCTGGGTTAAAAACACATTGCATATGTGTGTTTTCACTGCTTTATAAGGTTCTGGGAGGGGAATATATGGGCCTGAGTATGTGAGTGAGTGTGTGTGTGGCGGGGGGTGGGGGGGTGGTGGTGGGGGGGGTGGGGGGGGTGGTGTTAGGAAGCAGAAAAGAATGGGGAAGGCTCACAATAGCCCATCTCAATGGAGGGCTATTGATCTCATTTCACAACACTTTAATCTCCAACTAAACATCTTACTTACCTTGTGTAAAAAGAAATGCCAAGTTGAAATAAATAATAAACACAATATTTTAAGGACTTTTGAATTTTGCATGGTAATAAATATTAATGCAGCCTGTGACTCCCAAAGAAAATAGAAGGCACTTAATTCTGTTGTTGATATCAGGTACTGTGCAGGTTGATTTCCCGAGGCGAACGTGAAAAATGCACTATTTGGACTTAAATTTAGATTTAATAAATAACTAATTTAGGATCTTGTTCTATATGCGAGGATATAATCACAAGGCATTCGTTTTTAAAAGGTTTCATTTATTCTTGTGCGTTTAATTATTGCAAGGAAACTGTGAGCAATTTGTTTTTTTTACCAGTGTCTGATTTCGAGAATGGTTATTAAATATTAAATGGATGCATAATTCAGGCAATTAAGAGAGTAATCACACAACGTAATGTAATGGAAGTTAATTATTACTGCATAAGCAAATAGTTCATTAATGCTTCTAGTTGCTATGGCTGCATTCTTAATACATGCAGAACTGAAGCATGAATCCTCTGTGTATTCAAGGAGCTGGTAAGAAGAGTGATGCTACGAGCGAGCACCACTAATGAAAACCAGAAGCAAATAAGGCCATATTGACCCCTGACTTGCCTAAATAAGGTGGGATCATCATTACTTAAGAGAGTTTCATCGAAACCACGACTGCACTAGCTGCTCATAATTTTATTTTTTGGTTTGTAACAAAAGCCTGACTTAAAGGAAGGATAAACCAAAGGGAGTTGGGCGCGCTAAAACAACAATCACCCCTCGTACTTCCCTGAGGTTCTCTTTGAAAAATCAGCTCTTTTGTTAAACAGCTAAAGTAACCATTTGTAACTTAAAAAGGCTCCATAGGTGTTTTTTTCATAAAAGCATTGCAGCTGGTAAAAGACCGTATTTTGTCCTGCTGCTCAGCCCCAAGTTAAAATTCTGACATTTCTTTACTAACGCTGTCTCCCGAAAGCATTAAGCTTTGTAAAGACTATTTTATATTAATTCAACACATGTGGGTTCCCGTGCTCCCCCAAACAGGCCGGGCCAGGAGGAGACCAGCTCCTTTACTGGTTTAGTTTTTAACTACCCAGAACTGCCCAGGTCACCTGCCTCATCTTGTCACAGAATTTTACAGAGAAAGGCAATTCTGTTAGGCCAAGTTGCTCTTCCAACATTTCGATGTAGGCATTAACTCGCCACGCTTCTGAGAGCTCTTGCTTATCTACTTGCAATGCCATTGCTGAGCTCTACCCACCACCTCTCAGGCTGGGGCTGTGCGAGGTGGGCACAGAGGGAGACAAGGAGCTATTTCTAACCATTCAAGGATGGTCTCCTCTCTGTTCCCAGTGCTTGACTAGCCATCGGGGGAAATAGGAAAGATGTACAAAACAGACTCAATATCTCCTCCAAGGAAGCAACTTACAGTCCCCTTAGATTAGAAGAGTGGTTCTTTTAATCTTTTTTGGAGGGTCATGGAGCTCTTGGACACTCTAATGGCCTGGGAATTTACGTAAAAATTTGCGTTCAATTTTAGAGGGTTCATGGTCTCCCTAATCCTACCCATGGAGCTCAGATTTAAGACCCTCTGCTTAAGACCAATGTCTTCATACATACTGAATCATGTTTCGGAGATAATCTGTTTGGCTTTTTGGCATATGGAGGGGCCTGAAGAAGTTTGGAGAAGGCTTTATGGAGCAAACGAGCCTTGAGCTTGACCTAGAAGGATGATGGACGGTATTTTGAAGCCAAGTCAGAGTATTTTGTGTGGAACAGCATGAACAAAGGAGGAAAAGTAAGACTTCCTTCATTTATTTATTAATTCATTCATTCATTTAAAAAATATCAAACACCGACTGAATTATACAATAAAGGTAAGGCATAGTTTCCTAACCTCAAATAATTTACAGCCTATGAAATAGAACCCAACAAGCATATAAATAACCGTCACTAGGAAAATGTCATTGTTCTCAGCAAAATCCAAAGAACTGTAGGAAAAGGATGAATTCAGCCAGGGGGTTTCAAAATGCTTGATGGAGGGGCCATGTTTCAGGGGCATTATTGCAAGGAATCTGTGCAATAATATGGGCATATTATTGCCTTTGGTTTGGATGTCACACCTCAAATAGAGGAGGGCAGCAGTCTGGGCAGGTAGGTAGGTGGGAAAATGTATTGTATGTTTGGAAAACAGGTTCAGCTTGACTTCAGCACAGGTTGTGAGTAGAGAAAGCTTTTTGAAAAGTGAATAAGGGTCAGGTCATGGATGCTCTTAAGAGAGTTTGAGTAAATCATGGCTTATCACAGATCTTCCTTAATGTGGTGCTTTAGGAGGGTACACCCGGCTACAGGGCTCAGGGAATGTTGGCGTGGAGTGGCCTTGGCAGTGGGGAGACCGCACAGGCCCCTGAGCGACTCTCTCTGGTGTGTGTGTGAGGGAATCACTTGGTGAACAAGAGAGGGTGGGCAGTTAATGGGGAGCATGGGAATTTCTCATTCAGATCCACCTGCTGGGGCAGAGATGGAGCATGACTCCTGGGACACTTTTCAAAAAAGACACCATTTTACTCCCCAGGAAAGAAGCAGCGTATCCTCATGATGATGGACTTCCATGGTGCCTCTGCCTCTCTCTCTGAAAAAACCTCTCAATGTGCTCCTGGCTTCAGGACAGGATGTGCCTGCGAACTGTGCCTTTATTCCCTGTAACACAGTTTAGTATCTCCTCTCTCAGAGCAGGCCTTGCCACACAGTACCTGGTGCGTATGTCCCAGGTAATTTCCATAAATCTTTGACCTTTAAATAAAACTCTGTCGAGGGTCAAGGCCATTTCCTTGAGGGGGGCTTAAAGCTTTCAGAATATGGGCATTCTCTCATTTAGGAACAAGCTGCTCTTTCTGTTTCTTTCTCTTTTTTTGAAGTGGAATCTCCTACAATGACATAATCTTCATGAATATGAAAAATTGGAAAGATACCATTATTAGTTCTAGTTTGCAGATGAGACTCAGAGGAGAGAAAATGCCTAGCTTAAGATAATATAGCTAGCAAAAGATGACCCCAAGATGAAAACTTTCCACCTCAAAGACAGCCCTGATGTAAAGGTAGCAGGGCCTCTATTTTCTCTACCCTGATCCTTAGAATTTATTCCAGGAGTTTTAATTCTAACATTTATAGTCTAAACCAGCCGTGGGCAAACTACGGCCTGCGGGCCGGATCTGGCCCATTTGAAATGAATAAAACTATTGAAATAAAAGACTGTACCCTTTTATGTAATGATGTTTACTTTGAATTTATATTAGTTCACACAAACACTCCATCCATGCTTTTGTTCCGGCCCTCCGGTCCAGTTTAAGAACCCATTGTGGCCCTCGAGTCAAAAAGTTTGCCCACCCCTGGTCTAAACTCAAGTCAGAATCAGGCTGGAGATAGGAAAGTTTGAGTTTAGCCTTCATTTTAGGGAAAACTTAATTTCCCACTCAGCATTAGATTCATTCTTTAATCTTACAGAGATTGTGACAAGCTTGTATTCCAACTCTGCCGAAGTTCTTTGCAGAGTCTAAGTCCAATATCATTTCTTCAGAGTTCCTCTACGTGGGAACAAACCTTTCACCCCCTTTTCCAAGTCACCGGCGACATTAAATGTCGGCACTTACCCAGAGTACAGATCGGCACTTTGCTCATTTGGATGCTCGTCTGTGCATCCAAATCCATTGAAAGCCTCAAGGCCAGTGGTTTGTTAAACTAACTAGAAGTTTCCAGAGTCCCAGAGGACCTCAAATTTTAGTTGCTTCTTCATCACTGATGAGGTGACATGTTATCAGTTTATAGAATTTTGCTGTCATGTTCAACATTGTTACGTCTGATGCCACAAAACTCTCCTTAAATACATGCTGAATTAGCTGCTAACCAATTCCTTTCGCTTCACATTTCTAAATCTTTAAACCCTAAAAAAGCCAGCAGCCGCAATCCAGGCTGAGGATATGTGGGTCGGACACTGAGCTGTTGTAATGGACCTTTATGATGTCCCTTTAGGACTCTGCCCGATTCTCTTTTGGCAGTCTTCGTTGTGATGGGGATGGCAGGTGAGGGGCAGGGTTGAAAGGAAAATCCCCATCTCGGGTGAACTCCGGGCTGGCCTGCACAGCTCTCATTAGACAGCGTCTAAGCTGCCAGAGACGGGCTCAGCTCTCACACTGGAGTTCTCACGTTAACCCTCCACATCACCACAGTGGGAGAAAAACATGCCTTATGGGGACTGATGACTAATTCCCTACATCATGTCTAATGTATCCCAGGGTGCTAACTTCAGCACACCTGCCTCCACCGCTGGTAAGGTAATGAGAGCACTCGTGAGTTACTGGTCACTGACAACATTTATAATACTCTTCAGCCTCAGTTATTGCCTTGGTCCTTGTGCCGTGTACTCGGAGTGGGTGAATTCTGTCTCCCCAGGAGCCCCATTTTATGGGCAGTTGGTTGGGGAAGTGGTTCAAAACCCTTTATAAATGAGGTGGATGCGTTTGGAAAGGTTCTAGGTGTCCCGTGATACTCTGTTAAATTTTGTTACTAATTACATCATCAAGAAGTAATTATAGCACTCTAAGGCCAGAGATTTTAAAATCATAACCATCCAGAAAATTCAGCCCATAAAAAAGGTATGCGTTGGCCTGGATAACGGATGACTGAGGGAAAGTGCAGGGGCAGCATGGGGCAGGGAGCTGGGAAATCCAGTTTGCTTGATTTCAGTTAGCACCTAAATGTATTCATCGCTGTCACCTTCCAGCCTGTGCTATAGAGTCTGAGTGAGCTGCCTTAGGGACGCACTTCTCAATGTTAGAGAATCAGAAATTACCTAATTCACTGAGGAATGTATCTAGAATAATTATTTTTTCTTTCTTAAGTCAATCTATTTTTTTTTTTTTGGTGGGTTCTTAGAAAACAGCGCTGACATTCAATTTAAAATGAGAAAAGAAAGGCAAACTTCCTGTGATCAGCATTTCAAGATAATGTTGAGTTGTTTGACATCAAGTGGGCAAAGAGACACAATGCAGTGAGGCACAAGTGTGCCTGGACTCTCTTCAGAAGAGCTCTTTAGAATTAGTCTCTTAATCCTATCTCTACCCACTTTGCATGTCTGCCATGAATGAGCTACAGTGAAGAGCTTGCTGCCTCCTTCCCTGAGAGCCGCTCCAGTGGAGTGGGTAAGAATAGGGAGCAGAATCCCTTGGTTTGCATTTTGGCTTCTCCAGATTAATCTTGTGTACTACTTAGGAGAGCAGTAGTTGCTGTCACAAATAAACCCCAAATTATCAGTGCTTTGACATAATGGAAGTTTATTTCTCACCCATGTAACAATCCAATGCTCATGCTCCTGGTAAGCAGGCTTCCATGTTGTGATTCAGAGGTGCGGCTCCTTCATCTTGGGTCATGCATCTCCTAGGACCTCAGCATCTTCTGCATGCAGCCAACAGATAAGTAGAGCGTGTGGAGAAGGACAGGAAGTACCCAACAGAGATATTCATGATTGCTATCTCACACTACCCTAATTAAAATAACTAGCCAAACAATATATGATAAGGCTGGTGTTTGTTTTCTGAACAAAGAGACCCTATTTGATGGGTTGTAAAACTACGCAGTGTGACAGTCAGACAGTCCCTGATGGACATGGAGCCTGAGGGTAAAATCATGTTCCCTGCCCCACTCCTGCTGCATTTTGTACACACAGAAGGAGGAAAACGTTCAAATTTCTGATGACAGAATAGCTCATCATTTCATGTTATTTTTTTGGTATTTATTTATATACCATTTCCATTAGAAACTATAGGAGGCTTTTGACTTTCAATCTAAGTCTACATTTACTTAAGATTCAAAAGGGCATTTTCAACCATTGGTGTGAGTCAGTTCTATTTTATAAAACTGCTTCATGAATAGCAACCAATTCAGTAAGGTCAGTTTTCCTTGCTGCTGCGTTCCTCTTTCAGAGTGCAGAAAAAGTCCATGGTCATCAACAATCCCAAGAAAGTAAGAAGAAGTTAATGAGGTTAATTGAGATACAATTTTATACACTGGGGTGGGGAGGTGGGTAACACTGATGGTTAGAGTGTCACACTTGCAGTGGTTCTCAACCTTCCTAATGCTGCGACCCTTTAATACAGTTCCTCATGTTGTGGTGACCCCCAACCATAAAATTATTTTCGTTGCTACTTCATAACTAATTTTGCTACTGTTATGAATCATAATGTAAATATCTGATATGCAGGATGTATTTTCATTGTTCGCGACCCACAGGTTGAGAACCGCTGTAAGGATTGCTTACTTTTATACAATTCCATAAACCAAATCCAAGCTAGGCCAGACCACACCATCCCTGACCCAACCCAACGCAGCTTGGTTGGAAACAAATCTTGCACAATCTGAAGCCAGGAATGTGTCTTAGAACCATACTCTGGAAATTAGCATCAGTGGAAGACGTGGACATTGCACCGCCCTGGTGTCATATTCCGTGCAAAATGACAGTTCTGATGTACTCATTTCATTTGAGTCATAGAAACCTCCCTGCTGAGTCTCAGACTTTGGGGTAGAGGAAGGCTGCTCCCGCAGAGAAGCACTCAGTATGATGGTCCTATGTCAGTAATGTGCATGCAAGGGTGGCTTGCCAGAATTCGGCGCTGGCCCATGTAAAACACATTTTTATCTGACTTTCGAAAGCCACATTTGGTGTTCCATTAGCAGTGTGTAAGAGGCCCGAGTGTCCTCTGCATTACGCTAATTGTTTAAGCATGACAGGTTATTACTTCAGTCAGAAGGGTAATGTAGACTGGGGTGGGGGGAAGTAGGACACAAACACAATTTTCTAGTTTTTGAGAAGCAATTATAAATAGATGAGAAGCCATAAAAATATTACACATGGGATAGCTTATCAGTAGGACTGAAAAGGCAGCTGGAGCCCGTGCAGCCAAGAGGAGGAGTGGTTCAAAGCTGACAAGCATACAGCGATGATTTAAAAATAGCAATGGTAATTCTGCAGCAAAACAGAACAATGAGACCAAGAGTCACCGTGCTCAAAAAAGACATTGGCCCAACACAATGCTCTTTCATTGGGTAAGCTATTTTCATAGCAAACCCAAATTTCAAAATGTCAGCCTGATAAATAGAGGAGATCTGAAAGGATAAAGTCAAGGTGTTTTGTGTTAATACTTAAAAAAAGAAACTCCTGTTTTGAACAATCTTTTCAAGCTTTAAGAAAAGAGGATGTTGTGCTTTGTAAAGAGATCAAGTTATATCTTGTCAAGATGCTATTTTAATAGAAACAAGCATTAAGTAGGTTTAGATCCTATTATGAGGCTCATTTTCCCTCTATAGTAGAATTAATATTGGTTAGAACTTGATAACCATGAAGGGCTATAAAAGTTAAAATATAATGTTTTACTCCAATTTCCACTTTCTCCGAATGTAAGCGTTATCTTGGTGTGGTAAGATTAGATAGGGTCTACTTAGCATCTGGTACAATATATACCAACTTGTCAGGGTGGTGAGAAGCACAGGCTTTAGAGTTATACCTTCCTATGTTTGAGAACCATTGCACTTATTGGCAGGTAAACATTGGACAATGATTAAAATATCTGAGGTTTCCTTTTCTCATTTCTAAAATGGAGTAATGAACATATACTACATAGGGTAATTTTGAGGCTTAAATTGATGAATGCAAAGCATGTTGTGTGAGAAAAATAAGTAATAGCCACTATTATGGTAAGTTTTACTGCTCTTGCCTGTAATCTTGGGCGGGCTGTGTGATATTTGGCAAGTCTCTTGATCTCTTTGACTCTTGATTCTTTCCAGGGATTGGGGTAGGTAGCTTTGAGCTCCCTTGAAGTCTTGGGATCTGATTAGATATAGATGTCGATGTAGATGTTGATATAGGTATAGATATAGGTATATAGTCCTTCTTTATAGAAAGCTCTTGGTAGCTTAAATCAGGTCTAAGCAAGGTTTTCTACGAACAGTGTGTCTCTTAGAAATTAGGAATTTTCATCCGAAGTGTTCCCCCTGCTAGGGAAAGATCCTCTGAGATCCAAATTCCATATCTGAGATTAGAAATAAAATCATAACTGATTTTAAGGTCTAGGCAAATTGGCAGAGCTGGCAAGAGCAGTTTAACTTTATATGCCAGTTCTGTCTTGGAGGCACATTCTTATTTACTAATTATTTAAAAATAAAGGAAAGATGTTTCAGGTTCTGTCTCCTTCTGCACTGATCCTCAGTGGAAAACCCACCTGGAATGAAATGGGACCCAGAGAGCAGCAGAGTGCAGTCCTATCTCAGTCTTCTCAGCATTGTCATTTGCTCTGTGATGAGAGAGAGAAGAGCCATCCATAAAGTTTTCAGTGAATTAAAAAGTGGCACAGTTGCCAGAGTCCAGAGCCCATTTCCAACTATATTTTGACATCGATTATGCCTGCCTTTGCTATTGAGTGTCATTCCAGTCAATGGGATTACAATGGGGAGCACAGAGAGGAAAAGAAGCACAAAGAAAGTAGTAAAAGGAAATGCTTAAGAAAAGCTAAACTAGTTTGGGGCACTTGGGTTGAAGGGTCAGGTTGGGATCCATTCTCAAGGAGGTAATGGGAGCGCCAGGCCAGCCCCCTTGCCAAATCCTGCAGTTACAGAAAACCCATGATCAGTTTTCTATTTTCCACCTTCCCATCTTCATTTGTGTTGAGATAATGTTACTTATATTTAGAAATTGTTTTGTTTCAAAGATCTTAAAAAAATTAAATTCATGAGGATGTGGAAGGCAGAGAATTAAGCACTCATTCATGATGATAATAATAATGTATTAGTTTTATATACTACTTAATGCTTTTCTATATATTTTATCTGCCTGGGCCCTTACAAATATGCTATGATATTATATCCACTGTATCAGTTGGATGTATTTGGTTTCAAGTAAAAGAAAACTCAACTCAAAATGTCTTTAACAATAAGTAAATTCATTCTTTTAATTCAGGTCTGTGGGCAGATTCCAGAATTGGTTGATTTCAGTGGCTCAACATTGTCATCAATCCCCCCAGTAGTTTCCATCAAACTGCTATCCTTGGTGTTGCCTACCTCTGCAGGCTGGTAGGAAGATGGCTGCAGCAATTCCAGGCATCATAGCAAAGCCCAAATATTGCCAGAGGAAAATGAAAGGTCATTTCTCCCCCATGGTTCTCTCTCTTAGGAGTGAGAAGTTTTGTCCAAAAACCCTCTTGCAAACTTCCCTTCATGGCTCATTGGCCACAGTTGCATTGCATGCACTTCTTGAATTACTCATTGGCAAGAGGAATAGGATGACTTTCAGACTCATCAGGCCTATTCCTAGGGCTGGGGCTGGGCTCAGGGTGCCCTGAGGCACATGGCTGTATGGGAGGGAGGTGGGGGAATACCAGAACAGAATGAGATTTATGTTAAAAAGGGAGAAGTGGGGAAGGGACACAGGTAACTCATATATTTACCCAATATATGGTTAAAAGGACACTGAGATTCAGAACGGTAAAGGGATTGCCTAAACAGTGGCAGAGCCATGGTTGATAAAAACTGTTTTTTATAAAGCATGTGCAGAATATTCACAGAATATAGAATGTTCTGGAGAGAAGAGACAATAATGGGCATCAAGTCTTTGGCCTATCCTGGCACTTTGTGAGCATGGACCTTGGTTTTCCTAGCTCCTCCATGAAAAGACCTTCCTAATGATACCTCTGAACTGAGCTTACCCCCAAGTCTGTTGATCTTCCCTTTGAAAGGCAATGTGTGCATCTCCTATAAAAATTCTGTATGGGAGAGAGGGGGCCAGGAGAGCTCCCAGTCTCTGAGGTTCCTCCTACTCCTGGGGAAGAAGAGTGTGGGAGGGGCAACAAAAGGACAGAAGCTTGTTTCTAGCTGAGTGTCTTCCTTGAGAACCGGGGATGGGAATGGGTCCCCCATCCTTACACTGGGCAACCTTCTCATCCACCTATGTCCACCTCCAGAGTTCCCTGTGATGTTCTTCTCTCTTCTCTATTCTTTACAGTCCTCTCTTTTACTGTACCCTCTGCCCCAAGTTCTGCTTCTTTTTCCTATTGTCATGAAGTCCAGGCATTGAGTTCCATGTGTTTCTACCTTAATAAACCCAGAGTAGGAGCTGGGAATCATTTTCCGGTTCTGCTAGTAGAAGGAGGTAAAAAACTGGCATTGCCTTTTCTAGCCTCAGGATAAAGCATCTTCAAGATAAGTAAACCTTTCTCTTGCAAAAATTGACCAACTGCACAGAGCATAATTCTGGTGTGTTAGTATGCTAGCTGGGTCTTTGTCTCTTTGCTGAACCTTATCAAATATTCCTAAGATTGTCTACCTTTTAGCATAATTGTAGACATCTTAATGCTGTAAAAAAGGCCCTTTCCCTCCCTTATCAAAGACATTTTTATACAAACTTGGCAGGGGCAGAATGGGTATGCTCATTAACACCAGGCCTGCTGCACACTGTCAGGACTGTTGGCCACAAACTCTCCCTGGCTGGGCCACCAATCATTTTTTCTTAGTTCTTGGGTCTCTCTCCCCATGATTCAAAGTCTGAGTGGCAGTGTCTGTGTGGCTAATCTGAGTCAAATGTCCTTGCTTTGGTATGTGCTTGTGTGGAGGGGTTAGGGGAGGAGAGGGTGAGAGAGGAGAATATTCTTACTTCAGTTTTTGGCCTGGAAGTTGGTGTCCTATCTCCCACTAAGACTAATCCAATGTAGAATTTAGATGTTAGGGGTTCAAAGGTTAGGCAGACAACAAATGACTGGAGTCCATGACATGAGGACATGAATTGCTTGAGTTTCTAGAGTGGAGGAAAGGCTCAGACCCAACAGAACAGAAAAATCAAGTTAAAGATAACTTCTAGTTAGCGAGCAAATAAAATAATCAAATGCTTCTTAGAACCACTTATGGAAATGGTTCTCAAATTTTCAGGTGTGTCACAAATAGTAAAAATACCATTTCTAAACCTCACCCCAGACATATTGAATGCTGCTCCTCTGGAGGTAGGGAGCAGGAATCCACACTTTTCATGAACTCTGTGTGTAATTACAATGAATTGGGACTGTAGAACTCCTCTGAGAACTTCTACAGCCCTCGAGTGCTATGTACAGCCTGGGAGAAGTGATTAGCATAACAATAAAATACCTAAATTTAAGTAGAGCTTTCTATGTTAGGTATTTTATCCAGGTTATCTGATTTTTACATAGCAATAACCCTAGCAGTTGGTACTATTTTGCCCATTTTACAGATAAGCTCAGAGATATTGAGTAACTTGCCTAAGATCACAAAGTTGGTAAGTAGTGAGTGGGTTCAGGATTTGTAACCCACAATGATTCTAAGCTCTTAAGCAGAGGGTTCCCTGGTAAGGACAGAGAATCCAAATACTGAAGTTTTCAGCCCTGGGTCTTATTGAGGTTTGTGGATCCTGGGGATTGGTCCTGTAGAGAATACAGAGCAAGAAAGATGATTATCACACCCAAAGAGGACAAGAAACTTGAAGATAGAAACACTAATCCTATATAATAAAAGGGTAATATGCAAATTGACACTAACGGTGGGGGACCGGTCACTATGATGCGCACTGACCACTAGGGAGCAGATGCTCAATGCAGGAGCTGTCCCCTGGTGGTCATTGTGCTTCCACAGGGGGAGCGCTGCTCAGCCAGAAGCTGGCTCATAGCTGGCCAGCACAGCGGCGGTGGTGGGAGCCTCTCCTACCTCCGCATGTCCGACTAATGCAGGGAGTGGGCCTAGGCCGTTAGTCAGACATCCCCTGAGGGCTCCCAGGCTGCCAGAGGGATGACTGACTGCCAGCATAGGCCCAATCCCCCAGGTAGCGGGCCTAAGCAGGCAGGTGGACATCCCCCGAGGGCTCCCAAACTGTGAGAGGGTATAGGGCAGGCTGAGGGACCTCCCTCCCCGAGTGCACAAATTTTTGTGCACCAGGCCTCTAGTATAAGTATAATGGTTAATATCTACCTTATTGTCTTTTAACATTCTAAAATTTGGTCCAAAAACCTCAAAACAGAAAAAAAGAAGGGGTGGGGTGGGTGGGGAATAGATTTTGTACAACACTAGCTAAAATTGTTGGTCTTGATTTTTTTATTTTTATGGTGGTAAAATTAACTGAGATTCTTAGAATCCATCTCAGGTCAACAAATAGCAATAATCAGACAACTGGATTTATTCTTCCTGCTTTTAACTGGGGGTGGCAGGTGGGGGGAGACAAATGATAACCAAAAAGAATTTCATTTTAAAAAAATATCTTTTGAGGGCCTGTGCTGTGGGGTGGGAGCAGGCAGGGAGTGGTCAATGAGGGAAAAAGGAGACATATGTAATACTTTCAACAATAAAGAATTTAAATAAAAATAAAAACTTTAAAAAAATCATCTTTTAGGGCATGTTCTCAGACTGGCACAGATGGAGCCCAATTCCTATGTATTCACATGCTGCCCAGTGAGACCTAACATTTGGAAAGATGGCACCTCTGCCCTATAAATCACATGCCATGTAACACTTGTTTGTGCACCACGCAGAATTTGTTAAGGAATGAGGATAGCTTGAAACACGGAGGTTTAACTTTTAGTTGGCCAGAGAATTCAATTAACCAGAGAATCCCCTTTGTTGAAAATACAGTACTTTCCCCAACCCTCCTTAATATATCGTAGTTTCAGTATCTGATGGGAGGGAGGAGTAGGGGGCTCTTAGTAGGGATGGAGAGAGGTCATCCTCTGTAATGATACACTCTTGAATGGAACGGAGTAACCAAGTGTTTCTCATACAATCAAATATATCAGTCACCTTGATGAGTTTGGAGTCAACATAATAAAAACAGAATAGTTTCAGACAAAAAGAGTAGCTTCCTGCCCGTCTGAGTAGTGGGTCTCATCAGGAGGCAGAAAGATGTACAAAAGTCTTTTTGTAACCATGATCCTTTGATCCTTTATTTTTATAGGAGATAAGACAGTAATTTTTCCACTGACCCACAGAAAGATTCCTAAGCGAAGCCCAGAAACCACCCTGGATTACAGTGAATTTACAAAGCTGGCAGAAAGCATATATAAGAAATATGAAAGAAATCACTTTATTGTAGATATAGCTTTCCATTAAAAAATCACTTAACCAAATATTTTCTATCCTACGTCCTTATGAAGTGTGAGGGAGAGATATTGTATTTTTTCATTGATGGGGAGTACGGGGGTGTGTCTACCTGGCCTGCTCAGCTGGGATCAGAGACGGGTCAGAGGAGGAACTTCAGGGTCCGGTGCTGCTCCGCACCACCTCTCCTCCACTCACTTAACTCAACTTTCATTAACCATCTATCCTTAGTAATGTGGCCTCAAACTATTTTCTGTTTGAAGTCCCATCCCAACCTCATCCCAACTATAAATAATGGCCTCCTGGTCAAGAAAAACTGTTATTGAAAAGATGATTTCTTGGTCACAAAAAAATGAGTAGCCACTTTTGGTAAAAAATAAATAAATAAATATGTAAAAACAAGTAATTTCACTGTAAAAGTAGACTCCCTACTTGAAGGGAGGGAGATAAGAAAGAAGGGCAGCTGTGGAATTTTCATGGACTTTTTCACGTGCAGGTATCTTCCTTTTTCGAGGCAAGTAGCCCTTTGTGTGTCTCAGAACATCCACTGGATTTTACCGACTTTCTCAGTGGGAGTTTTTGAGATGTGGGAGAGAAAGAGACTTACTGACCTTTAAAAAGCGGCTGATCCATTTGAAGTCTCTACTGTCGACTTTGCAGTTGCTTCAATATTTCAGTGGAGGTTTTTAATAGGAACGAGGTTCAGGAGCCACACATTTTCCTTCTGCTTGACCATTGGGAATTACCATATTTGACCATGTGGGAGGTATTATACATGCTCTTTAGTGTCCCTTTACTACCGGGCAATCAAATAATCGAGCTCGTTTTGAGGAGGGCAAAAAATGGTAGCAGTGTAGGAACTAGTTGATGTGAAATAAAAGAGCCAGTGAAAAATTAATTTTCCTGCAGAGTTGAAATAGACAAGTGAGTCTGTGGACTCAGGGCCTGTTAGGATGCACACGTGGCTGGCTTTCATTTTCGAAGGGACAGATGAAAGGCAATGTTGGGATAAAGGTTGTTCATGTCCTCTTGGCTAGGATAAACTTCCCATATTGGAAAATTCTGAAAAATAAAACAAAACTGTCTTCCTTTTAAGGTTACTTCTAGTGTGCTGCTTTCAATGAAATAACAAAGGACTTCCGTGGTGGCCCAGAAGTGAAAATGGGACAGCGAGAAGGAGCTGTTCATGACAGGGGCCTCCTTGCCCTCCCGGCCATCTGGAGAAGGACCCCTTGAGGATTCCAGGTGACCTATCCATTGCTTTTGAATAACTGCAAAGAATACATCAGGGGAAAAAACCACCTTAAAAAATAACTAGATCTAGGGTGGTGGGAGGTTGTAATCATTCAGGGAGATATGATCAGAGCTTTGCCCAAAGAACAGAGACGAAGGGAAATAGAAAATTGCAGGAAGGTACAGTTGGCAATATTTGAAAAGAGATGAAAATGAAGAGTGAAGAAGTGTGGAAGAGATAACATTAATTTGGGGATTTTAAAATTTTTTATTTGAAAGTCTACGATTCGACAGCATTGTCCAGTGTGATGGGTAAACAAAGATAAATTTGGTGCTTATTAGCAATTACTAAAGGCCTGGTGCATGAAATTCGTGCATGGGGTGGGGGTCCCTCAGCCCGGCCTGCACCCTCTTCAATCCGGGACCCCTTGAAGGATGTCCTAAACCAGCAGTCAGACATCCCTCTTGCAATCCAGGACCACTAGCTCCTAACTGCTCGCCTGCCTGCCTGCCTGATTGCCCCTAACCACCTCTGCCTGCAGGCTTGATGCCTCTAACTGCTCCCCTGCTGGCCTGATCGCCCGCTAACTGCCCTCCCCTGCTGGCCTGATTACCTGCTAACTGCCCTCCCCTGCCAGCCAGATTGCCCCCTCACTGCCCTCCCCTGCTGGCCTGATTGCCTCTAACCACCTCTGCCTCTGCCCTGCTACCGTGGCTTTGTCCGGTCTAATTAACATATTACCTTTTTATTAGTATAGACTAGAGGCCTGATGCTCGAAAATTCGTGCTCTCAGGGGTCCCTCAGCCTGGTCTGCACCCTCTCACAGTCCAGGACCCCTCAGGGGATGTCCACCTACCAGCTTAGAGAGCAGGCCTAAGCTGGCAGTCAGACATCCCTCTGGCAGCCCAGGAGCCCTAGGGGGATGTCTGACTAACAGCTTAGCTGTCATGGAGGCGGGAGAGGCTTCCGCCACTGCTGCTGCACTGGCTAGCCATGAACCGGCTTCTGGCTGAGTGGTGCTCCCTCTGTAGAAGCGCACTGACCATCAGGGGGCAGCTCCTGTGTTGAACGTCTGCCCCCTGGTGGTCACTGCGCATCATAATGACCAGTCATTCCTGGTCGTTCCGCTGATTGGATCAATCATTGGATCAATGATTCACTTTGAGCCAGTCTGGGAAATAAAATGGTACATATCCATGAGCCAATGAGGACAAAAAGGTACCAGAAAGATCTATGTGTCATCTACATCTGTTTCTAGAGCTACTTGTGGTTCTTGCTAAGCAGCTTATTTGCAGTGCAAGAAGTAGGATATAAAGCCATACCAAGCCACAGATAGAATTAAGTAGTGTAGTCTATTTTGAAATGTTTCCCATATAATGTAGCCACAAAAAGCGTAGTGAAAAGGAATAGGTAAAGTATATTGATCAACCAAATGTTATTGAATGTATTGAGCCAGTGGCTAATTATATTAGAAGTAAGGGGGGAAAAAAACTTCAATGCATAAATGCCTTCTGAAAATTATATTATTTTGAGTTCAAGCTATTTTTTAAAAATCCAGTCTACTTTTATTCCATTGACAAGAAAGAGGATATCCCTCAACTTTGTTCACCCACTATTACATAAAGCTAGGAACTTTACATAATAAAAAAGTAAGGATGTGTAAGTTCTAGCAAATTTCTTAGCATAAAGTTAGTGTTTTATAAATGTGAATGTGTTGAATCTAAAATTGAGATTCTCACAGTTTGAATTTTATTGCTAAAATATTTTATCCTTTAGTTGAATTTGTATAATATATATTCCTCCCAATTGCCTGCATCCCTCTTCTACCTTTCTTAAAAGAATCATCTAGCGCAGCTGTGGGCAAACTACGGCCCGCGGGCCGGATCCGGCCCATTTGAAATGAATAAAACTAAAAAAAAAAAAAAAAGACCATACCCTTTTATGTAATGATGTTTACTTTGAATTTATATTAGTTCACACAAACACTCCATCCATGCTTTTGTTCCGGCCCTCCGGTCCAGTTTAAGAACCCATTGTGGCCCTCGAGTCAAAAAGTTTGCCCACCCCTGATCTAGCGTCATTGTTGCTATTTCCTCACTTTCTTCCATTCATATGGCCTTGCTCACCCATTTTCCACTCAAACTAACCTCCACTCAAATTCATTGCCAATTCAATGGCAGTTTCCACTCTCATTTCACCAGACCTCCCTGGAATATTTGACACCACTTTTTCTTTCCTGCATCTGTATCTACCTTTGGCTTCATGGACTTTTCTGTCTCCCAATTTCCCTCCAGTCTTTCTGAATTATATTTCATTAAATTAATAAGTAAAATATTGAATGACTATGCTCTCAGAGCCATGCAAATTACCTTATTGCACAAATTTTCCTTGAATTCCTCTGACAAACCATCAGTCTGCCCCTTTGCACATCCTGGATGGGACTGATGGTTTAATCAACTCAGGTGAGAGTTTGAAGTTGCACCTCAGGAATCAGCCCGATGTTGGAGAAGGAGGTGGGACTTACTACAAAACCTTTATTTAAGGAGCAAGTTTTGTTTAATATCTGAACATTCCCTCCTTAGTTCTGAACATGGTCACAGCTCCCTGTCATATCATGTCACAGAGGGGCTTGCAGTGGTCACTTTTGCTTCACAGTTATTTGCCTGGAGAATAACCTGACATCCCAGGAACTCCTCCACCTGGAGAAACATTTATCAGGGTCTTTGGTGGAGGTGACACTGTCTACATGTGTCTGAGACACTTGGCTGCCATCTCTCCAGGCTGGGTTCCCTCCTTCCAGGTGGAAAAGGTGCCAGAGATTCATATATGTAGGGCCTAGTTGGTGCTGATAAAAGGTCACTTACACCTATGTGATCCTGGATGAGTTACTTAACCTCTCTGTGCCTTACACTCCTCATCACAAGCATGACAATGCCTTGTCATAGGGCAGTGATTGCGAACCTCTGACACGCGAACTCATTTTTTTGGTTGATTTTTCTTTATTAAATGGCATTTAAATATATAAAATAAATATCAAAAATATAAATATTTGTTTTACTATGGTTGCAAATATCAAAAAATTTCTATATGTGACACTGCACCAGAGTTAAGTTAGCGTTTTTCAAAATGCTGACACGCCAAGCTCAAAAGGTTCACCATCACTGTCATAGGGTTATGGGTAGGACTAAGTTATATAAATTATTAAAGAGTATTGCACAGGCAAGATCCATAGTAAGTACATGTCAGCTGCTATAATTCCTATCTATATATATAAAAGCCCAGCGACCATTATTGCGGAATGACCAGAACGACCAATGTCTTTGACACCCACTGCAGCAGCCAACCAGCCTGATCACCCCCCCCCTCCCGCCCCCCACCAACCTCCTGCGGCCCTCCCCTGACCATCCCAGCCCCTCTCTGTGGCCATGCCCTGCCGGATCAGGCCCGCCCCCCACCTGCTGGTCAGGGACATAGGGAGCACTCGACTGAGCTGTGGGCACCCCTACAACAGGGAGACGCCTGCCAGGTATACAGAAGGTATACAGAAGGCGTCAGCGAGGAGTCTTCAGGGTTGTGTTCGCATCCTCATGCTGTTCCCCCGACCACCACAATGCCGAAGGAAGCCTGATTCAGGAAACCAGTGCTGATCACCCACATGGAGAAGCAGCGTGTGATAAACATCCTGTCCCACAGACGCCTGAATCCGCCTCAAGAGGAAGACGCTACAGACGTGGAGCTGGACGATCGGGACTGAGACAGAAAATCTGGGAAAGGCAGGGAAAAGGATGGCTGTGTTCTGCATTTGCTGCCCGACCCTGCTCCCCAGCCCCCTCCGTGTGCCAAGCGCCTGCATCGCCGTCCTTGGATGGAGGCCTGTGAGTGCATGAAGAACTGTGCCTGAGCCTGTGGCTGTGCTCGGCCTCCTGCCCTTCTGGATAAGCAGGAAACATATTTACATGCCAGAATCTAAAACCCTCTTTATCGGTAATAGCAAATAAGGCAAGACCCACATGTGTTTCTAAACAGGACTCTGTCCGGCTGCATGTGAACCCAGATTGAAGGTGTGTTCTCTGCTGAGGAGGCTGCAAAAGCTGCTCCTCCCTCGAATGCATGCAACCTAGAGGGTTAAAGGGAAAAGGAGATAAAAACAAAACAAAATAGCCACAAGCTCTGAAGCCGCTGCTGATGCTGTCAAATCCTCCGCGCAGTGGTGCTGTCAGAGCCCGTCCCCCGGCTCCCGGGGCTCAGATGGCCGAGCCGCTGACACCTGCCAGGTCGCCTGGCACCAGCCTCATCTACATGGCAACTTTCAACCTCCCGCCAGCTCCTGGAGGTGAGTGGGCTGCGGATGGAGGCTTCAGTGTTAAAGCAACCCTGTTGGTGCGGCACAGACACACGTGGGCTTTTTGAGGAGAGAGAACCCATAACGTCCCTTCACGAGCGTGTTTTCAACTGTCCTGAGGTCATGTTCCCAGCCTTGGGGACTCTCAAATAGGCCTCAAGATTCCACTTGCCCGATGCAAAGACCGACCCGGGCTTCACGGAAACCGAACCCTCGGCCCCAAGTGCCGAGTCCTTTCAAAAGGAAGGTCACCCTGGCTGCAGGTCCTTGCTCTTCCTCACTTTGAATATTTTTTTACCATGCCCTTCTCTACCCAGCAAAGCTCATTTAGAATTGAAGGCCAGATCAAGAGCTTCACAGACAAGAAAAAGCTGAAGGAGTTCATCACCCCAATTGGTATGTGTTTATTGGTCACTTGTTTTTTATTAGTTGTCATTTCACAGTCTTGCCTTATTTTTGTTAGTTAATGTTAAGAACTTTTTAAAAATTAAGGATATTAATTTTAAAATATTTTATAAATAATTTTTACATTTATTCTTTATTTTTTACTTTTGGTATTTTTTCTTATAAATAAAGGCTTTAAATTGTTACAATACTCAAATTGATCAATCCTTTGTGTGAGGATTTGAAAGAGCTCTCATACAGGCAAATGTTTGCATTAGCAAAGCCAGGATGTGTCATAATTAAATATCTGAAAACTAAAGATAAAGAAAAAAATTTGAAATCAGCCAGAGAAAAACAATATCTTACCTATAAGGGAAAGGTAATGCAAATGACATTGCATTTCTCACCAATAGAGAATAATAAACTGGCTAATATTTTTCAAGTGCTGAAATAAAACTGTCAATCCAGAATTCTATACTCATTGAAAATATCCTTCAAGAATGAAGGGAATTCAAGAAATTTCAGATGAAGAAAAACTGAATTTGTATTCAGAAGACCTACCTTAAAAGAATGGCTAAAGGAAATTCTCTAAGCAGAAAGGAAACAATTTTAAAAAATGGAGCACTGGAGAATCAGGAAGGCAGAAAGAATACAATAAGTTAAAATATGGGTGAATACAATGGGCTTTCCTTCTCCTGAGTTTTGTTTAATGGCTGAAACAAAAATCATACCAATTTTGAATGTTCCAAATATTTAAGCAATTATATTATAAATTGGGGAGGTTAAGAGGATGTAAAGAGAGGTAAAACTTATATACTTCGCTGAAACTGGTAAAATCACACTACAAGTACACTGTGATAAGTTATGTATATTTAAATGTAATATTTAGAGCAACCACTGAAAAAGCTATACAGAAAGATATACTCAAGAATATGATAGATAAATAAAAATGGAATCTAAAAATATGTTTAAGTAAACCACAGGAAAGCAGAAAAAAGAAAACCTGCCAACCAGCAAACAAACACAAGAATAAACAAAAAATAAATAAAGTGGCAGACTTAAGCCCTAACAGATCAATAATTGCATTAAATATAAATGATCTAAATATACAAATTAAAAGACTGGCAGAGTAAATATTTTTTAAAATATATTTTTATTGATTTCAGAGAGGAAAGGAGAGGGACAGAGAAGTAGAAACATCAGTGATGAGAGAGAATCATCGATTGGCCACCTTCTGTAGACCGCCTCATGGGGACTGAGTCTGCGACCAAGGCATGTGCCCTGACCGGGAATTGAACCGGTGACCTCCTGGTTCCTGGACCAATGCTCAACCACTGAGCCACACCTGGCTGGGCCAGGGTACATTTTTTAAAAATGACCCAACTATATGTTATCTGCAAAAAAAAATGTACTTCAAATATGATATGTACAGGTTGAAAGTAAAAGGATGGAAAGAAATGTATTGTGCAAGCATTGATCAAAGGAAAACAGAAGTAGCTATATTAATGTCGAAGCAAAGAATATTACTAGAGACAGAGAGGGGCATTAGATGATAGAAGGTCAGTCTACCGAGCAAACACCATAATGCTCAATGTTTATTCACCAAACAGAAAAGTTGTAAAATAAGTGAAGCAAAAAATGATAGAACTCTAAGGATAAATAAAAAATACACAATTATAGCTGTAGATTTCAACACCCTATGCTCAACAACTGATAGAACAAATAGACAGAAAATCATCAAGGATATAGAATAATGGAACAGTATCATCAATCAACAGGATCTAATCAACATGTATAGAACATTCTATCTGCCCAACAACAATACAGTATACATTCTTTTCAAGTGCTCTTGGAACCTATAACAAGTTAGATAAAATCATGGCTTTGAAACAAACCTTAACACTTTTAAAAGATTTGAAGATAAAGTGTGCCTTCTTTGACCACAATGGAATCAAACTAGAAATCAATAATAGAGTGATCATAGGAAATTTTATAGCACTAAGTGCATATATTAGAAAAGCAGAAAAGTCTCAAATTAATAAAATGAACTCACACCTTAAGAACTTAGGAAAAGAAGAGCAAAATAAGCCCAAAGAAAGCAGAAGGAAGGAAATAATAAAGGTAAGAATGGAAATCAATGAAAATAAAAAACAGAAAAACAATAGAAAAATCAATAAATGAGAAGAGCTGATTCTTTGAGAAGATCATCTCTAGCAAAACTGACAAAGAAAAAGAAGACACAGATTACAACGTCAAGAATGAAATAGTGGCTATCACTACAGACCCTGCAAATATCAAAGGATAAGGTGATACTAAGAACAACTCTGCATGCATATAATTTACAACTTAGATAAAATGGGCTGCTTCTGTGAAAAAACAAACTACCACAACTTATCCAATATGAAATAGGTAATTTGAATATCCCCATGCCTATGAAGGAAATTAAATTTGTAATTTTAAAACTCCCCAAAATGAAATATTCAGCTCCTGATGGCTTCCCAGTAAATTCTACAAAATGTATAAAGAAGAATTTACACCAATTATACATAATCTCTCTCAGAAAGTATAAGAAGTACTTTCTAATTAATTTTATGATACTAGAAGTACTCTGACATCAAAATAGACAAAATCAGTATAAAAAAACACCCACAGATCAGTATACATCATGAATATAGGTGCAAAAAATTCTTAAATTCTTAATATATAGAATTCATAATGTATAAAAATAATTATACAGAAAGATTAAGTGGTGTTTATTCCAGGGATGTAGGCTGGTTAATATCAGAAAATCAATGTAATCCACCTATGAACAGACAAAGAAGAAAAATCAGCCCTAGTTGGTTTGGCTCAGTGGATAGAATATGGGACTGCAGACTTAAGGGTCCCGGGTTTAATTCAGGTCAAGGGCACATGCCTGGGTTGTGGGCTCAATCACCAGTGTGGGGCATAAGGAGGCAGCTAATCAATGAAACTCTCTCATCGTTGATGATACTAACTTTCTCTCCCTCTCCCTTCCTCACTGAAATCAATAAAAATATATTGGGAAAAAAACCAAAAAGCAAAACCACATGGTCATACCAATTGATGTAGAAAAATCACTTGACAAAATCCACTTATTCATAGTAAAAACAACTGTCAGAAAAATAGAAACATGATGGAACTTCCTCAACTGATAGGGAATCCTATCTAATAAAAGAGAAACATGGTAATTAGCCGTACCTCTGCTACCCTTCCCATTGGCTAATCAGGGCGATATGCAAATTAATTGCCAGCCAAGATGGCGGTTGGCAGCCAGGCAGCTTGAAGCGAACATGAGGCTTGCTTGCTTCAGTGACGGAGGAAGCTAATGTTCCCCACCTGCCACTGCTGGTCTCTGAGCTTGCAGTTTGAAACATTGTTACAAATATAGAAGCTAAACAAAACCCCAGAAACCTGTTTTCAGCCAGCCGGGATCTCAGAGCTGGAGTTGAAACTGTTTCGATTATAGAACCCAAACAAACCAGATACCTGCTTTCAGCAGCCGAGGCCTAAGAGCTGGAGCCAAGCCTCAGAGCTAAAGCTGGCTCAGAATAAAAAAAAGAAAAAAAGAAAAAAAGGAGCGGTTGGGAGCTTCAGTCATCTGCCAGCCTGAAAACAGCCCTCAGCCCCTCACACAGGCTGGCCAGGCACCCAAGTGGGACCCCCACCCTGATCCAGGACACCCTTCAGGGCAAACCAGCCGGCACCCACCCGTGCACCAGGCCTCTATCCTATATAGTAAAAGGGTAATATGCCTCCCAGCACCGGGATCAGCAGAGCCGTGAGGCCTCCCGGCACCGGGATCAGCATGACAGTGGCCAGCACCCAAATGCCCTGATCGCCCTGCGGCTCTGTGTGTGACAGGGGGCGGGGCCACAACCTCCCTATCCGCCCTGCTCTGTTCGTGACAGGGGAAAGCTCCCCAACCCCCTGATCGCCCTGCGGCTCTGTGTGTGACAGGGTGCGGCGCCCCAACCCCCCTCCCCCCCCCACACGGGCCCCCTGTCTGTGTGTGACGGGGTGAGCCATAACCCTCCCCATCGGCCCTGCCCTGAGTGTGACCGGGTGCGGCGCCCCAACCCACTGACTCCCTTGTTCTGTGTGTGACAAGGGGGTGCCCCAACTCCCCTATTGGCCCCTCTCTGTAGTGACAGGGGTGGAGCTCACCACCCCCTGATCGGCCCTACTCTGTGCGTGACAGGGAGGAGGCTCCCACCCCAACCCCCCTGATGGGCCCTGCTCTGTGAGTGATGGGGGGCAGCGCCCCAACCTCCTGATTGGCCCTGCTCTGTGCATGACAGGGGGTGGCGCCGCAACCTCCCCATCGACCCTGCCTTGAGTGTGACAGGGGCCGGTGCCCCAACCCCCCAATCGGCCCTACCCTGAGCGTGACTGAGGGTGGCATCGCAACCTCCTGATCTGCCCTGCTCTGTGTATGACAGGGGGCGGTGCCCCAACTCCTGCTCTGAGCCTGACCAGGGGCTGCACCTAGGGATTGGGCCTGCCCTCTGCCACCCGGGAGCAGGCCTAAGCCAGCAGGTCATTATCTCCCGAGGGGTCCCAGACTGCGAGAGGGCACAGGCCGGGCTGAGGGACCCCCCTCCCCCCCCGAATGCACAAATTTTTGTGCACCGGGCCTCTAGTCTACACCAATAAAAGAGAAAGATGCAAATTGACCATACCTTTGCGATGCCCACCAGCCAATCAGGAGTGAGTATGCAAATTAACCCAAATAGCTGGGGGGATGCTGTGGGATGTTGGCTGGCTGCGGGGGGAGGGGAGGGGGAGGGCAGGCAGGGGCCACGGAAGGTTGGCCAGCCGGCCCCCCAGATTGGGGTTGATTGTGGGGCTGTCTGAGGGGAGGGGCCACAAGAGGTTGGCTGTGGGAGCACACTGACCACG
Organism: Myotis myotis; assembly: GCF_014108235.1. Taxonomy (NCBI): domain Eukaryota; kingdom Metazoa; phylum Chordata; class Mammalia; order Chiroptera; family Vespertilionidae; genus Myotis; species Myotis myotis. The sequence continues at coordinate 43,230,333 of NW_023416390.1, forward strand.
AGGGGGCAGCTCCTGCATTGAGCATCTGCTCCCTGGTGGTCAGTGCACGTCATAGCGACTGGTCAACCACTTGTTCCTGTCATTCAGTCATAATGGTCACTTAGACTTTATATATAGATTAGAGGCCCAGTGCATGAAATTTGCGCATGGGTGTGGTTCCTAGGCCTGGCCGTTGATCAAAGCGCAAGTGTCTGGTGTGGAAGGGCAGATCCCAGCTGACCTCCAGGCCCTGGGCCCCCCTCTGCCTGAGTCACAGAGCCTGAGTCCCCACGTGGAAATGCGGTGAACATGGCCAGATGCCGCAGACTGGGGTGCAGCATGGGCCTCTGGGCTGCCCAGCAGTGCCGCACAGAAGCCGGGTGGGCAGTGCGCTCTCTCCTGACTGGCCTTGTAGACCAGCTCCTGTGCAAACCCTCAGGGAGCCCGACCAGCCCCTGCGGTCCCAGTGGCTGTCACCCAGCTCAACTGGAAGAGGCCACATGGGTGTGGGTCGGGCTCCTCATGGATGCCTGGCACCTGAGCGCGGGGGGCTTCCTCAGCACACAAGCCCTGGTGTTCTGGGGGAGGGTAGTAGGGGGAGTGAGAGCAAGCTCAGCAGACACCCCGCATTTTCACTGCTCCTCTGTCCCCGTCACCCCTGCCCCCAGGTAGCTGGCGAGAGGTCATAGCCCCCCGCCCAGGCACCGTGGGAGGTTGGTTGCCACCACCCACCCCCAGTTCCCTGTCCCAGCCTGGGGCCCAGCCCGTATTGGGCCATCAAGGCCTGCCGGCCACTGTTTGTCATCTGTGGGGTGATCAAGTCCCCACTCACATCTGCCTTGGCCTGGAGCTGCCCCTCACCTGCTCCACCATCCTGCCGTGGTCCCACTCTTGTTGGGGCCCATCAGGGCCTGCAGTGCCTCGACTGCCACCCGCTGTCAGTGCCACATCACTGACACCTGCCATGTTCCATGCCACCCCCTGGTGGTCATCGCATGTCATAGCAAGTGGTTGAACTCTTAGTCGAACTCCTGGTCAAGGGGATAATTGCATATTAGGCTTTATTATTTAGGATTGTGAAAAATTGAATGCTTTTCCCCTAAGATTGGGAATAGGGTAAGGATGTTCTACTCTTACCACTCTTATTCAGCACAGCTCTACAACTTCTAGCCAGGGCAATAAGGCAAGAAAATAACTAAAAGCTATGCATGTCAGAAAGGAAGAAATAACACTGCCTCTATATGCAGATAACATGATTGTCTATGTAAGAAATCCCAAGGAATCTAAAAACAAAGCAAAGCCAAAAACACTACTAGAGCTAATAAGTGACTTTAGCAAGGTTGCAGAGTGCAAGATAAGTGCACACACACATACACACACACAAAATTGTGTTTCTATGTACTAATAGTGAACACGTGGATACTGAAATTAAAAACACAACACCCTTTACAATCACTTAAAAAACAACAACACCTAAGTGTAAGTTTGATGGAATGTGTACATGATTTTTATGCTGAGAACTATACAATGTTGATAAAAGAAATCAAAGCATAAACAAATGGGGAAACATACCTTGTATATGAATTGAAAGGTTCAACATAGTAAAGATGGTCAGTTCTTTCTAAGTTGATATATAGGTTTAGTACAATTCCTATCAAAATCCCAACAAGATTTTTTTGTAAATAGAGACAAGGCTATTCCAAAACTTCTAAAAAGGCAAATTAACTAAAATAGTTAAATCAACTTTGAAAAAGATTAATTGGAAAAATAATAATTTTAAGAACTATAACATAGTAATTAACACTTTATGTTATTGGCAAAAGCATAGAAAATGAAACAGAATGGACAGCTCAGAAATATGTTCAACTGATTTTTAAAGGAGCTGTAAATCCTATTCAATGGAGGGAGCATAGCCATTTCAACATATGCAATTGGACATTCACAGGCAAAACAAAAAAAAACAAAAAAGGACCTTGATCTAAGTCTCACATCTTATATGAAAATTAGCTCAAAATGGTCATGGACTCAAATGTGAAAGCTAAAATTTTTAGGAAAAAAAAAAACATAGAAAATCTTCAGGACTAAGGGCTACGCAAAGAGTTCTTTGACTTAACACCAAAAGAAAAAATAATAAATTGGACTTCAAATTAAAAAAAACTTCTCCAAGAAAGAGCCCGTTAAGAGAATTAAAAGACAAGTTACAGAGTGGGTAAAAGTATTTGACAATCGCATATTCAGCAAAGGACAAATATTTAGAATATATTTTAAAATTGTCAAAACTCAAACAAACAAAAAATATAATTAGAAAATGAGCAAACGCATGAAAAGACATTTCACCAAAATGACAACTAAGTGCATGAAAAGATGTTCATCACCATTAGTCATTAGGGAAATGCAAATGAAAACCACATGAGATGTTACTATACACCTATCAGAAAGGCTAAAATAAATTTAACAGTACCAAATGTTGGTGAAAATATGGAGAAACTGGATCACTCATACATTGCTGATGGAACTATAAAATGGGGACAGCCACTCTGGAATATAGTGTGACAGTTTCTTAAAACACTGAACATAAAACTACCATATGACCCAGCAACTGTACTCCTAAGCATTTACCCCAGATAGATGAAGGCTACATCTATACAAGAACTTGCGCATGAATGTTATAGCAGCTTTATTTGAAACTAGAGGCCTGGTGCACAAAATTCGTGCATGGGTAGGGTGCGTAGGCCTGGCTGGCAATCAGGGCCAATCTGTGGGGCAACCAGTGGGGCAATCGGGGGGCCCCCTCTGGCACCTGCCTTGGCAGGCCTGGCGCCACCTGCTCACCGGCCCCGCCCCCCACCGACGCCACCAGTTGCCTCCCTCTGCGGGGCAACCGGCAGGTGATCAGGGGGCCCCCGCTGGCACCCACCTTGGCTTGCCTGGGGCCTGTGGGCTGGGGGCAGCTCCTGCATTGAGCATCTGCCCCCTGGTGGTCAGTGCGCATCATAGCAACTGGCCGTTCTGCTGTTTGGTTGATTTGCATATTAGGCTTTTATTATATAGGATAATAAAAAACTGAAACAACCCAGATATCCTTCAGTGGGTGCATGGTTAAACAAACTGTGGGTTATAGTCATAACAAGGAAAAATCTCCAGGGAATTAAGCAGAGTGAAAATGGTTATATACTATATGATTCCATTTATATAACATTCTTGAAATGACAAAATTATAGAAATGAAGAAAACACTAAAGGCTTCCAAGGGTTAAAGAGGGGTACAGGTGGAAGGGTCATGGGTTTCACTATAAAAGGGCAACTTTTGGAATCATTGTGGTGATAGAAATGTTCTGTATTGTGACTATCAATGTCAAATGTCAATATCCTGTGATATTGCACTAAAGTTTTGCAAAATGTTGCTACTCTTTTACATGGAGCTCCCTGTACTATTTCATATACTAGTAACTCCGTGTGAATCTATAATTGTGGCAAAATTAAAATATAATTTTAAAACATTAAAACCAGATTTTAAAACAGTTTAATACTTTCACATTAATAATACATAAAAAATTAATTTGGGCCGTGTTACTAGTAACAGAGATAAAACAATTTCTGTTTTGATGGTATAAAATTCTTTTGACCCTAAATTTTTATTTAACTTACTATTTCTAATGCAGTAGATTTCTGAATATATTGGTTTTTTGCTTTTGCTTTTTATGCTTTATTTTTTTGTTTCTTCTGAGAAATCATGTCTGAAAAATCTAAAGATTTTTTAAAGTATAATGCAATACTTGAAAAAGACTCATGTTCCTTTTATAATTGAAATAACAATTGGCCTCTCTCTGCCCTAAGTTAAATCTGTGTTAAAGAATTAGGGAAAAGTGCTCATGGCTTGGAAAAGACTAAGTTCAGATAATTGTACTCTTGACCATAATGAACCTTAACATTTTTACAAAATACTTTTTTTCTTGAATACAGGAAACAAAAGACAGAAAACCCTGCTACAACACCCTTGCGCTGTCATGAATGGGGTTATGCTCTGAGTAAGTCACATCCCTGTGTACATCTCAGGACATAAGCTTCTTTATTCATCGAGGCCCCAGAGCTTTGCTTGTGACATTGCTAGTTTAAGTTCAATAACCAATAAGAACAGGACTAAACCCCAACTTTGTTCCATAGTGCCCCAGTTAGTGGGGCCAGCATAGTGGGCTGTAAGAGTACAGGCCTTGAGGCACAGGGTCTGGGTTCAACTCTGCCGCTCTCATTTATAAGCCGGATGGTATTGGGAAGGTCAACTGAACTTCCTGAGCTTAGAATTTTTTATTTGTAACAAAAGAATAATTATATATTTTATCCAGGATTATGAGAAATAGAGATAAAATATATAAATAGACCTGCTCATATTCCGAGCTCATTAAGTGGCCAGTCCTGCCATCATTGCTATTTGGGCTTCATATATGCTATATTCCTATTTATCTTTGACTTCTCTCTCCACTCAGATTGTGAGTGCCTGGAGGGCAGACCTGCCACCACTTCACCTTTGTAACCCTCACTCCCTCAGGAGAACGTCTTGTACTTAATAGGGGCTAAGTAAAAACAGTCGTTGACAGTCAAGATGATGCTATAAGTGGAACAATCGAAGGCAATAGATCAAGCTGAAGTTCCTTTAACACAGCTGTGCACAAGTTTTAGTGCATTGAAATGAACTAGGGAGCGCAGTAAAACAAATTTTGTTCTCCACCTCCTACCTGAGCGAATCTGACTCAGCCGCCCTAGCAATCTGCATTTTAGCAAGCTCCCTAAGTAATTATGACGCAGGTGGTCCATGTGCTGATCACATTTAGAGAAACCATGCTTTGGAAGATGTGCCTATGTCATGCTGAGTGTTAAGTTGTAAAGAGATGCCCATGTAATACATAAAGCGGCAACTGATGATCGTTTAAGTGAAAATTTGGTCTGCAGGGTCATTTCAAAACTCCACTTTATCACAGAGGTGCCAACAGATATTATAAAACTAATCAAAACTTACTTTTTAAAAGTTAATTAACATGTTTTATGCCCTAGGTATCGTAGCCAAAACTATATATGTACATGCTGTCTGTTTGGCTCCAACTTGCCGAGGGAAGAGAAAATAGAAATGGAATAAAATGCCCACCGGGCATTATACTGCAGATACACTTACCCCGCAGCAAAGCAGTCATTTACTGCAATGTATTATGCATACAGTCCACCCTCATTTGGCCCCCAAACCCGTCTCTTAGTGCGACATTTCCTTTCTCTAGCTGCTGCTATTTAGGACAAAGGCTTGGAACCAGGAACAAAATGATTGTACTTTCTAGGAGTGCTACTCTAAAGCACTTCTTTTTAATATCAGAAAGAAGTGATACAAAATTAAACAAATAAGAATTGGAGGCAAGAGTTATGTCCTCTTCCCATCTTAGGGACCATTTAGAGACATAGGGACCATTTAGAGACAATAAAATAAAAGTGATTTTGTTCTTCAGGAGAACAAGTAATATAGAAAAGAGTTGTTATTGCCTTCTAGTTTTCATCTAAAGATTTCAAAATATTGATTAAGAATAATGCCCATTTTCAGATGGGTAATATGAAAAAAATAGGGGAACATTTTCTTGCTCCACTATAAAACTGGAGGTAATGATTTTGATGTCTTCTCCATGCTTACATTACTTACAAAATGACTTCTATTAATATGTAAATTATGCAAAATAAAATGTAAAATCATTTTACTAAGAAATCACAGATCTGTAGTAGGCATTAGTATATTATATTTGTATTCTGGATTTCAGTGATAATTCAGTCATCCTTAACTCTGACATGGGTTCTACGGTGAAATGAACCGGCCCCTTTCTTAGGCCATCTCAAACATTTCCCATCCTGAGAATATATTAAAAAAAAAAAAATTGGACTTTGAAAAAAAAAAAACTATGTTCTTAGATCTTGATTCTACTCCAACTCTGCAATAATTACAGTAATTACAAAGATAAAGGGTAAAAGTCACAAAGTGCTGGCTGGGACATTCCAGAGCAGGAGAAAGCTTGGCGCCATTTTTATAGTTATGCCTGTTAAGATTTAATAGACGGAAAGTTTCATTAGTGAGCTGTGCTGCAATTAACTTCAAGGAGGTTCCAGACTACTGTATGTTGCTGTTACTGACAAAAAACTGTTTAGATTTTCCTCTTGAAAGAGTGTATTGGATTTTTAACACTTTGATTATAAAAACTAGTAAGAGGCACAATTTTAAAAAATTTAACATAGAGGGTGATTTTTTCTTATCATAGAATATACAGTAAAAACAGGCTTTTATTCTTCAGTGGGCGTGCCAATTGTGAGTTGTTTTGGGGGTGATTATTTATTATTATTATCATCATCATAATTCTAGACAGAATGAAGGTACAAATATTGAGTACTTATTTTCTCCATCTCTCCCGCTAGATCATAAAATCATGTCCTAATGGAATTGTGGCGATGTTGGAAACTATTGTTTGCCTAAGTCAAATATTTTCCTAACTCACGTACTCCACCTTTAATATAAAATGCTTGCTCTCAACTCTGACAAGTAGGCCAGTGCCAGAGAATAAAGACTAGGGAAGTAGCTGGTCAGATTCCGGTCAGACTTTTGGAGTTTTGAGTCTAGACCTTAGAGAACAGACTCCTCCTTACTGGAGGTTAAGCTGGTGCTCCCCTTCATATATGCAAATTACTGAAGGTCATCCAAGGTTATTCTCATGAAAATCACTGCCATGCTCTAGGTTTTGTATCCAGTAGATTTTCTCTACCTAACATGTTATTTAATTTCGCTGTCCTATCACGATATGGCTAAATTGCTGTGTTCCTCACTGTTATATTTTCTTGTATCATACAGCAGAATGCTTTGGCTCTCTTAAATGACTTGAAGGAGACCTGGATTTTATGACTTTTAAATCCTGTCTTGATACTTGTTTTTCCAGTTAAAACCCACCCACCCCCTTTTATTCTACATATGTTCCCATTAATAGGCTGCAGACGTTTTAGGTGTGGTCAGCATGTAACCATGATAAGCACTTTCAGAGGCATGTTAACTTTTTCAGACCATAAGGATACAGTTTTCAGACCATAAGGAATAGTAGTTTGACGAGCAGCCACGGAGAGCCTAAAAGACTAGAGTTTTAATTACATGGAATTATCCCTTAGACCAATATGTTTGCTGCTGTCCACACAGCACAAATGAATCCACTTCTACTTGAGTGCAAAGTCTGGAAGTGGGTGACCTATTGTTGTACCTTGTGTCATGTGGTAGCACACTGTTGCTGAATTGTAAGTGTTTGGGAGACTGTGGTCTGTCTATTGGACTAAACTTCTCCCTGAACTTGGAGTGTCCCCCAAGGGACCACCTCCCCTTCAGGACATGCTCCTCCATGAATTCTAGACCCTCGTTACTTTCCACTTTCCTTGTCCTTGAATTCAGCGGGCCTAGCCACACCATGTCCCAAAATGTAGCAAGTGTGTGAAGAATGGAAACGCTGTCATGGCAGGAAGTGATGCTCAGAGGTTCTGCTGTCCCCCAGGAGGTGACAGACCTGGATTCAAACCCTGGCCCAGGGGCCACATCAGGACACGTCCCCACCCCCTTTCACACACCACAGCTGGCTTCGATTCCGTCTGACATTTCAGAAAGGTAGATTCTGTTTCTTGGAAAACCTCTTTTGGTTTAGTTCTGAGAAAATCACTAATACGTGGATTAACGTTGGGTCAGAGTTTAAGAGAGCATTATGTTTATTTGGGTTTTATATATTTATGGTTGGTTTTAGTTTCTGCTCTTAAACACCAGCAGCAAATTCTTGGGGTGTGCGAAGCATTGCGTCACTTTCTTTATGTCTTCTTGCGACGGGGGTGGGGGGTGGGGGGGGGTGGGTTCTGACCACGCAGCTAGAAATCAGACAGCATTAAAGTCTCTTTGTCACGACTGCTTAAGCATTGACCTCAGGTGCGGGACGTTTGCATGATGTTATATATTTTTTAACTTCTCTGTTAATCAACTTGTTTGTTTATCAGTTCTCTCACAGGAGGGTAGTTAGAATTAATTAATCTTTAAAATGCAAGGAGGCTGTGTAACATTATCAGAACCGGTTTGTGTGTGTCAGATGGATAGCTGCACTTTGCATATTTAGCTATCTTTATTGGTCTGCATTCTCATTTGAAGAAACATTTAACTTTTTATAAGCAAGGACAGTATAATATACAATACTACTAAGCCTAATATTCAAGAATGTTTTCATACATGTCTTAGTATTAATTAGGGAGCAGTTCTTGTTTGACATGTTTACTTTTAATTCTTAATAGGTTTCCAAGTGGGGTAATGCAGTAAGTACCCAGAAAAACTAACAATTATCTAGTCTAAAGAGCTTTGGATTTCACTGTAAAATTAAAATTGTGGGGAAATTGTGTTTTCATTCTACTCATATTAACCTTTTCTTATCCATATTAGCTAAAGGTTAACTTGTTCTTGCCATTTTTATGAAGTGAGAAGCAGGAACTTTGTCTTTTTATGAAAGGAAGCAGAGGAGTGCCAAGCATTCATTAGAGATTGAAATTAGAAGCAACTGTGAGATTAAGTTAGAAGGTAGCTCATTGTACAAGTCCAATTTGGACTTCTGTGAGTGCTGATATTAGGAAGCGTGAACATACACGAAATTTACCTCCGTTCTCTGGCTGATGCCGGTGCATGTCGGGAGACACTGCTGTGCTGTGACTTTCTCTAAATGCATCTCCACAGGCGGGTGCCACCGCCCCCAGGCACCAGAGCTGGGGGATCTGTTTACACTGTAGCTCAATGACCAGGGAAGATTAATTCCCGTGTTTGTTTGTTTTCTGTTCATCTCCTCCCTCCCCACCCCCAGATTTACCACTGTGTTACCAAGTAGCTAACTCAGTGTCTTTCTCTGCCTCACACAATTGAACAATACAGCCAAAGGAAGTATTATCAGTGTCTTCGCAAATGGCAGAGTGGAAAAGGATTGTTAGGTTTCCAGGTCTCATTTAGAGTAGCTCCCAGAGTGGGAGCGTCTGAAGGGGGAAAAGCAGGAGTGGCTGGCTGTCTGGGAGTAGATGGGAGAGTCAGCTCCGGCAACAGCAAAACTTCCCATAATGGACCTTCTCCCAGGAATCTGAGGAAACAAAAATGGGGAATAACTCCTGTTTATTACATTTTTAAAAAGTAGATTGGAAACATTTTTTCACCTCCCTAAAGAGAAAAAGAGAACCCCAGTCTTTTAAAACACTAGTCTCCAGTCAGTGGGGCGAACCTTCCTTTAGAATTCATCCCGTAATTTCTAAATGAGTGAACAGACATAAAAAAAGTATTATGCCACTTTATGCTGAATTAACCTCACTATGTACCGCTAAAGATCTACCTCTGGAGACACATCATAAAAGCCAAACACTTTTACCACCATGGCAGTATTAAAAAGTATTTCATATTTTACTATTAGGGTGTAAAATTACTAATCAAGGGTGGGAAATGACCAGAAGAAAACATGAGAAAAAGAGACTCATTGAAACACGCTGAAATATTACCAAGTTTTCATTGAATGCTTTCACTTGTGCTTTCCCCTCATCTTTTAGGGCAGCACCTTAAAAATAAAAGGCAATCTGTTTAGAATAATAGAAGAACCACAGTAAATAACTGTTGCTAATAAACAAATCCTATTTTGTCCAATAGGATCATCAGGCAGAAGAGCTTTCTGAATGCATCATTGATTTCCATGAAGGCCAACTTCTTTTAGGTTGTGGACCCCCTTCTACATTGCAGGATTGCTTCTCTCAGGCCAACGCAAAAATCACCACCCCAGGATTGAGGGAATGATTATGTTGCTTCTGGAAGGAGGGTGGCGAATTGATGTCTAGTGTTTAGTAAATAGAATGAAGGTTACTTTTTTTGAATTAAAAAACCCAAACATGCCATATATTTGGTAAGCTCTAATCTTCCTGAGAGAGTTCCACAGGGCCTGGGACCCTGCAGTGTTTCCCTAGAATGTACATTAAGAACCACTCTTCTCAGCTAGAGCGCGTTGCATTTTGAGTTCCATCGTGCTGTGTCTTAGCGAGGCGTTGAGCTCCTTTAATTTCCCCCTCCTCCTATGCTCTATTTCTTCTACGTGGCAAGGAAGCATTGGGACACTTAGGTGATCAGGTGGGGACCCTTTCCTTCTCATGAAAGGAGTACAGGGTCTGAAGTCCGACGGCATGCATTCAAATCTCAATTCTACCATTTACAATGCCTCAGTTTTCTCATCTGTAAAGTGGGAACAATAATGGTTTCTACCATGGAGGGATTAAATAAATTAACAAATGCAATGGATTTAGAACAGTGCCTGGCACAAATTAACTACCAAAGGGATGCTGTTATTACTGTGTAATTATTACTATCTTTCAAAGGTTGCCTCCTCTCTGAGCTTTCCTGGTTCTGCTAGGCAGAGTGCATAATCCCAGTAGAGCATTTGGGTTTGTATTAACAGGTGTGTGTTTTCCTATTTATTTCCTCACTAGACTGTAAATCCCTTAAGGTAGGGACTGGAGAATGGTGTTTTATTGGTGTATTCCTAATACTAGCACAGTTCCTGGCATTAAGTAGGTGTCCAGTGTCATGAATGAATGCATGCATGCATACATGAATGCATGGATGAATGAATATTTCACTTGTTGTCTCCCAATATGCATTCTCTCTTTCTTTCTTTAGCAATAGAGCCTCAAAATTTTAGTGAGCATATGGCTGTCCAGCTAATGACCATGTTTTCTAGCCTCCCTTTCAGCTAGGTGTGGCCATGTGATTAAGTCCTGGCCAATGGATGGAAGTGTGGTGTTCCATTTATGGATTATGCCCTTAAAGGATAGAGGTATGTCCTCCTTTCTCCCTCCTCCTCCTACCACTGGCTAGAATGGATGTGGAGGTGAGATCTGGAGTAGCCATTAGAGCAGCGGTGGGCAAACTTTTTGACTCGAGAGCCACAATGGGTTCTTAAACTGGACCGGAGGGCTGGAACAAAAGCATGGATGGAGTGTTTGTGTGAACTAATATAAATTCAAAGTAAACATCATTACATAAAAGGGTATGGTCTTTTTTTTTTTTTAGTTTTATTCATTTCAAACGGGCCGGATCTGGCCCGCGGGCCGTAGTTTGCCCACAGCTGCATTAGAGACAATGAGATGGAAAGCACTTGTCTCACATGGAATTTGTTGAGGATGACTTAGCAACAATCTAACAATTCCTGGGTTCCTAATGATATTGAGCTGCTGTACCAACCCTGGATGGTTTCTATTCAAATTTCTCTCTTGTTTGGGGCACTGTTTTGCTGTTGTTTATTTGTTTTGCTGGTAGCTGGGTCGTTGTTTCACCAGCTGAGTCTGTTTACTAATACACTGCCTACAGAGCTAATATTTACTGGATCCCTGCCCCTTAGTAATTTTCTTATGCAGATAAAATTGATAAAAATAGATGTGAATTAGATTATCACAGCTGATTAGAATGAGCAAGTGTGTGAATTAAAGATGGCAACAAAGGCTTTAGTGTAACTATTTTAAAAAATCATTTAAACATTATTATCACTCTATCCCCAGTTGCCTAGTAGTTGCTCTGACCGGTCTTGGTAGAAGAGGGATGGAAGGTGTGACAAAACCTGGGGTTACAGGACTGAGTGCATGGAGCAGTGCTTATCCCAGGAAGAGTTTCTATTCAAACCTCATTTGGTTAAGCAGGAGGGACAGAGTTTTTGGTGGGGCAACTCTCCTCACCTCAGCACTGTACTTGCTCTGAATAACAAGGTCAACAGGGAGAGAGTAGCTGCTTTTCATCATCCTATATAATAAAAGCCTAATATGCAAATTGACTGGACAGCGGAACAACCAGCAGAACGACCGGTCGCTATGACATGCACTGACCACCAGGGGGCAGACGCTCAATGCAGGAGCTGCCCCCAGCCCGCAGGTCCTGACCAGCAGCAGCAGTGGGGGGAGAGGGGGCCAGCGAGCGGGCTACACCAGGCCAGCCAAAGCAGGGGACAGTGCAGGCTGATCACCCTGCCAGTTGCCCTGCAGATTGGCTCTGATTGCCAACCAGGCCTAGGGACCCTAACCCTACACGAATTTTGTGCACCAGGCCTCCAGTCTCTTATATTTGTAATGGACTCCTTTTTAAACTTCTAGGCAAGAGGTACTAAACAGCAAACTGTTGGGGCCTCTGGATCAGGGATTCGGACTTGATGTGTGGTTACCAGTTTTCAAGTGCTGACAAAAATTTACCAAGAGATTTACCATGATGATGTTGCACAGGTTTTTATTGTAAAGGAAAATCATTCGGGGGAAAATTAAAAGGTATAGTAACCGCTTGACAATTATTTGCAGGAAAGTATAAAAATAGTGATAAAACATGAATATGCAGATACACATAGATATACTTTTAAAAAATGTTATTAACATATGCATGTAGGAACCTGTCTAGAGCATAAGAGTGCAGCCTTATGTACATTTATTATGTTATTATGTATATAAGTATACATAATTTTTCATTTTCATGAGAGCTAAACACATCTATTTTACCAGCATGCAAATAAAAAATATGCAACATATGTTTTTAATATCTGGAGCTATATGGTAAAATGCTGAAATAATATTTCTCATGAAAAACAAACATTTTCTCCAGGGTTTCTATAATTTTACATTTGTAAGTTGGAACTAAGAGGAACTCATATTTTCAGATGCCTAAATATTTCAGCTCAAAGTTTTAACAGAAATATACAAGAGGAATAGTACAACTGTGTCCATAGGTCATGAGAAGCCAGAGTAATTTATCTCAGCCACCTTGGCAACTGTCTCTTTGTCAGTTTCACATACGTTCTCTCTCTCTCTTCAGGCAAATTTCTTAACCTTAACCTCTCAAGGCCTCAGTTTTCACAACTGTGGGTTGGGAATAATAGCTGTGTAAAGGATTTGTGCTGATTAAGTTAGATAATCTGTAGAAAGAGGTTTACATGATGTTTGCGTGTAGGAAGACATCAATAAACGATGTTTTGTTATTATTATTAATGCCAATATCATCTAATGCCATAGCCTCTGGGTTTGGGAAAGCTACAGAAATAGCTACATAATTGTATTGAACTATATGTTTCCCCCACCCCTCTGGAGGATGGCAGAGGCCCGAAGTCAAATGGCCAAATTTATGTCCTTGACAGATGAAATGTGGCTGCTCTGGCAAGAGGAGGTGAGAGAGGTACGCTTTACACGCGGGCTTCTGGTTCGGACTGTTTTTAACTGATGAGTTATCATGTTGGAATCGGTGTAACCTGAAGAGAATATTTCCAAATGGTCTTAAAGGAATGTCATGTAGCATTTATTAGAGTCACTGCAACAGGGACGCTTCCCACTTGCTTTGATTTAGTGACATTACTTCTGGTTAAAAGCCGTAGGTAAGGCCACACACAGTGGCTGGCGATTCGGATAATTAGAAGGAATGGCAGAGGCCTGTCTCTTTACGAGGAAGTTAGCAGTGACATGCAATTAAAACGAACCATGGGGGGAGCCGTGTAGCTGGAAGGATTGGGTGAACTCAAACAATATTTACAGGATTCCCTCTCCCGCAAAGGATTTCTGCCTGCTTATTTTGAATAAATTATTCCAGAGAGATAACTATACTAGTTTACAAAAAAAAAAAAGCAGAACAAAAGACACAATGTAACTCGCTCCATCGTTATTTTCTTCATGATTTTCTGTACTCCCCCGGCCAGCTGGAAAAGCTGTTTATCTATCCACTGGAATCCTGATGAGGCATCTGAGCCGTAAATGATCATACATTCATTGGCGTGCTGTTTTCTGCTTTAAAGGATGCTTTCACATCCATTACCTATTATAATCTCTGCAACTGTATAAGGCAGTGGTTCTCAACCTTCGGGGGTCCTCAAACTATGGCCCGCGGGCCACATGCAAATACAAATATTGTATTTATTCCCGTTTTGGTTTTTTTACTTCAAAATAAGATATGTGCAGTGTGCATAGGAATTTGTTCATAGTTTTTTTTCAAACTATAGTCCGGCCCTCCAACGGTCTGAGGGACAGTGAACTGGCCCCCTGTTTAAAAGGTTTGAGGACCCCTCTGGCCCTTTAAATACAGTTCCTCATGTTGTGACCCAACCATAAAATTATTTTCGTTGCTACTTCATAACTGTAATGTTGCTACTGTTATGAATTGTAATGTAAATATCTGATATGCAGGATGGTCTTAGGTGACCCCTGTGAAAGGGTTGTTCGACCGCCAAAGGGGTCGCGGCCCACAGGCTGAGAACCGCTGGTACAAGGCCAGTGAGGAGTCATTATAATGTCCATTTCAAATGTAAAGAAATGGGAGCTGAGCTGGGAGAAGGGAGGTGCATGGTTCACTTACGGTAGAAGCAGGATTAAAACCTGAGGCACATGACTCACAGCGCAGTGCTCTTTCCAACACAGGACCGTCTTCTCAAGCATAAATGTGCATTCTTGCTTTCTGAGCTTTTCAAGAACGTGGTTTTCTTTCTCTCCCTGAGACACGGCGGTGGTCAGAGTACCTCGGAGAATAAACTGAAAGCTCTAGATCTTGTCTTCAGAATAATGCACAGAAGAACACACATGTAAAAACTTGCATCACCGTCAGGCCACCTCCTTCTAAATCTGTACGGGGAATGGTTTAGGGCGTGGGGAATAGACTAGGGGTATGGGGGCGCCTGGCGTTCTCAGGGAGGAAGAGTGAAGTAGAAGCCACAGTACCGTGAAGGTTTACTCAGCCCTTGCTCGGCACTAGGTGTTGCAAAGCTCGCAGCATGTTAGTTCAAATCGCACAACAACCTTCAGCGGTAAGTGTTACTGTTGGATGCGTTTTACAGAGGAGGACACTCAGAACACTACCAGAATTCAAAGCCTGATGGGCACTTTTTACCACGATGCAGCACAGCCTCCTAAAGCGATAACTATGTGTCAGCTAGGGCTGTTTCCCTAGCAGCCGGCCCATGCCTGTGTGTGGTGGTGTGGCCAGGAAGTGGGGAAGGGAGTTTATAGAAGCCTCTCAGCAGCAAGGGTTCCTTGGGGAAAGCCTTTTCTGGGAGTGATGGGTTGGAACTGTTAATGGCAGCAGAAATGTGAAGTGTGAAAACTGTTGAGATACAGGGATAGCAAAGAACAGGGCAGCATCCATTGGGTGGTCTGTTTCTCTTGGGATGTGTGTTAGATGTCCAGCTGTTGCATTAATTTTTATAGATTCCACGCTACATTCTCTGGCTAACTTGGCAAATGATTCATGACGTTACTGGAGTGGGGTGAGTAAACTGCTCCCAAGCAGAGCTGGGGCTACGGGAAGGGAAAAGGCAAGTCCTGCATTTGGGGTTTCCTGAGCCATAAATAACGGCCGTGTTGCCATTCCCAACAATATGCTTCTGTCGTTAATTAACTTTTATGGAAAGCTATGGTGTTCATGACTTTGGCCTCTCCCCACTCTTGATCGATGTGGTGTTATGTGGTGTAGACAGCAGTGCTCACAGGTGGGATTTGTCTAATGGGGGATTCTGAGTGAGCTAATGCGAAGTGCCTGCTAATATACGGCATGCCACTCACTGCCTTGGGGGAGCAGGGGCTGGGGGAGCAGTGATGATACCCTTCCTGTTCCTGCTGATGGTTTTCCCAGCACCTACACATGAGATCGGAATAGTCAGTTGTTTGGTTAAATTTTAGGAGTGAGCTTTTTCTGGTGATGACGAGAGTACCGAGTGGCCCCCTAAGATCCAGTGATGTGGTGCTCTATGGTTGGGAGAGGGAATGACGAAGGTGGAAGGACCTTCTAGATCAAATGCCCCCCCCCCCCCCTGTTCATCAGGGCCAGACAGGGAGATCCAAGCCCAGCCTTTGGAGATGGCCCACCTCAGTTTAATGATCCTGCTAGAAAACTATTCTTCACCTTTGACCTAAAGTCTTTCTGCTTGGTTTCCAGACAGTGGCTTTGTAGACATTAGCGCCTATCAGACTCACCTTGGGGCGAGTTAAAACACAGATTGCTGAGTCCCGCCCTCAGAGTCCACCCCCTCGCTTTACTGAGATATTATTGACATATAGCATATGTAAGTTTAATGTGTATGATGTGATAATTTGATACACATATATATTGTAAAATTATTGCCACAATGAGGTTAGTTAACAGCTCCATCCCCTCACATAATTACAATTTATTTTTGTGTGGTGATAGCATTTAAGATTTACTCTCTTGACAACTTGAAAGTCTATAATACAGTATTGTTTTTTAAAAATATATATTTTATTGATTTTTTTACAGAGAGGAAGGGAGAGGGATAGAGAGTTAGAAACATCGATGAGAGAGAAACATCCATCAGCTGCCTCCTGCACACTCCCTACTGGGGATGTGCCCACAACCAAGGTACATGCCCTTGACTGGAATCAAACCTGGGACCTCTCAATCCGCAGGCCAACGCTCTATCCACTGAGCCAAATCGGTCAGGGCCTATAATACAGTATTGTTAATTAGACCCCTAATCTGTGCATTAGACCCCTAATCTTATTTACAGCCAGGAATTTGTACCCTTTGATTAAAATCTCCCCATCCCACCTCCTATCCCCCACCCCCAGTCCTGGCAACCTCCATTCTATTGTTTTTATTACTTCAGCTTAAAAAGTATATTCTATGTGTAAGTGAGAGCACATGATATTTGACTTTCTCTAACATATCTCCTTTGGCATAATGCCCTCAATGTCCATCCATGTTATTGCAAATGGCAGGATTTCTTTCTTTTTTTTAATGGCTGAATAATATTTTATTGAGTGTCTATATATATGCTACATCTTCAGAGTTTCTGATTCTAGAGGGGGCCTGAGAATTTGCATTTGCAATAAGGTGATATTGTTGCTATTTCAGAGCCAAACTTTGGAAATTACTGTTCTAGACTGTAATTGCAAAGAGTGTAGGTAATACCATGGGTTTTGGAATCAGACAGCCCTGGATCTGAATCCTGCTCTACTACTGTGAAACTGTAAAGAAGTTGCCAAGTCTTGCTCACTGCAGAAAGGGGAGTGCAGATGTCTTGGCTGTTTTGTTTTGTTTTGGTCTATTGAGTAAGGATTAAATGAACTGATCTATGTAAAGTGTTTAGCGCACACAGTGTCAGTCAGGTACATAGAAGTGACTTTGTAGATGTGAGCTCCTGGTATTGATACAGTCTGCCTCTTAGAGCTACATGACCAGAACTGGTGGCCCAACTGTTAATACGGAGATGCCTACTTAGGGGAGTCTTTTAGAAAGTTAAGAAGGTCAGAGAAAATGCAGATTGGAAGAATTGGAAAAACAGAGGCAATGTACCATATTCAAGACTTTCTGATATGCTAGGAAATAGGAAAAACAAGCAAAGAAATTGATTTTGTGTCAAACAGTGGATAGTCACTTCCCAAGGAGATGCAGTCTGAAAGTGGGTAGAAATAGAAATCCTAAACTGGGCATTGGGACTGTTAGAATTTAACATGTAATTCCAACAAGTATATGCAGAATTTGAGTGAAGATTTTTTCTAAATGGCTCTGTAAGTGAAAGGATGAGAATATGTAAAGCAGGATACAGTGGAAGGTACAAAGAGAGTGTTCCTGGGCCATTTATGAAACAAATAACACATCATCCTAAGCCCAAATTATTCCTGTCTTTATCTTATTTCTGACTTTCCGTGGGCTCTTTACTCAGTGAGTGACCTAGAGCTTTCCATCTCCTCAAGCTGCACATCAGGCAAAACAACTTCCCAAGAAAGAATTTACAAAAATCAGTTGTTCTCACAGCATAAAATTATAGCGCAAATTATAACTATTCCCCAGGACAGTATCTCCCAAGCAGTGTTTCTTGGGACTATAAGTAGGTGGTCTGTTAGAGAAAGCATTCTTGTTGAAACATATTTGCATATTAAAGAATCTGAAAAGCGCCAAAGTTAAAAAAAAAAAAAAAGAAGAAAAGGAAATGGTAGCTGTTCACTTTTGGTTAATATAGTTGAGATTTTTCTCTTTTTTCTATATTTTTAATATTTTTCTATAGCAAATTAGCAGGTCTTACTTTTACAATAAAATACAAATCAAAGTATCCTATATAATAAAAGGGTAATATGCAGATAGACTGAACAGCGGAAGACCCGTGGCCCCTAGCCCGGGCCAGCCCCACCCCGATTGGTCCCCCGCCCCAGCCTGCCCTTGGGGGTGGGCCGGCTGGACCCTACCAGTGCACGAATTCATGCACTGGGCCACTAGTATTAGAATAAAAAAGAATATAATTTAGGCCAGCAAATGTCACTTCTAGTCTTCTTTCCTCTCCACTCCACCTGTTATGGACTGAATGTACATCCCCCTCTGACCCCTCCAACCACCCCCCAAGCCAAATCCATATGCTAAAACCCTACCTTCAATGTGTTGGTATTTGGAGGTGGGGCCTTTGGAGGTGGTGATTAAGTTTAGATGAGGTCACGAGGGTGGCATTCCCATGATGGGATTAGTGTTCTTTAAGAAGAGGACGAGAGATCAGAGCTTTCTCTTTCTCTATCCTGTGAAAATACACACCTGGAAGTGGATCCTCACCATTTACCAAATCTGCTTGAATCTTGATCTTGGACTTGTTAGCCTCCAGAACTGTGAGAAGTGAATCTCAGTGATTTGAGCCATCCATTTTGTGGTATTGTGTTATAGCAGTTTAAATTGACTAAGACACTACTCCTTCCTCACTTCTATGGAAGAAGTAAGGATGTCATGATACCAGTTTCTAAAACAACAAGTTCTTTGCACAGTATTCTTTTTGAAAGAATACTGAATGTGGATAGTCTGTATAATGGTTGCATGCCTAAGATATTTGCCATATTGGAAGCCTCCTTTATCCCAGTTAAAGACAAAAATCTACAAGGCATCCTGGGCTATTAATTACTCAACATAATTAGTCTAAAGAAGTGAGTCAGTCAAATCCTGGGACATCAAAACCTTCCAGGGGGCATGGGCACCACAGAATTTGGGGACTGCATGCAACTACACTCATCTAAGCTTAAGCACAGGTGGATGTTCAAGGGCATCAGTACTATACTGATAGGCAACAACTCAGGGAACAGGCTCTTCCTAAGAAAGGAGATAAAGAAGATCTTCTCCTAAGATTGATTTCATTACACACTGTAAGGACATAACCAATATTGTTTGGAAATCTTGACTCCATTCCTAGGAAGTGTTGATAATTTTTCAGTTGGGCTATGGTGTTGCTCTATATATCCTTCTTAAGGAGGGAACTTTTGGAGTCTCTGGTATTGTGAGGGTAGCCAAGAATCCAACACTATCGGGTGAAATGCCTTTGGAAAGAAACTGAAGTCTGTGTTAAAAATTAGGTTAGAAAGCAATATCGTTTGACATTCTAGGCTGTGAGGTCCAATAACAGGTGGTAATTTTTTTTCTGATTGGCAATGAAGAAGCTCAACAATGCTTGTCTCTCTTTGGTGGACGTGAAATACAATACTAATTGGGTATCACCCAGGCCAGCAAAGTCAATTGGATTTCTGTCTCTATTGGGCATTGAGGCTCACACTTTGATCTTATGAGGAGTGCCACTTCCAGGCAATATCAGGTCATCTGGGCTTTTCCCAGCCTGGCTTTGCAGGCAGACAAATTCAAATTCATGGGAAAGCTGGGAACAGGAGTTTTGGCCTATCTAGGACGTTGATGAGTTAATGACAAGAATTGGTAAGTGTTATTTTGGTAAAATAAATTTCTTACTGGAAAAAAATATTGACTTCTTTGCTAAGCAATTTGAGAACTGAAATAAAAATCCAAAATTCTTATTTTTTAAGCAGTCAGTTCTTGAGCATAACACTGCCTAATCTCCCTTTACCAAAGAGGAGAACAAGGGGATGACAGGAAAATGAGAGCTGGACAGAGGCCCACACTGTTAGGAACTGTACATTTTACAATTGTAAAAGGAAACATTGAACACACTGCACGGTCCACCCCCACATACCTGGCCCGCAGCCGCAGTGGGATCCGAGACTTAGCAAAGTGCATGCTGAGTTCCTGGCATCGGTGCCTGAAGCATGTCTCGGTGAGGCGGGCACACTCGTTTCTGGCTGCGAATTGTTCTGTGAGAGAAAGCTCGAGTCCTCATGCACAAGACATGTCATGGCAGTAATAATAGCACTTACTCACATTTACATTTATACGTCTGGTCTTTTCTCGATCTGTTTCTCAGACAGAAAACTCAAACACCAAGCTGTCTGGTTTAAAACCAGACACATGGCAACTGTATTTACTAAAACTTTGCTGGCTGCCAGGCACTGTGCTATTTGTGTTCACATGTATTACATGTGTTATTAAACCCGTGTAATTGTGCTGTGAGTAAAGTATTTTATTCTTATTGTATAGATGAGAAAACTAAAGTTCAGAGAGGTTAAACAGGTTGCTTGCAGTCACCCAGCTAGTTGTCTAATAAGGTAGTGTGGCCTTGGACTGTCTAATTCCACAATTCTTTATTTCCCTTTGATATTTGATACATTGAAATGATCCAAGATTTCCTGAAATCTGTCATTAAGTTTTTTCTCAATGGGTTTCTGGATATGAATCACTTGAAAACTGAATAGCATCCTTGAGCTCTCGAGAAGCATGATATATATGAAGTATTGGAAAAAGATTTGCAGAATTTTGTCAATAATTGACTGTTGATAAACTTGATTGAGGACACATACACACACACACACACACACACACAATATCCCCTCAACAATCTATGAGAGACAAGAAGAATTAAAGGCATTAATAATGAATGGTGTCCCTGTGACTTGGTCAGAAGTCATTTCAAGACCTTAATTTACCATTAAGTTTCAGGACCTGCCTAATTGGGGTCACCAACTGGCTACTGGGTGCCTTGCTGGATTAGATTTTTACTCTTTACTATTTTTTTCAAAACTTTAAGTGATTTGTTCGATAGATGGGACCAGATGGAGAGACACTGATGCCTCTTCCATCTTCCTAAGAAAGTGCTCAGGGAAATCACAAGACAGTTTCAGCTTGTAGGCTCCTCTATTTGTGAGAATGCTTAGCTAGTGGTTGGCAAACTGCGGCTCACGAGCCACATGTGGCTCTTTGGCCCCTTGAGTGTGGCTCTTCCTAACCCTTAGGAGTACCCTAACTAAGTTAATAGCAATGTACCCACCTATATAGTTTAAGTTTATATGGCTCTCAAAAGAAATTTCAATTGTTGTACTATTGATATTTGGCTCTGTTGACTAATGAGTTTGCCAACCACTGGTAGGCAATGATTCCTGGAGGTGTGAACAACTTCCTTCCAAGAGACTTCCAATTCTCCCTTTCACTGACAAGTTGGAGCTTCCTGTGAGGGAGCATTTTCACAACAAAACTTCCAGAACCATCAACTGGATATTGGTACAAACGTGATGAATGTATCTTGGCTTCAATTCTGAATAACAAAAATGGACTTCTGAAATAATGTTGTAAAAGGTATATTTATCCATCTAGAAGTGACTTATGGTTGCAGGTGTACTGTTTCTTTCTTTTTTTTATTTTTTTAAAAATATATTTTATTGATTTTTTACAGAGAGGAAGGGAGAGAGATGGAGAGTTAGAAACATCGATGAGAGAGAAACATCTATCAGCTGCCTCCTGCACATCTCCCACTGGGGATATGCCCGCAACCCAGGTACATGCCCTTGACCAGAATCAAACCTGGGACCCTTCAGTCCGCAGGCCGACGCTCTATCCACTGAGCCAAACCAGTTTCGGCAGGTGTACTATTTCTATTTTCAAATTATTCAGAGGCATTTCTCCCTTGACCTTCTGAAAATGATACAATTCCTAGATTTTACTGCTATGGTACCAGGTGGTGGGAACTCTTCCTCACCTTCATTTTAAAAGGTGTGAAGAATGCATGGCCTGGCCTCCCTTAGAATCTGTACTCTGGACAGTGGATTTGTAAGCAGTGCACTGACAAAACCCTGACAGCATGAGCAGAAGTTGGTTTATCTGAGATGATAGGCAGGATTTCTGGGAATGAGTACTTCCTTTTAGTAAAAGGTAGAAGGTCCATCTGTTAGAAGCCTCCCCTAGTTTCTGAGGTGAGTAGAGCTAGACTAGAGTACTTTATTGGGCCATTAGAAATATGACATCAGGATTGGTCAAGAAGCTTAGAAATCCTCCAGACTGTTAGGCTGAGAAAGGGTGCAGTTCTCAGTAATGGAATGCACCCGTCAGTCTGTGAATTCTTTTCATTAAATTTAAGTTCCTTATCAATAATTGATAGGGCAGATAATAATCACTTTTCAAGTAACATGATGTGTTTATCAAATGCCCTCATCTTAAATGAAGCAAGAATAGTGAGATGCTTTAGAAAAACATATGTTGTGCCTGACAGATGTTCAGAATCACAGCAGGGATGTGCTTAGGGTAACTTTATCTTATATGCTTCAAAACACAAGAAGCCTCTCAGCATATGTGAATGCCAAGGACTCTTTAATTCATAAGGAATAGAAACCTGCTTCAAGCAAGCACAAACACCAAAGGAGATGGATTAGGTCCTGGATCTGGGGAAGCCTGAGGCTGGAGCTGTCTTGTCAACAACACTGACCACATGATGTCACTGGCTTGCCCTCTCTTCCGTACTTGCTCTTTCTTTCCAAGCATTAGTCTTATTGCTTTTCTCCTTCAACCGGGACATTTCCTTCCTTCAGGTAGACAGCTTTAGGCTTACATCACCCCGTTTAACAATCCCACGAAAGAGTAAAAAGAGTTTTTTTGTTTTTTTTTCTGAGGGTCTTATATAAAATTTAAAAACAGAACTCCAATTGTTCCTATGGTGTCATGTGCTCATCACTAGCCCACTATTTCCACAAATGTCTGAGGCACTGGTCCAGCCAGTACGAGGACACTGAAAAAAAGATTCTTAAAGATCTTTGACATACAAAATGATAGGAGGTGTAGGATATTAACAAGTATCATATAAAATAATCGGCATGTGATACTGAGACAAGAAAAATCTAAAATGCGATGGAAATCAGATCAGTTGGATGTGACCTAGGCTCTGTCATGAAGAGAAGTGTTTGGTCTGTTTGCTGGCGAATGGATTAGCTATCAGTGGTGGGGAATCCGGGCAGGGGGAGAGTCAGACTGGAAAGAAGGAATGGTACAAAGAATGGCAAAGAAGCAGGAAAAGGGGAAGGGTCAGGAGCTTGGTTTGAATAAATGCACGTTTTGTAAAGGAAGAAATGTGAGCTAAATTTAGTCAGAAACGTTTACATCAGATCATAGAGGTTTTAAAGTTTTTAATTTCAACCTGTTTCCACTTTTTCCCCAGAAGGCTGTGTAGAGCCAGTGATGGTTTCAGAGCAAGGAGAGACAGGACCAAATCGTTCACTAGAGAGTTTCAAATGGCAGTCCCAGTGAGGAAGGACTGAATGGGGCATTTACTTAACCTAATTTCAAGAAATGCAACCTAACTGTGAATGGGTGGGAGCCAGCAGGGCAGGCACGCTGGCTGTGTGAGTAGAAGAGATTGCTCTTCTGAAAGTAAAGCTCTAAGTCTCCTGGCAAGGTATAAATTGTTTGCCAAGTTCAAACTTTATTTGTATCACACAGTCCCATTCTCTCTCCTAAATTCGACTATATCTTCAACTAGTAGCTGGCCATTTCCTTGTAGGTCCTACCCTACCTCACATTCAGCACTGTCTCTCCTGTCATTTTGTGGTAGTATCATTTTCCTTGTAGTTCAGGCATGGTCATTCCTGAGACTAGGTGACAACTTAGATGAGTCACAGTGATACACTTGAACACCAATATTTTTATGTGGATAGAAATCAAGTTAAAATGAGCATGGGGAACACACTGAAAGGGGAGAGGAACCACATACAAGTCATCCTGCTACCTCAGAGCCTGGAGGTCAAGGAGCAGGGATAGCCTTTCTTCTCCACAGGTGAAGTAAGCTGGTGAACTGAGCTAAAAGTCTAATTGCTGCTGGCAATCTGGCAGACAGGAGCCCCAGACCATTTTGAGCTGTGGTGGGTGGAGACACTTCCTTCACCTCTAGCCAAGTGCTAGAGACAAACACCCATGCCGTAACTCAGAAATTTCCAAGAGGCTTCAACGGGGCTTATGATGATCATGTGGATTAACTTGAATAGAGGTCAGCTGCTATAATAAAGATCCCCAAATAATAGTGGCTTAAACTGTATAGAAGTTTATTTTTCTCAGGCAATAATCTGAGCATAAGCAGCCTAAGGCTGATATGGCAGCTTATTGTGTCAGCAACTTGGGCTCCTTAACATACAGCTTTCATCTCATGGAATCAACATGGCCACACTCCCATCAACAGGAAGGGGAAGAGTAGCCCTATAAGGGCTCCTAAAAGTTGTACATCACTTCCACTTACATCCTAACAGCCATAAGTTAGCTATGTGCCTGAACAGAGCTGGAAATGCTAGGGCAGTATGCTCAGCTAATAATAATAGCTGGCACTTACATAGTGCTTCTTGGGAACCAAACACTATTCTAAGAGCTCTACGCATACTGACTTATAGCAGTCCCATGAGATAAGTTCCAGTATTATTTGCATTTTACAGATAACTGAGGTACAGAGAGCTAAAGTAACTCACCCAAGGTCATGAGAGAGTAAATGATGGAGGTAACATTTAAACCCCCACAGACTGTTTTCACCATTTGTGATCTTAACTATTCTGCAACACTACCTCTAAAATTCAGGGTTCTGTTAGCAAAGAAAGAATGAGAGAATGAAAATTGGGAGAAAATCAATTATTCCTACAAGAGCATCCAAGCATCCGTGTTTGTCACACAGCATTGACTCCAAGCTTTGGGATTCTCTCCCTTGCTGCTCTGTTCTTTCCAGTTTTCCAGCAGCTTGCCACCCACAGCAGCCTGCAGCCCCTGCCAGCTGACATGGTAGCTTTTGGTCTAGCCTCCTAGTTTCTAGCTTCTTCACACTCCAGCCTCCACTATCTTTTACCACCAAATGAATCTTTTCCACATAGTATCTTCTCCATGCCATGCCCCTCATTAGAAATTAACAGAGGAAAGGCACTACTTAACTGAATCAACTTCCTTCTTATGAGTCTGGCCTTCAAGGTCCTTTACAATTTGATTCCAAACATACCTTCCAAATGTATAGAGCCTTCCTCAGAGCCCACACAAATCCTCTCTATACCCATCAGATTGGTCTACTTATGTCATATGTATTCCTATAACTCAGCTATCTGGATAGAAAAGTGTGTCACGCCAGCACAGCCAGGTTTGGTGAACTTGAGAGGGGGCAGTGAAGGATTTAGAAAAGACAAGAGAAGAAAGCTGGGGCTAGGTGGGACGCTGCCCTCTCTGATGGAGAGATAGCACCACAGCCTGCAAGTCTTTATTTTATAAGCCAGATTCCACGAGGCAAAGTAAGGGCGTGGTCAAGATGTTTACAACATTCTCGTGGGTTTCAAATCTACTCAATTGCATGCACCTGATCAAGCTTTGTTTACTTGCTGCATCTCTCGCAGCCTATTTCACTTAGCCAAGTGGGACCACAGGTTTGGATCATAACCTGTCCAAACACTGTAGCCCAGTGGTCCTCAACCTTGGCTGCACATTAGAATCACCTGGGAATCTTTTTTAAATCCTGATTTCTGGGCCTCCTCCTCCGGAAATTCTGTTTCTTTGTTACTAATGTTGTGGCCCCACCCCATAACAACGAAACAGAATTTCGGGAGGAGGAGGCCCAGAAATCAGGATTTTAAAGATTCCCAGGTGATTCTAATGTGCAGCCAAGGTTGAGAACCACTGCAGTGTAGCCGCTCTCCACAGAAAAGGAAGGGTCACCTCTGACCACTGTGGATGGCTGCACTTTGCCCCATTTGTTTGTCTGAAGTCTGAAGTCTACCCACCCAGCTTGCATCCTACCTTCCCAGTAGCTAAACTCAAGAGTTCTGCACTGATGTGTGCTGGCTGGCTGGCTGGATATATATGCTCAGTGGCTCACCTCGCTAGCCCATGGCACCCAATCCTCCCTCTTCTCTCAGTACTCTTCCCACCCCTTGCTAAGAGTGTGAGCCATCTTTCTATGTATGCAGCCTTGCACCTTATGAGACAGAGGCCAAGTAATCGTTGGTCCAAAGTGGTCTGTTTAGTCAACTTTGAGAAATCCTGTAAGTAACGTAACTTGGAAAACAAATACCCATCTAGTTAGTATCTTACAAGAAGCAAAAATGGCACATTAAGTCTGCAGGATTACCTAATGTTAAATGCAAAGAAAATAAGATTATCACATTTTTTCCTTTGCCAAGGGTATATATTGTCCACTTTAGATCAGTCAGTAAAGGCAAATATAAATTTATAAGAATGTTTGATCTTTAAATGAACACTTTTCTGTACTGAGCAGTGGTGGGTAGGGAAGTATTGAAGAGCTCTTCCAGCTATCTGTAATGACCTTAAGCTGAAGGTGAACACTAGCCATCAGACATCAGCTTTAAGATAGGGGGAAGAAAACCAGGGGGCATTAATGAAAGATCTTTATTTTAGAAAGCATGGGATCATGCGTTTCTGGAATGAAGGAGGGGGAATGCACTTTTCAAAGGGGAACCGTTCTGAAATCTTTGTCCTCTTGACTTCAGAGTAATAGGGAAGAGGTAGTGACAAGAATATATTTTAAAGTCAGGGTGTTGTAAGCTTGTCTTGGATTTCTGAGCTTTCAGACTGTTTGTTCAGGAGGTGGTTTCCAAGGTTTTACAACTTTGCTAAAAACATTTAGTCTCCTCTTTAGATCCATTCAGCTGATATCATTTTTAGTGACTTCCGAGGCAGCCTTGTTGCTGAGAATTGATACAGCAATGAATCTTTACTAGCGCCCATCAAAACTGGACTTTTGTATCTCACATTTTACTTTGACTACTTTTAGAAATTCCCTAGAAAACAGCTTTGTCTTGTCTACTGAATAACAAGCATGGAATTTCTATAATCTCTGCTTTGTCACAGTACAACTGATTTGCATCTTCTGTTTAAATGCAAATCGTCCATCCTTAAGTTCAACTGGCATTTGCCTCTCTTTAAACGGATGGCACTAAAGCAGTGTGTAGACATGACTGTTTGTTTAGCTTGGCTTCTTTCTTTGATCTCATGTTAACATACTTTAATGGCAGGTAATGATTGATAATAGAGTATTGTAAAGTTCAGGTAATAAATACTGCTTAACTCATAATAATGCTGAATAATGTACTTTTTATGACTTGATTTGATGGAAAATTTCCTTGTCAGCTTGGTCTAATTGTCCAAATAAAACCACCCATTTCTTGAAGAAATACATGTCCACCCTAGACACATTAATTAGGGTCATGGCTGGGCTTTACAAAGGAATATAGTAACACTTCAGTTATCTTTCAATGTAATCTTTGGACAGTCTTACTAATGCTAAACTCAAGTTTAATTAGAACTTTTGTTTATGCTTGCCCTTGGAGGCTCACAGGCCTATCTGGAATCTATGGTGATGGCTGTGGCCACATGTACACATACCAGGGTCTTTCCTTTGAGGCTTCAGAGATCATCGATTCTAGTGGTTTGAACACCAAAAGTCACAACAGTGAGTTCTCTTTATCTTAGCATGGAGGGCAGGGGATTTGTACGAAGAGAAAGGAAAATCTTTTTAATTTTTTTTAAATTACTGAATATTAGAAGACATGGCATTGATATTAGAATAAAAAGGAGGTTTGGTATCTTGATGTTGACAGACGCGGGTGCTATACATCAGAATGCTTGGTGCAGTCCTTCTTGACCAAGTGTGGAATTTCCATGATGCTTCACTCTCTTTGAAGTCCCAGGAATATCCCAGAGAATATGGTACAATCAGAATCCAGATGATCACATGGTCTTTTAACAAAATGACCAATATGATACCCAAGGTTTGACTACAGGGCGTACCCATAATGAATCTAATAATAATTCTCTGAAAAGTATACTTGGTTTAAAGTTTGGAATGATTCAATCCATGATACCAAATGAGTGAACTGCTAGTATACTAAATTCAAGGGCTACTTGCCTGCATATTGTGAATAAAAAGTGTGTGTTTAATTTTTCAGATTTTAGTCAAATTGCCATTTCATTGATGATAATTTTATATCTTATTTAATACCCAAATTTCTAAGGAAACCTACAGTGGGAAAAAATTTTATTCCCACTTTGTTGCAATCACATGTTCTTTTCTGATAACACTCTGTAAGTAACTTATTCTTTATAACTTATACA
This sequence comes from Myotis myotis, assembly GCF_014108235.1. NCBI lineage: Eukaryota > Metazoa > Chordata > Mammalia > Chiroptera > Vespertilionidae > Myotis > Myotis myotis. The sequence goes on from NW_023416390.1 coordinate 43,258,599, forward strand.
TTCATGGTTTTTACTGTCATTAGGTAACCAAAAAAAATGGCTCGTTTTTATGAATAATGTGTACTTCACACATTACTTGCTGTTTACCTCATATTTTTTAAGATTAGAATATTTCAAATTGGCTTTAAAATTAATATCTGTCCTTAATAATTTTGCGCTTTCATTTTAGTAATTCATTTCTTGTTCTACTTCAGTCTGTTTTGGCTGAAATTCTTGGAAGATTACAGAATCAAAAATGACATTCTTGCCCTAGCTGGTTTGGCTCAGTGGATAGAGCATCAGCCTGTGGACTGAAGGGTCCCAGGTTTGATTCCAGTCAAGGGCATATGACCGGGTTGTGGGCCAATCCCCAACAGGGGGCGTGCAGGAGGCAGTCCATCAGTGATTCTCCCTCACCCTTCCTCTCTGAAATCAATAAAAATATATTTTTTAAAAATGACATTCTTTAGCAATTTAGTTTGCTGGATTTATACAAAGATTGGTGTCTTGATGGGATTTATTTGCATGCTCCTTTCAATAAAAAACATACTTTTTTCATTGGTAAATATGAGAATACATGCCTAAAACTTTCATATCAGTTAAAAGTTTGGGCTTCAGAAAATTATCCAAGTTAACAACTGTGTGCATCAAACAGTAGGTGCATTGTGAATGTTACTGCCAATCAACTGCTTTCCCTTTCCTGAGGGATGCATGATGATGTTTGGCAAGGTTCACCAATTGGCATTTGCCTTGTAAGTTTTCAAGATAAACTAATACAACAGGTATGGTCATTTGAGCACTGCATATTTGGATCACATTTATCCTTTCTAACTTTTTATTCATTTAGATAGAAACCAAGTCTTCAGAATTCTTATTTTTACATACAGGGGTTGGCAAAATTTATACTTGTAATACAAACACACAATACAATAATTAATAAATAATACAAGAAAAAAACGTTCACATACTCATAACTGTAAAACTACTTTTGCCCGCCCATATAATCTAGTTCAAGGGGACTCTACTTCAGCTGTATTTTAATTTCTTTGACTAGAGACAGTTAGTGCAGGTGTTCTCAAAAATGGCTGCATGGTAGAATCACCAGGGAGGTATTTCGACAATACTGATATGCCAGGTTCACCCAATAAAAATTAAATTAGAATCTCGGGGTTGGAGCTCTGAATTTGCACAGGCTTTTAAAAAAAGCCTTCCCAGATGGTTCTAATATGTAGATCAGAGTTTTAGAAACTACTGACTGGGTGCAATATTTTGAAAAACAAGGTCAAAGAGAGCCCTGCGCAGAGCTGCACTGGGCACTTGTTAAGTACACCTTCCCAAGCCCCACCGAGACCTACTAAACAGTAATCCCAGGGGAGCCGGAACCTGAATTTCTTCATAAACTTCATGTGCACACCGAAGTTTGAAATTGACTGATCTGCTCCATCGGCTTCATTTTCAGTTAATCAATCTCACAAAAAGTTAAAATAGGTCTTTCAATCCTCACAACAACACTTTTATAAATGGCAATGAGATGACCACTATGCAGGTGAGAAAACTGAGACAACTTGCTGGAGGTCCCATTGTTCTCCCGCGGAGGCAGGATTTGAATCGTGAAGTCTGACTTCATGGCCCGTGCACACAGTCCCTGCTCTGTAGTCCAGACCCTGTGTATGTAACCGCTGTTCTCTGGTGAGTCCATGTAACTCCATGGTTAAGTTATGCATTAATTAAGCACAGTCAGCAGGGTGCCAGTTTACGGTGCGGTAAGTAGTCTGGCCTTACTAGTGGCTTCAGTTACTCATGGTCAAACTGTGGTCTGAAAATATTAAATGAAAAATTCCAGAAATAAACAGTTCAGAAGTTGAAAATGACCTACCTGCCATTCCGGATGGCAAGATAAAATCTCGCGATCCCTGGTCTGTCCCGGACGTGAATCGCCGGTCTCAGCACATCCCCGCGATGGTACACGCTCCCCACCCTGGTAGTCACTGAGCAGCCCTGTTGGTAGTCAGACCCGGGTATCCGAGCTTGTGCGCAAGGGCCCTGGCAGCAGCCTCACGCTGCACAGCAGTGCCTGCGGCCTTCCCCTCGCTTCCGCTCCACCCTCCGGCATTGCACCATCATCTTCTCAAGAAGAGGGGTGAGTACAGCGCAATAAGATATTTTGATAGAGAGACACTACATCGTGTAACATTTATGATGTATATAGTTATAATTGTTCTATTTTATTATTAGTTTTTGTGTCAGTCTCTTCTGTGCTTAATTTATACATTAAACTTTATCATAGGTATGTATGTATAGGAAAAAACATAGTATATATAGGGCCCGGTACCAACGGCGGTTTCAGGCATCTAGTGGAGACCTTGGAATGTACCCTCTGTGGATTAGGGGGACCACTGTACAGATAATGGGGGCTTAATTCTAATGGTGGGTGAGGGCTTCGCGGAAGACCAGGCATTAGAAGTAACACTCTGAGGATGAGCTAGGCAGAGATGGTGCAGACCAGGCAAGGCGCGTGTGAGTGCTCAGAGAGTGGAAGAGTCCCCACGGCTCAGAGCATGTGGTGCTGGGTGAGACCCAAGGCTGGGGCAGCAGATTTGAGGCATTCTGTGAAGCACTTGGATTAGATTTGTTTCGTACTTATTCTTATTCCCCTCAACCAATCAATAGTTTTATTCCAATACTAACCAGTGATTAGTGAGGGGGGTGGAAAATTTACAAACTGGAATCTTTAGTCATTGGCCTTCATGAATTCATACTCTAGTAGTCACTCATGGATACTTTAAAAGATTATGTATTAGCTCTTGAATAGGAATTACATTTGTATGAGATAAAAATCCAAATGAACAAAAGGCTGTAATTAAAAAATGTCTCCCACTCACTTCTAACCACCACCAACCCGACGCCGCTTCCAGATGCAACAGTTATTACTTGATTAGTGAAAACCTTTGCTGTCTCTTCCTTTTACCTTCTGCCACAGTCACATGGTCACGTGATTTGTGTCGTAAACCCTCTCAGTCCCATTCACCAGGATGCAGCCTGCAGTGTGGTTACCCAAAACCTATCCAGGTTTCTCACATATGTTCATTCAACAAACATTACTGAACGCATACTGTGTGCTGACTATTGAATGCCTACAGAAGATAGGGTCAGCAACACTTGCCCTTCGGGATCACACAGGATAATAAGGTAAACTACCAAAAAATAATTATTGCAATGCACTGTGGGAAACGTTGTACTAGCAATAAATGCAGAGCTTTATGAGGATAAGTGGGCTCGAAAGCCCAAGTTCTTTCTAGTTCCCGCTGCCTCTGGGCAGAGAAGGATGCTGAATCACTAAAGCCCCAGGCTAATGTCATTTTTAAGGTGAATTGTATCCTTCCAAACTCACTGTGGTTCTTTTTTCTTTTGCATAATTTGATCCAAATCATTCCTCCTTGTTATAGTCTCCTCCACATCTAGAAATTTTAGATGAGAATTTGCTTGTTATTTTATTATTAACTAGTGACCTGGTGTACAGATTTGTGCACATTGAAAGGAAATTACATCATTAGAAGGTAGTCAGCAGGGTGGGACTGGGCTAGACGGGCCAGACACACTCTGGAGCCAACCTCCCACAGTCCCTCCACCCCGAGCTGGCCGCACCTGGGGTGGTGCTGTGGCTCAAAGGGCGTCTGCGGAGTGAGCGGGGTCCCTCTGGCAGGTGGGGTCCCTTGGCCTGGCCTGCGGGGATCAGGTCAAAACCGGCTCTCCTACATCCCCTGAGGGGTCCTGGAGTGTGAGAGGACACTCTGCAAAGTTGCTGTCGTACAGGGTGTGGAACCCAAATGCAAGTGTGCAGTAAACCAGATTCGGGGCCGACAGTACCCCAGCAACAACATAACCCATGGCTGAAGGTGGAATCGCATGGTCTCATGAGGAATTGGGCTCCCTCTTCTCTGATTTCGGGGTGCATCACCCGAGAACCGCTGTTGCCAAGTCACTGCAGCTCAGCAGCTCCTGCATTGAGGGTCTGCTCCCTGATGGCCAGTGAGCTTCATAGCTACCGGTTGGATGGACACTTAGCATATTAGCCTTTTATATATATAGATTACTAATTACGATTAATTCTTTATTTCAGTTGATTTATTTCACTTCTAAAGTAAGTACTCTTGCACTACAGTCTTGGGTTTTAGACATCTGGCATAAACCAAAAATTTCAAGTGTTGTGCTACTGGCATGTGGTTCTGAGCAGTGCTGTGTGCTGTTTAATTCTTGTGTGGTCCCAGAGAAATGTCAATAGTTTATGAATATTCATAAGAGTCCAGGTTGTGGTAACTCCTTTTACAAAAACTAACATGTTGTGTATTGCATAATAGTCTCTATTCTTTTTGAGACTACCTCCTAGATTGTGTTCCAAGGACACATTCCATATGATGTTAATAGATATACTAAAAAAAAAAAAAAAGGATTCTGTGGGTCAGTAGTTTGGATATGAAGAAAGAAATGGGCATCTTCACTCCAGCAATTCCCAGAGCCTTTAATATGCCAACGTACATTGTGAATTTCTGAATAAGGTATTTTGAGAGAAAAAGAGAACATTGTGTGCTGTGCTTCTCAAACCTATTTGACAATGAAAACTAGTTTTAGTTTAGCTGTATGGTTTTCAGGAGTAAGCCTTTGTCAACTTGGGACATTCTGTTTTATTAAATGACTGATGATATGATGTCTAGTGCAATAGATTCTGTATGTGAAATGCCCCCAACAAATGGGCTTTCCATCAGAAGAGAAATAGTCTTGAAAGTGTGTGTGTGTGTAGTTTGCAAACCACATTTGGGTAACTAAAGTGGTAGCTTATTTTTGTACATTGATGGAATATTCTGGATTAGTTCTGAAGCTCTTTATTGTGTCTGAGTGAGGCCTTGAATGTGTATAACTCTGGTTTTAACCAAAAAAGAGCCCCTTCCACCTTGGAGCTGGTGTTCTTCCAATTGCTTTCTCTCTCTCCCCCTTTCCCAGTCTTTTAACTTTTGTTGACTTTCTCCTCTTCCCTCTTCTCCAGCTGCTCCCTCTGTCTGTGGGGAGATGTGGACAACAGACATTGAGTCTGAAGATGGCAAAACAGGCAGATTGGGGGAAAACTGGCAAAGAGCGCAGAGATGGAGAATTAAGAGTGAAGATAGGGTGACCATAGGCCTCTAACAGTTATCTTTATTTTTTATTATATTCATCAGGGTGATGTTGGTTAATAAAATCATATAAGTTTCAAATGTGCATTTCTATGATACATGATCTCTTACTAGTTATCTTTAAACACCTATGCCTGGTTGTTTCCCCTTGTGGTCAGATGAGGTCTCCTGTGGTATGCAAACTGCATAAACCCAGGCATCAGAAGTGTTCCTGAATTACAGGGGAGGGTTTGGCAATAAAGAGGGACATTATCTTTGTTGCTTTTCAATGAAGACTCTTTAGTAAAGTTCTAGCTAGACAAACTTTTCCTTTTTGTTACCATTTTCCCCACCATTGAATACTATGCATCTATCGCCTTAGTCTGTGTTCCTAGAAAGAACGACACTATAATTGACCTCTTTCTGTAGACATTTTCACAGCATTGCTAAGAATGATAAAAGGAGAGAAATAGGCTCAGAAGCTAGCCAGAGCATGAGTAGGACAGGAGAAGCTGCAGTCAGAAGTGGGCAGATTTCAAAAGATAGCATTTCTGAGGGTGCATTAGTTAGGATTATATTCAGAAGGGAGTGACAGAAAACGTAAGATAATAGTGGCTTCAACAAGACAGAATTTTATTTCTCTCTCATCTAGTAAGTGTGGGTTGGTGGCCTGGTGTTTATATGATGCTCAGTGTGCCTTATATCTTTGCTATTTGGAGGCATGGCCTTGACTTCATGCTTCAAAATGTTAGCATCTTCATTGTAGGCAAGAGGATGAATAAAGGGATGAGAGAGAGAGAGAGAGAGAGAGAGAGAGAGAGAGAGAGAGAGAGAGAGAGAGAGAGAGGAAGGAAAGAGAGAGAGAGAGAGGTGTAAAAGGCACATATGTGCTATCATTTCAGGAAGGTTTCTAGAATGACTACAACATTCTGCTTATAGCCCATTGGCTATGACTGATATTGGCCAGTACCTAGCTGCAGGAGAATCAGAGAAATCCAGCGTTTTTTCAGGGCAGCCATTTGTCCAGTCAAAACTTGAGCACATTTACTATGGAAGAAGGGATAATTGATATTGGGGAATGTGGTAGACTGTATAATTATTCACAAAAATGTCTGGCCCCTCAATTGCCGCTGGCAACAAATGTAGCCACACGACTTACTTCAGCCAATGAAATATAAGCTAAAGCTTTAAGAGCTAACCAGGCCCTGATTGGTGTGGCTTGGTTAAGCATTGTCCCATGCACCAAGAGGTTACCAGTTTGATTTCTAGTCAGGGCACATGCCCAGGTTGAGGGCTTGAGCCACATGGGGGGCATACAGGTTCTGGAGGGTAGATGAGACAGAGCAGCACTGTAGCTGGTTTGTGGCAGACTTGAGACATGACAGGAACATAACTGAGATTCCTGGTCATTTGTTGCTGCAGCATAACCTACCCAGTGGTTTCAAAGTACAGTCATCATCAGCATTGCCTGGGAGCTTGTTAGAAAGACTCATTTAAGCCCCACTGTAGATCTACCAAATTACAAACTCTGGGACAGGGCCCAGCATCCTGTGGATTAACAGGTTCTGCAGGGGATTCTGATGTGGCTAAACTGCATGAGCCACTGTCCTGAGCTATTTTGTCTGATACAGGGTAGCAGGAGTCTTCTCACACTTAGGCTGGACTGTCTGCCACCTATAGGAAGAACCAGGGAGCAGGGGCTGCCATCTGTTTCTCCTGAGAGGACAGAGAAAAGAAAGAAACATAACAGTAACTGGGGGTGTGGAAGTGGCATGTTCCTGTTATTTGGTGCGACTTTAGCTCCAAAGGAAGAGACCACAACTACAGAAGTTGTGGATCACAGCTCTTCACTCCAGTGAGGATATTTAGTTATTTCAAGACATGGGTAGTTGTACTCATATCCTTGAAGAAGCAGGAGTAGACAGGCCCTAGAAATGGATTTTTCATTTCTTTGACCCTATGGCGTCCTATTTATATAGTTGGAGTGCACACAAGTGACTAAAACAACATATCTTAAGCATTAAAGTAAATTACACTATTTAAATGGTCTGTATCTGAGTTTTCCCAGATGCTACCTGATGCCATCTGACTTTTCCAGATACCATTTTAAGATAGTTGAAACACCTAAGTTTGTTCCAACAGATGGCTGACAGATCACACTTTGAATTCTCAAATGTGGCTCAGTGTAATGTGTCCTCATCCTGTGGGTGGGAAGGCCTGAGACCAGCCACAGAAATGCCAGGGTTGCTCGGTAGGGCTGGAAATAAGCAATGAACACATCATCACAGGAAATCTTTGATGCTCCTTTTTCACTCCCTTGCAGAACTTTTTTTATTATCTGAATTGCTGGACAGAATTCCATATTCTAGATCTTTCCTAACAATCCAATGTCTCCACTGTCCTGTATATTATTCTTTTATGACTCCAGGTTCCATAATTACGTAGATGGGAACTATGTTGTCTGCTGGTAGGCTGCTCTTTTAGATGTAGGTTTCATTTCAACACTGCCAATCTAGAAATATGAACCATGTGGCACAGACTCTCCATGTCTGTGGGAATAAGTTTTCCTGGGATCATGAAGGGAAATGCAGCCAAACCAGGGTCAAGTGTGGGAGAAGAGGGGAAGCGTAAATGAGTCCAGGAACTGTGGCCTGTGGCAGGGAGGTGGCACTGATGTCCCTCCTTACCTCAGCAGCTGACTGTATTTCTCCCTCTGCTATGCTTTTGTGAGAAATTCAAGTTTCAAGTAAAATACCAAATAACCCTAATGAGGCAGCAATTTAGCTTGAATCGGCAATATTCTACATACATTTGCCTCACAGTGTGAACTGAGCAAACCTCCCATCGTGTGAAGGAACAGGCGCCTCATTTGCTGCCTTTGGCTGAAGAGTTTCCATACATAAAAGAACAAACATGATTTCTCTAGAATATAACTTTTAATGTTCAATGCTCGATTCTCAGACTAACCTTTTATATTAGTCATTTGGCATTTCCCTCAGAGCCCACATGGAAACTCCACTGTCTCCATCCTACTGACTGCTACATGCACAATACCAGTGCACCAAAGAAATGCCCTAACTCCATGGGAGCAAACCATGGAGGACACAGCTCGGGCCTGATCCTCAAGCAGACTAGCTCTGAACCCAGTGCCTGTCTGCCTGGTGCCGTCTCCAGGACAGTGGAGGGCCCAGAAGAAATCTTTACCCTCCACCCCCTAATATATTTCTGTAAGGAAGGTCAGCTTTACATGAAAGTCAAGGGGAGCAGAAAACCGAAGATGCCAAACAATATATCACAATGCCAAAAATGGGGACAGGGCTGAGTTGTAGGGAGGGAACACGGATCCAGAATTTCTCTACTTGTAGGTCTATGAACTCCTAGGGTCTTTTTTTAGCACTGGTTACTTGACCTTGACAGTGAAACATGAACGTCTTATTTGAGATCCTTTCTTTTTGGGGGAACCAAGAGTATTGCTCTGAACATATAGTAAGATAAGTGTGGGAAGAATATGACAAATATGTCAGGCAAGCAGCTCCTTTAAAATTCTTCCTGCCTCAATTTATTTCAAGACTCCCTACCCGCCCCCACCCCCCCAAAAAAAGACTTTAGCCCACTCAGCTTTGTTTACATCAGTCTAGGAGAATTTCTGAGCTCTGAGGCTGATAAGCTGACAATGGAGGTGAATTCATAGATGAAAGAGGTCCCTAGAGTTGCTCTTCATTGGGTAGCTTGTTGCAGGGACCTTCTCAATTGGGTGTAGCTATGATGTAGATGGAGATTCCCCACAGCTGAGCTATCACTCCCACATATCAGGCCCCTAGCCGGCCTGCCTGTCCTTGTCCTTTTCTTTTCCCAGGTTTTTATATCTGTCCTCTTCCTGGTCTGGTGGCTACTCACTATTACAAACACCTTTTTTCTGGGCATGTTTCAGCTCCTAACCTAGACTGAACAACTGAATTGTTGTGACCTCTTTCACCACTGTCATTTCCTGCAGTTCACAGGATGAATTAAAAACTACCTACATATTCTAGTGAAGGTAAATTATTTGCCATTTTATAATTGTTGTATTCACAGCAAAAACTTTCACAGCATTCCCAAATCACAAAGATAGAGACATATCAAAAGGGTAGAGACCCTCGCCATGGGCCCAGACTCTTCCATTCTAATAGGCTCTGATGAGTGCCCAGGCCAGGGAGGGGGTCTGGGGGCACCTTGTCCACAGCACTGACTGCACCCATCACTATGGCTCCTCAGTCTGGCCTCCAGGGGGGCCTTCTGGCTGAATTCTGTTCTCTGCTGGAAGAAAGTACATGCTGGCATTAGCAGCCAGGCTGCCCAATCCACTTATGTTTGCAAGAAGAGAGTGGTATTTTTGCATAATCCCACCCCTGCAGGTAAGACCTCTGCCCCCAAACTTCTGCCACATCCTCCCAGCCTCAGCCCTGGCTGCTCTGGATGCTGTTCTGGCTCAGCACTGCCCTGCCTTCTCCTTCAGTAGCATTCTCTTCTATCCCACCCCTCCCATTTTGTCTCTCTCACTTCATTCTCTTCTCCCTCAGTATGGTATTTCTTCTCTGTTTTTTTTACTGTCCTCTTTTCCCCAAGAGATCCCCTGTCTTACACAAAATGTTATGATTAAGCAAAGAACATAAAGAACATGTTATTGAGCAAAGAACAGTAAACAAGAGAAAGTTTCAAAGTGGCGAATTCTATTTTCTTAAATTCCATATTGGTATCTGTGAGTCTAATTTAATTTTTTTCAACTTTTTATTTTGAAAAAAATTAAACCTGCCAAAAAGTTGCCAAAATGATACAAAGAACATGCATTTGGCCTTTACTAGGTTCATTCTGCCACATTTTTTTTCTCTTTCAATTTATGTATATTCATTATGATTATTTTCTTGCTGAACTGTAGAAGAAAGTTTCAAATATCATAACCCATTATCCTTAAATACTTCAGCACGTACCTCTTAAGAACAAGAACATTCTTTCACATAATCACTACATAATTATCAAATGCAGAAAATTTAATAGTGAAAGAGCATTATTACCTAGAGATCCAGCCATGTGAGTCTATTTAAATATTTGAAGGAGGATCTGCATTTGGCTGTGGTTTACATAGTCTCAAAGCAGGGTTTTATTGCATTCTCACCAAAACCTACATCAATAGGAAGGGATGGAAGCCTCAAGGAAATGCTTCCCCCTCCCATCCTTATTCCTTAATTTATTTCACTTATAAAGCACAGATACCACGAATACCTGTCAAGCAAGGAATTTATCTGAGGTAACTGTATTTTCAGCATGTTAATATCATTGAGAAAGTATTGGAGGCTGGGTGTGTTCTACACCTACAAAGACCAGAGCCTCATTTGGACATAACTCCCAGAGCCCTTACATGGTATTTTACTATAATTTAATTTCATGAGGACTCACATTTAGGGGCATACTTTCTTCCAGGGGTGTGTTTGTAGTAGCTAACCCATTCAGAACAAGAGCTGAGACGATGTTGAAATGGAACCCATAGCTCTTTGTTGTGTTTTTAAAGGGAGAGGTGTGTACTTATCCATATGTCAACAAGCAAGCGCACCCTGTGCAACACTGTTGGTTTAAAAGCATCTATATTCCTGCATCCCAGACAAATAGCTCTGCCTGACAACAGCTGAAATCCACGATTTCACTTGAGATTGATTGCACCAACATGATTGGAATAAACCAAAAGAGAGAACTTTCCTGGTGACTCACCAAACCCAAATCAATGCCTCTGAAATTGGTATCTTTCCTGGTTTGGTTGGTTTCCTGCGACATTAAGAGGGCATCCCGTCTCTTGCCAAAAGGGATTTGTCCTTTTTATCTAGTCAGGAGAATGCTTTTGCAATTTGCATTTCTGAATTGCTTAGCTGCCCAAGCATGCTCCGTGTGTGCTGTCTGAAATGTGTCATTGAGACACGTGACTGCTGTTCTCAAGCTGATGTTGGACTTTCTCCAACAAATATGGATTATGTTAAAGTCGGCTCTGAATTGACGAGGATATGTTAATAACTCCCAGATGGGCATCCCTGTGCTCTCCAGCAGGGAAATGCAAGCAGTCTATGGCAGGAGCAAGTGTTTGGCAGGTCCATCATTCTGTCATTAAAGGCCACATTATTACTTACAACTGTGTTTGCATGACAATGGCTGCGATGAGCCCAGCCTCCCAGCCATGAACATTAGGAATTAGCTTATAGGTAGATTGTTTTCCAGGTGGTGAAAAATAGTTTGTATGCAAATCCCTATTCTTAGCCCGAAATAAGATATTATGAATGAGTCCAAGGGCAGGGTGGGAGGTTGGAGGAGAAGGATGGTCTATGCCAGTGATGGCGAACCTATGACATGTGTGTCAGAGGTGACACACGAACTCATTTTTTTTGGTTGATTTTTCTTTGTTAAATGGCATTTGAATATATAAAATAAATATCAAAAATGTAAGTCTTTGTTTTACTATGGTTGCAAATATCAAAAAATTTTTATATGTGACACGGCACCAAAGTTAAGGCTTTTCAAAATGCTGACACACCGAGCTCAAAAGGTTCGCCATCACTGGTCTATGCTATTCCTCAGAGACCCGGACAAAGCAAAGATATAATGGCCAGAATAAGTCATTGTTCAGCGGAGCAGCTTTTCTCTGTGCTGGTCCCAAGCTCGTGTCCTGCACTGCCTACTTCCTGCCCTAGCAAATTGCAGCTGGAACAATTAATTACATTGCAGTTGTTTGAATTGTGGTTGCATTTTCCATTTTTCTTTGTCTTTGGTCCTTAAGCTATAGTAATACGGGCATTTTAGTATTATTTTGCAATTGTTAAAAAAAGAAGGAAATGAAAAAGATACACCTATAATTGCATTTCCAGTCCAGAGGAAACAGAGTATATTTGATGTTAACTACCAATGTGACAAGTATTACCAGGTTGTGGAATATGTGGCTAATAGAGTTAATTGTGGTGAAATTGGATATTACAATGAAAGGAATAACTTGACGGAAAAATAACCATTTTGGTGACTGTATAGGTTCTGCTATAGATTTGCCATATTTCAGTAGAGTGGTGAGAGGCAACACGGTCTCCATTTGCAAAGTAAATGCTGCCTGTGCACTTCTTTCACTTAGACTGTAAAATAATCTTTTGTCCCAATATACATGTTGTGGTGAGAATGACCGAGCACCATAAAAAGTAATTGAAAACATTCAGTTGCAGATGATGCGCTTTCTCCTTTGCACAAGGTCCCTATTTCAATAACAAGTAATCCAGCCACAGTCCCTTGCTTTACAGTCAGGTATTTTATGATGTCATTTCATCTACATAGGCATATCTATATGTTCTCTTTTCCTTTCCAGCAACTCCAAGGAATTCAAAAGTATAAAACCACATCTGCCAATAACATTAGGATGAACCATTTAGGGTTTGGTTTTTTTACAAGGCAGCAGCACTAAATGCCATTGATTCCCATCATGCCCCGGTACAGTTTTAAAGCTAACAGCCAGGACTTAGAAATATTTCATTTTAAGTCATTTAAACATATCTAAAGCTCAGCAAAGATTTCACAGAGCATTTTGCATGGAGGCCTGCCTGAAGAGGGTTTGTATGGGCGTGGGACCGTGAACGTTAACAGTTTGGGAATTCTCGAAGGGTGGGGAATAGATAATGTAGCCCACAAGGTTGATGAAAGGTCTGGCCACAGAGCTCCCATAGGCTGCAGTCCATCTGCACAGAGGGAGGAGGACTTTTGCCATCACCTGCAACAAACTATGCCGGTCCCTTACAAATGTGTTATAGCATATTATGCTTCCTTATATGCGAATATCATGAAGCCTCTATAGTCCAATAGTTCATATAGCCCTAAGAGGTTGTATCTTTATTGAAAATGCCTTCAGCTCACCCTCACATTGAGAGATGCAAAAGGCAGCCTAGTGGATTGGGATCCACTAACTCCAATGCAGGACTGAGCTTACCAGGCAACAAAAAGGGGGAGATTGTTGCTTAAAAGACTATTCATTTATTGGCCATGGGTGTTTCTTACATCTTCAGAGTATACTTCTGTGCCATTCATATTTTATTAAAGAAGTTCAGTTAATGAATCTCTGTTTGTAGAAAGTTTGGGGAGTTGGCAAGTGCAATAGAAATAGAAGATACTTTATTTTAATGGCCATTAAGTTGAAACTTTCGGAGCTTCTGTAAGACCCCAGTTAGTTAGCTGCATATCACCCGTGGCTCATCATTGTCATTAGGTATTAATTAGGCAGCTACAGACTGCCAGACGCTCTGCAAAACCCACAAAAGCAACTGTCCCCGTTTTCGGGAAGCCTACTCCTCCGGGGGTGGAGATCTTTGGATCTTTGTTGTTGCTACGCTGCCACTTGTAACGGACATTGGTGAAATGAAGAACTTGGTATTTAGGAAGCGCTTTGCGGCCTTTAATTGTCGCCTCAATGTTTCATAGCACACAATGTTCCATTTGCAGGAAAAGACTCTGGAGGCTGTGTGACTGAGCTGCCACTGCAGTCAAGGCCTTTGGACACTCTTTTCAATGTTACGTCACCTGTGACCGAACATACCCTGCCAGCCCCAAAGGTATCCAATTGGAGAGTCTGAGGGAGAGAGATGCTCGTGTAAAAGCCCTGATGGTGTTAATCAGAGATCACAGTGAAGGGACGAGGTTTCTATTTTTCCTTCTTTATCCTTTACTACGTAGAACATTGTTCTTCTCATAATGGTACTCAACTTCCTGGATTGTTAAAAAGGAGCTTATAACTGCAATTGAAAGTAATATGGGCGTTTTAATATCGTGACACTTAATGCTACATAAAACCTTTGTTTCCTACAGGTTTATTGAGCTGGTGTATTAGATTTCCTGCTGCATGAGCAGGAAGATTATGGTGGCTTAGGTCTAAGTATACTTTGGGGAAGCATTTTGTGTTTTCTCTATAAATAGTCTTTCTAAAACAACACAATTGTGTAACTATTAATGTTTATATTGGATTATATATCTCCCAAAGTTTACTATGCATAGTGAATGTGGTAACCAAAGGGAATGTTTTCTGTCTATGAAACAGGCTTGGAATTGGCATTATCAAAGTAAACCTGTTTTACTTATTATTTCATCAGTAGGATTTTACTGGTTTGGTGTTACATTATGGTATTATGCTATTATGTCTATAAGCTTCTAGGGGCTGCTAACATTTATATATAAATATATACACCCATATGCCTTCATGTATATGGCATATTTTGAAATAATAGCCATAGCAGAACTAAAATGGAAATAATGACATTTAGGTGATCCAAAATGGGCAAAAAACTTGAAGACTGTTGGTTTCAAGTATATGGCTTTTTACACATGAAAAATTTGATTGAGAGGACTCTTGTTCAGAGCATGGACCCAAGCTTATTTTTCATTCTGAAGTAACTTCTCATGCTTAACGAAACTAGCCAAATCATTAATTCCCTTATTAAACGTGCATTTTAAAAAAGCTAATGCAGAATAACCCTCACAATTGCAGGGTAAATTTTAGCCCTGCCAAAGTTCAGCACAGATCTCAACTTGGGTTATACTTTTGTTCCTTTTCCTGTGGAAACATCACCTGTGGTGAAATTGCATTTCTTTGTGTGAGTAATTTAATGAGCAATTTCTTTAGAATTTATAAGAGGGCTCCAGCCCCAGCACTACAGGTCTCCCCAGAACCACTTTTCCTTCCATACATGAGTAGCCAGTTTCATTATGCTCAAACACAGAGCATGAAAGAAACAAATGGTGAGGGCTGTTCCGTCCAAAGAAATGAAAGATTATCTTCTCCAAGCAGCAGAAATTAGATGTATGGTGCCTACCTTTGAATCACTCTTAGCTTCAGATAGAACATGACGTATGGGTAATCTGCAATTTGCTAGGGGCATTGTTAGCATGTTTTGCCTCCAGGGTAGGATTTTAACCAGGCCTCCAGCAGCTGTGTGTTTGGCGTCTCAGCCACATTAGGTATACAGAACCCCCCTGCGATTACCCTGGTGAAACCCATGCCAAGGCCCCTGGTGACACAATGGAGGTATTAGGTCAGATGAGTTACATTAAGTGGCAAGTGATAAATTCAAGATGACAATTCAAAACAGCAGTGTTTCTTCTAGTAATTAATTCCAGTGGTGCCTGAGGCGGTGCGTGGTCGCTGCCACTGGTGTGGCAATGCTGCGTAGCTAATGAGAAAACATTACAGCGAGGATTAGGGCCTGTGCATTCTGGTAGGCTGAGGTCACTATGATTAGGAAATATTAACACAGACTCACTGTGATAAACCATACACACCCAGGAAACTTAATTTTTATTTTATTCATGTAAAAATAGTTGAACACCGTACAATGTGGTGATTCACGAAGGGGGCTGTGGAGAGGGGCGAGGCAGTTCACCCTGGGTCTAGGGCAGCCCCTCAAGGGACATTAGGATGGTGATAGAAGGGCTTGCCAGAGCCACGGGCCCTTTGTTCTTCTATCTGTGGACACTATGTCTTTGGCACATAGAGATACTATAAAATGATAGGCCCATTTTATTCTCCAAATGTGACTTAAGATCTTTCGTTATAATCCATCCTCCTTGCTTAGGAAATTACTCAACATTGGTTGGTTGTATGGTGATTTTGTCAAGCAGTAGACAAGGAGTTTACAGTCTTCTGTCCTTGATGGGGGCTCCTTTGATTTCCTAGTGCTATCCAGTTTTCAGAGGGTTTGCTCACATTTATTCTCACTGCCAAAATCCTGTGAGCTATATAGAGGAAGTGTTGCTATTCCAATCTGATAAACGAGAAACCTGAGGCCAGAGTCACCAAGGGAATGGGTGGAGATTCCCCATCCATGTGCAGATGCTTGGGCCTAGAACTCAGCACTCAAAACACCTAAGATATTGCTCATCTGAATTTTCATGGAGAAGAATGAAGAGCCAACCATCAAAGATGTTACCTAAAAAATTCCCAAAGAATATTCTGCTGGGCAGTGTTTTGTGCATCTACCCATGAGTGCATAAGTACACACACACACACACACACACACACACACACACACACACACAATGTGAACTCTTCCCTAGTGAAGGACTTTTAGTTTGAGCAACTACAGATGTCTTGTGGTGTATTGGATATGTGACCCATAAAATACCTACTAAACACTTCGCCTTTGGCACTGAAAAATGAACTGCTTCTAGAGGTAAGATTGTTTCTCTATCACCTGCGATAAATTGACTCTGATGTTTGAAATTCAAGTTCAGTCTATGCTCTGTCGCACAGGTATGTGTTTGAGTGAAGGGAGATGAGTAGAAAGGCCATTAGCAACACATGTTCTCTGAAATGTCGAAGTGCTACCATTCACATCTTCGTGTTCTGAGCTGCTTAGTTTATCAAGAAGTCGATTATAGTTTAGAGAAAATAATAAAAATTATAAATAGAGTATATTTTCTTGTTTTTCTGTATTCTATAAAACATGTAATATTGAACTTGTATTAGTGACAATGAAATTTAGTTCCATTTGTTAGAATTGTAGAAATAGTGGAGAGAGCTGATTCTCCAAGGTAATAGTCGAGGGAGGCTCAGTTTCAACAAATAACAATATTTTTAAAAACTTGTAGTAAAATGCATATGTATTTCCTGTCACTTTTGTGTATGAGAGAGAAACTTAGGAAAAGTCAGTATTTTAGCAAATACATCTATATCTTCTTTACATGTTTTGAACTGATGGTTTGAAAAGGTATCAAAGAGCTTCTACAAAACCTTTTCTCAACTCTGTAATTGAAGTGGGCAAGAGGCATACAAATGAGAGATGCCCGAGTTAGTAAAGGAATAGATAAAGTGATCAAGTCTGATAGCTGGGTTGTCCACAGCAGGCAATGGTGACTAAACTAACATATGATAAAAGCAGTAAAAGACAGTGAACTCAAATTATTTTTATCATGATTTTTATATCTTAACCTTGAAAGAGTCCTATCTATGTGTTTACTTAGGTTTCCATAAGTGAACAAAAGAGCATTATGCAAATCATTTTCTAGGCTAAAATCTACTGAGAGAAAAATATAACTTTAGAAATGTATAGGAAGTTATAGTTAAAAAATATGACCCTATGCCATCTATTTTAGGTAAAGAGAGAAGATTGTATTTCCTTTTATAAGTGCTTAAAATTATATTTTGTTCAACTTATATCATACTGTTTAATCATTTAATTTTGTCTGTAAGTTCACACTTAAGAATTTTAAATATTACTTTAGTAAAGAGGGATGTCCCCATTCTAGACCTTAGGTGGGATGTTCTTTTTTCCAATGACAAATAAGCCAAAATGTTAAAAGATTTTTAGTGCTCTGAAGCTTGTCACCTGTCTAAAACACTAGACAGGTTTTAGCTACCTAAAACAATGTCAAGTCTTTTCAGTTTCACAAAACTGTTAATTCATCTGGATTCAAACCTGCTTCTCCCGTTCTATCTAGTCAGCTTTTTGAAAATTAGCCACTTGAATATCCCATGCAAACCTGAAACCTGTAAGAAACCAGACTATTTCTATTTTGTTCCTCCAACCTTCTGGTTTCTCAGTGTCTCACATTTTAAAATATGTTCTGTTACGCTATTGAAGGAAGGAAAGTGGGCTGGGGATCCACATATGTGGGTTTAATTCTAGCCCCAGCTCTGACTCAGTGCTTGAACTCTAGGCCTCAGTGTTCTCATATCTGTGAAATGAGAGGGGAGCCTCTCAATCCTGACGTCAATCACATCATATGCACTTGGAAGGCTTTCTTTTTTCCTCTTTTTAAAGCTTATTTAAAGAATCTTTAAATTATGAAAACAATGTGTGGCCCTAGCTGGTTTGGATCCGTGGATAGAGCATCAGCTTGCAGACCAAAGGGTCCCAGGTTTGATTCTGCTTAAGGGAACGTACTGTGGTTGCAGGCTACTCCCTGGCCCAGGCCCTGGTCAGGGCTTATGTAGGAGGTAACCAATTGATGTGTTTCTCTCACATCAATGTTTCTCTCTGTCTTTCCTTTTCTCTTCCACTCTCCCTAAAAATCAACGAAAAAATATCCTTGAGTGAGGATTAACAAAATAAAAAATGAAAGCAATGTGTGCTTGTTTTAAGAAGTCAAACAATGTAGAATAAAGAAAAAATTTGATAATGTTCCACCCTCTCTCACCTCCTTTCAATCTCACTCTTCTGAGATAACCAATGTTAAATTTGGCACATGTATCAGTTAGGATTAGGAGCTGTGTGTAATTGAAATACACAGGCAAAATTACTTAAACAGAGAAGTTTATTTCTCTCACACATGGAAAATGCCCAGAGGTAGGATGTCCAGGATTAGGGTTGATATCGTGATTCCATGGTGTCATCAGGGACTCAGGCATCTGTCTTTCTGTGCCACTGTCTTAGCTCTTGGTTACCATCCTCAAAGTCACCTCCTGATCCAAAATTGGCTGTTGGAGCTCCTGCCAATGGACACATTGCAGGCCAGAAGAAGGAGGAAAAACATAGGAAATGTAAAAGAGGTGGGGAGATCCTTCCCATCTGAGCTATCTCCTTTTAAGCACACAATTTTGAGTACACCTTATTGGCTGAAACTCAACTACATGATCACTCCCATAGCAAAGGGTATTGGGAAATGTAGTCTTTTATCCTGGGTGGCAATATGCCTAGATAGAAACTAATTATAATTCTAAAGAGGAATGAGAGAATGGCTGAAGGGAAGGCAACTGACAACCTCCTCCCAAGTGTGTATCTTTTCATACTTATTTTTCATGCTGATATAAACATATACAAGTATATAGAGTTTCATTGGTGGTTCTATTGTGACTGTTTATTAAAATGGATAATATATACTTTTTTATAATTTATTTTTTTTTCCTTTTACTACATTATGGACATCTGTTCAAGTCAATGTATAGATAGTGGACTTACTCTTTTTAATAGCATATAACATTCCATAATAGAGATTTATGATCATATTTACCCAGTCTCCTATTGATAAAAATTCCAATTTTCCATTTTGCAACTAAAAAGTTTTGAAGTAAATATTTTTATTCTTATATCTTAAGCCATGTTTCCTTACATTTTTAAAATTATGAATGCCATTATACATACAAATGAATATCAGGGTGAGCAAAAGTAGGTTTACAGTTGTGAGTACACAAAACATAGAACTTATTCTTGTATTATTATTAATTAACTAGAGGCCTGATACACAAAATTTGTGACTCGGGTGGGGCCCCTCAGCCCAACCTGCACCCTCTCGCAGTCCGGGAGCCCTCAGGGGATGTCCTACTAATGCTCCCTGCGGGCCTAAGCCATCAGTCAGACATCCTTAGCGCTACCACAGAGGTGGGAGAGGCTTCTGCCACTGCCACTGCGCTTGCCAGTGTGAGCCCTACTCAGGGCTTCTGGCTGAGCATTGCTCGCCCTGTGGGAGCACACTGACCACTGAGGGACAGCTCCTGTGTTGAGCACCTGCCCTCTGGTGGTCAGTGCGTATCATAGTGACCCATCATTCCACCATTTGGTCAATTTGCATATTAGCTTTTTATTATATAGGATTATCATATTATTTTCTACATGAACAACTGTTAGCCTACTTTTTGCCCTACCCTGTATATAATGTATATGTCCAGTTTATAAAATAACAAAAAAATGCATGGGTATCAAACACTCATTTATGAAAACAACAACACTACAGTTATTTTTAAAGTCCCCATATACTATTCACACGGCATACCCTTTCTCCCCCCTAAAGGTAACCAATATCTTGAATTTTATTCCTTTTCTTTTCTTTTTTTAAAAACATTTTTTATTTATTTCAGAGAGTAAAGGAGAGGGAGAGAGAAATTGAAACATCAGTGACAGGAGAGAATCATTGATTGGCTGCCTCCTACAGACCCCACACTGGGGATCGAGCCTGCAACCTGGGCATGTGCCTGTGACCAGAATTGAACCCAGGACCCTTTGTTCACAGGCCAGCACTCTATCCACTGAGCCAAATCGGCTAGGGCTGCTTTTCCTTATTTTATTGCATTTAAATATAATCTTAAAAATATTGTTTGGTTTTCCTTATTTTTGAACAAATATATCAATGAATTCATATTATATATATGTACTAGAGGCCCTGTGCACAAAAATTTGTGCACTGCGGGGGGGGGGGGGGGCCCTCAGCCTGGCCTATGCCCTCTTGCAGTCTGGGACCCCTCAGAAGATGTCCACCTGCTGGCTTAGGCCTGCTCCCTGGGGGATCGGGCCCAAGCTGGCAGTCAGACATCCCTCTGGCAGCCCGGCAGCCCTCGGGGGATGTCCACTTGCCAGCGGGGAGGAGGCCTAAGCTGCAGTCGGACATCCTTAGCGCTGCTGAGGAGGCGGGAGAGGCTCCCACCACCACCACTGTACTGGCAGCCATCAGCCTGGCTTGTGCCTGAGCAGAGCTCCCCCTGTGGGAGTGCACTGACCACCAGGGGGCAAGCTCCTGCATTGAGCGTCTGCCCCCTGGTGGTCAGTGTGTGTCATAGTAACCAGTGATTCCCAGTCGTTCTGCTGTTAGGGTCAGTTTGCATATTACCCTTTTATTACATGGGATAGAGGCCTGATGCATGGGTGGGGGCCGGCTAGTTTGCCCTGAAAGGTGTCCCAGATCAGGGTGGGGGTCCTTCTGGGGTGCCTGGCCAGCCTGGGTGAGGGGATGATGGCTGTTTGCAGGCTGGTCAAGCCCCCCCCCTCCCCAGTGGAGACCCTCACCCCATGGAGGTTTGGCCAGCCTGGGTGAGGGGCTGATGGCTGTTTTTAGGCTGGCCACACCCTCTTTAGGGTGGGGGTCCCCACTGGGGTGCCTGGGCAGTCTGGGTGAGGGGCTGAGGGCCATTTTCAGGCTGGCCAAGCCCCCCGGTGACAGAAGCTCCCAGCCTCTCCTTTTTTTCTTTTTATTTTATTCTGGGATTTATTTACCTTCTATAATTGAAACTTTGTAGCCTTGAGAGGAGCTCAGAGCCAGCCAGGGTGGGCGGGAGGGAAGCCTCCTGCTCGCTCCAGCTCCGTAGCCACGGCCGGCTAAAAGCAGGTGTCTGGGGTTTATTTACCTTCTATAATTGAAACTTTGTTGCCTTGAGTGGAGCTCAGAGCCTGATGCGGCAAGCAGGAAGCTTGGCTTCCTCCATCATTGGGGCAACCAAGCCTCCTACTTGCTCCAGCTCCGTGGCTGCCTGCCTCCATCTTGGTTGGGTTAATTTGCATATAGTTGCTCTGATTGGCTGGTGGGCGTGGCTTAAGGCATAGTGAAGGTATGGTCAATTTGCATGTTTTTCTTTTATTAGTGTAGATACTTCTGTGAATTGCTTTTTGTTCTATATTATTTTATGAAATTTATCCATAATTAATGTTTATAACTATCATTAATTTTACTCATGTACAGTAGTAGCCCATTGTATGAATATACCACAATTTATTTACCCTTTCTCCAGTTGATGGTTATTTTGTTTTCATTTTTATTGCTAATTCAAAAAAATACTGTTTCATGTATTCTTGTTTGTTCTAATTTTCGTGTGTGTGTGTGTGTGTGTGTGTGTGTGTGTGTGTGTGTTTATCTGCATACTGTGGAATGCAGTTACTAAGTCATAGGGGATATGCATCTCTCCCCAAAATACTTATCTCAAATTACACTACCATTGGCAGTGTATGAGTTTTCCTGCTGTTATACATCGTCATTAAAAATTCTGTTAGACTTTAAAAATTTTGCCAGATTAGAAATAGTCCAGGAGATATTGATTGAGTAGATTTGATTTGGTCATCTTCTGAAAGGTCCTGAGAATCTGTATTTTAATAAATCCCTGTCTGGTTCTAATACTCTGTCAGGCCTGGAACCACAAGACTAGACTGACAGGTTCTCTGTTGCCTTTTGTTGACCACACTGATGTCACCAACTTGGTCTGGGGATTCTTTCTTTGCAGAGTTCTTTGCATTTCCATTTCTTCTTCATTTTCATTTCTCCAGCCAACATTCAAGCCCCAGATCAGGTCCTTATTATTTTATGCCAAGATTAGAAATGACAGGAGGGGGTACATACTTACTCTGGAGTGAGCTGGTTTTAAAAACTGGCTCTGCCACTTACTAGCAATGTAACTTTCAGCAAGTTGCGTTCTCTGAGTCTCTGTGTCTTCAACAATAAAATGAGAATGATAATAAAGTACCTATCATATGAGGAATGTAAAGGTTTAAAGAGTGAATATATGTAAAGATCTTAAAATGGTGCCTGACACAAGGTAAGCACTCATTAATTGTATGTAATGTTGTTACAATTGTAGTAGTTACTTCAAAACTTCCTGTAGGAGTACAGGGAGTTTTGAAAGGAAGAGAGCTTTATTAACAAGCACTCTTCAACATCAATTCTCTTTATTCCAGAGTTCAAAACAATCTTCAGCCAGCACCATTTCATCATATTCTTTGCTGTTCAAGAATGTCCAGGTGTCCCTTTTACATGTCTTGGGGAAATAACCCATCAAATGCTCATAGAAACATCACTGATACTAGGCATTTGCTTCATTTGAAAGAAGCAGTTTTCCCTTTTTCATCCTATTCCACTGTTGCTTATCTTTGATAATACTTAAGAAGTATCTTTTGGTAATTATATTAGCTAAGATTCTGGTTTAGTTGCTTTAACAGAGACCAGATAACAGTGTTTTAAACAAGATAGATGTTTATTTCTCCCTCATTTAACACCAAGCTTCTAGGCAACTCAGAAAGTGGAGTGGCTGCATTTCATGAAGTCAAATCCTGGAATCATCTATTTGTGACAAACTTTTCTGTAAAGGGCTAGATAGTAAATATTTTAAGCTTTTGTGGGCCATATGGTCTCTGTTGTAACTGCCCAAATCTGTGTTAGAACACAAAAGTAGCCATAGAGAATACATAAATGAATGGGTGTGGCTGTATTCCGACAAATCTTTATTTATGGACACAAAAAAATTAATTTCATATAATTTTCATGGATTGCAAAATGTTCTCTCTTTTTAAAAAATTTTAAACCTTTTAAATGTGTAAAAACCATTCTTAACTTGTAGGCTATATAAAAACAGGTGGTAAACTTGGCCCATGGACAATAGTTTGGACCAGCAATTTTCAACCTTTCTCATCTCATGGCACACATAAACTAATTACTAAAATTCTGCAGCACAGCAGAGAATCTACTTTTTGCCGATCTGACTAAACAAAACAAAAACAATTGGTATAATTTTGATTCATTCACACCGATGGCTATTGTTGTGTTGGCCTTTGTCATTTGTTTATTTGGAAATCTAAGGGAAAAGAGATCAGTGCCCCTGACTAAATAGTCAAGTATTGCATGTTTTAAAAATTCTTGAAGCACACTGGTTGAAAATCATTGGTTTGGATTCCTGTTACAGAGGGTTGCTCTAATCTATAAGATCAAAAATAGTTCACCACTACTATACTTAATATCGCAGTCCAAAGAAATGGGGACAGAAAAGCAAATGACAATCATCTTCCTTTAAATAGACACAGAATATATGTGTATTACTTCTGGCCACTACATTGGCCAATGCACAGTCATATGGCCATTCCTAGTTATAAGGGAGTATGGGAAGTATAATCTCTAGCTGGGCTGCCTGGTGCCCAGCTAAAACTTGGGGTGTTTCACTACTAAAAAGCAAAGAAGAAGAGTACAGATATTGGGGGCAATTAGCAATCTCTGCAACAGCACTTGAGAATCGAGTTACAATGACAACAGAAAGATTATTTTCTAGACCTGGGGTCCTTTGAGGTTTATCTTCCTGTCATTGCCAAAAATGAGATCTATGATGCTCAGTGAGTATAAAATAAACCCCCTTCACTGTCCATGAGACAGACATGATGGTTGGAGGACGGAGTGGGGAAAGGTTGCTGGTCATCCAACCGGCAACTATGACTGCGGAGTGTAGTCAGTGTTGTCAAGCCACTGGGTGGAGAATTGCCATTTAATACTAAAAATTGATGTCAAAATAATTTCAAAAGCAAAGTTATTTTTGTTCTGGGTTTTTATCCACCACTTGTACTTTTTTTTAAAATTAAAGAAATGTTGACATCTGGTAAACCTTAATATAATCCCATATTCCTTATTTAGCTGTCAATATTTAGCTTATCCCACTCTTAGCCCCAAATTTTCAGCTCATGCTAGAAGAAGAAGCATGAGTAAAGGGCAGAAAGTGGATGTCCACTAAAGTTGTTCCCCTAATCAGGAAAATAAGAGATAGACTCAACCTGTAAACTTTCAATCTGACAGGGTAAAGATCTTTTTGTTAGCCATGAACATTGCTCCCTGAAAAAACTGAGGTTCTATTGGTAAGGGGAAGGATAAATTAGTTATTGGATGGACCACTAGCTATAGCTACCATGTCCAATTTAATCATTGAGTTTGAAACAGGTTTATTGAGCACGTACTATGTGCAAGGCACTGCACTGAGCCCTAAGAAGGTAAAAATTAATACTACTTTAAAACATTTTCTCTTGAGGATTTCATAATCTCAAAGGGGAGATAGATTAGCAAACTCAATTAACATTTGGTATTAAAATAGAAGTGTGTATAAAGGACAGAAAGAGTTCAGAGCAGGTAATGGGAGGTGAGAAAGGAGATCAGAGAGTGTTAGCAGAAACATTGGAAGGAGAATAGCATCATCTTCTTCCCAGAGAATAGAATCTGGTTGTAAACAAATAGCATCCCCTCTTGCATGCATGTGATATGAGAATGAGAGGATGTTCACATCAAATGTATGGGAGCATGTGTGTGCGTGTGTGTGTGTGTGTGTGTGTGTGTGTGTGTGTGCGTATGTACACATCAGTACCGGGAACTACATGTCTCCCCCAGGAGTTTGAGTTTTACTGCCTCCAGTTGATATTATACGGACTTACTTACTGTGGTGCAATTGCCTCTCCCAACCACAAGTGCCATGTTCATGAGCACTACCTTGTCAAAAAGCTACAATTTAGTTATAAATATGTTTGGCATATAGATGTCCATTTCTCTTATTTAGTGATCACTTGGTAAGAAGTAACATTAAATGCCTTTTTTAGGGTCTGGGGAAATATATGTCAGAAAGTTCCCTTTTTATTTCTCAAGTGGAGATGGTTTGGTTATTGTTACATGGCAATATTAATTTTTTTTGTCCAACTTGAAAGCTGCCTGTGTTTGCATATTGGGCTTAGAAATCACAGGCCCCAGTAAGCATTAAACGCAAGAAGTGGAGGGCTTGGAGAACATATAAACACTGAGAGATGACAGGTTTTTGTGGTGGTTGGAAACGGGGGAATAGATAATTACATCATTGTCTCTCATTCTGTTCCCACGTGGACTAGCTTAAATGTCATTTCCACCTGCAGGTTCTCACTCTTTTCTTCCTCAGAAACCTTATTCGACCTGTGCTCAGATATCATGAGAGCGGAGCCTCGGCCCAGAGTGTGGGCCCCCTGGGGAATTTTTATTCAGGCATCACCAGTCGTTGGCCTGGCTATTGTTGTTTGTGATACTTACTGGTAAAGTTTCTCAATCAATACAACATCAGCCCGAGGAGCTCCTGGGAATGGAAGCCTGCAACAGCGCACTTAATCTTGGAGCCAGAGTGTGCTCTCTGCTCGGCTGCTAAACTGGGTAGTTGGCCTACTTGATGTGGCATTATTGCTGCTGAGGTCAGATGTGAGCGGCTCGGCGAGTGCTGATGAATGGCTGTGTGATGAAGCGCCTCTCCCGCCCACCAAGAGACATTTAATAATGATAGACCATAACTGCGCTCGCGCAAAAATCCATGTCGCTTGTTTGTGAGTCTTCTGGGCCAGAGGTGTAGAGGGATTGGCGTTATTATGGAAGGAAGCTTTGAAAGTGGTGATTTTTTGGTTCAAATCTAGATATGGCAGGGGAAAAGCTAAAGAGACCGTTGCTGTATATTAAATAAAGTTTCCTCTTCCTTCTCAGAGAAAGCAGCTGTTATGTGCATGTTGCATTACTTCACGTGGTCTTCCTTTCTTTCCACCCTTTGTTTTAGCATGACTTCTAGGCAATGTGGAAAAAATAAATGGGAATTAATTTTATGAAAATGAACCATTCATACTATGTTCACTATCATTTAGAATGTGAAACATGGACTTAACCGTGTAATATCCATTAATATGAAGAAGAAATTCATACCTAAATAGTAATTGAACATAGCATTGAGCCCTCACCCCCTATTGTTTAGAATATAGCACTATGAAGCCTGAATAATTCTAAGAATGGTGGTCCTGCAAGAGGTTTCAGTGCATTATTTATCTAGCTATTTCTTGTTTGGTCCAATCCTTTTTTTAGTAATCAGACAAAGAAAAAATAAAAATGCTTGGTGTGACCTAAATATTGTCTGTTATAAATGAAGGCAGGTTTTTGTGTAAATAAATAGACCACAAAATACTGTCAAGAATATAATCAAAAGTATACATGTTGGGTTCAGACCAAATCTACACAAAATCAGAGGGCTTCATTAAATATTTGATTACATAACAATTATTTGATGAGTAGGAGAGCAATGGCTTTTCAGAGGTCTTATTAGCTTACCAAAACTTTGGTCTGTGCATTTAGGGAAGGTCTGTGAGTAACAGTTATATGTCTGAGTAGAGCGTCAGATTTATTCATTATCTATCTCAGGACCTAGCACCGTGCCTCATGCAAAGAAGGTCTGCTATAAGTATGTATGGATTGAACGGAATGAAATAGAAAATAGAAGTAGAGGATGGTTTGAGGACATATCTTGTGCGAGTAAGAGAATTGATGCTTCTCCAACTCTGCAAGGTTATATTTTTCTATCTCCCTAGTGTTGAGGATTATGTTATGCTGACATAAACTACTGATGTTTGGCCTGAATGCTGCAAAATATTATTGTCAAATAGTTAAGGTAGATTTCAACTCACCTTCATGATTGTACATGTTTTCTTGGCAACCAACCCTCACAAATGTACCAAGAAAATTTAACTTTTATGTTTTCCATAACTGATGCAGTCTTCTTTTTTATATATATGCTCCAAATCTATGTAGCCCAGACAGAGTGAGTGTGGGGAATGCTTAATTAAGTCCAAATTGTTCAATTCCAAGCAACAATTTCAATAAGACTATTTGGTTATCTGCAGGCTTTCCAATCTTCTATTCTTCCTGTGGCCCTCGGTACAACTTCTTGGGTATCTGGAAGGAAGGATTTATTTATACAACCTCTTGGTCGTAGGGAAGAAGGAGCTCTTGCATGACAGACTCAGGTCATTGTACTGTCCTCTAGTTCCTGAGAAATGGATGTTCCATGTCCTCCAAGTCCTTGAGTATCCTGCTGGCATCTGACGCTGGCTTCTGCAGCTGACAGACTTGTGATCTGTTGGCTCAGCTCCACTTGTGTCTGGTGAATTGGCTCCACCTTGATCTTGTAGGATCTGTGCATGCCCTGAAGTCTGGCTGGAGTTCCCATTTATTCCCAGCCCTGGCAGCCTGCCCTATGGATCGTGCCTATAGAACTCCTCTGCCTCCACTTGGGGGTCCTTTATGTCAGATCCCTGTATTGGCACATGCCCCCCCCCCCCTCTTGTGGGGCTCTTCCACGCACCTGGCATCTCAGCAGTGCTAACTCAGGTGCTTTCTTTGCACAGCATCAGCTTGTTGTGAAGACATCCTGTGAGGTGAACTCTTTCCCAAGCCTTGCATAAGGAGCAGAGAAAACACCCCTTTGCTTTTGGCTTCCCTAGACTGATCCAACACACTTCGTCCTTCTAGGACTTCAGCACAGAATGGTGGACACAGAAGATACATATCTCCTTCTGTCATCTTTAACCCCCTCTTTCCCTGTAAACCCTCAAGGCCTGAGAGGTGAAGGCTCTTTGTTCTCTCTTTCAGGCATAGGACTTCTTTATTAGCTTGTCTTTCTCTTAGGGTGTCATTTCCCTGGATCTGTAACCTTGAAATGTGGGTGCAACTGAAGGGAGGAAGGAACAATAAACTCAACAGTTTTTGAAATATTATCCCCTTTGTACATATTATTTCATTTCTCTTTAGTCGCAGTATATTTTCTATCTACACTTCAGCCACATCAGTGCTTAAACATGGGTTTCAGGTTTCCCATAAAGTTTGGTATCAATTGAGTTATAGTAGCTTGAATGATGACTCTCAAAAATATATGCCCACATCCTGGACACTGTAATCTTACTTGGAAAAAGGATCTGTGCAGATAAAATTAAGTTAATGTCAAGATGAGATCATTAGGGATTATCCGGGTGGGCATAGAAGGAGATGGAGAAAAGGAGAAGACCATGTGAAGACAGGCAGAGATCGGAGTGAGTGGCCTCAAGCCGAGGAATGCTAACAACCATAAGGTAGAAAAGGCAAAGAATGAATTTCCTCTACAAACACTGGAGGGAGCATACTCTGTTCACACCTTGATTTTGAACATCTGGTAACCCAAACTGTTGTTTGAGGCATCCAGTTGTAATTTGTTATAGCAGCCACAGGAAACTAATACATGAGGTGATGTCAATGCTTTCCCCAGCCATAATCCTTTGATTATGAACTCCATGAGTGTTCAGTACACATTCTGATTGGTTTCTGTGCAGTGTTTCTCAATTGCTTCCCTATGCTATTTACTTTTCCTCAGAAATATCTCATTTAATTTTACAAACATTTAATGAGCACATACTCAGTGTAAGACACTGTGAAAGGTGTGCTAGGAGCCAAAGATAACTAAGACCCTGTCCTTTCCCTAAGAGAAATTATGTGCCCTTGCATGTTAGTGTGAGAACATAGTAATGAGTGTTTTTGTTTACTGTGGAATTGGAGTGCCAAATGGGCCTTATTTTATGCCTTTTTTCCCTGTCTAGCAGAATTTCTAATCAAATTTGAGCCAAGAAATGTCAATGGTTTTACCAGCCCAGTTTTCAACCTTTTTCCAAGGATTGTCAAATTATTCTGTTTTCTGACACCAATTCCCCAGAATAACAATAAGGACTAATATCTCCAGATAAGAAGATAACCTGGGAATTAAAGCATGTACCAACATTATACTGGCATGATTAGGCTATGTTGGCTGGATAACAGGTACTAATCAGTGTACACAAATCAGATTAAAGTGATTCTGGGGCTATTCAGAGAACCTTCAGAAATCACCGCGATCATTAAGTTAAAACACAGATTCCATTTCCCAGCCACATTAATTTATCAAGTGCTCTGTGAAGGCTGGGTTTATGTGGTTGGGTAAATTGTGTACTGTAGGATATCCAGGGTACACTTGGGATTATGGGGCAAGAATTATGGGTGTAGATGTTAGGTGCACTCTCTTTCTCTCTCTCTCTCTCTCTCTCTCTCTCTCTCTATATATATATATATATATATATATATATATATATACACACACACATACATATACTATATAGGTAGATTATAGATATAGATATAGACATAGATATAGATATAGATATAGATATATGGATATATGGATATATGGATATAGATATAGATATAGATATATTTGTTGTTGTTAATCCTCAACCAAATATATTTTTACATTGATTTTTTATTTTCTAGAGAGAGTAGAAGGGAGAGAGGAAAGGAGGGGGAGAGTGAGAGAGACAGAGACATCGATGTGAGAGAGACACATCTATTGGTTGCCTCCCACATGCCCCTGACTAGGGCCAAAGATCAAACCTGCAATCCAGGTATGTACCCTTGATCAAGAATGGAATTCGAGACCCTTTGGTGCACAAGCTGATTCTCTAACCACTACGCAACACTGGCCAGGTCTGGGTATTCTATACTGACAAAAATAAAAGAAAGCCCCAAACCTGAAGATCTAGAAGTATGCCAGTGATTCTATATGTTTTTTTTAAAGATATCAAGAAGTTGAAAATTTAGAACTGCATCATTGATTCAGTTTTTGGAATAAAACAAGCCTGGTTTCAGATCAGGGATCTGACATTTACTACCACACAATTTTGGGCAAGCGACCTCTGTGCTTTAGTTTCCTTACCTGAAAAATTGAGACACTTTCAGGATTATGAAGGATTAGCGCTGGCATTTGTAAAGTGCCCAGCACTATGCCTGGCACTTTGTGGTCAATTCATAAGTGAAAACTCTTATTCTCCTTGCCCTTCATATCCTGTTCATCATTGTAGCTGAAGCAGCAGGGTGTGAGATGTGTCAGAGGAGCACACATGTACTGGTGCAGAGTAGGACCAGTGGAGGAGTAGGCCTTATAAAGAAAAACAGGATGAAATATAGCAGGGCCTATGAGCCAAGGGGCAGCAGAGCACATGGACAGTGGCCTGGTCTTGGTCTCAGGACAGCAGGTTCTATCACAGGTTCCGCTGCTGATCTGCTGGTGACCCATGGAAAACAGCATACCCCTGTGTCTTAGTTTCCTTGCCAATAAAATGTAGAATTTTAGCTAAAGTAGTGTTCTCAAACACCTTTCATGGAACTAATGCTAGTCCATGACCAAGTTTTCACTAGTATATATTGAATTAAGAAACATAACGACACTCTAAGCAGTTTTCATAACACTAAGCTAGTTCTATTCAAAGGATTGCCTTTAATCTGAAATTATGTCTATTCTGACATTCTGATGTTATAGTATCTTTTAAGAAATTAAGGTGATAGATGATGACTGCATCTTGGCAAAATACAAAAACAAAACAAAACAGGCAACCTTATGACTATCCCAAAGTTGTTGTTGTTTTAAACTTATTTGACCATAAAATCCCCAGACTTGGGAACCACTGAACTAGATGATCGCAAGTGCATGCCTCTTAGCTGTAAAACCTCTGACCCTACAGTGTATTACTAACAGTATTTTTGTGCTGAGGGTCCTTGGTGGAACAAAAACTTGATCCAAGACAACTTACAAGAGGGGCTGCAATTCAGGGAGGGGTAATTTGAGAAGGGAGAGCGGCAGCTTGTGTGCCAGAAAAGGGGCACAGCCCTTGATAGGCGGTGGGATGGGCTGAGTAGAGAGAGAGGTCCTGGACCTAAACACCAGACCTCTCCATCATGGTTGAGCTACCATTTGGAGGTAGAGATAACTTGAGTTTATATGGCTTAGTGGTTCCCAAGTCTGGGGAATTTTTGGTCCAATAAGTTAAAAGAAAAAATAAAACCAAAAAACATGGCATAGTTATAAGGTTGTCTAATTAAAAAAAATTTTTTTAAAGATGCTGTTGCCATCATTTCTTAAGAAAAGGGAAGTTATAACACCAAAAAGTGAGGAGGGACAATTCGTTGAAGTAATCAGGTTAGTGATTTGAAAACCTATAGCTGATATTAGGAATGACATCCAGCGCAGACACAGCCTGATGTCCAGATGGTATGTGGGCAGGTGACCTGAGAGGGTCCAACCAGAAAGAGGGAGCCTGGCTGCTAAGTCAAGAGGGGCGGGTGGCAGGCGTCTCAGAGCAGACAGCTGTGGCTATGCCAGCAGGCAGGCCTCGGGGCCAGTATCTGGGAGGTTTGGCAGCTGGATGTGATCTTCTCAATAAGGATGTGGTTCGGGAATTCACCTCTAGTCCTAGAGAGGGGCACATGGGCAGATGGTGAAAATAAGGCAGGGCTTCATTCCAGGAGAACTTTATGCAAAAAACGGGTTATCTAGCTAATAAACCAGGCATAGAGACACTAGATCAAGAACCAGTTATAAAGCAGACCTGGGATTCAAGAGGAAGGTAGAACTGAGCTTTTGAACTATGGCTACTCCAGGGGTCTCAGACCTGATCAGCGTGTTCAAATCATTACTGCCCATGTTACACTCCCAGGTTCTAATGTAATTGTTGTGGGGTTAGTCCCAGGCTTCGTCGTTTTTTAAAATCTCCCCCCCCTCCCCCCCCCCCCCCCCCCCCGGTGACACTAATGTGCAGGGTAGGGAGCCCAGGGCTACTCCAAGTCTCTGTGGAAGGGATAGGATATGAAAGCACTGAGGTCTGGGTGAGTCTACCGGTGAACATCAGGCAGCCCTGACCATGGGGAAAGTAAATGTGTGAACATAAAGGAGAACAGAGGCAGGCGGGGGGCGCCCAGCACATACGCAGGAGCTGCTCCATGGCTGTGTGCATGGGAGCTCAGGGAGAAACTAGCTTGTGGAAAAATTCAGAGGTCTTTGTTATTCACTGGTATAAGCTAACACCCCCGTTGGGGAGCACTGGCTTAGCAAATATAGCTTTGTGTGTGTTAATTGCTTCAGTAGATGTAAGAAGCATGACAGGTATTCACTCAAGCAGAAAGAGCAGAATTTCTCAGATATCTCCCACTCACTTTATTCAAAATTGAAAGCATAGTCTGTGCCAGCTGGGGCATTCTGCTCTGCCCAGGAAACCCAGACCTTCATCATCCGCCTGATGGTATCAAGGTGGAAGCCTGAATAAATGGGCACGGCACTGATTTCTTTATGTATAGTCATTTCTACTGTTAGAAGTCCAACATTAAATTTTGCTTTTAAACCATAGCAGTAAAAAGGTCAGGTGGACGTTTTTGGCTTTGGTAGTTTGCCCAGCAAAGGGAAAACAGCCCAGAGACCCTTAGAAGAGCTTAAGAAACTTTAACTTTTGGTGGGACACATATGATATCAAATAATAATAATAACAATAGTGGCCAATATTTACCAAGCGCTTGTTGACTTAGTCTACTCAGGCTGCTATAACAAAATACCACATATTAGATACCTTACAACAGACATCTATTGTTCACTGTTCTGGAGGCTGTGAAGTCCAAGATCAGGTGCCACCCCATTTGGTTTCTGGTATGAACTGTCTTCCTGGCTTGTAGATGGCTGCCTTCTCCTTTTGTTCTCATATGGGAGGTGGCAGGGGCAGGGGAGGGGAAGAGGAGAGAGATCGCGCACGAGAGAGAGAGAGAGAGAGAGAGAGAGAGAGAGAGAGAGAGAGAGAGAGAGAGAGAGAGAGAGAGAGAGAGAGAGAGAGAGAGAGAGAGAAAATTTTTGGTGCCTTTTCTTATAAGGTCACTAATTCCATTGGGTCAGGGCTCCCCCTCATGACCTCATAACTTTGCTTCCTTATAGGCCCACTCCCAATGCAGTCACATTGGGGATTATGGCTTTAACATGTATGTTTGGGGGCATACAATTTAGTCCATAAAACTTAGCATGTGCCAGCATTGTTTGAAGAACTTTGTACATATTATATACTTTAATCCTCACTATCTGTGAGGAATACACTTTCATTATCTCTATTTTACAGGAGAGGAAACAGGCTCAGAGAAGTTAGCAACCTACCCAAGGTCTCATAGCTGTAAGTAATCTCTGAAATATCAGGTATACCAAGAAATGACAGACAGAAGCACTGGTATTACTTTCTCTGATCCTTTTATAATTAGTCCTCTTGTTTATGTCAGGTTCCTTGGGAACTATAAACAGCTAATGAGCTCTGACACCCATGATTAGGAGAGCTATATTGGAAATATTTGGTACTTATATCCCTTCTCTTCACACTGAACAAGAAGCTGAATTCAAATGTACAATCTCACATCCTATATAATAAAAGCCTAATACACAAATTGTCTCCTTGGGCGGTCATTTGACCAGGAGACCAGTTCAACCACTCTCTATGACATGCACTGACCACCAGGGGGCGGGGCAGAACATGGTGGGCGTGGGCGGCATGCTGCGACCTCTCGCAGGCTACCTGGGGACGGGGATGACAGGGACGGACATGCGGTGAGAATGTGGGGCTTTCACCGAGCTTGCTCTCACTCCCCCTGCTACCCATCCCCAGAATGCCAGGGCTCTCGCACTGGGGAAGGTGCCAGGTGCCCGCAAGGAGCCTGCCCCGCACCCACGCGGCCTCTTCCAGGTAAGCTGGGCAGCAGCAACCAGGACCGCATGGGCTGGTCAGGCTCCCCATGGGTTCATGCAGGAGCCAGTTTGTGAGGCTGGCCGGGAGAGAGTGCACTACCCGCCTGGCTTCCGTGTGGCACTGCTGGGTGGCCCAGAGGCCCACACTGTTCCCCAGCCCACAGCATCCAGCCGTGCTCACTGCATCTCCGCATGGGGACTTGGTCACTGTGACTCAGGTGGAGGGCCCAGGTGCTCAGGTGCTGCCCAGGACCCAGAGGTCAACTGGGACCTGCCCTTCCACACCAGATGCTCACGCTTTGATCGCTGGCCAGGCCTAGGGACCACACTTGTGCATGAATTTCATGCACCGGGCCTCTAGTTTGTTTATAATACCCTTGGATTAATTCTACTTCATTTATATATTAAACCAACATTTTTGAGAACCTACACTTATTTCAGGCACTCAGACCTTTCTCTGTTTTCAAAGAGTTTAAGTAGGAGAGTGAGGCATATTTATAAATAATTACAGTACAAAGTAATGAGTGCTATAAAAAGTTGTATTTAGGAGCTCAGAAAGAGATGGAAGGAATTACAAATCACAGAGGCCATCAGAGAAGAGGTGGTGATCAGCTGAAGTGTTAAAGAATGGATGCCAGTTGCCCAGTGGCCCTGCAGGAAGGCCTTTCTGGGCATGTGCAAGGAGGAATGGTGGGTGATACTAGAGGCTGTCCTCCATGTGATCCAGAATGGCTGGGCTGAAGGAGGCAGCTGGGGGAGCTGTGAATGGCAAGATAGCATTGAAAGTCTTATTTGGGAAAGGGCCAAATCCCAAAGTGTGCGGAGCTTTCTCTACCTTCCTGAAAGAAGCTGCTGCTGCTTCCGAAGGATAATAACAGGGAAGCCAAAGAGTTGAACCAGCAGACTGCAGACAGGGGACCATGGCTAAAGATCTTGCCAGAGATTTTAGGAGCCTGAACCCAAGAGCCAAGAGTAGAGATGGAGAAGCTGGAGAAGCTGGAGTCTTGGTATTTATGATTTACATTTAGGAAGTAAATCCACTGGTAGTCATACCAGAAAATAAAAACCGAACTTGTTCCCCATCATCTGATTATATGTAAATATAACTTTTGGAAAACATTAAGGAATGTTTTCCTACTAGTTTATGATACTCTAGATATTTTTCATCATCAGAAATTAGACTATCAGATTGCCATTCACGTGTAGAGCTTTTCAATTGCCAATGTGAATTGACCATAATTGCTGTATTATTGAATAGTTTCCATACTATTATACTTGAGACTCATTTATGTATTTTTTTCAGACTCTTCTTAGTTCCATTGCTGTTCCAAGGAATAAGCCAGGTGGGGAGAGATCAACAACCATAGTCCTCCCCAATCCTATCAACACCCTGACTCTATCTTCACCAGCTTCCCCGTTCCTCACCTCCCATATTTCTTCAGCTGCTTCCAAGGACATGCTCTCCTCTACTTTTCTAGATTTGGAGTTAATGGTTCTCATAATTCCTTAGTTTGGTTGAGATAAAAATTCCAGATTTTTAAAAGAAACTTTACAGAGGACTGATTTCTTTTTTTTTTATTATTATTAGTTAAGGTATTACAAATGTGTCCTCATCCCCCCCATTAACCCCCAACCTCCCCCCCACACACAAACTCATGCTCCCATCCCCCTGTTGTCCATGTCCATTGGTTTGGCTTATATACATGTATACAAGTCCTTCGGTTGATCTCTTCCCCTTACCCCCGCCCTCCCCTACTTTCCTTCTGGGGATTGATAGCCGGAACGCTGTTTCTCAGTCTTTGGGTCTGTCCCTTTTCATCAGTCTATGTTGTTCTCTATAATCCACAAATGAGTGAGATCATGTGGTATTTATCTTTCTCTGACTGGCTTATTTCACTTAGCATAATGCTCTCCAGTTCCATCCATGCTGTTGCAAAAGGCAAGAGTTCCTTTTTTTTTACCGCAGTGTAGTATTCCATTGTGTATATGTACCACAGTTTTCTAATCCACTCATCTGCTGATGGGCACTTAGGCTGTTTCCAAATCTTAGCTATGGTGAATTGTGCTGCTATGAACACAGGGGTGCATATATCCTTTCTGATTGGCGTTTCTGGTTTCTTGGGATATATTCCTAGTAGTGGGATCACTGGGTCAAATGGGAGTTCCATTTTTAGTCTTCTGAGGTAGCTCCATACTGTTCTCCACAGTGGCTGCACCAGTCTGCATTCCCACCAGCAGTGCAGAAGGGTTCCTTTTTCTCCACATCCTCTCCAACACTTGTTGTTTGTTGATTTGTTGATGATAGCCATTCTGACAGGTGTGAGATGATAACGCATTGTCGTTTTGATTTGCATCTCTCGTATAATTAGTGACTTTGAGCAGGTTTTCATATGTCTTTCAGCCTTCTGTATGCAGAGGACTGATTTCTTATTACATGTCAGTGAAAAGCAGCCCTACAGATTTCCTTATGTAGGGAGTACTAGTAGCTTCAGAACTTTACTTCAAAGTATTTTGGCTCCCTGGAAGAGTTACTATGACATATCCTTTCTTAAAAGGTAAATGAACTCTCTTTTTGCTTTGGTTAAGGAAGATCAGAACCAAAGTTTGCATTCAACTGTAACAAATGTTAGAGTTAACTCTGGTGTCTGCCGCCCCAGTGTCCCCCCTTTCCTTTAGTTCCTTAAAATTTTTTAAGCTTATGACATGTTATCTACAATCCTTTGAGAAAAGAAGTGGGTTATAAGCAAATTCTCATTAATGAACAAGTTCTGTGGCTCAATGGTTGAGCGCCGACCTATGAACTACAAGGTCATGGTTTGATTCCCAGTCATGGCACATGCCTGCGTTGCAAGCTTGATCCCCAGTGTGGGGCCTGCAGGAGGCAGCCGATCAATGATTCTCTCTCATCATTGATGTTTCTAGCTCCCTCTCCTTCTCCCTTCCTCTCTGAGATAAATAAAAATGTATATTTTTAAGTTGTCAACTGAACTTGAGGTACACAGTGACTTGCCTAAATAGGTGACTCAATCTCATTCCTGACACCCTCTCATGAGCCTCACAGTATCGTTTACCATCAGGTGCACTCCATGCCAAGGAGTGATCATAGCAAATTCTGGTCATCACAGTTTGGTAATATCAGTACGCTATCAACTTCCTGGAGCAGTAACAGGGGAGAGGTACGTGGTGAGACAACCATTGTCTCACACACCTGTGTCTAAAGGGCTTTTGTTGTGTCGTGTTTGGCTTGAATACACATGGGAATTTTTGTGATGAAAATTGCCTTGTACATACTACTTCTGATAATTTTCATGCTTATTGTGAAACATTTTGTATGCTTTTTATTTTCAGATTACAAAAATAATTGCTTACAAATGTGAATTAATTCCTTCGAAGAATAGCGAACAGGGCTTGATTTTTTCCTGAAGGAGCGAATGTCACTCCTCTCCATGCACTGCAGGCTTTCCCACTAGAACCTTTATATATGAAGTGCACAGAAACCTATAATAATAAAAAGCTAATATGCTAATTAGACCGGACATCTTCCAGACGTCATTTTGGATGTCCTTCCTGATGAAGCCAGGGCCAGAGGGGAGCCAGCCAGGTCGCGGGTGCCGGAGGGAAGCTGGTGCCAGCAGCTGGGGGAAGGAAGGCCTACTCTTGCACTAATTTTCCTGCATCAGGCCTCTGGTCAATAATAAATGACAATACTTAGCAGAAAAAATACCTCAATGGCAATGACTATCACATTTAGAACATTTCAAATTTCATATTTTTCTATCGGGCCTAGCATACCAGGGTCTCCATATATGAGAGAGAATCCTTGAAGTTAGTATAAAGGAGAATGCCTCATTTTGACAGTAAAAAAAAAAATCTCTAGTACAGAATCTGTACCAGGTTATATACTTCTATCTTTCTCTCTCTCTCAGAAATGTTTAGCCTCCAATAGGGAGATACCTCTGAATGGGTTAAAAGTAAACAGAAGCCTTCGAAAGAAAGGCAGAAACAGTAATGACAGTTTTGAAGTATCCAGTACCTGTTGTGACAGGAATAACAAATTAATTGGGACTATAACGGATTCTTTGTAAAGGTGAAGTAAACACACTTGACTGTATATTTTTCACCATCAGTTAAGTCTCAATTGGTTCTAAAAATAAACAGAAGACATTGAACAGTTTTAATGGATTCTGACACCTAGGTATTATGCTGTCACTCCAGTATAAATGAATCATAACTTTGGACTGCACCTAGGAATTACTACACATTTGGAGAAAATTTATGGTGCACCAAGCTTTGAATCATGATGTGATATCAAAACTAAAGTCAAAAGAGGAAGAAAGCTGGGCATAAATTATTGTCCTCAATCCCAATGTATCTTCCAGTGCAACAAGTAAAAGTTCGAGGATTTAGGTATACCACCAATAATTATCATAAGCACTGAAACAAATATGTCCTTCTGAAGGTGGTTTGTAGTAAAAACAAAAAGCAACTCCCTCCCCCCCCCCCCAAACAAAAAAGCAAGCCAGCAGAAGGCCCATCTTGTACACCTAAAAGAGATGTTGAATTTCCGCTTTGTCCCTCTTTGCAACTAGACTAGAATCCTCTTGAGGGCATGAGCATTTCTGTAATCTCAGGCTACCTCTCAGCGGTCACACATTTCTATTTTCAATCAAAGGACCAGTCTTTGGACCAGTTCATTCACTGAATTGATTACTTTAGTAGCCATAATCAGTCAAGCTCATTGTCTCCAGTGACACTGACAAAAATCTTTACTTCTTGCTTTTCAAATAAACAGTTGACGTGGTGTAGACATTGCCTTGAAGTTCATGACTAATCATAGAAGGAGGATAGTCAAAGGATATGCGAGTTTTTAGAAAGAAATCTGTGGATGAAAAACAATGTGTAGAGACACCAAGAAGATTGTTAAATGTTCATGTATTTATTTGGTTGGAATATCAGGTTTTAAAGATAACAATGCCTGAAGCTATGAGATTCAGACACCAGGAGAAAAATTTTATGAAGCGTTTCTATTGCATAATAGAAATTATGCCATACATTTGTATGGCATTTGGCATTTTCCAAAGCATTGTCAGCCGTAGTACTTCATTCTGTCTTCTGTAAAGCAATAGGGCTGTCATATTAAACAGGGCTGCTCTTCTTTCTCCTGTTCGACCCATTGTCTTCTTCTGGTTCCAAACAACCCAGTTAGTTAACTCACTGGATTGGTTGATTTCCTCTGAGAGACTTACCGTGCGACAACTGAGGTCCTACATTCTGGAATATGGGTTGAGGGTTAACCAGAGATAGCCTTTTGAGCTATCTGATGTTGAAGAAAAAATTGCAGTGAAGGTCCTCATCTTTTAATGATAAATCTACTCATTACCAAACATGTACCGGACTCTAAGAGACTCAGAGTAGATTATTAAGTCAAGTTCCACGTCTTTGAGCTAAGTAGCTACTCTGGGCTCTGGCAGGCCCCAGAGGACAAGACAAATACCATGTGCGGAGGGAGAGAAAGAGTAGGGTAACTTGTGATGAAGTGGGGTGGGTGGGAATTCCCAGGTAGAAAGGGCCAGTCAAGTCCCCCACCCTCACTCCCCATCTCCAGGCCAGGCCCAGGGCACCTCCCCCACCACTCTGGCCTTGCACGCAAGTTGATCTTATGACACCTTCCACATTCGCTGGCCCATCTCTTCTAGGCAGCCATTCGGTCCATGCCTCCTGACATGGCACCGACACGCATGCTTGCGATGTGTGCGCCCCCTGCTAGGCTTCACCCATCCCTGTGGCAACGTGTGCAGCTTCCGTTTGTGTGCAAGCCTTTCTGCATCGACCTTGAACAGTTACAACTGTTTCAGCATCCATTAAAAAATAGAAACGCGCGCCCATAAAGCACAGCGAACAGAAACACAGTCAGGGGTGGGAAGATGGGAGGCCTCACACGGCCGTTGTGCGGTGGCTGAGCCTGCACCGTCCCGGGTTTAGTGGCTGTGCAGCGGCTGTGCGGGCGGTAGTCAGTGCGCCCGTCCTCAGCGCCCGCGTTTTATTATCGCTGCGGAGGAGCCGTTTCCTCGCGCCTCGGGAAGGGAAGCGGCCTTTGAAGCTGTCCGTAACCCCTGGAAATGTTCCTGCTCGCCATCCGCCCGCTCCCCAGGCTTTGTGGGAGCTTGACTTTTGTTAGGAAAAAATGTGCTGTTTATGCTCACACGCAAGCTTCCTGGTGCTTTTGTGTTTAAGATTAGAAAACACCGGAGAGGGGAAAACAAAGCTTTTAAAGCTTCATAAAAGGTGGCGAGTTCACCCCTTTCTGTTTCTCAGGGTTATAAACAGGGTTCCAGGAAAAGCTCCGTCTCCGAGCTCGGAGACCCAGCAGATATTTAAAGGGGTAGCACCTTAGCTTGTCAATTTTGAGAATACCAAATGATCCTAGAGCTTTTTTTATTCCTTTAATCAGCTGTAATTTTCAGCTCTGATGCTGTCTGACAGGCTTCATTTCAAACCCCGTGCTGCAATGCTCCTCTGGCTTCTTCGCTGTGAGATACAAATAAGGGGGAGGGAGGGGGCCCGGAAAACGAACTGACAGTAACTGGATGGATCTCACCAACCTATCAGCACGGTGCCACGGTCGGAGGGTGTGGAGGGCCAGGGTTGCCAGGATGCCCGCTTCATGGAGGAGGGCCATTCCCCTCTTTATTTCTTACCTCCCATCCTCCATTCTCTCTCTCTCTCTCTCTCTCTCTCTCTCTCTCTCTCTCTCTCTCTCTCTCTCTCTCTCTCTCTCCACTTTTAAACCCAGTTCTCTCTTTTGGATAATAGATACACAGACTGTAGATCCAGGAGAAAGTATGACAGGTATGCGTGCGTGCACACACACACACACACACACACACACTCCCAGGGGAGTTAATAGTTTGTGCACTGAACAAGGATACTAGTAGCTGCCACTCACTGAGGGCTTTCTACATGCCAGCTACTGTGGTCAGTGCTTTACAAAGCATTGTCTGAGGCTCATTTTTGCAGGTAAAGAAGCTGATGTAAGCTATGGATGTGGGTGAATAAGAGACCAACTCTGGAGGTCCATGTCCTCAGGTCAGAAACGTCCCTGCTTTACTAGTAAATGTTCTCACTCTCAGTTTTATCTGCAATAGGTAGTCAATCCCCCATAAATACTGAATTGCAGCAGGAGTTTGGGAGGAGTCCTATAGGGATCGGTGGCCCCTGATGGAGTTGTGTCTCAGGTGTGAGGACCAGAGTTGCTCACACTTGGATCCAAAAGGCACTTCTCTGTTGCTGTACCTTTATCCAGGTGAGTGTTGAGGGGATGAGGTAAAAACTGTAGTTTGGGGCTTGAAGTATGGGCCATCCTATCTGGGATGCCAGTAGAGAAAGGAGAGGTGTTCTGGGCATTCTTTCTGATCTTGCACCCTGGGAGGGTCACCCAGTCTTTTCTGGGTTACCTGTCAGCTACTGGGAAGACCTGCTTCCATCAAGTTGAGACCCCAGTGCCAGTTTCCACATATGCAGTGCAAGATAATATTTTCTCCTTGCCTCTCCCCTTTCATAGGGCTTGAGGCCTTTCCTGGGGAAGGTATCCTGGTCTAAAATATATAAATACACATGTCCTTAATTACTTCAAAGTCATTTCTAGAAATTCTTCTGTTTGCAAATTAGTTTCAGAAGTGTTTACTGCATGTGTACCGTAGCTTCCTTGTGCGTAAAGTCGAAACATAAATCACTTCTTATTTGGAATAGATGACAAAGAGATACTAAGATAAAATCAATTTTAATATTGAAATGGTTTTATGTGAATAGTATCTTCCTATTTGATGTGATTTTGTCATTGTATAATTACAATCCACATTCTATTTCATAGGTAGGTCCATTAGTATCCTGGACAAAATTGAATGAGGACATGAAAATCATACTCCTTTCTCATTTATGTCTAATCATGGGGTTTGTCCAGTGATGCTTTCTCCCCCTTCTTTATTCCCTTCCTCCTCCATCTCCCCACCACAAAACAAAGAGAAACAAATATATCCAAGCAATTGATTAGAATCCCTGTAAGATATTTTTCTTGGTTAAGTTCACAATTAAACAATGTGAATACAAAGATCACTCAATTCCAAAATGTATGTATTCACATATGTCACACATCCTATTTATTCTACCTTTTTACATATACATGAAAAATCCCAAAATGTTGTACAATTCGCTACTCTTCATCCAGAAGTAATTCTTATTGAGAAATATTCCCCCTAAATTACAGTTTAAGGTCATTACTGACTTACTGGTTCAATCAAATCTAATAGTTGACACTGGAGACGCAAATACTTTTGTTCTTTGCTCAGTGTTTTTAGTTTCAAATAATACTGTACCTTCTAGCTACCAAACAATAGCAAAGATGCAAAATATTACCTTAAGGAAGTGAAATCATTGTGGCTTTTGGGCGCCTTTAACTAATAAAAACACCTGTGAAATCACGTGTGGGTGAGACCATCACACATCCTGTTCTAGTATTATGGTAATTACCTCCCAAATAGCTGGTTGTACTTACAACCCTCACGTCAGGATTAAAATCCTTGAAATAACTGCCATGTTTATGGTTCTAATTTGGTTTGCAATTGATTCTTTTAAAAACCATAATCCAGAAAAGTACTTATTTTACAGACCACACTATAGCCTTTCTGGAGACTGTTTTAAAATTACTCTGGTGTCCTACAAACTTCAAGATCTTTTGTTTTCATAAATTATGAAAGGGAAATGTCACAAGTGCTCACCGTTGTGGTGCCCCCGGCTCTGCTGACAACTGTATGATGCACACTCAGTGCATCTGGGTGGGAGCTGAGAGTTTCATCAATAAATATGACTCTGATCGCTTCATGTCAACAGTCAAAATAATGGCGTTTAGTGTCTTGGAAATATACACCACTACCAGTCACATGCGGACTTGAGAGTTGAAATCCACAGTGTGAAGCTCATCTTATTCTTCCCTCTTGACAGAGATTTCGCTTTTTATCTTTCTCACAATTCTTGATGATAATCTGTTTTTAATACAGTCATATTTCTTACTTGTACTTTGCCACTACATAAGGCAGCTCGTATACTGTATATAGCATGTGGAAACAAGAGTTGAAACTAATAATGTCTATTACATTAGGAGGATTTCAGCCCCTCTCCAGTTTTAGCATGGGCAGGACCACTGCTCCTCTGGATCCCTGAACACAATTAGATCAATTTTTTAAAATATAAGAAAAGCAAACCAGAGAGGCCAGAGAAACTAATCCTATGTGTCGGAAGAATCATGTGAAATAAATCTCAAGGGCGTCTTTTTTAAAGAAATCAATAGTAAGACATTTTGTATGTGAATTAATTTAAAAATAAACGGCAGCTTTCTTTCAGATCCAAGCTGCCCTACTTTATCAATTTTTTATTTACCTTTTATTATTTATCTGCAAATATCTCTACCATGAAGGATATTTTGCATGGATGTCAGATCCAAATATTGTACATAACTAGCCTTTAAGTTCATTGGTTTTACTTATTTTAAAAATACATTTGTTTTAAATTTTGCTTCTGTCACATTTGGTAGTATAGCATAATACATAAAATGGTAGATTTAAAAGTTTTTTTAATAAAAAGGTATTTTTGAAAACATTAAAGTTACATAGTAACTTTTGGTATTTTTATTTTTAGCCTGCTCTTCTTGTTATGAAACAGTTCTTTTTTTTTTCAATTCTTTGTCCATAAATGCTCTGTTTGGAAAAAAAAATAAGTTAATACTTAAAAATACCTAGTTTTAAAATGTCACACAAAAAATTAAGTTTATATCTCTAGGCCACTA
This sequence comes from Myotis myotis, assembly GCF_014108235.1. Taxonomy (NCBI): domain Eukaryota; kingdom Metazoa; phylum Chordata; class Mammalia; order Chiroptera; family Vespertilionidae; genus Myotis; species Myotis myotis. The sequence goes on from NW_023416390.1 coordinate 43,302,412, forward strand.
CATTTTTGCATCAAGATTTTCCAGTGTTGACTTATAACATTTTTTAATATCCGCAGTCACCTTGACAGAATTTTTAGGCTCTGAAATATAGCGTATTAATTTGACTGTGAATATTTCCTTAAACCACAAAACACAGAAAGGCAGGAAATCGCGAAAAACCTTGCATCTGGGAAAACTCAGGGTGGTAAATGGGTTAACATGTTACTGAAACTATAGGAGATACAGTTTTTGACATATGAGTGTTAAGAACAAGGTCTTGCAGATATTTAAGCTGTATTTTTACCCTTTTGAATATATTTTTACAGCGATCATAATTGAAATAATGTTAACGGATAACCAAAAGAATTCTCAGCAAAAATGTTGAAAGGAACCAATTTATGTGTAAAGATCAAGAAAGACAGGCTAATTTTTAAAAAGCCTTTTGCTCCCAGCATTAATTTTTGATCTCTGCAAAATTCATTTTATACTTATAATGACTTTCCTTTTTTGTAAATAAAATACTTTATTTTTCTCCTTTATTGACCAAACTGTAATAAGAAAATAAGAAATTTTATGCCAGTGGATTATTCCTACTTTTTTTTCCTGGAGACCTGGGAAAGAATTGGCTTCAATTAATGCCAAGGTCACTTTATTTGTGTAAAAATATAACTTGGTTAATAAAATGTTAGCTATAAATAAAAATGGAACTATAGTGAAATGCAAATGTGGGTACTGCTAGTGTGCGATACTGAATACTCATGTTGATTTCTTTAGTGGAGAAAAATATCTGTGGTGCTCTCAGTAAATTAAATTGTATCAGAATGTGTTCTTTAAGAGGTTTTGGAAGCTTGAGATTTCAGACTTTAATGCCTGCACACAAACTGACTTTAAAAAACAAGGATTTGAAACAGATAAAGCAACATTTTGCCTAAAGTTCATTCATCAAAGGGCTGCATATTTTGAAAAGGGTAAAAGTACTACTAAACCCATCAGGGATAAGTAAAGGCTATATACTATAGATTATTTTAATCCCCCAGCTAGATATAAAAGGGATAATTACATATTTGTGGTTGAAGCCATGTGGTGGAAAAATCAATACAACTTTTTTGTATGACACTTCATTAGTGTGAAAAATTTTTAAAGCTGAGAAGAACTGCCTTGCAATTAAATGCCTCTGCTACTTCAGCTCCAGTAATGGGTTTGTATTATTATCTAGTTTATTTGAAATAGTGGTTGCACTATAGAAGTAATTGGAAAACATTGATTATGCACTTGTATCTGGAAAGCCTGGCAAATCATTACAGGGCCCGGCAACAGTTAGTTAGCTTTACTAATGAAGCACTAATTGCTCTAAGTAGGTTAACATGTTAGTGAAACTATAGGGAGATAATAGTTGAAAAAATTCTGAGATATTTTGCCAAACGTGCATTTTCATTTAATATTCCAGAGATAGAAGCCTTGTGTGGGTTTTTTACATTTTGTTTTGTTTGGACTATGATGCTTTCTTAGGGGGGAAAAAAAGAGACTAAATGAAGGTCCCATGTTCATTTGCCTTGAAATGACTTCATTTCCTATCATGCTCTCTTCCTATTAACCCAAACACTTTCTGCAAATGGAACTAAGCCACTATTAGCAAGGTTGCCTTGAGTGGGTTTTTGGGTCCTTTTGTTCAGAGACTTCTGACATATCTATCTTGGTTCATTCTTCCAGCTGAAGGACTTTGTAATTCAATCCATTCCCTGCTGTCCAGTCATCATCCCATTGTCCCACCTACATAAAACCTATAATTTAAGAACCATATAAGTTTAAACTTGAAATTTATTAGTTTAATCAGTGGGACTTAAAAAGGCCTTACTAGCAGAAAGAGAAGTAGTACACCCTCCCCCACAGCCATTTTTTTAGAGGGAAAAAATATTAGGAGAAATTCTTGTATATGTATACCAGGAGACAAAGACAAGAATGTTTATAGCAGCATTATTTATAATAATAACAATAGACAAAAACATTTGAAACCACTCAGTGCCCACTGCCAGGGGAATGAATAAGTAATTGTGTTATATTCACACAATGGAGCATTATGCAGGAGTGGAATATGAATACATACAGCAAGCACATAATAAATGAATCTTAGAGGTAAAATGTTGAGTGAAAAAAAAAGTTTCAAAAGATTACCTAAGATATTATAACATTTTATAAAGCCCCCAAATAAGCAAAGCTAAACAGTTGTGGTAACATATACATATATAGCAAAATTATACTTTAAAAAAATCTATGAAATGATGTAAATACAAAGTTCAGGATAGAAATTATTTCAGGAGGTGGGGTATGGCACATAGGAGGTGGCAAAGGTTTTGATGGTAGTGTAGTTTTTTAATTGGGTGGTAAATTCATGGGTGTTCATTTTAATATTTATGACTAAAATTTATGTTACACATATTCTTTTGAACATTATAACAGAACTTTTTAAAAGGTCAGTATCTTTCATCCCCTTAAAATGACATAATCTTGCCAATTCAAATAACCAAGTCTACCCTCTCTGGTTTTTTTTAAAAGAAATCAGAGGTCATATGTTGCCATTTTAAAATTGTATTTTGGGGGGAAATTACTGAGAATATAAAGAAAAGGAACTGGAGAAGAAATGTTTTCTTTAAGTAAAAAGGTATCTATGTAGAAGTTTTTAAAAATACTTAACAATTCACTTGTATGTTTATGACTTATTCATAAATTGAGTATTTCTCTTTGCAAGGCTTGTGTAGTCCTACTGATGAGTGGGGAGTATGTCGAGGTTTATATCTGAGTAGCAGATTTATCTTTTGGGACAATAAAGGAAACAACAGTGGTAGGGCATAACTTTTGCCATTCTTACAAAAAACTGTACCTTTTAATGCAACATTTACCAACATAAAAGGCTGTTGAGTAGCATAATCCCCGTAAGATGTCCAACAAAGTTTGGAGGCCAGTGAGAGGGAATGAGGGGTTTCATAGGTCTTGCATTGCTTGCCTGGCCATCTCTTTTCTTCCTTTACTTGATGTAGAGGTTGGCATCAGCCAACAATACATACTGCGGAGTCAAACTTTTATGGAACCAATTTCTACAAAGGCAGATACCTTGAAATATGTAATTATATTTAAATGCCAAAAGTGATCCTTTACAAATAATAAGACAACAGCTCATAGAAGAAAACGTCAACCTCCTAAATCCCTGAAATAAGTGAGAAAAACACTCCTTTGAAACAAACCAGAGACTAGCTATGCTCTTAAATTGTTCTTTATCTTTTCAACATGTGGTCGAACGGTCTTATTTTGAAAAATACACATCATGGGATAAATGCCCACATAAGTCTTAAAGGGTTTGAACGTCAAAATATTTCCACAGCATTTTTATCTTTTAGAGATACCTCCTGAAATGTATACAAGTATAAAAATATGATGCCTAGCTTTGGCTTCAAAACAGTACAAGGTGGGGAGTGAGCAGGAATATAGATGAAACCAGATTGGCCATGAGTTATTATATTACTTTGTCTACTTTTGTATATTTAAATTTTTTTTCTACAGTAACACATTTAAAGTATATGGGGACAGATTTATGGAATTTCTCATGTGAAACTATTTTGTCAAATGGTTAGTTCCTAGCCAACTACTCGTTCTCTTCATTTGAGTTGGGAAAAAAGTCCGATTCTCATTCTGACCACTGTTTCTTCTGAAAAGACACATTTGCTTGTTTTAGAGTAACACTGAGTGGTAAACAGGTGTCCGTAGGTGGTGCCAGTTAAAATGGAACTCAGCCAACAATAGAGGCGCGTGTTTCCCTTCTATGTCGATTTTTTTTTCTCTTGGAGTTATTGGAAGGGTCTGGTTGGGGTGGGTGGTTGCAGAGAGAGGGGATTCTTGTTTAAATGGAATCCTGTTCCTAGCCTTAAGTCCATGAGAGCCGTTCTGGTTGCTTTGAGCATTGCAAAGAAAAGGAACAATGCTCCGAGAGAGCCGCTTTCTACAAAGCAGCTCACGAATGTGAACCCGGCATGGTCAGACTGCTCAGGCCGATCGTAGCGAAGGCCTCCACCACAAGCTCCTTTGGCGGTGGACACTGTCCTCGAGCCAGATGTTCTTCTGGGCAGCCCCGCACCACCAGCCTGCACGGGAAGCGCGCCCAGTGATTCTGCAGCGCAGAGAGTGGAGTTACGGAAGTATAAATCTGCACGGTGAACGTCATCTGCAAGGTCTTTTATGTTAAGGAAATCATGACACCTGCCAATCTTTCAAATGCCAAAGGGTAAAGCATGAGGCCTAGTAGGCTGTCATTGAACATGACAGGCTTAATGCCACGTTTATAACAGAAAAAGGGCACTCTTATTGTGGTTTATTCAGTTTTACATTGCTAGGTCAGTGGGAAGGTGCCCTCTCTTTCTCTTTTTAAAAAATCTAATTTATGACATTTGAAATACCAAACAGATTCTTTGCATGTCTCCCGAGCCCTGCTCCTCTTCACTACCCCCGGCCTCCTCTTTAGGGAGCAAGCCGAAATCCTTCCAATTTAGCATCTTTGTGAGTGCAGACAATAGTGTTAGTTGGGCATTGCTTTCCGTTGTTATAGAGCTGTTTCTAACAGCAAACATCTCCCTTTAATTACTGCTCCGACTGTTGCTGTATTTTCACCCAACCGGCCCCTCACTTGAGCCCATTGGGCTGAAGAAAGAATTACTCCCCACGCTGGTCCTTAGCCCTGCTTGCTCAGATCTGTAATTGGCCCTGTGTTTTTGACTTTTTGCTAATAAGCAGCTTACTTTCTCTCCCCCTAGACTCAACCCACCACTTTTGTTTCATGAATTTTACAAAGGATTTTAATAGATGCTTTAGGCTATGCAAAATGTTATATGAAGGCAAGCATTAATGCAACGGCCTTGACACAAAGGACGTGTGAATGGCTGCTTATCATTACAGTCAGGTCTCAAAATTTTCATTAGGAGTTCTGGAGGACAAAAGAAGAAAAAAGTGCAGCTATATGAAGGAATATTAACCTATACTGTGTAACCAACTATAATTGCTTAGCATTTTACATTAACTCTCTTCAGACATGGCCTCTCATTATTTTTACACATACATAATAACTGCTTATTACAGCGGTATAGTCCACGTCGATAACATTGTGGATAAGGTTGTGTCAGCACTTCTAATATAAGACCCACTTTCATGGGTTTAAAACAGCTGTAAAATTTACCTCCAGACCAAAGATTAGTAATCAACTTTCCACCTGGAGAGGGAATTTTGTTTAAAGTTAAAACACACACACACACACACACACACACACACACACACACACACACTCTTTCATTAAGAGAAAAAGTTTGCTTGTTTTAAGTGATGGATGTAAACAAAATGAATGAACGTGCCTAAGGCACTTTTAAAATTTCTTCTACATATGGAGATTTACTTAAAACCATTCTGAATTGTGCTTTGATGATAAATGTAAATAAATGAATTTTAAACAGCACCAAAATTAAATACCACATCCATTAATAGACTTTATTGAAAATATTTATATTCCTAATAGATTGCATCTTATGCTGTGGTGCTAAGAACTCTGCATATATTTTCAAAATGTGTAATCCATAGTTTTCATTGGAAAATGAATAGAAATATTTATCAAAGTTCAAGTGTTTAGATCCCATGAAAAGCCATCCACTTATATAACAACATTCAGACTTTTAGAATTATTCTGAAATTCTATTTTCTGAAAGTCTAGGAACAAACTGGTTTCAACTAATAGAAGAAGAGTAGGAATTCAGCAAAACACTGGTCTTATTTGGACCTAAAATTGAGACTGTTAAGAGTAGGTGGTAGATTTGCCATATGAAAAAAATGAATCCATTTATAGGGGTTCAGGCTTCTGAGAAGTAATCCAAAGAATGATATTGCTGATTTTCATTAACTGCAAAATATTCCAGTTTTACACAAGATAGAAAAATATTTTGAAGTCATACTCAAATAATAATTCTAAGAGATGGATCAGCATCACACACCCCCTCACCCTCCCGCCACACACACACACACACACACACACACACACACACACACACGTTGTCAATTCATTTGTCATGAGTTAGAGGCATTTGTTTCTAAAAGGAAAGGAAGCTACAAAATAGCCTACCATTTCTTGAAGTTATCAGAGAAACCCTACTAGTGGATGAATGAGAACTTATATGGAAATTTTCCCTCATGTTGATAAAAACTTAGAAAAATATTTTGAAAGTAATTCCAACTAGACTGGTGCTATAGCATACAAATAAAAAATGGAAATATATCTTTAAAGACATTATATTTATGAGCAATAGGTCAAATCTATCAAACATCAATGAGATAAGATAGAGCTTGTGTCCTTAATTCTGAGTAAGCTTCTAGTTTTTATGTCTGCTCCTTTCATCCTTTTAACTCAAATGAGAAGGCCATGCTTAGCTCCATTTCTTAGACTTAGCCAATTCCCTGACAGAGCCCAAGAACTTCTAAAAAAAAAAAACAAAAGCTGTTCATTTAAAAGTACAAACCCAGTTAGAATAATATCAGATTCTATAAAGCAGTGTATTCTACTACTATCTCTTGAAGTGACAGCTTACAAAAGATGGGAACATGGACTAAAAGTGGCTCTCGGCACAAAGACATTCCTGTTTCCTGGTTTGAGTGCAGTAAGGGCGCAGCAGCTCTGTCCTGACACTGTTGGACGAAGGGTTCCGGCGGCCAGTTCTGCAATGACTCTTCTGCATTGGAGAGGCTACCCCCTTGCTAGTACAGTTCCAGTAAACAGCGTGCCGGCCTCACCTAGCTAATTAGCGGTGGCCCTGGCATGCAGTGCGATGTGTAGTGACAGTCTAATCAGAGATGATTGCCATCAGATTTCACATATGTCTCTCTCTTGCTGCTCAGCCCAGGCCGCCGCTGGTGCGGTTTGGGGAAGGAGGCACTGGATGCTGTTCAAAGGCATGGGGTCTCTGGTGCCTCGGCTGCTCCACTGCCATTTCCAGGCAGCTGGTCACTCCCGCCTGCTGCGAGGAAGGCAGGGTTTGGCACGGGGAGTATCGTACCTGTCGGCTTTCCAGGAGGCAGTGATGCAATCACTTTGTAAGGAGAGGTTTCAAAACAACAATATGTAACTGAAGCTACTCAGGACTTTTTGAGCCACCTGGGATTCTCAGAGATGACAAATGCTAATTCTTTCCATTTATTTATGTGTTTTTGAACTGAGTGTCTAAGAGGGTTAAAGGAACAGGCTTAAAGATTTACAAGTCACAATCAAGGACGTGGTAAGAAAAATAAAGCACGGTGCAGAGGTGTGACTTTAACCCTAAAGCAGGAATCCCATAACTCTGTAATCCTCCACTCTCACTCCCAGCTAGTCCTTCTCACTCCACCCCCACAAGTTTATAATACCCTCCTCTGTTCTCTGACACCCCCCCAACCCCACCTAGCATCTTGCTATTACTCAGAAATGATGGGGTTGCTAGTCATCTTCCACTCTGGAAGACCCTCAGCTTCCTATACTTCTCTCAGAAATAAAAATTGACGTCCCTCCCACCATCTTCAAACATCCTCCCCGTGGCTTCACCAACACCCTCTCCACTCCTTCTTTGGCTGCGCCCAGGCCCTCCTTCCTTGTGTTGTCCCTAACATTGGAGGTCCAGCCCCAGCCCTTATCTAGTGCCCTTGTCAGCTGCCATCTCCTGCACAGCCCATTCCAGAAACGCCCCGGTTTTCTTCCAGAGCTCTCACCTAAGCTCTACATGTTTATCGAACATATTCACTAAATAGTCTGTGGACATCTCCTGTTGAACCTGCCTCAAACTATAAACTCATCTCTCCTGTCCCCGCCCCTTCGCACCCTTAGGTTCTCCCTCTAAACCAGGTTCTCCCTTGTATTTGCCATCTCAGCGGTTTCTGAATGAGAACTCTGAAAGCACTGTGACCCTGCTTCCCTTCACTCCCAAAGCCTGGCTCTTGGGAAGCCAATTGTGTCCTCCTCCCTCCTACCTTGGGATTTCATTCCCTCTCCTCCATTTTTCCTGTCTTTGGCCTTTCTTATCTCCCTGCTGGGCTAATTCTGGACAGGTAAACCCTTCACCCTGCCTTAAGGATGATCTTTCTAGAAGACAAATCTGATCCTGTCATTCCCTTCTTCAAAACCTCAACAGATCCCCAAATTTTGAGGCAAGTTTGGTGTACAAGCCTCTCTCAAGTGGACTCCATCCTTCCTTTCTGGACCACTGTGCCCCACTGCCCCACTCTGGTCACAAGTCTGGTTATCAGCCTCGGCATGTGCATAAATGTCCTTCCCTGTTCTGCCCACCAGTAATTCCGATTCACCTCAAAGGTCTTTTTTTCTAGGAAGCCTTTTCTGACATTTCTAGCAGAAGAAAATGCTACATTCTAACTACTCCCAGCATCACATTTTTGTATTTCTGTTAGAACTCTAATTATATTCCTATAGATGTTAACATACCTGTCCACTTTACATGTCTGGGAACCCCTGGAGGACAAGTAATGTTCATCTTTGTAACTCTTTGCCTACTACCCAGTACACAGCATACCCTTAAATATTTATTAAATTAATAAATAAATCCAAGAATGAATGAATGAATAGGAATGTAACATTGTCCAGATTTATATAGAAAGAAGACTAGCATCTTAAAGGTTTCTTCAACTTTTTCAAAGTCTCAGGGAACTCAGAGCCTATGTTAGGATGAGACTGAAAATACCATTCATTATAATAATGATATAATAATAGTAATAATAATCACCATTCATTAGGTACTTACTTCATGCTAGTTACTTGACCAAATATATGGAAATCATCCTATTTAATCCATTTTAAATCTTATAGTTTTATCTCCCTTACAGATAAGGAAACTGAGGGTCAAGGTCACATAACTAGTAAGTGACAGAGTCACATCCTTGTGAACCCAGACCTATGTCAAAATCTGTAGTGGAGAACTCTAGGCTCAGTGAACTGCCTGCATTGTCCATAGGCACAGCCTTGAGAGTTTTCCACTTTGGATTTTAGGCTGTCGTAGAGCAAGAAAAGGCAGTATGAAGAAAATAAGATGGAGGTTTTTCTTGAAAGCTGCCCATTCTAATCATGGTGTCATTCTGCGCTAATGATTCTACTTCTCCATCAGTCAGTTACCTTTCTCAGTCCTGGGGCCATAGATGAAACCCTTACCTATGACAGTCACCTTGCAAATTGTAGGCCTTCATTCATGAGTGGGACTCAGAAAGGACTTGGGTTTGAAAAAGTGTTTAAGTTGCTGACGTAGAGTGGAATCCTTGCCCAGGAAGTATAGCAAAAATTTGACCATAACACTTGATTTGCAAATGAAACATTTTCACAACCCACTTGTTGTTTGTTAGATGTGATGTTTTCCGCTAAATTCGTAGAATAATTGAACCCATGGTTATTGTGGCACTGAGCAGACAACCTCTACAGCACACAGTATAAAGAATGTGTGTTAGAACAAACCGAAAATGTGGGAGAGTTGGTTGAATTTAAAACTTCTGGATGCTTGTAAATAATATTGAAAGGCTGTTTTCCAACATTTAATTGGGTGAAATGTAAGGTTTTTTAATTTTTTTAAAAAACACCTTTTTTTTTGGAATGGTGAGGAAGTACTGGAAAAATATGTCTTTGGCTTTGGCACTGAAAACATAAAGTTTTTGTACCTTCTCTCCCACCTCCTGCCTTTTCTAATATGTTTACTACATTTTTCAGTTTCTGTTTTGAACTTTATTCTGTCAATTTCTGAATTATAAGGAATACAAAATTTCCTAGCAATGTAGGTGGATACTGACTCACTTTAATTTGAACAGTTTTGCTAGGCTCATTGAAAAACAACAATGGTCTTAAAAACCACACACTTTTAAAAGCCTAGTAAGGACCAGGGAGGACCACTAAAGGCTCCCGACTTGAGTGTGAGTTCATAAGTTTAATCATACGTAATCTGTTATTTTTACTGAGAGCATTTTTGTTCAGCCCTGTGGTTATATGCAGAAAAAAAAAAAAAAAAAGGCAAAACATGTGTGGCCAAGGGAATGAAAATACGTAAAATAGCCTAAATAAGCTAATACTTATCAAAATGTGTGCTTGTGGTTACTTGCAGTATGAAAAGTACTTTTATATATATTGTCAGTCACATTTGGACGATAGACCAAAACCTCAAAGGTTGGCAAATAAGAATCATTGCCCCTAATTCAGAGAAAAGATAACTGAGGTGCAACAAGCTGAAGTGACTTTCCCAGGGTGCGAGTGGTTTTCTGAAGCCGCGTGCTTTTTCTCCCTCAGAGCCACACAGCACCAAGTGTGCATGGACCTGTGCATGCTAGAGCTGTGCCCAGGATGCCGACTCACGTTTAATTCTGTAGCAGGTTAGAACAGTAAGCAAATTTAAGATTGTGCAAAAGTTGCATTTCTGGTCCCAAAGCCTGCTTCAATAAAAGCAAATCAGCCTTGATTATTGCCCAAGTACATGAAAGTGTTAATTAACCTTGGCTCCCTGGTTAGAAATAAAAGCCCTGAAATTCAAACATATCCAAGGAATGTGAGCAGGTAGCTGTGAACTTGTGCAAGGGTGTAGGCACATTTACTTTTTGTTTGCCTGGTGTCCAGCTTGGGGACTGCAAGGTAGTAAAACCTTTACAAATGTGGAAGTGAAAGAGGAAGAAAGGAATGAATGAAAAACGGAAAGAGGGAGAAAAGGAACGCGGGAAAGACAAACTTTATTCTCTAACTGGCTGTATTCAAGGTGAATATTAACTAAGGCATGGCTTGGAGAGTTGCCTTCCTACCTTGGCTGTTAGCTGACTGCCTTTCATTAGGTATGAATGTACATCTCAAACATTCGCAGTTCTGTATACACTCACACCCCATCATATGTGTTCACATGCATACAAACACACACACAGTCAAACTGAGCTTCATATCTAACACAAAGTGTCAGAGCAAAGGTGTAGTCAAAGCGGAGGATGAAAATACTGTAGATGAGAAAAAAGTAAGAGGGAACATTTCAGGTGAGAGTTATAGATCTTTCAATAATTAGGACAATGAAATTGAAACACACACACACACACAGAGAGAGAGAGAGAGAGAGAGAGAGAGAGAGAGAGAGAGAGAGAGGGAGAGAGAGAGAGAGTTTCCATAAAATGGAGTTAAAAATATTCAGATAAGACATAAAAGCTGCTCAAAGTAGAGAACTTTCTACAAATAAGAATGAAAGGAAACAGCCCGGCTTCTGAATATACTAGCCAAATAATGATCTGTTTCCAACAGAGGGAACCACCTTAAGAAAGGTCCAGAGAGCTCAACAGAAACCAAATACAGTAAGAGAAAGTTGGGAGTGTGGGTGTCAGGCTGTCAGTAATCTGACAGCTATGGTAACTACCCTCTAATCCAGCCAGCTCCAGCCACGCTCCCGGCTGACACCACCAGGACTGACTGACAGCTGAGCAGCAGGCACTTTTTACAGGCTCAAGTGACATCCAGTCTATTAAGGCTGACAAGCACAAAGCAGAGATTTGCCCTGAATGGTTTGGTACTGAAGCCTAGTAAAGGGGTTATTTGAAAGGTCTTAGAGAAAGTGTCAGACTCCAGCTCAGATGATAACAATATTGTAATGATGGGACTGGACAATGAAGTGCTATGATTGCCCATATGGCCGGGAAGACTGGGCGAATGGGGAATGCTGACAAGGAGCACACCAAAGCGGATTCTCCAAGACCTGCGGGCAACATTCAAGGAATTTCCTTTGGTGGTGTGTTTCCTTGGGCCTTGCAGGGCTTCCCAAAATTGCATATTAATTGTGTTGTTCGCTTGTGGGGCCGTGAGGGTGGAGAGTAAGCAGTGAGGGAGAACTGGGTATAAAGCAAGCAACACCTGAAAGGAATGTTTGCCTGCCTTTGGTTCACTCTTCTGTTCATAGAGAAGCATGGGAAATATTTTTCAGAAGAAAATGAATGGTAATTTTTGGACCTCTGCTTTGCTTATTAACTCTGGCTGAAAAGTAAATCAGCAGCTGCAACGGCCTGACCATGATTATCATCACTGCTGTTCTTGACTTCACTGGTTCCCACAGGTGCCTGGCACTGTGTCAACACTACCTGGAATTTATTCAGCAGGCTTTTTTCCTAAGGACAGTAAAATGAATTATTTTTCCTAAGTGTCATTTCAGAGTTCTCACTATGAAATAATCCTGCTTTATTGGTAGGAAAATGTCTCCCACTTTCACTATGCGCTCTCATTTGGATGAGGCATATCCTTATGTATATCTTATTCGTTGCCCATTTATTCCACACACTTTACATCCTTACAATAAGACAGGAACTAAGGTAGGTCCCTGGAATTGCACAGTGAATAAAGGAGTGTGGTCCTGTCATTAGAATTCAGAGCTTGGGACAGATGTTCAGCTTCTATGTACCACTACCAGCATGCCAAGTGTTAATATATTGAAGTACTTCTATACTGGCAAAGAGCCCCTGCCCTGAGCCCCAAGAAGTGGATTCCCACATCCTCCATCTACTTCTCATGTGCCTCCCTCATTACTCCGTCAAGCTCCCCATGATCCAGCAACCAAAAACTACCCAGCATATTGGAGGCGCCAGGTGCCTGCCTCAGCACTCTGTCCAGTGTCCGGTCGGTCCGATTGCTCGTTCTGGCTTTCATGCCTACCAGTTGTGAAGGAGTGTAGACACCAACCCTGGTGGAGCTTATCATTTTTACATTTATGAAAAATGTAAAACTCTTTTCCGATTTCCAAAATTGCTCTTTCAAAATTCTTTTCAAAAGTTACCTTCTAAGTTTTCTCACATAGCTGGGAGTCCAAAACATAGGGAAAGTGGAAGCTTGAGTGTGCTTTATAATAAGAATCTTTAAAATTTGAAAACAAAAGTACAGCATTACCTCCAAAAAACTAGAATTTTCTCGTAGAAATTTGGATATGTCTGTATGACTTCCATTTAAAATGGCTCATCCCTGGTCGGTTTGGCTCAGTGATTAGAGTGTTGGTTGGCAGACTGAAGGGTGACTGGTTCAATTCCAGGCAAGGGCATGGACCTTGGTTGTAGGTTTGATCCCCGGCCTGGGGCACATGCAGGAGGCAACCAATCGATGTGTCTATCTCACATCAGTGTTTCTCTCTCTGTTTCTCCCCGCTCCCTTCCACTCTTTCTAAACAAATCAATGGGGGTAAAAATATATCCTCAGGTGAGGATTAACAAAAAAATAAAATAAAATGGCCTCAATTCTGATCTGGCTACTCCCATGAATAGACAAAAAAAAATGCTAAAATTTATAATACTTTTCAAATATTAGGAAAGATAGTGATTATTATTTCTCATATGAAGAACTAAAAGCCTCAAAATTGTGGCTTCCCCAATGGTGCTTCAAGAAAAACAAAATGGAGGACCTGGCAGTACTATACAGCTGAAAACCAATGACACCTGCCATCAGAACGATAGATAGGGAAGTAATGTATTCCTCTCCATCTGTCTGCCCCATGGTTGAGAAGCTAAAAAAACAGCACCAATCAAAACACTCAGCAGCCATCCCTTCATTAAATGGATGCCACTTTTAAAATTAACTGGTATGCTGGTGTTCTGTCCTGTCCATTTTCCCTGCTTTGTAATTTGAGACTTCACCTTCTAGAGTATTAATTAGTAAAAATAAAGACTGGAGATGATGCTTTGCATTTTTGGAGGCACAGTACAAAAAAATAAAGTTTACAGCTCAAAGCAAGTGAAAGAATACTGGAAACTGTGTAAAGGGTTTTTTAAACATAGTTTTTAATGTTAAATATTTTATGAGTATACGAGAAGCAGGAAATGGAGAGAAAAAAGATTCTATATCTACCCAGCATTGCCAGATGAGATGAAAACCTGCTTAGCATTAGAAGTTTGTCTAGGAGTTGTGCACATTCAGCTTTAAGAGAGCCATCAAAAGAGCTAAGGGTTATCAAAATAATCCAATTGCTGACAAAAACAAAATCTGGAAGATTTCTTTTTGTTTAAGGTTCAATGAACAAAAAAACAAAGCAACATGAAGCCATTATAAAATGAGAGTGATTAGTATTATCTGGACGATCAAAGTAAAGATCAGATCTATGAAGAAAAATTACTCTGAGAATCAGAAGCAAGCTCCTTTCACCTGTAATCTAAGAAGGAAGGAAGGAAGGAAGGAAGGAAGGAAGGAAGGAAGGAAGGAAGGAAGGAAGGAAGGAAGGAAGGAAGGAAGGAAGAAAGAAGAAGAAAGAAGGAAGGAAGGAAGGAAGGAAGGAAGGAAGGAAGGAAGGAAGGAAGGAAGGAAGGAGGGAAGGAAGGGAGAAAGAAAGAAAAGAAGAAAGGAAGAAAGACAGACCCTGGCCAGCTACTGCAGTTGGTTAGAGCATTTTTCCAATATGCCAAGGTTGCAGGTTCAATTTCCAGGCAGGGCACACACAAGATTTAACCAATGAGTACATAAGTAAGTGGAACAACACTTATGTTTCTCTCTCTCTCTCCCTTTCTCTCTCTCCAAACAATTTTAAAAAATTGATAATAAAAATAAAAGAAAGAATAAGGATGAGGAAGAGAAAGAAAAGAAGATGAAGAAGAAGGAAATGAGGAAGAAGGAGAATAAAAAACTTCTATAAACCAGGAGTAGAACCCTATTAGGAGAGTACATGTTAATATAAAAAAAGAAATGTTAAAGTGAGATTGGGTTCCATGGACATCAAAAGAGCAATGCTAGAACTAAAACACCCTTTTGGAGAGCAAAGGAGTTAATTTTGCAGAAAATTCAATCACTGATACAGAATACAAACGTGAAAGACTCTCATAGACCTTCCAGTCACATGACATCAAAAGAGCATGTTTTGTTCCTCTGTTTTCCCTTGTCAGCATCCCAAACATAGCAATGATGGGGAAAATATAAAAAATAAGAAATTCACAAGACATACTGTGCTTAAAATCAAGATAAATTTAGCTTTCTATCAAAATTAAACAGAAACACAAAGCAGTCAGCAGGACTGAAGGCACTAGTCTGCTGGGCATGAAGTCCAGAAGGCGGCAGGCACAACTAGGAGTTTATAGCTCAGAGAAAGCAGAGTCTGTCTCACAGTGACAGGAGGGAGGCTGAGGACATAATGCCAAGCCAAAAGAAAGATGAGGGGGAAAGGTAGGAGCAAGGAGACCGGCAATGGGACCTGGGCCAATCCTCCTTAGTGGATGTATCTGCTATAGCCTTACATTGAGTCTATCAGACCTGGTTCTAGACTCCAAGGTCAGATGGAGGTGGCAGAGGGGAATAAGGCTGAGTGAACACCAGAGAGAGGTGAAAGGTAAAAGCAAAAGGGAATGAGAGCAAGAGACTAAAACTCAACTTGGGCCTCCTGGCCACAATTACAAAACACATGAAGATCAGTAAGTTAACTAAGAACGAGGACATCAAAATCAACATCAGAAGAGGAATTTATTCCAAATAAAATGTAGAATAATCTGAAGAAGAATTTTAAAAACAGAATGTTTAGGATCCTGAAGAAACCTAAAAAATAATGATGTAATAAACGATAAAATATAAGCAATTATTAAACAAATTAGGCGAAATTGAAAAAGAACAGGTACAAACAAGAACAATAGAAACTCTAGCAGTTAAATAATATGGATATTAAAATATAAAAACCAGTAATATTAGTAAAAATTATGGTGTAGGAAGCACTGAAACATCTCCATAAAAGCAAAGAGAAAACTGGCAAAAATGATCAGATGACTTTTTTAGAACTCTAAAATGCTTGCAGCAATCCAGGGACTGTTTATTTAGAAAAATCAGCTGAATCTTAGTAAAAACTGTAAGCTTTGTGGTGTTTTGATTTGTCCTACTCCCCTATTTCATTCCCCAGCTCTGTGGTAGCCTTGACAGGCAACAACCTGAAATTACAGTGAAAACCTATATCTTAGAGGCCATTGGAGTGGGAAGGACAGGGTTTCTTCAAAACCCTGTTCCCAGAGCATAGTCATTTCTTGACCTTTCTGGTGGTTCCCTGGAAGACCACATTGGAAGGCTGTTTTTATTAGAACTGAATCAGAGCTTGCTCAGTGCAAACAGCCTTTTCTCTGCGGGTGACTTGGAAATAGATACAGGCAATTTTTTAACTTTATAACTACCTGAGAAAGTGGGTTATAGTTGGTGCAAACAATAGACTAACAAAAATCTTAAAAGGAAAACCTGGGAAATAAAATGTCAATAAGGGTGTGCAAAGTTCCAGTATATTCCTAATACAATGTAAATGCTATGTAAACAGTTGTTATACTGTATTGTTTATATGTTTATAATTATTACATCTTCTTGATGGGTTGACACTTTACATTGTAAAATGTCACTCTTTGTCTCTAGTAACCACTTTTGTCTTAAAGGTTATTTTGTATATTATAAAATCCAGCTCTGTTTTGGTTATTGTTTATGTGGTGTATCTTTTCACATCATTTCATTTTGAACTTACTTGTCTCTTTGATTCTAAAATGATCTCTTTTAGATGGCATGTAGTTGGATCATGTTGTTTATAATCCATCCTGCTAATATCTGCCTTTTTATTGGAATTTGATCCATTTATATTCAATGTAATCCTATCTAATAAAAGGCTAATATGCAAATTGGCCAAATGATGGAATTACCAGTCACTATGATGCACACTGACCACCAGGGGGCAGACGTTCAATGCAGGAGCTGTCCCCTGGTGGTCAGTGCACTCCCACAGGGGGAGTTCTGCTTAGCCAGAAGCCAGGCTCACAGGTAGCCTCTCCCACCTCCATGGCAGCACTAAGGATGTCCAACTAACAGCACAGGGCCTGGGAGCAGGCCTAAGCCGTCAGTCAGACATCCCCTGAGGGCTCCTGGACTGTGAGAGGGCACAGGCTGGTCTGAGGGACCCCACAAGTGCACGAATTTTGTGCACTGGGCCTCTTAGTTATTTGCTATTTTCTTACAAGTTATATATATATAACATACACATATCTATTTTGTTCTTCTGTTCCTTAATTTTTGCCTTCTTTTGTGCGAAATAGATACTTTCTACTGTAACATTTTAAGTACCTCGTTGTTTAACACCAAACATGGATTGAAAATCTTCAAAAAATTTATGTTGTTGCTGATATCTACTATATAATTAGGCCTACAATGGTTGCATCTGTATTGAATGTATTCAGACTTTTTTCTTGTCATTATTCCCTAAACAATACAGTATAACAACTATTTACATAGCATTTATATTGTATTAGGTACTCTAAATAATCTACAGATAATTTAAAGTACACAGGAGGATTGCATATATGTAAATACTACACCATTTTATATAAGGGACTTCAGCATCTTTAGATGTTGGTACAGTCATCTCTCAGTGTCCTCAGGGCATTGGTTCAGGACCAGAACCAATGCCTGAGGACACCGAGGGACAACTGTACACACACTTCTTCTCAAGTGCACATAAACATTCTCCAGGATAGATTATATGTTAGTCCATAGACAAGTCTCAATACACTTAAAAAAACTGAAATTATACAGTGTATGTTCCGAAACTGCAATGGAATGAAGTTAGAAATCCATAGCAGAAGGAAATTTGGGTAATTTACAAACATGGAAATTAAATAAATTTCTAAATAATCAGTGGGTCAAAGAAAAAATTATATGGAAAATTAGTAAATACGCTGAGATGAATGAAAACACAACATACCAAAATTTATGACATGTAGTGAAAGCAATGTTTAGAGGGAAATTTATAACTGTAAACACCTACATTAAAAAAGAATAAAGATCACAAATCAATAACCTAACTTTCACTTTAAGAAACTAAAAAAGAAGAGTAAATTAAAACCCTAAGGAACCAGAGAAAGGAAATAATAAAATCAGAAATAAATGAATTAAGAATAGAAAACAATAAAGTCAATGAAACCAAAAGTTGGTTCTTTGAAAAATCAACCAAATTGATGAACCATTAGCTAGATTGACGAGAGAGAGAGAGAGAGAGAGAGAGAGAGAGAGAGAGAGAAGAGAAGAGAAGAGAAGAGAAGAGAAGAGAAGAGAAGAGAAGAGAAGAGAAGAGAAGAGAAGAGAGAGAATTCAAATTACTAAAAGAAGAAACATTACTACAGAACTTACAGAGATAAGAAGGTTAAAAGGGAATACTATGAACAATTGAATGCCAACAAATGAAATCTAGATGATATGGACAAAAGCCTAGGAAAATAACAAAAACAAAAATACAAAAAAAATGAACAAAGCTGTTTTAAGAAGGATTAGAAAATCTGAACAGACTGATAACAAGTAAGAAAATTAAATTAGTAATCCAAAAGTTTCCCACAAAGCCCAGAATGAGATGGCTTCACTGATGAATTCTATTAAATGATTAACACAAACTCTTCACAAACTCTTCCAAAAAACCAGAGGTTACTGATTCAGTAACATGAATATTATATACCTTGATCAAGTGTGATTTATTCCAGGAATGCAAGGTTGCTTCAACATATAAAAATCAATCAAAATAATATACCTTATTAATAGAACAAGGTCAAAAATCACAGACACAGAAAAGCATTAGGGCAGCTTTAACATCTTTTCATGATAAAAACATTCAGCAGACTAGAAATAGAAGGGAAATACCTCAACCTGGTAAAAGACACCTGCAACAAACTCACAGCTATCATCACATTTAAGGTGGCAAGACTGAATATCAGCACTCAAGACAAGGATGCCTGCTCTTGTTCTAGCCACTTCTATTCAACATTGTACTAGGCATTTTAGCTAGGGCAATTAGGCAAGAAAAGAAATTAAAATGAATCCAGATTGGAAAGGAAGAAGCAAAAGTATATATTTCAGATAATATGACCTTATATATTAAACATTTTATGGAACCAACAAAAAACTATTATAGCTAATAAACAATCCGGCAAGATTGCAGAATACAAGATCACTATGCAGAAAATCAGTTGTATTTCCATGCATTAATAATGAACAATCCAAAAATAAAATGAAGAAAACAGTTCCTTTAATAATAACCACCAAACAGAATAAAATACTTAGGAATAAACTTAAAATAAGTTGAGACTTATACACTTAAAAGTAAAACAACATTGGAAGACAAGTAAAGAAGATCTAAATAAATGGAAAGATGTCCCACTTACTCCGCCGCTATTTAGAATTCCCCATATGAGTGGATTAAAAGACTTATTAATATTAAGAAAACAATACCCCCCAATTTAATGTAATCACAATCAAAATTTAAGGTGCCTTTTTGGCAGAAATTTATAAACTGATCCTAAAATATAAGAAATGCAAGGGACCAAGAATAGCCAATACAATTTTGAAAAAGAACAAAATTGAGCCATCACAATTCTTAATTTTGAAACTTGCTACAAAATTACAGTAATCAAGACTGTGTGATACTCTGGCCAGATGGCTCAGTTGGTTGGAATGTCATCCCAGACACCAAAAGGTTGTGAGTTCACTTCCTGGTCAGGGCATATTCAATCCCCAGTTGGGGCATGTACAGGAGGCAACCAATCGATGTTGCTCTCTCACATGGATCTCTCCCCCCCCGCCCCCTCCCTCTCTCTAAACATATCCTTGGGTGAGGATTTTTTTAAAAAGACTGTGTGGTATTGGTATAAAGATAGACATATAGATCAAATGGCCTAGAATTAGTTCAGAAATAAGCCTACACATTTATGGTCAATTGATCTTTGACAATGGAGTTGACGCCATTCAGTGGAGGGTGGGGGGTGGGGGTGGAGGGGAATCTTTTCAACAAATGATGCGGGACAATTAGATATCTAGATGCAAAAGAATAAAGTTGGACCTCTATCTTACACCATATGCAAAAATTAACTCAAAATAGATCAGAGACGTAAGTGGAAGAGTGAAAACTATAAAACTCTTAGACATAAACAGAGGTTTAATTCTGCATTACCTTGGATTAGACAAAATTTTCATGGATATAACACCTAAAACACAAACAAACAAAAAAAAACACATTAATTTGAATTCATCAGAATTTTAAAATTTTGTGCCTCAAAGCCAGTGAGCACATATAAAACATGTTCAACATCATTAGTTATTAAGGGAATGGAATAAGCACATGGAAAGATGCTCTATTTCATTAGTCATTAGGGAAATGTAAAACCACAATGAGATATCACTTTACCTTTACTAGAACGGCTATAATTAAAAAATTAGACAATAGCAAGTATTGGCAAGGATGTGGAGAAATTGGAACCTGTATGCCTTGTTAATGGGGATGAAATGTGGTGTGGCCACTGTAGAAAGTAGTTGGTAATTCCTCAAAAAGTTCAACATAGAGTTATATGACCCACCAATTCTACTCCTAGGTGTAGACCCAAGAGAATTACAACATATTTTTACTTTAAAATGTGTATACAAATATTCATAGTAGCATTATTCTTTTTTGCTATTGTTGTTAATCCTCACCTGAGGATATTTTTTTCCATTGCTTTATAGAGAGAGTGGAAGGGAGGGGTAGAGAGAGAAACATCAATGTGAGAGAGACACATGGATTGGTTGCCTCTAGCACGCACCCTGACAGAGGCAGGAAGTGAACCCACAACCCAGGTACATGCCCTTGACCAGGAATTCAACCCATGACCCTTTGGTGCATGGGCTGATGCTCTAATCATTGAGCCATACCAGGCAGGACAATAATAACATTATTCTTAAGAGTCAAAACATAGAAACAATACAAATGTTCATCAACTAATGAATGGATAAACAAAAGATGTATATTCATACAATGGAATATTAGTCAGCCATAAAAATAACTATTAATACATGCTACAATATAGATGAACTTTGAAAATATTATGCTAATATTACAGGGACAATCAGAATCATCTTGACTTTGATTCTTATAGGCTATGTAATTTGGAACAGTTCATGAAATCCTTCCATGCTTCAGTTTCCTCATATAAAATGAAGATAATAGCCCGGCCGGCATGGCTCAGTGGTTGAGTGTCAACCTATGAACCAGGAGGTCATGGTTTGATTTCCGGTCATGGTACATGCCTGGGTTGCAGGTTCGATCCCCAGTGGGAGGCGTGCAGGAGACAGCTGATTGATGATTCCCTCTCATCGTTGATGTTTCTATCTCTCCTTCTCCCTTCTTCTCTGAAATCAATAAAAACATTTTTTAAATGGAGGTAATCCTATCCTATATAATAAAAGGCTAATATGCAAATAGACCGAATGGCGGAACAATAGAACAATCAGTCGCTATGATGTACACGGACCACCAGGGGGCGCATGCAGAACATGGCAGGTGTCAGCAGCAGGCAGCAGAGCACTGAACATGGCAGGCTTTGGCCGCGGCTGGATGGTGGAGCAGGTGAGCAAGGACGCCAGACCAAGGCGGAGCACTGGTCACTGTCATCAGGATGAACCTCTGGTGGTTACTGAAAAATCTTTGCTCCTGCCCTACCTAGTTTAGTTCAGTGGATAGAGCATCGGCCTGCAGGCTGAAGGGTCCCAGGTTTGATTCCAGTCAAGGGCATATGCCCGGATTGTGGGCTCAATCCCCAGTGGGGGGTGTGCAGGAGGTAGCCAATCAATGATTCTTTCTCATCATTGATGTTTCTATCTCTCTCTCCCTCTTTCTTCCTCTCTGAAATCAATAAAGATATATTAAAAAAAAATCTTTGCTCCCATGTGCCATGGACCTGCCCCGGCGCTAGCACCTGCTACCAATGCCTGGCACCGATTGGCCCAATTGCTTGGCACCTTCAGTGGGTGTGAGTGGCGGCTGCCAGCCCCAATTGCCCCTGAGGGCTTCTTCACCTCCCCCTGCTTCTGAGGGGCAATCAGGGCAGCAACTGCTGCTTGCACCCACTGATGCTGTCAGTGCCGTCAGTGGGTGTGAGGGGGGTCAGTGCCATCAGCATGTGGGAACGGTGGCGGGAGCAGGGCTGCTGGCAGACTGGGGACCAGGAGCCACGGCGGGGGGCATGGAGGATGGGCCGAGACCCACCCCTGTGCCCACTGCAGCCTCTCAGCCCACAGTTCCTTTCAAGATGCACAAATATGTACACTGGGACCCTAGTAGAATATAAAGTGCTTAACAGAGTGCATAGCACAATTTCATAACTGTTGAAAACTCATTATATCCCTCCTTTCTCAATTAATTCTGGAGTCATTTTGATGAACTCAAACTTATATGGTATGTTTTTCCCTGCTTCGAGTTAAAAACTTAAGGTGTTTCAGAGAATTTTAAGATAGTTATAGTTTAGTATTTTGTGTCATCTCCCCCACCCTCCCCCCCCCCCCCCCCGGCACACACACACACACATATCTGGAATGGATCTCTAAAACTGTAACTCTAAATCTTGCACTATAATAGAATCCTAAACTCTTAATATTACCAATTTAAGCCAAATATTAATTAAGCCATCTAATCTATCCTTGCTGAGCTCATATTACACTATCCTGCATATGCAATTTTTACTTTTAATATAATGATGTTGATTCTCCAATACAGTAATTCAGAATGGCCCAAGGTTTCCAGATCTTGATAAAATAATGCAAAAGCCATTAGCATTAGCACCAAAGCTTCCTTCCCACACATGCCAAAAGGTTAATACTATTTTTGATTCTGGACAGTATGAATATTTATTGGTTCATAAAGTCATATTGAGAAACACAGAAATGAAAATAATACAGGCTTTCCCAGTGACCCACCCCCTCTCTAGTATAATTCTTAATTCCAGAGACTCTACCATTGGGGGGAAATTTCAACAGAAAAGGAGTCTTTGAAATATGTGTAGTTGACTTAGTATGCTCTGAATCCAAATAAACTTTTACATTTAACTAACAATGCCAAGCCATTTACTTACTATTTTATTCATTTCAGTTATGCTATTTTCCCTTGATTGTGTGTGTTAACCCTATTACTTGTGTAGCTATTACAAGCTATTTTACCAGCTCAGGAGACAAATTTGATCACATCTTGTATCCTTCAAAGTAGGTAGGAATCCAGGATCTTTCTAAGGGTACCCGTCTACATTATCTAAGAGCCTTGGGTATTCCCTCCTTTGGTTCAGTCCTGCTTCCAGATGCCTCTCAGAGAGAGAACTAGAGAATCAGACCAGGCTGCCAGATACCAAGGCTTGAAATGACTTTCTATTGCTAGTCCTACACTCTGATGCATCTTGGGATGGTGCAGTGATTCTCTTGATGGTTCAGATTTGTGTACAGCCTTATCTGTGCTTGGAATAATAAAAGTTGGTTCACACTGACCTGGTCAGCTCTTACTCTCAAAGCAGGAACACATGGTGCCAAAACCCATCCTTCTCTGAATCAGTCTAGGTGTTGCCATGGAGCCAGGAGGCCCACTCCAGACCCTTCCTCTTATGGGGATTTCCCTCTTGGGTGGTCTTTACTTTCTTCTACTACCAGTAGAAGACTATCTGAATCCAGCAGAGGCATCTAAAGATGTTAAATCTCAAGTGATAGGAGAAGTGGTAGAGTTGGCAGTGCCACTGTTTTTTTCTCATGTTTCCTTTCTTGATGTCTATGAAAATTTTCTTATTTTTTTCACAGTGATCAGATCTTTATGCCAAGTTGTTATTTGGAGGGGCTGCCTCTGTCAAGCCACAAAAAGGGCTTATTACTCTCTCCCCAGGGCAACTAAGGCCCAATCACCTGACAGTTACATAACTGAGAGGGGTCTTTCCAGGGTGCCTCCCAGAACAAGTTCTGTTGTAAGACACTTGCCATACCCACCTAGACAGACATACTGCAGCAGATTTCATGTTATCTTCTCCTGAAGGAAAGAAAAAGCATTAATGTTCCAACTAGACACTGTACTATGCAAGGGATTCACAGAAGAAAATTCAGTGGAGACAAGCTTTAAAGTTAGCCTGATCTCACCTGGCCAGTGTGGCTAAGTGGTTGAGTGTCTATCAATGCACCAACAGGTCGCTGGTTTGTTTTTTAAAAAATATATTTTATTTATTTCAGAGAGGAAGGGAGAGGGAGAGAGAGATAGAAACATCAATGATGAGAACATTGATCAGCTGCCTCCTACACCCCCCACCCCGCTTACTGGGGATCGAGCCTGCAACCAGGGCATGTGCCCTGACTGGGAATCGAACCATGACCTCCTGGTTCATAGGTCGACCCTCAACCACTGAGCCATGCCGGCCAGACAAGAGGTCTGGCCAGTCAGGACACGTGCCCAGGTTGCAGGTTTGATCCCCAGTAGGGGGTGTGCAGGAGGCAGCCCATTGATGTTGATGTTTCTCTCTCATCCATGTTTCTATCTTTCTATTCTTCTCCATTCTGTTTCTCTCTAAAATCAATAAAACGATATTTTAAAAATAAATAAAGTTAGCCTGATATCTATCTGATTTAATCATAGTTCTACCAGTTACCAGCTGTGTGCTCAAGCAAATAACTTTATCACTCTGAGCCCATTTAATAGTTCAGATAAGAAGCATTGCACTTTCAGAAATAAGGACCTGAAAATAACAGCTTTAAGAAATTAGAGTTTTCACTTCTTCCATAAGGAGAAGTCCAAAAGTTGGCAATTGCAAACATCGGTTCAATAGCTCAAGATGGCAGAGCCAAAGATTCTGCAATTCTCCAGGCATTTCTGTCATAGTCACAAGATGGTAGTTGCAGATCTAGCTGGCATATCACATTTCAGGCAGGAGAAAGTAGTAAAGAGTGGGGAGAAGGAAGTGTCAGTGCTTGTTTCAGGAAAGCAAGAGCATTCCAGAAATCCCCAGCCAACTTTGGTTTACATTTCATGGGCCAGACTTGTGCCATATGGCCTCTCCCAACTTCAGGAGAGTCTGTGAATAGAATTTCAGCTCTCTAGATTCTAAAGTATAAGGAGACGCTTAAAAAAGAGTGTGGAAATAGGTGTGGATAAATAAACCTACGGTGTTTGGCACACAAGTGAAGACCGGAACAAAGGTAATAATAGCAACAAGGATGGACAAGACTGAAGCTGGAATCAACAATGCTCTTTGCTTAACTGAGGATGCACAGTGATGGGAAGGGCATAGGTCAGGAACCACAGGTTATTTTAGTGGGCTCCTGAAGGGTGTAATAAAGTTCTCAAGACAAAGTGGGCTGTTGGGAAAGATTAGTCCCCAAATGATGTTCAGAATCGTGGTTCTGTGGACCGATAGTATGATCCAAGACTCCTCTTCCAGGACCAGGCCTTATAGAATAATGGGAACTATCTATTAGCCCTTGCTTGATTTTTAGCTAAAGTTTATGCCAAAATATTTCATTTGAGACTTCCCTGTTTTAGTTTTGTGTCCTTAGGTTAGTGACTGACTCAAACAAAAATTCAATCACTTTGTATTAAAAGGACTTTCATGGCATAAACGGGATGGACACAGGGCCTGATGACCTCCGGAATCCTCCCAGAGGTGTTGGTGAATGAGCTTGATTTCCGTGGGAGCTATATGGCCAATCTTTCGGAGCCCCTTTTACATGGGTATCCTATTATTTAACAGGCACTTTAAATTGAGACCAGCATCCTGATTCTCAAGCAGCCCGGCTTTTATTGGAAGTCTCTGCCACGTTTAAACATCTTTAATACATTTTAAAAATAGAATTGTAAAAGGCAGCAACCAGACTTCAAAGTGTAGACATGTTGGCCAGAATTGTGAAGCTGGCGACAATTTTCGCTGGTTGTAAAGCTCGTGGAACCTCTTTCAATCCCCAGAACAATTGACACGGAAGGGGTTCAGCACACATTCCTCCTGTGTGTCTCCTGGATGGGCCTGCACTGACCAGGTATAGGGGGCAGTGTTGGCAGGAGGTAGCAAGGCACTTCAGGGTAGATGTAGAGAGCACCAGCCAGAGCAAGCAGACCATAGCAGAGCCGAAAGAAAGCAGGCCAACTAAAAAAGAATGAGATGTAAGGAGGTACTGCCTATGCTTTCTGAGCTCTGATTCCTTGCATCTCTCATCTCCTGCCCCGGTCTTCTTCTGCTGTAAAGATTTCAGACATGCTCTGCCCTTGGGTAAACCTGACTACTCTTTTTTTGTCCCCACTGAACTCTGTACAGACACTACACTCTAGTATAATGATTTTACACATTGTATTCTGTCTCCTACTCCCAGCTTCAGGCTGTGAACATCTTGAAAGAACTGTACCTTATTCATCTCATGTACACAGCAAATTAAATGTATGTTTAAATAAAGTTGTCTCTAGGGAGTATCTGAGCAAAGATCTGGGTTGGGGGGAATTGTTAAGGAAGGGTATTTGAGTTTCCTTAGCCTAAGGCCATGGTTCTCAAAGTGTGGTCTCTGAACCAGCAGCATCCACATCGCTTAGGGATTCTTTAGAGGTGCACATTCTCGGGCCTGGCCCCAGACATACTGAGTCAGAACATCTGTATTTGCCAGGGTTCCCCAGAGAAACAGAACCACAGAACCAGTAGATGTATGTGTGTGTGTGTGTGTGTGTGTGTGTGTGTGGAAAGATTTGTTGCTAGGAATTGGCTCATGCAATTATGAAGTTTGACAAGTCCCAAGATCTGCAGAGTGACTCAGTAGGCTAGAGACCTAGGAAGAGAGGATGTTTCTGTGCAAGTTGGAAGGCAGGGAAAAGCTGATGCCAAGGCAGGCAGGAATTCCAGTGGCCTGTGTTTAACAAGCCTTCCAGGTGATTCTGATGCACACTAAAGGTCAAGGGTCACTGACTTAAATTTTCCAAATCTGTTTCCTTATCTGTAAAATCAAGTTAATAGTAGCAATCTCAAAGGGCTGCTCCAAATATGAAAATAAATGATATCTGTATAGTGCTTAGTCCAGAGCTTCTCCATGTTCATCACTTGGTAAAATGATTATATTTTGGGTTGCTGTGTTTTGCTAGATTAGTGACTTTTGGAAGGTATTCCCAATATTGGCGTCATCCCATGGTGTGTTTGGGTTACTCACACAAGAGTTTCCTTTGGTTCATCTAAATTTCCAAGCTCACGAAGGTAAAGTCCTATCTTCTCAAAGCCCTGTAACGTGTCCAGAGCCAAACACACTTCCTGTTTACCCCCTTAGACCCTGCCTCTTGCCTTCAGACACTAGGGAAGATGGATTTCAGGCAGCAGTGGCTATGTGTGCTATACAGGGGACACTCTTCGGGCCCATAGCTGGCCTACCTGGGAAAGGAAAGGGCTGCAAAGAGCTGCTGCTCCAGAAGGAGGCCAAAGTGGAGGCGGTCCCTTCGCATCCCTGGACAGGACGTGAAGGAGATCAAATGGTCTGGAGCCCCAGTGTTCAAAGGCCAATTAAGACATTTACAGTTTTCCAATAGATTACCTCTGAGTCGGAATAGTTTAAAATTAGTCAACAAACCACATCCCTCCTTAAGGGAAACAGGCAGCCCCCCACTGCTTTACTTAATTCTCCCAGGCTGCTGGTATTGCCCCTCCCCACGCCCTGAAAATCCAATTTAACTCCTCTGTGTGTGCTGCACCAGATGAGCCTCTCCCCCAAGACAGAAAAAAAGAAATGTCTGTGAACCCATTTTCAAGTGGCATCCCCAAATAGACTGTTCCTGAAAGTGCGTGCAGGTACACACTCAAATATACTCAGCAACCTAGGGCATGCTTCCCCCTGTGATTATAAGCAATGGGGAGGGCAGGAATACAATTTTCAAGGGCCATGTCTACTCAATAGATCATGCATGGAGGAAAATACGACCGGGATCTTAAATAGCTCCCTCCTTCCCAGTAGCTGCTGCCACATCCACTCATATGGGTTCTGCAGAAGCACCACAGGGGTGGTGGAAAGCAACCAAGCTTCTGGCATTTCAGGCCAATGAAATCCCTGTCCTTTCACTCTCGAATAAATAAAGCTTTGAACATTATCATTACTGTGGTTCTTTAAATGAGTCCCCACTGCCTCATGCTCCCCCCTTGCAGGGATTCCATTTGTCTTCGTGTCGGTGCCAGGTCTGGGAAGCTGACATCTCCCCAGCAGGGTGAAGATGCAACACCCTTCTCCGCTGGGCTGACCCTCCCTGGAGATGCCCATTGGGGCTGAGTTACCACCTGGCGGGCTTTCCTCATTAGCCCTTCAGGCAGCACGTGCTCTAGTCTGTCAGACTCAGGCTCTGGGCAGAGAACTTCTAATGTTTTAGTAGAAATTACTTAGGGGTGCTCTGAGTGTGACAACTAGTTTATTACTACCCAATGTGTTCTGTTTGAAACTGGCAGAAATGGGAACATTTCTCCACTCAGATGGCTGGGTAGAAGGAAATAGCCAGGGGAGAAGACAATAATTCAATCCTTGATACCACTATAACTCAACCTCCCTCAGCTGACTATCTACTAAAACAAGTACCACAAAGAAGTTTGAAAAGGGGATCAGCCGAACAAATAATGTGAAGGCGATACAGAATAGCATTCTTGCAACAACATGTTTTTCGGTTGACTTGGTACTAGGATATACAAAGAAGACCGAGAAATGGCCCCTCCTCTCAAGGAGCTTATAATTCAGTATGGGGAAATAACATACCCACACAAATAACATACTGTCTGGTAAATGGGAACATGGGCCCCTTCCCATGCTCCAACTCACCCTGTCACCTGTGGAAATATAGTGAAGGCCATCTGTAAGCAGATTGTGAGACGTTGGGAACCTGGCCAGCAACTCAGTCTAAGAAAGTTCAAAGAGAAACTTCTAGAGTTGAGGCTGGATTGTAAACAGCTAGTATTATGAACCAAGAGGACAGTGTTTGATTGCCAATCAGGGCACATGCCCATGTTTCAGGCTTAATCCCCATTGTGGGGCGTACAGGAGGCAGCCAATGAATGGTTCTCTTTCATCATTGATGTTTCTATCACCCCTTCTCCCTTCCTCTATGAAATCAAGAAAAAGATGTTTAAAAAAATAAAATGCAATATGTTTTTCAAAAGGCAAAATATGGGAGACCCTGGTATTTGCCTCTGTACGTTGTTTTCCTTTCTAACTCACTTCTTTCCTAGAAGAGCCAGCTTCCCAGTTTAGAAATTGAGCCAGATATTCACTTTTCGAGTCTTCCTGAAAGGAAAAATGTGATCTTTTAACTCAGTGTTGGTTAGTGGTATTGAAAAGAAGTTAGCTAGGGGGCTTTGGGGGAAAATTTTACTTCTGATTTTAAAAAAAGAAAAAAAGAATAGCAACTGTCTTCCTTTTCTGACTTGAACATTGTCACTGAGGATGTGATGCTTGGAATTGTGGCTACCATCTTGGTATCTGGAGGGAAAGAGAATCACAAAGAAATTCATCCCAGAAGTAATGGCCAATCTCAGAATGCTCTACATTCAAATTTATACATGCAATAAGAATTTTTATTTTTTTAAGCCATTTTTAGTTGGATATTCTGTAACCTGCAGCTGAAAGCATCTGAAGTCATTCACAAAAATTAGGGAAATCTGTTCAGACAGGGTGAACTTGATGAGCAAAGAAATGAGGTAGATCAAGTAGAGCACACTTATTTCAGCAGATGTTTATAGAAAATGGAGAGAACTATCATGAAATAAGGCTGCAAAGTAGGGACCAAATTTTGGAAGATTTCTATGACTGAGGTAAGGAACATGACTTTATTCTGAAGGCAATGGTGGGGAGACATGGAGGGCATTTAAGCAGATTACTACCTTTATAGAGCAGGGCAATAGGGAAGTTAACACTCAGGCAGGGATACAGAAAGAGGGTTGACTAGAAAGAGACAGAGGTGAGGAAAACACATAGGATTTCTTTTGAAAAGAAATCTAATTCAGGAGTTATTAAGAATGTCCTCAAATTATACTCCCCAAAGGAGGTTTAAAAAATATACTGAAATCTAAATCCCTCCCTCAGAGTTACCGATTCAGTTGGTCCTTCCCCACTTCTTCCTTTCAGCCTGGCCCTTTGTGACCTTTTCCTATTGAAGCATCTCTTAGATGGCCACTGGATCCAGACATGCCCAGCACATTCCGGAGAAAGCCTTGCCCAAAACATGTCATTATTTACTGAGCCAAAATGGATTAGACCAGTAGTTCTCAACCTTCTGGCCCTTTAAATACAGTTCCTCATGTTGTGACCCAACCATAAAATTATTTTCGTTGCTACTTCATAACTGTAATGTTGCTACTGTTATGAATCGTAATGTAAATATCTGATATGCAGGATGGTCTTAGGCGACCCCTGTGAAAGGGTCGTTCGACCGCCAAAGGGGTCACGACCCACAGGTTGAGAACAGCTGAATTAGACATTTTAGCACTTGAGGAAAGACTTCTAGAGCCAGCCGCCCATGATTTGGGAGATTCAGGTGATGAAACCCACTTGTGTAGATTACTGTAGATGAAGCTTCAGAGGCTAGTTGCAGAGACGTGAGTTATGCAGGAGGGGGACGTACTGATTGAACATTCACTATCTTTCCTTCACAGCATTGAGCAAGGCTGAATTTCATTAACTTACTAATTATATATTTAATGTTGGGCTTCCTGCTGAATTCTGAGTTTCATGAGGGCAGGGACCAGGTATTCCTCTAAACCTAATGCACTGTGCAGGCATTTAAAAAATATCCACTAAATGGGTCATCTGGCCTTTGATGTGATCAGAATGGGAATAGTAAGCAATTTTATGTGCAAATAACTATCTAGTTATCTAAATTACCAGGAACATCATACAAAACTCTTTTCACATGCAAAGTGCTCTGTTGATGAATATAACAGTAACCAAAGCTTATGTTTTCTCAGAAATTCAACATGTAAATTTTATTTATATAGTAATCATTAATAATAATGATGATGATGATAATTTTTTTAGCATTTCTGTGATCCAGGCACTATATTAAGTATTTCACCTACATAATCTCATATAATCCTTCTGTTGAACACTTGAGTTGTCATAAATTTATAGACAAGGCAATTGTGACTTATAGTGGTTAAGTGATCTGCCCCATGCCCCACAGTTCTGGTACCTACTCAGGTCTGCCTGACCCTAAAAACCTGTGTGCTTAAACACAATGATGTACTTCCTTTCAATTTTGGTTACATTAATTATCATGCATTATCAAAATTTTTACACTTAATTATGTATTCAGAAAACTTACTGAGTGTCTATTGTATGCAATGAATTGAGGATTAAAACACTTGAGATAAGGGTCCTCAAGGAGCTCACAAGCCAATAGGAGAAAGTCTATGATTTTAAAGAAATGATTGCAGTACTACAATAGCTTTGTTATTCTAAATATGTAACCCATAGGAAAGACCCAGTCAATTCTAACCAGAGGTCAGAAGAGGTTTCTCAGAGGGGATGACCTTGAAAATAATCCTGGAAGAAGGAGTTGGATTTTGACATGCAGATAAAGACGGGAAAGGCAATCAAACAGAAGGATCATGGAACATGGTGCTGCTTCGTAGGACCTGCACATATTTGCCATGGCCACATCAGACGGTATAAGGGGGGGAGGAGAGAGGAGAGCCAGAGCCTCTAAGTCAGTGGTTTCCAAAAGGTGGTCCCTGGACCAGCAGCATCAACAGTGCCGGGGAACTTGATAGAAATGCAATACTTGATCTCCACTGACACCAGCTGAATTAGAAACTCAGGAAGAACCATGTGATCTGTGGTTTGAAAATCCCTTTAAGTGAACATTATTGAGAACCAGGGGTCCAGGTCATAAGTAGGAGGTTAAGAAAAGGCTCTACAGTATTTTTTTCCAACACCATTGCCTAGTTAGAGCACATGGTCTTAGATTGTCAGGGCAGTGGGCTGTTCTTAAAGACCATTTCAGAAATCTTTTAACTAGATTGGTAGGTTTCAGGATTTGTTTACAAAAATAGCAATTCAATAACCATTTGTAAGGTATAGCAGAACAAATGGTTTCCAAACCCTGTTTGTGATTTGACTGGGACCTAAAAACGCCCTCTCACCTCAGGACATTATGGGAAGAAAAAGCATTTGCATGATGCATGAATGGTAGGACAGTTTTACTGCTCTTTGTGTGACAAATTTGTTGAAAACAGCATATAATGCTTTTGGTTTGTATTCAGCTCTAACATCTTATTATTTCCAAAGATTAAATTATAGTCTAGCAAATGAAATGGGCTACGTGGTCACTTCTTCATGGAATCATCTTCTAGTGGCAATTTTGAAATGTGCAAGCTCATCTAATTGAAAACAGAAACAGTGATGTTCCTAAGAGATTTTTGAAGTAGCATCTGATGGTTTACAATACTGGTTGTACAGAGCTAAGAGTGTCTTCATGTGGGCTGCTGGCCTCTAAAGAATGGCCCAATAAGTAAGAAACCTAGAGCCACAAACTCTACCTTGGTACATTTGCCAGAGAAAGGAAAGCAAATGGCAGGTGAAAACAAAGGCAACAAAATGCCAGTTAAGCCCTAGATTCTCAAAGAGAGGCTGGCTAACAGACTGATTATGACCAAGTCCAAGTCCGCCACCAAAATAACAAGTCTAAAATGGATATCCACTATAATGTTGGTTGTCATGTAAACCAAGCCTGAGCAAAGATGCTTTCCGGTTTAACTTACTGATACTAACACATGCACATATCGTGTGGCTCTTACCAGACCCTACCCATCCACCTGCTCCACATTCTCACTTGCTTTTGGCTTATCTGAATCTATTCACATTAATACTCACCTCAAGTACCTGTCCTCTGCAAAACCACTCCTGTTAGCAATTTCCATATGTCTGTCTTAGCAATTTCTATTGCATGCATTGTTTATGCCAATGTTTCCCCAAATTTTATCCAACTTCTATTACTACCTTTACAAACTTTGTTATAATATATACTATCCATTCTATTGTTTACAGGAATACTTGGAAACTTTTTAAAAAGTGATTCCCTTTTTTATAAAATAAATGTATTTAAAATTAACTTGATACCGATGCTATAAAATGGAAAATCAACATTTGCCAAAAAAGTAGAAGGCACACACTTAATACATATTTAAACAAATATATAATTATTTAAGCAAAAAATATTTTACCCACTTAGTACTTTAAATGATCATGCTTATCACCATTTGTTTTGCAGTAGAGTTCAGGACAAATTCTACACTGTCCTATGGCACGGATTCTCAAAGTGTGGGCCCTGAATAAACAGCGTTGGAAAAAAACTCTCGGGCCCACTCCAGGCATACTGAATAAGAAACTCTAGCACCAGAACCCAGCCATGTTTTAACAAGTCCTCCAGATAATTCTCATGCAGTGCCAAGGTTTGAGAACCACTGGGTTAAGGGATAGATTGTACTGTGGAAATTCATAACTAATGGACAGCGAGAAGAAGCATTGTATGTAGCTAGCAGAGGAACCTTGCCCCATTTTTGCTCTTTCTTCTCCCTCTTCTTCCTCCTCCTCCTCTTCTCCTTCTCCTTCTCCTTCTCCTTCTCCTTCTCCTTCTCCTTCTCCTTCTCCTTCTCCTTCTTCTTCTTCTTCTTCTTCTTCTTTTTTGTAAATATGTTTTTATTGATGAGAGAGAGAGAGAGAGAGAGAGAGAGAGAGAGAGAGAGAGCAGGGAGAGAGAGCATAACATTGATCAGCTGCCTTCTACTGGGGATCAAACCACAACCTTAGCATGTGCCCTGACTGGGAATGGAACCCGCAACTTTTGGTGCACTGGATGATGCCCAACCAACTGTGCCACACCAGGCCAGGGCTGCTGTTTCTTTTTAAAAGGTAAGTATGAGAGAAAACCTGTCAGTGGGAAGACAAGGTAGTCTGGGTTTGTGTGCCAGCTCATTCCAAGAGTTGTCCGGGAGTACTAGCTGCCCAGAACGTGTGGGAAGTTGCATCTACTCCTCCCAGGGACAAGGAGCTAACATTCCCACGAGAAACAAGATGTTCAGGGGCAGCCTCATCCTTGGGAAAAAGAAGGCACTCTGCAATCCCAGCTGGCTCTCTGCATGAACCATTCTGAGGCAGCTCTCAGGGCCACTTTTAGCTATTCCTGCCCAGGGCCCTGTATCAGAGGCACCCACTGTACATGTTTATATGGGTTTCTCTGTGGCATTACACTCAAATTGTTAAGCAGCTCTTCCTCTATTGGTACTTAATTTTCAAAACTTCCTGTGTTTTGTCCCCAAGCACCTTGTGTTTTCCTTTGTCTTCTCTGTGGCAATAAGGTAACAGAGAATACTGAAGCACAGAGAAGTTAAGTGATTTGCTCAAATTCACACATTTAGAGAGTGGCGGACAGGGTGAAAATCCATGTCTTGATTTTTTGTTGTTGTTGTTAATCCTCACCGAGGATATTTTTCCATTGATTTTTAGAGAGAGTGGAAGGGAAGGAGAGAAACACAGAGAGAGAAACATTGATGTGAGAGAGACACAGTGATTGGTTGCCTCCTGCAAGTGCCCCTAGCAGGGCTGGAGATTGAGCCTGCAACCGAGGTATGTGCCCTTGACAGGAATCAAACCCAGGACCCTTCATTCCACAGGCTGGTGCTCTATCCATTGAGCAAAACTGGCTAGGGCCATGTCTTGATTCTTAATGAGGACCATAATCCATCAAAAATGGTTGCTTTATCAGACATGTATGGCACATTTCCTTACACTGCATTTTTACCAACATATAGAAGGATGTTATATGTGAGGTTTCTTTAAGCTAAATGTACTACAATGCTCCCCCCTCTAGGAGTATTTACCAAGTATTTATATTGCCTATGGAGGAGAGTTATTTATAAGTAACTTATAAAGAGGAGTTACTTGACTGGCCAAGATGATTTTTCTTCTGAATTACATCCTAATATGTATAGCTTTCTTGCTCTCAGCTTATTCCACTTGGAGCTATACCCTGCACAATTTACGTCTATGAACTGCTGAACATTTAAGCAAATTAAGTGTCCAAAAAAGTCAAACACAAATTGTATCTTGGTGATTTATACCTTCATAAAGCAAAACACATACAGTGTGCCGAGCACAGGCTAGATTTATAGCACCAGTGGTTAGGGAAAATGAATAGACATCTTTTAGAGAGCGAGTAAAGAATCGTGCATGTGTGTTTAATTCTTGACCATAGAGATTTTCCCCCAATGATATTTATCTTACAAACCATCTTCAATGCTAATATGCAATGTAAACCGAGAATGGGAAAGATGTACAAGAATTCTGGATGGGGATTTAGAAGCCAGTGAACTTTCACCAGAGCCCAAATCAGGCAGGCCCCTTGAACTGCCCTGCGTCTTCCATCTCTAACCTCATACCCTCGGGGTGTGCCACTCTTTTTTAATAGTGTAAGCTAAGTAATTTCACTTAAACATTGGAAGATAGAAAGTGAGAAAAGGAGAGTGCCTGAGTAAACCCAAAAGACTAAGAGTTGATTCAAATCTCTACTAAAATATAGGGTGTCCCCAAAAATGTATACACACTTTGAATAATTATTAATTCCAATGGGTTAAATCTGAAAAGAAAGAAACATCAATTGTTAAAGTGTGCATACATTTTTAGGGGAAACCCTGTATTTCTAGGGCCCCATGGCCTTTATAGATAAAGTGGCCAAGTGAGAACATAATGCATGGAAAACGCATATGTGCATTGAAGTCAGAGGAGCAGGTTTGAACCTCAGTCTTTCCACTTACTGGCTGTGAGTGCCAGATTTCCTTATCGGTAAACAGTGATTAACAATATCCACTTCAAAGCGATGTTGTTTGGAGTATTGAGATAATGATTGTGTGGCAGGTGGCCTCTAAGATAGCTCCCCACAACCCCCACTCCTGGGATTCATGTGCTCATCTTGAGTATGGACTGAACCTTGTGAATCACTTCGAGTGCATAGAATATGGCAAAAATGATGGTGTCATTTCCAAGATTAATTTACAGAAAGAATCTGATGTCTGTCTTGCTTATCCTTTCTTGCTCACTTTGATGAAAACCAGCTCTCATTTGTGAGTTGCCCTATGAGAAATGCGGGTGGCAAGAAACTGAGGGAGGCCTCCAGCCAACAACTAGCAAGGAACTGAGGCCCTTTGGTTCAATAGTCCAAGATGAGAACTAAGTCTTGCCAACAACCACATGAGTGAGCTTGGAGATGGATTTTACCAGCTGAACCTTAAGTTTATAGGAAACAGATTCCTTAATTTTAGCTTTAGACTAGGCTGTAAGTTCATACCAAGACTCCTGACCCACCAAAACTGTGAGAAAATGAATGTTTGCTGTTTTAAGCTGCTAAATTTGGGAGTTTTTTGTTATGCAACAATAGATAACTAGTACAGGTTATAAAGTAATCAGAACAGCACCTGGCACACAGTATATTCTCTGTAAAAGATGGCTATTGTTATTAATGTTTTTGTGCACATAAAGATTACACACTGATGATTTAATCACTCTACTTCTCTCTAGACTTCCAAATAAAGAATGTTTCGGACCACAAAGTGTCCTTGTTAATTTATGGACAATGTTTTAGCCTAAAATAATGAACATTATGCCTCTGGGAAAAGAGAGTTTATGGAAGTGGGCAGCGCCATGTGATTTTGAATTGCGTGCTGGGCTCCTAGTCCTATATAATAAAAGGCTAATATGCAAATCAACCGAATGGAGAAACGACCGGTTGCCCTGATGTGCGCTGGCCACCAGGGGGGCAGATGCTCAACACAGGAGCTGCCCCCTGGTAATCAGAACACTCCCATAAGGGGAGTGCCACTCAGCCAGAAGTCACGCTCACAGCTGGTGAGTGCAGCGGCGGTGGCAAGAGCCTCTCCCGCCTCTAGTTCAGTGATAAAGTGGTAACCTCCAATTGGTGGAATCATATATGATTTTAATCTTCTTTTTTATGCTTCTTCTTTCTTGTTTTCTCTATTAAATATATATTCTTACTTGAAAAAAATCAAGGTAACGTTTCTTAACTGGTTTCTTTTTGAAGAATCTCTTTGTTTTTATTGGCAAAATGCAGATTATTTTGTTTCTTAGAAAATGTCATGTTCTTAATGTTTTTTTAATGATCTTAGATTTCTGGGAGCAGCTAATGATTGGCTATAAGGAAATAAGGTGGACAAATAGAATGGCACTGGTTCCACTTGATAAAGAAAAGACTCAGGAGGACTTTTCAGCATTCTCAGAGTTAAGTCCATATAATAAAGGGCCTGTTTACTTATTTTTTTCCCATTGAGGAAAGAAAGAAAGATCAGTTTGCATTTCAGCAGAAGAACTGAGGTGAGCATTAGAAAATCATTTCCCAATGGCAAATATTCTTAAATAGAAAAGGGGATTACCAAGGGAGATTTGTAATTTCTATCCTTGCCAACCTTTAAAAAATCTATACTTGTAAATTATCAAGTTTGTAGATGATGTGTGGGCTATATAAAATCCCAAAATGATGTATCCTTTTCACTTATTATATTTGGGCCACTTCTGTTTGTCAAAAATTAGCACGAAGTGAGTGAGTATAAATTAATGCTAGTAATCACAAAGGAATAATGTAGTGAGAATCTCAAGTGCTATAAATAGCTTAAATAATGCAATCCAAAGTCAAATATAAGTGATTTTTGGTTAACCACAATTTGGGATTACCCACACCACTGCTCTATTAGTACAAGTAATTGAAAATTGACTCTGTAATCAATCCCCATTTCTTTGATTTAATTCAGGTGAATTCCTCACCAAGGCCAGGGGAATACACTCCATGGCTTTACAAAGCCCCTTGTGCCCTGAAGGATCTTTGGTTATGATTTTGAAAGATGATATATTTTTGACACAGCAAAATTATGCAAGGCAGAGCAGTTAAATTGTCCCTTTTGGTACCAATATACTTCCATTAAAATTTTAATTTATTTAACTTTTAATTTTATTGAATCAGTATGAAATCTATATGTAAGTTGCTTTAGCCTCTCTAGGAACTTATGAAAAACTAAAAATGTAATACATTTTCCTAAGGCTCTGTGTTACCATGATTAGGCCCTACTGATGCCATCCTAAGTGGGGGAAGTGGTGTATTATAATAAACACTGACTCACCATCTTCTCCATCTCAGCAGAGACCTGATCTTCCTGTGGGAGATGCCACCTCAGTGACAAGAACCACCATCTACCACTGTCAATGATAACACTTGAGAGCCTTTTTTATTTTTTTTTGCTCACTTCTCCTCCTATGCCACTTTCTTTTAATTACCAAGCCCAGCCAATACTGTCTCTTATTTTTTCGATCCATTCTCTTCTCTCCATCTTCACACCCTGGTGTAGGCTACCATATTTTCTCATCTGATTCATTCTACAACTCCCTAGTGGGTCTCTACTTCTAGGCTCACCATCATTCCCCCCACCCTCACCCCAATCCAGGCTATATATGTGAGTCAGATTTGATCTTTCCATACTGCAAATCTAATTGTACCACTCCCTGCCTTAAAACTCTTTAATGAAAAACTACAAGTTGTGTGATTTCACTTATACAGATAGAATATAAATTGGTGGCTGCTTAGGACTGGGAAAACTGGGGGGAAATGGGGAAGTGACTACCAATACATATGTGGTTTTTGGGGGGAGTTGTGAAAATGTTGTGAAATTTATTGTGTTGATGGTTGGACAATTCTGAATATACTAAAAACTATTAAATTGTGTACAGTAAATAGGTGAATCATATGGTATATAAATTATATCTTCAAACATGTTATTAAAATACTAGAGGCCCGGCGCACGAATTTGTGCATGGGTGGAGTCTGGCCAATCCTCCCCATTG
Source organism: Myotis myotis (assembly GCF_014108235.1). Lineage (NCBI taxonomy): Eukaryota > Metazoa > Chordata > Mammalia > Chiroptera > Vespertilionidae > Myotis > Myotis myotis. The sequence continues at coordinate 43,341,065 of NW_023416390.1, forward strand.
GCCTGGGCTGGCAAGAGTGGAGGGGCCACAGGCAGTTGGCTGGCTGGCCCCGCCCCTGATCAGGGTGTTGGGGGCCAATTGGGGGTGGGGCCAGCAGGAGGGGCAGGACTGATCGGGGCCCGGATCAGGCTGGTTGGCTGCTGTAGTGAGTGTCATAGACACTGGTCATTCTCATCATTCTGGTCATTCTGGTTGTTCTGCCATTCCAGTCACTGGGCTTTTATATATACACTAGAGGCCCAGTGCACAAAAATTTGTGCACTCGGGGGGAGGGGGGGAAGGGGGTCCCTCAGCCCGGCCTGTGCCCTCTCGCAGTCTGGGACCCCTCGGGAGATAACGACCTGCTGGCTTAGGCCTGCTCCCAGGTGGCAGAGGGCAGGCCTAATCCCTAGGTGCAGCCCCTGGTCGGGCTCAGAGCAGGGCCGATTGGGGAATTGGGGCGCCGCCCCCTGTCATGCACAGAGCAGGGCGGATTGGGAGGTTGCGATGCCACCCTCAGTCACACTCAGGGTAGGGCCGATTGGGGGGTTGGGGCACCGCCCCCGTCACACTCAAGGCAGGGTCGATGGGGAGGTTGCGGCGCCACCCCCTGTCACACACAGAGCAGGGCCCATCAGGGGGTTGGGGAGCTCCCCCCTGTCACACACAGAGCAGGGCCCATCAGGGGGTTGGGGAGCTCCTCCCTGTCATGCACAGAGCAGGGCGGATCAGGGGGTTGGGGCGCCGCCACTCTCACACTCAGGGCAGGGCTGATGGGGAGGTTATGGCTCTACCCCGTCACACACAGAGCAGGGCCGGTGGGGGGGGGGGGTTGGGGCACCACACCCTGTCACACACAGAGCCACAGGGCGATCAGGAGGTTGGGGAGCTCCCCCCTATCAGGCACAGAGCAGGGTCGATCAGGGGGTTGGGGCGCCTTCCCCTGTCAAGAACAGAGCAGGGCCGATAGGGAAGTTGTGGCCCCGCCCCCTGTCACACACAGAGCCGCAAGGTGTTCAGGGGTTTGGGCGCTGCCCGCTGTCATGCTGATCCTGGTGCCAGGAGACCTCGCGGCTCTGCTGATCCCGGTGCTGGGAGGCATATTACCCTTTTACTATATAGAATAGAGGCCTGGTGCATGGGTAGGGGCTGGCTGGTTTGCCCTGAAGGGTGTCCCGGATCAGGGTGGGGGTCCCCACTGGGGTGCCTGGCAAGTCTGGGTGAGGGGGCTGAGGGCTGTTTTCAGGCTGGGACTAAAGCTCCCAACTCCTTTTTTTCTTTTTTCTTGTTTTTATTCTGAGCCAGCTTTAGCTCTGAGGCTCCAGCTCTTAGGCCTCCGCTCCTGAAAGCAGGTATCTGGTTTGATTAGGTTCTACAATCGAAACTCTGTATCAACTCCAGGTCTGAGATCCCGGCTAGCTGAAAGCTGGTTTCTGGGGTTTTGTTTAGCTTCTATTTTTGTAACTATGTTTCAAACTGCCAGCTCAGAGGCCGGCAAGGCAGGCGGGGAACGTTGCAGTCCTCCGTCACCGAAGCAAGCAAGTCTCATGTTAGTTTCAAGCTGCCTGGCTGCCGACCACCATCTTGGCTGGCAGTTAATTTGCATATCTCCCTGATTAGCCAATGGGAAGGGTAGCGGTCGTACGCCAATTACCATGTTTCTCTTTTATTAGATAGGATATTTTTCATTGGCTCCACATTACTCTTCACATAAAGCCTGAGATTTTTAATATGGTCTGTGATGCTCTTTTTTTTAAAAAAATCTTTATTGTTCAAAGTATTATAGATGTCACCTTCCCCTCCACCATTGACTCCCTCCACCCTGCTCCCACACCTTTCCCAGGCCTTCATCTCACTATTTTCTGTCGACAGGTTATGGTACTCTTGATTTACCCTCAGCCCCACCCCTATGAATGTCCTATGTCCATGTACTTTAACCACCCTGAATCTCTTTGGGTCCCATATACTTGACATCCTCTATCTTGCTTCTGGATTATTGCACTTATTGTTCCCTTTACCATTCCCCACACCAATCCCCCAAATTTTCACCTGGATATTCCTACATATCTTCAATGTTCAGTTTAACTATTACTTACTCTGGGAAGCTTCCCTGAATCTTCTTATTTAGATGCCCCTTCTATGAGCTCCCTAAAATCTGTACTTATCATATACATGTGAATTTGCTTATTTTCTTTTCTAAATCCTCTCTAAGTTCAGTGAGATGTCAATGTCTCTGTGATCACTCAGAGTCTAATATGGTACCTAGTTCATATTGGATACTAAATAAGTTGAATGAAAAAATAAATGAATGCCATAGTCAGGTTTTGTTCAAATGCTATCTTTTTTTTCATTTCCTACTAGGATTATGTACCCAATGTGAGACTGACTTATTAATGAACAATGATGCTTCTATGTCTTCACCAGCTACATACTAGAAGCTCTTTGTAATTTTCATAATTCTAATAAACTCCAATTACCAAAAGGCAATTACTAAAGCCAATGAGTAAACTTTTTTTTCTTTCAATTTTCATTTTCCATGACTTGTTTGCAGCCATGGATGTGTCTCCTTCTACCTAAATCAGCATTTTTCAAAGTATGGTCCTAGGACCAGCAGCAACAGTAACACCTAGGACTATATTATAAATGCAAATTGTTGGGGTTTAGTCCACACCTACTGAGCCAGAAACTCTGGTGGATGGAACTCAGCAATCTGTGTTTTAACAAAGCACTCCAGGTGATTCTGATGCACACTAAAGTTTGAGGACCACTGTCCGAAACTAATTTGTGTTGGTACACTTGACTTTCCTTGTCACAGCAGGAAATAGAGAGAACCATCCAAACTGCAAGCTTCCACAGCTGCTCCTAAACCAAGCTGATTCATAAAAGCTTTATAACTTCCAGGTATGGGTTTCCTTTCATATAGGCAACCAAGTGGTATAGATTAGACAATATGGATTTTTGAATATACAGTATATTTTCCTTGACCACATGAGCAATGGTGGCAAAAACAACAGGTCTACATTACTTAAGAAATTCTCAAATTCACAAACTCAGTATAATCCCTATTATTTATAACCCAAGTTTATCTTTTTTTCATGGACGTAGACAATAGTGTGGTGAAGGACTGGGTGGCAGGTATTGGGTGGAGGGGGTCAATGAGGAAAAAAAGGTGACATCTGTAATACTTTAAACAATAAAGATAAATTAAAAATAAATAAATAAATAATAGATAAATAAATAAATAAATAAATAAATCTTATCGTTTATACTCTGCACAAATCTTCCTGAAACTCTTCCCCAGACTGTCACAGAGAGTGGGGCTGGCTGGATCACAGGCTGCTCCATTCCTAATTATGGTTCCCTTTATTTATATTTGGTTTTTCTCCGTAAAGTACCATTAACACAAGGAGGCCCTGCAAGTGGCACCACCAGGCAGAGTAGCCTGTGCAGTTACATTCAACTGGACTCCCCTCCATTTGACTAAATTCAGCAGTGAAATGTTGGACATGCCCACTTCTACCCTTATGCAAATTTCTCTTCCCTTGATCTTTGTGATGGTTTTCTTCCTACATTGCCCATTTTTATGCTGGTTCTTCTTTCTCTTCCTACAATATTTAATTAGGTTTCCCAAACCTTTCCCAATATCTAATTAGATTTACATTTTGTATGCATATACACTCTGCTTTAGAGGAGTTATAAATTTGGCAATCATCTCTATTTAAATGATTCACAAAACTATATTTCTAGTTCTCATTTCTTCCAAACATCAAACCCACATAGTCAATTATCAAATGGATATTTCCAACTGAATGTTTTATGATTTCTTCAAATTCTAAAATCAAACTCGTTTTTTCCTACCATATTCCATTATGTCAGCATCACTTTTCAGTTAACCAAACTTGAAAAACTTAGTTATTCTTTGAAAAATTTAGAGTTATCAATTTTCATTTTCACTACTCTTGTCCATTGCAACTTTAGCTGCAAAGATATCCTAACGCTTCTTTGCCTTCGCTCTTTTTCCATACCCCTGGCCCAAATCATTCTGTTCAGTGCCGCCATTTTACTTCCTTGCTCAAAAATTCTCAATAGTTATTCATTGCCTAAAGATAAAATCCAAAGTCTTTGATCTGACATTCAAGAGATTATGTGAATTTAGTCAAAACTCCAACCTCAACCTCCACTATTACCAGCACAATCTCTCAGCTCCTATCCAAGTGGTCTGCTATTATTAACACCACCATCACACCAAGCAATAGAAGCTAGCATATACTGAGAGTTTACTATGTGTGAGGCATTATGTCAAATTCATCCTTTCTTTTAATCCTCACAACAACCTTATCATTTATCTTGCTATTATCATCCTCATTATATAGATGAGAAAACCAAGAATTACAAAAAGCTAAGTGACTTGCTCATGTTCAGATAGCTAATAATTGGTGAAGATATAAGTTGAATCTAGATCTGTCTATGCCAATAGACTGCAAATTCTATGAAAGTAAAGACCATGTTAACTCTCTAGTGCTTAGCTCAATATCTGAACCATATGATCAATAAGTATTCTTAATGGATATTAAATGAATTTCAGATACCATCCTTGTAAGTGCTGTGATCTCTTACTCTTATAATCCTCTAAATATATTTTGCTCACTCATATTTTAGTGCATTATTTTATCCTATTAACTCTGTTTTGAATATCCATACTGTCATCTCTGTCTTTCTAGATCCTACTCCATTTTCAAAGTACTCATAAAATCCTGGCATCCTTCACAAATGTTTTCACAGTATGCCAGTTCTTCTCTGAATTCCTAGAGAAAATATATTATACTAGAAGCCCATTGCACGAAGATTTGTGCAATAGGCCTTCCTTCCCCTGGCTGCTGGCACCGGTTTTTATCCGGCACCCAAGACCCAGGCCTTTGGTCCAGCTGCAGCGGAGAAACCAAGCCTCTTCAGTCTTCAGTCTTCAGTCTTCACTCCGGCTGGAGCCTTCAGTCTTTGCTCTGCACCTGCATATGCAAATTAACCACCATCTTTGTTGGGTTAATTTGCATAGTCGCTCTGATTGGCTGGTGGGCGTAGCAGAGTGACACTAATTTGCATGTTTCTCTTTTATTAGTGTAGATTCTACTCATTTGCTTTTTATCATATCTTGCATTGTGTGATTCCTTAACTTTTTGTATGTTTTTTTCACCCACAGCAGATTATAAGTACCTTTAGGTGAGAGACTGAGCTAACTTTCAATAAATTGGCAGAATTAAATGAATGGATTTTAGAATGTCAAAGAAGGTTAAACAAAAGTTTCTAAAAGGAAAAAGCAATTTGCTCACAACTGTCAGTGATTATCTGACATTTGACTCCTTTTTTATTTCTTGTAATGTATAGTAAGGGTAATGCTAATGGCGTAGCAGATAAACCCAAGAATTTTATTAGCTTAACACAATGGGAATTTATTTTTCTCTTATTTAACAGTCCATTGAAGGTGAGTGTCCTTCCTCTGTTTACTGATTCCATCCTTTGGCTTTGTACACTAACAACAGGAGAGAAGGTAGGGGAAGAGGGCAAAGAAAGTCCACCCTCTTCTTATCTGCCTTCACTTTGAAGAAACATATCATTTTGACTTACATGTCACTGGAAAGAACTAGTTATATGGTCCTTCCTAGATACAGGAGGTGGAGAAATACAAATCCCTGCTGGGCAGCTATTTCTCAACAACAGTGTCCTGAAAGGAGAAGGGTGAATGTTGGTAGACTTAGCCATCTCTGCCACAAGTGGTTAGTGAATATTTCTTATCTCCAGGGATAGCAATGTGTATTTGATTAACCTTTTATATTTATATATATATATATATATATATATATATATATATATATATATATATTTTGATTTTTTACAGAGAGGAAGGGAGAGGGATAGAGAGTTAGAAACATCGATGAGAGAGAAACATCGACCAGCTGCCTCCTGCACACCTCCCACTGGTGATGTGCCCGCAACCAAGGTACATGCCCTTGACCGGAATCGAACCTGGGATCCCTCAGTCCACAGGCCGATGCTCTATCCACTGAGCCAAACCGGTCTGGCTAATTAACCTTTAAAAAAAACTCAACACAGATTTGATGTCTGAATCCCAATCCATGGCACTCTAAACATTCCTAATATAATCCACAAACAGCCATTGATTATTGTATATAATAAGGGACTTCCAGACATTTAATTCACAGGCTTGGAGTTTCAGAGGGTTTGGGAATCCTCAAAGAGTTTTTCTCCCTCCCTTTCTTCCTCCTTCCTTACCTTTCTTGTTCTTGTCCTCCTCCCCCGCACCCCCTGCGACCCCCACCCGCCCTCTTTCTTTATCTTTTCATTTCATGCTAGTACTTTTATACTTTGAGAGCACATTTTCCTTACTGATGCTGAGAAAAGAGGGTATAAACAGGAGGGGAGGAAGTAGGGAGATGTCTGAGTGGGATATGTGGGTCTTTGTTTACAAGAGAAGGACAAAAGTACAAGAACACAGGTGTTCCACCCATTCCCTTGTATTTCTATGCTACTTCCAACTGTTCTATTTTGTTTTGTAATTACTTGTGCCTACACGACCAAGCTTTGGTAATTCCCAACTCTGTCTTCCCCAATTGCCTCATTTATTGATTTCTGCCCACTTGCCCCCAAATCTCATATTCTGAAAGTACTTTACTATAAACTCTTAAGGTCTGGGGCAACATTTTAATCATCTTTGTGTACCTGACATCTAGAAAAAAATGCAGGATGCTTATCTCATGTCTGTCAACTGAATGGGTGAATAAATAGATGTAAGTTGTCTGAACAAAGTGATAAGCCATGTGGTTGGTTTTATGCAAAGCTGATTATGGGCACAACAGGAAGGAATATTTTAAGGGAGGAGTATCTCAGGATTCAGGAATATCAGATACAAACAGAAACAAGGGACTTTCAAGTTGCCCTTCAGTTAGTGATGTGATTTCACAGCGTAGAGAGGAGGTAAAGCTTCGCTGCCGTCCTGTGGAGTGATAAAGACTACGTGTTGGTACTGAAACTTTCACGTCACCAAGGATGAGAAAGTTAATGACCAACGTAGTAGACTTTTTCTAAATATAAGGGGAGAGGGGAGTAAAATCTGAAAAGCTGCTGCAAAGGCAGTAGACCATATTGTTTATATTCAAATCAGCATGGAAGCAAAGGGCTGCTCTTTTTGAAAAGGGCTACGTGAATAAATCAGAAAGCCAAGTGGAGAGAGGACTTGGGAAGATACATTGGTGAACTTTTCTTCGCTCATCATCCTTCAGAGGAGGCTCTGGTTCTAGCTTCGTCCCCTGGGATGCAAAAGGGTGCTGGTTTAGGCTCAACTCTAGGTCAGCTGGGCCCAGCAGGTGTGTGAGTTGACCCTCAAATAGGCTTTGTGGGGCCAACAGCACTCTATCCAGCTCTGCCATGCCTATAAAGAAAGTCAGCCAGCTGCAAAGAAACTAGTGTGCCCCTGCCTCCTTTTGCCTGTTGTACCAAATTCAAAAGCCCTAGATCTGCCTTCTGTATCCCAGCCACGACCCCTTTGTTTGGCTTCCACAGGTCTCTGGGTATGGGCCGGGTGGTTGTATTGTCTCTCAGCCTGTCCATCTGGAAGAGGAGGTGGGAACTGGCCTCAGTGAAGGGTAGGAAAGACAATGGGAAATGATGTTCTAAACTGAAATTGTGCCAGCATGCAATTTTTAGAAACTTTTAAAAATAAAAACAAGATGACAAAAGGAGACACATGCGGTAGGGGGATTTTTGAGGAAAATGTCCATTTTAGTAGTATCTGTAAAATATAAACCACCTCAGTTACATGATGTTTTAATTCCACTTAAGGACCAAGATTTCAACAGCACTGAATGTGATAGAATGCTGCATTTCCTCCTCCTAGTCCCCCTAATTTGTATTATTTTAACTCTCTGCTTATGCCAGTCTGACTGTTTGTAAAGTTTTGTCCTCACTTTCCCAAAGGTTGTGACTCTGAGTGGGGATTCCAACCTTTCATTATTGTTCTGCTGATCATCTCAGATGCCCCAAACATGGATAATCTCAAATTTTTTATAACACATAGATGTAATGTGGGGAAAAGCATATGAAGCTAGAAAAGATGAATAGAGAATAAGAGAGGGTTAAATAACAAACCATAGTCTTCTGAAAACTAGATAGAGCTGCTTTTTGGATCCATTTTGAATTATCTTTTCCCCTGCCCATTTAAATTTAAACCAGGCAAGCTCTGTGTCTCCTGGAAGCATTGTTTCTTTAAAGCGCTCTTTACTATTTAAACAGATACCGGTGAGATATTTCAATGCAGAGCCCACATAAAATCCCATATTAGGGATGATACCAAACTTAAAGAACGTTGTAAAATGAGAATGGAAAAAATGTACAAAATGAATTCCTGCCCATTTACATGCTTTCCGTCAGGCTACTAGATACCAAGCCTCTGTCTTTGTGTTAACACTGCAGATTAGGTCAAGTTTTTACCCCTCTGAGCTCTTTTCCTGTAAATGACGGGTTTTGATGTGAAACAAGCAACATGTCAAAGCGAGTTGAAAGATGTAGGCATTTTATGCCATGTCACAATGACAGGCCGGTGAATATTTGGGCCATTAGGGGCTTATTAGTGAATAAATGACCAGATGGTTCAGTGATGCAAGGAGATGGACAGAGCTGGATGCTCCTAATCAGCACTGTCTGTACTTGATGTCAAATCACATGACACAGTAACCCATGGATACCAAGGAAGAGTTACCATTAGCAAGTCAATTTGATATCTGGGTGGTGTAAACAGACTTATAACCGCACTTCAGGGCTGCCTCTGTTTTGAGGAAGGAAAATACTGTACAGAATTAAAAGACACACACACAATAAACTCTAATTGTTATTTGGTAATTATACAAAGAATTCCTATCTTAGTTTCTCCTTTTATCTTTGAGAAAAGAATGCTGCCTAGGTGCAGAAGACAAGCAATCATCAAAAATAAAGTCAAATTGAGAATACATTTGAAAGCGCAGTAAAAGACATGAAATAATAATGTTCAGCAGAGTGGGCCATTAGTGAAAAGATGCAGTTACCTTTTTATCAGAAGTAGGTGAAATACGAAGGTTAGGTAGGCCCAGAGCACAAACTACAGACTCACTATTTGCCTTTGCATATCGCACATTTATAACTTCCCAAATGTTGCTCGCCTTCACAGCCACCTGGGGTTTTTCCCTGGGAATGTAGAAGAGTATTTCTGGAGCCGAGGGCACCTTTCTTCCTCCCCATCATTTGCAGTATTTTCAGACTGACAAGTGTTCCTTGCATGGTGAACACCTCCAACTCCTACTAAAGAAAACACTCGCTCTTAAAACCTGAAGGAAAAACAGGCTGGAAATCAACTCTCACTTCCATGTTCTCTTAGACACCAGTGGGTTTAAGGGCACAGATTCAATGCATTATGCATCTCCCATGGAAAACGTTGGCAGGCGTTTCTCACAAGACCATCAATTAAAGCAGTTCAGTCTTGAGGGAGTGAAAACTAAATGATATTACTGTAAATTTTCTCTTTTACGGACACCTTTTGTTTGTATAGCTTTTTACATTTGCAAAGCACTTCATGAATATCACATCTTTTCATTTTCCTTTTAGGCAAAAATTATTAGTTTATTTGATTAATCCTTCCTGGATCTACTACTGTGTGTGCCTACTGCTGGACAGGCTGCTGAGGACAGGGGAGATGGGGGAAATTCCTCAAAAGACTCACAGTTGCAGTAAATGAGGCTTTTTAATGAGTACTGTGCAACATTTTATGCCTCTAAAAAGATTATATGTAATTCATGTTACAACAGATAATTTTTAAAAGGTGACATCTGTGATACCGCCATCCAATAGAGGAACTAGAATATCATTAATAATGTTAAAGCTAGGAATGTGCCCATCTCAAATCAGCACCTCACACACACACACACACACACACACACACACACACACACACACACACACACACCCACACCTAGTCTATACCCTACCCTCCACACAGGTAACTACAATTAACCCTAACCCTAACCTCTACTATCAAAAATAATTTGACCTCACATGGCTCTATTTCTAAAAGAGGTATTTTTTAATTTGCTTGTTTTATCCATCTATAAAAATGGTTTCACACTATATATATTTTCCTGAGAATTGCTGCTTTTGTTTTTACTCAAACAATAGATTTAAAATTTAACTATGTTGTTTTATATGGCTGAAATTCATTCACTTTCACTATTTTCTTCAGTAGTGTGAATATTCCATAATTGATGCATCCATTTTCCTATCTGTAGACATTTGGTTTATTTCCAATTTGGGGCTATAACAAATAATGCTGCACAGAACATTCTTGTACAACTATACTGGTGTACATATGCACACGTCTCTCTAGGTGTGGAGTTTCTGGGTCATGGAGTAAATACATTTTCAACCTAACAAGATAATGCCCAACTATTTTCCAAAATGTTACCAATTTACACTCCTGCCAATAGTATATGAGGAGCACTCATTGTTCTACATCCTTATCAACACTTGTTATTTTAATCTTGCCAATCTAGTGGATGTATATTCAGCCTTAACAGCCACCCTGAGAAGTAGCAATTATTATCTATATTTTTACAGATAAGGCTCAAAATCACATAACTAGTAGGTAGTAAAATTAGGACTTGATCCCTGTCTCCAGCCCACAAACTCAGAATTCTTTTACTATACCACACTGTCTCCCTCCTCTTAGTCCCCACTGACTCATGCTCCAAACGTGTAAGCAGAGTCAACATCCAGGAGCAGTACTGTGTTCAATTTAGGGCTCAGCCACTTGTTAGCTAAGCAACTTGGGCAAATTACATAACCTCTCTGTGCCTTAGTTATCACCTCTATAAAACAGTAGTAATAATAACCCCTATTTTATATGATTGCTATTATATATTGTAATAGGTTACAGGGTTAAACAAGTTATTTCTCTCTCTCTCTCTCTCTCTCTCTCTCTCTCTCTCTCTCTCTTTCTCTCTCTTTTTTTTTTTTTTACATACACACACACACACACACACACACACACACACACACAATTAACTAGACATTTAAATAAACACATATCCCAAATTCCAATCATGCCCTGTAGAATTCCGTAGAATTCAGTGTATTTGCTCTCACCCAAATGCCCTCTTTCTTTCAAGCAAATAGATTTTTTATTAACTACCTTGAACTTCCATGTTGTAGGCTGGCAAACACATCTTCGTTTCAAATGCATTCACATTAAAGCATTGAAAAGTACATTTTTTCTGTAGGACCAGGGTGACTTGATAACAGCGCAGTCAGTTTAAATGTTTTTAAAACATTTATTTTGTAGGTTAGGTGATATCCAAAGTCCTTTAGAGTACTTAACTGAGTTTGTATATATTCCTATGTGTGACAATGTAATGGTTTGTCTTCTTCATTAGACTGTTTTTAGTTTTGATCACAATTATATCCCCGCTTTAATATCCAGCAAGTAGTTTGTTAATTAAATCAACAAATGAAGGAATTTTAAAAAATTCCTTCCCAGAATTTATATGTCAGTCAAATGCTCCTTTTTTTTTTAAAGGTCTACAATTTTCAATATGAAGTCCTTGGAACCTGGTGTGTTTCAGGATTTAGTATTTTCCCATTAAAAATTAATAGTGTATACATACTGCATATTATATGACATCCACAGCAGGACCTAGGAACCACCCAATAATCAAACACATTAAAATTTCTGCAACAAAACATATAGATAGGCACATAAAAAGGGGTTTTCAGAGACCATAAATAGTATTACATTGGTTCAAGCTACCCACCAACAGACTTATAGAAATGCTTAGTGTCTTCACAGATTTTTGGACTATAGAATTGTGGGTTAAAATTGTGGACTATAATTTTTTAAAGTGTGGAAATTTTAACTTGTAATTCCTAGGTCCCTAATATATTTTATTCACACTATGGTAGCATCTTACATTTCACTCCTTGATCTCCAAGAAAAACTATACTAGTAATGGTGTACTGGCATTTATTTTAATGGGCTAATGATTATCCCAGTGCCCTGAGGCCATAGAAATATACAAGCTATCCTAAGAGAGGCATAGCTGAATCTCAACAAATAAAAACAATTCCAAAAATTCAGAATTTGGATTCTTCATTCAAGAGACTTATAAAGTATTTATTCTTAATTATTGGGGGTGGGGAGGGGTGGGGGGAGTAAATTGCCTATACTTCCCTTTTTTCAAAGTTTAGAAGTTTGATAATTTTTACTAAAAAAGGGTGTTCCTCTCAGACAAGGATGTAAGTTTTAAAGTTGATTGAAAATTCATAAAAGGCAAAGTTCATTGTATTTTACAAAGACCTATTAGAAAATAACAAATAGAGAAGGGCCAGACTCTAGGGCAGTGATGGCAAACCTATGACATGCGTGTCAGAGGTGACACGCGAACTCATTTTTTGGTTGATTTTTCTTTGTTAAATGGCATTTAAATATATAAAATAAATATCAAAAATATGTCTTTATTTTACTATGGTTGCAAATATCAAAAAATTTCTATATGTGACACGGCACCAGATTTAAGTTAGGTTTTTCAAAATGCTGACACGCCGAGCTCAAAAGGTTCCCCATCACTGCTCTAGGGGCATGCCTATTATGGCACTCGGGTGGGAGTAAGAATAGTGTCGTGGAAATCAGACAAGCAAGACACCCAGTGTCCAATCATTCAGTTCACTTACATTTAAACTTGCCAAATGTCCCACTCTACTTCCAAGAACACACATCTCTCCCTCTGACAGTATTGTCACAGGGAACTGCCAGGGCCAAGGCACTGCCCTCTCTTTTTATCATCTTTAGGTATAACGATGAGTCAGATGATATTCTGTACTCATCTCTTAGGATCTGCATGTGACTCAGAGGTCACATTGCCCTGTGAAAATAATAGCTTAGACATTCCTGAATCCTGTGTAGCAGGAGAGTTATTTCCCTTCTGGGTCTCAGTTTACCTATCTGTCAATGTGGGTGATAATAGAGCCTAAGTCATGCCGTTTTTGTGAGAATTAAATTATATTTAGTATGTGTTTGATTCATAGTAAGGGCTCTATTTGTGTAAACTGTTATTCCAAATTCATGTTAATTCTGAGAACTAAACACCTCCTCACATCTTGGCAATTACCTCAATAGTAATCTGTAGCTTATGCTAGAACACAATAACATTTCCCACTACGTTCCCAATAGACCTCTGACACTTTCCAGCACCTTGGTTTTATTCCTAATATGATTTACCACTTAAGACAGAAACAATGGGTTAATTGATGTTATGAGTTCTTTTTTAAATAATATTTACTTCATTATAAGCATCAGCTGTCTCCAACTTAGAAACAGGTTGAGATGCAAAAAGTTTATTTGTATGTGAGTTGTTCACATTTTGAAACACATTTTTCCATAGAGGCAATGTTTTAAAAGAGTTTAGGTACCCATGCCAACACCGTTAAAGGCAGTGAAGTGAATACCTATCCCCTACACTGGAGGGTCTCAGACAAGCAAAACAGCTCACTGAGAACCAGGGTCCACCTGTTTGTTTGCCCAGACACTACGTGGGAGGGCATGTTGATGGCTGAATCTTGGCTTCTTCATCTAAGAAGAAAACAGTTGAAAGTCAGGAGAGAGGTTTGTTCTACCCCATCTTCTAGTCACCATCTCAGAGGGAAGAAGTAGGAGCTATAGAAGAAACTGCCACTACCAAGATGGTTAGAAACTTCTGGGGCCTTGGTAACTTCCTATGTTTCATTGCTCTATTGCAGTTTCCTCATAGTGACTAGTAGCTTCTTAAAACCAACAGCTCCTGGGGTCCCACAGGACAGAGGGATGAATGGGAGTTATATTCCACTGGAACGCTAGGGAGAGTAGGAGGGGGGATCTCAAAGGTAAAATGGGAGGTGTCTATTATAAAGAGGAAAGGAAAGCAGGCTGTGTAAATCTATGCCACCAATCTGCAAAACCATGAAGGAAGGATTGCACACCCCTTTGCTGGTTACTTAAGAAATGAAAACAAGTCGATGAGGTCACTTGAGGCTCATCAGTACCATTATCCATATTCTCAGAAGATAATAGTCTTACTTTTTTTCTCAACTTTGGCTGCATATTAGAATCACCTGGGAATATTTTTTTTTAAATCCCAGTGACCAAGCACCAACTCAAACAATTACTTTGGAATCCCAGGATTGAGGCATCAGAAGTTGTAAACTCCCCAGATGATTCCAATGAACAGCTGTGTTTGAAAACCATTTTAAATATCAACTACTCCCAGTGTCCTAAAATGAAGAATAAGGGGTATGGCCTCTACAGAGCTATGAAACACTCCAAATTTGCAGCCTCTTACCCAAATTTCCATTTATACTTAAATATCCTCTCCTCCAAAAAAATCAGGGACAGGATTTGACAATCGATTCAGTGAAGCTGGTTACTCACGTTATTATTTGATTTGCTAAGAAAACAAGATTTTCAACCACAGTATTCGTTAAATGTGATGGCAAAATACTTCAAATATTTTAGGTGCAAACTCAAAGCGGGTCCTAGACATTAATTTGTCCCGCCATATGCCAGGCACTGTGCTGCGTACGGGGATGAAACAACTTGGGACATGCAGCTTATCGTCAAATGGGGCCCAAGTCCAGAGAAACAAAGGAGAAAAAAAACTCACTTATGGGCTTGGGAGGGGCTTTTGCAAAGAAGGGTCCATTGACAGAAACGCAACGTTTGCCGTATAGTGACTTTTCATCCGCTGAGCTATGGCCGTCTCCCATTGGCTGAGCTGTTGCTGGGACAGGAGGAATCTTTACTTCCTGGCTTTTCATTGGCTGAGCTATGGCCGTCTCCCATTGGCTGAGCTGTTACTGGGTGAGGAGGAACCTTTCCTTCTTCCCGCTGAGGTGGTAATGTGCTACCTCTTCCTGTCAGAGACAGAAGGTATGTCTCTTCCTGTTGGGCTCAGTAGTGAGTGCATGAGAGAGGTCTCCGCTCTTGTAGCTCCCTGACTCCATTTTAAATGAGGTTTCTGTTTATTAATTTCGCAAAATAAGCTACACGGCCCACCCCGAAGCAAGGAGTTACGCCCGTGAGGACAAAGTCACCTCTTTTAAATAATTGTTTTCTGGGTCACAAATACCGATCCCATGAGTGTAGTATTGCCGGGTGGGTGTGGCAGTGCCCGTCAGGTGAATTATATTTCCTAAAGAATGGACCCTCCATTTTGATAGTGGTTCTGTTCGCTCTCCCTGTGATATAGACAGGGTGTCCCCCCAAAATGTATACACCCTGCAACAGCTGGTAGCTCAGTTTTGAAAATGAAGTGTCTTTTAAACACTGCCTTTATACTAATGCAAAGTGTGAATATCCACTTTTGGGGGAAACCCTGTAACAGGCCTTTTCTCGTAGGAGAGCCAGCCTGGGAGGCGACTTGGTGTGTGCCTAACCGCGCACACGGCTATTTGCCTGCCCCCAGTCCTAGGATAACTGCCACTCTTACCTGTGGTCTTCTTAAATTATTCAGAATTAGTTACCCGTCAGTCTGTGTTTTTAGGAGAGAGGATCCGTGGCTGCTGCTTTCAGAGAAATGCGGTCGTGTGATTCGTGTGTCCATATCAAATCTCTTGCATCCCAGTTGCTTCCGGGGCTGAGGAACTGAGCGCCTCCGGGTGCCGTAAGTATGTCGTTTCTTTCTGCTTTGACAAGGTTAGCATCTCCGGTGTTTACTGGCAAATCCCCAAGCTTCCTGAACTTGTGTCATTAAGCATGCCGCGGGGTCTGACTGCAGAAGACGCGGAGCACATTACGCAGGCAAAATCACCCCAGGCCTTGAAAAGTCTCTGCGTAGAAAAGGAGCGGCTCTAATCAGTGGTTCTCAACCTTCCTAATGCCGCGACCCTTTCATACAGTTCCTCATGCTGTGCTGACCCCCAACCATAAAATTATTTTCGTTGCTACTTCATAACTGTGATTTTGCTACTGTTATGAATCGTAATGTAAATATCTGATATGCAGGATGTATTTTCCAACGACCCCTGTGATAGGGTCCTTCGACCCCCAAAGGGGTCGCGACCCACCAGTTGAGAACCGCTGCTCTAAACGATTCTGTGAACACATCTGACGTTCACACTTCTCAGGGTCACTGCTGCAGAGGATTCTGGGTGAAATGTGTACTCTCCCTTCTCCTACCAGGGGTGGGCAAACTTTTTGACTCGAGGGCCACAATGGGTTCTTAAACTGGACCGGAGGGCCGGAACAAAAGCATGGATGGAGTGTTTGTGTGAACTAATATAAATTCAAAGTAAACATCATTACATAAAAGGGTACGGTCTTTTTTTTCAATAGTTTTATTCATTTCAAACGGGCCGGACCCGGCCCGCGGGCCGTAGTTTGCCCACGGCTGTACCTAGTCCCTTTCCCACAAAGGGCTCCACTTATATGTTATGATCAATCCTGATACTGCTGGAGAGCCACAGATTTCTGCAAAGGTATGTTACTCTTTCAAAGAACTGCAGATGAGAAGAGAAAATATGCAAAAGGTAGGTAGCAAGTGAACCAAGCAATTGTCAGGTAAGCCGTCTCAACACTCTTTGCGAGCTTTTACTCATTTGGAGAACAATCTCATGGTCTAAGGTGGTTCTCAACCCTCTGGCCCTTTAAATACAGTTCCTCATGTTGTGACCCAACCATAAAATTATTTTCGTTGCTACTTCCTAACTGTAATGTTGCTACTGTTATGAATCGTAATGTAAATATCTGATATGCAGGATGGTCTTAGGCGACCCCTGTGAAAGGGTCGTTGGACTGCCAAAGGGGTCGCGACCCACAGGTTGAGAACCGCTGGAAGCCCATCCTAGACAAAACTCACAAGGAAACAGTCCATCAGTACAAAGTGTGGGCTTTTCTTGTCTATACAAGCAAGTGCTAGCATTCTGGCTTTAAACAAGGCCTACTAGTACATGATTCAGGTATTGCTGGTTTACAGCTGTTAAAGGAATTTAACTGGTGGCATTATAAGGCCCACAAAACCACTAGTTGAGAAATATGTAAAACTTATGAAATAAACTCAGTGTAGTTGTGTTGGCCTTTGGCTGTTTGCTCTCAGAGCAGTCCCCGGCCTTTTTTCCTGCTCTACTCTATACAATAAGGAATTAAAGGAACTACATCTCTGAGGTTCTCATGCCTGCTGATTTGAGGGCAGATCCAAATAGAGGCAGGTGCTGGCAGCTGGGAGAAGTCAAGATGTTTCCGTTTAATTGGCTCATATAATGCAGGTAACTAAATCATGTTATCTATGGTAAATCTATATCTACTTAAAAATGAAAAATTATTGCTGCTGTGGGCTGAATTGTGTCCCCCTAAAATTTGTTGACATCCTAAACCCCAATATTTCAGAATGTGACTATATTTAAAGATAGGGTCTTTAAAAAGTAATTAAGGCCTGGCTGGTGTGGCTCAGTGGTTGAGCATTGACCCATGAACCAAGAGGTCACCAGTTTGATTCCGAGTTGGGGCACATGCTCAGTTGCAGGCTCAATCCCTAGTAAGGTGGGGGCGGCGTGCAGGAGGCAGCTGATCAATGATTCTCTCTCATCAATGTTTCTATCTCTCTAGCCCTCTCTCTTCCTCTCTCTCTAAAAGTCAATAAAAACGTATTTTTTTAAAAAAACGTAATTAAGGAAAAATGAGGTTTTGGGGTAGACTCTAATCCCATCCTGAGATGACTTGAGAGAGAGAGAGAGAGAGAAAATACACCTATAAACCATCTATAAGCCCATGAGGAAAGCCTCAGAAGAAACAAAACCTCTAACACCTTGTTCTTGGACTTCTACCTTCTAAAACTTTGAGGAAAACTTCTATTGTTTAAGCCACCCAGAATGTGGCTTATTAATTCTAGCAAATGAATACAATTGCTTATCTCTGAAATTTAGGGTGAACTGTTAACTCTAAGCCCCAGTGTCCTCATCCGTAAAATGAGGATAATTATAATAGCCTGATTATTATGAAAATTAACTGAGAGAAGCTTAACATAGTACCTGATGCAGTGCTTGTTAAATGTTGGGTATCATTGGGAAATGCACTTGCCATGTTATTCAAGGAAGGAATTGCAGTGTGACTTTTCTAGAATGCCTGTGACTAATCACTGGGTCTGTTTTGGGTCAGGCAGGCAAAGCTTTCTTAGTGGTTACTGCCTAGATCTCTGCCCCAGGACTCAAATGCAGATCCCCGAGCATTGTTGCCTATAGATATCCACACCCTGGAAACAAAAGGAACCACCTGCCTGGAACCTCTTGCACCTGCAGCTGAGCTCAGCCAGCTCCCTGGGCAGCAGCTTATCTTTTTTGGCAGCTACAGTCTCTTCTTTTTTTACTCAGATCTTTCTCCTTTTGCAGTGATGTGCCTAATAATTTGGGGCACTCCGTTTCCTTTTCTACATGGGACCCAGGAGTCCTAGTATGATGCAAAAGACCAATTGCTACTCTTTTTATGAGGATGTTTGTAATTTTAGCAAGCCATATGGCCTTCAGCTAAAGGAGTAAAGCTCTAACAGTACAATTTTGGGCACTCAGTGATTGGATATTTGGGACACGGTTAAATAGAAATATTACTTTTTAACTAAATGATGAAGAAAATATAGTAAAAAATCTAAAGAAAGAGGATGCTTTGTTTTCCTTAAAGTTTTGAGAAAGTGAGAAAAAAGTGGGTGATCCCTTATAAAGAAGTATTTTTAATGAAAGCCTTCTTCTTTCATTAGTAAACCCAAGCTTGTATCTTACATGTACATGGAATACTTACCGTCACTAATTTATTATTAAATGTCATCTGGATGATCAATACTATATGGTGAACTTCCAAGGGAAAGAAAAGGAAAAAGGAAAGTGGGTACAATAAAAAGAAAGAGAAGCATTTTGATCCGTTTTATATTTTAAAAGCAGAAATTTCACATCTTATTATTTTTAACCTCCAAGTGGTTAGTTGCCATATGATACTAATTTTGCTTGTGGAATGTGAAAAAATAAATCTCAACTTTTGAATTGCAATCACTAGCCTTATAGCTACACAGATAACAATCGTTTTTCTCTGCACATCAGTCTCTGTTTTAAGGGCCAGATGGTTTCTGCTAAATCTCTAGCCCTCTATTAAGTAATTTGCCTCTTACTGGGGAAAAAAAAGATCCTCGAATTTTACTTTCATATTGTTTTCACCACTTTCCTACTGGTATTAGACATAACCCATTCTGCTCCTTCTATCTTGGTATGACTTCAGAGTTACCTATGGCCTGGGGTCCATTATAAGAATCTCTGGCTGGCTAGAATACTTAGCCATTGGATTCCAGACTATATTCCCTCCCTAGCCAGATTATTTTTTTAAGTAATACTATTTTTTTTAAGTAATACTTTTTTAAGTAATTTTTTAAGTAATATTTTTTTAAGTAATACTATGGTTTTAAGTAATACTTTTAAGTAATAGAGTTGCCATAGCATGGTCTTGCTAAGCAAACTTACTTGGTAAAATAATGAAGAAAAATATAAATCCACTTGTACTTCACTGGGTAAAATCACATTCCCAAAGATAATTTCATTTAAAATGTATATTTCAAACATGCATATTATTAATAAGCCTTCAATTATCAATAGGTTCGTGTTTTATGTCACTTTCATTGTTGATTGGCATAAGGGTTTCCATAGTCTAAAGGAAAATTTTATCTTACATTGCATAAACCAAACAACTGCTTCAGTTGTGGTTGTCCACCCTCCACCCCTTGCTCACTCTCATCCTCCTTCCCTCACTACCTCCCGTTTTCTTCATTTTACAATGGATATAGTTTGATATATTAGCAACAATTGAGCAATCTTAAAGACATGATATGTGAACTCTAAAGAAAATATTAAATTTGAGGAAGTAATACATTGACTTATTTAAGAGGACAAAGACTAGGAAACACATCCAATATTGTTGCTTCCCGTAGTCTTGAAAGTTAGAATGTGTTTCACAATTCTAACAAAAGGGCAGAATTCTGATTGCCCTTTTCCTGAGAGGCATAGCCATTCATTGAATGCCATATGGGCCTTGCTCTAGTTAAAGGATTATTCAGTAATTTAATATCAGTTCAATTATCAACATGTTTTAAGATAAATCAGACACCAATAAAAATATAACACTGTAGACTTGTGAGGGATCAGGAGGTATTACAGGGCTTCTAATATATGCCAGACATTCATCTAGCTCCTTTTTTTCTAATATCCCATTTAAATCTCATACAACCCTTGAGATATGTCCTATCATCCTCATTTCAAAGAAGAGAAATTGAAGCTCAAAAAATCAAAATAAATGAATGCCCAGGGCTGGTCTCTTGCCTTCAGTCTTGTGGACCACCTCTAATCTGTTCCCTGGATTTAAAACTTTTAGTGAATTAACCTGGCCTTCAGGACAAAGTCTAAACTTATTACCAAGTTTTTCAAGGTCCTTCATGATTTGGGGCCAATTATCTTCTCAAGCGGCAGAACTTCCCACTTCTCACCTCAAACTCCACTTAGTCATACTGACCTTCTTTCAGTCCTTCAATATGCCATGCTTTCTTTTGCCTCTGGAATTGTGCTCATGCTATTTTGTGCCTAGAACACCCTTGAACACCCTTTTCCTCTCTTCCCCCATGACCTGGCTGATTCTCACGGGTTCTTTCAACCTGAATTTAGGTACTACTTCCTCCAGGGCATTTATTAGGTTGATCCCATGTTCGATCCTATAGCCCATCAAAGTGGTGCATACACCACCTTGTAATTGTCGGTGTACTTGTCTTGATGGTAAATTCTGTGAAGACAGAAACTGAGACTGTCTGGTTCTCATGGTATCCCAGTACCTTATTTAGAGTAGAGAATAAATGTTCATGAAAGGACTAGATGACTAAGAGAATGACATTTGTACTTGGAGGACTTCGTGTTAATGTCAACATAACAACAATTCTGTGGCAACTGCTTCTGAAAACACACCATTTAGGATGCCATCATGGCAGTGTGTTAGGGAACTTCCAAAGCTATTGGCACAGTGTAGCTTTCTGAACCATCCATTTACTTGATAGATAAATTTAAAATAATGTTCAATAATATGCAGATATGTTATTAGAGACATACAAAATGTATATAAATATTTATGATAAAATATATGACTTCTAAAAAATTTCCCATTTTGACTTAGGTCCCCAGATAATGAATGACATTCATTGTTCGCTGTGATAGTCAAACCTTATTTAGAAGTTTGCAATCATTTGGGGGACGGATTTAAGATGGGCAACACCAAACTTCTAAGCTTCCAATGAAACATATGCTTTGAGCAACATTTGAAGGTAAAGTTCTGCTCAATCTAGGGAAGACTAAGAAGTGTAAAGGCTGCCTTCACCTGGTTTAAAGGCTGTCACCTAGAAGGGGGAACAAATGAATTCTTACAAGTGCATCGTTAGAAAACAGGGCCTTTGGGCAGAAGAGTCCAGATTCAGCTCAATTTGAGAAAGAACCTTTAGGTGATCTCTAGGTTGTAGGAATATGGGATATTTTTGTTTTCCTTTTAATCCTCTTCCATATGTCCTAAGTGTTCTACTCCGAACTGTACCAAAGCATCAGATGAAATTATTCAAAATAAGTTCATATAACAATTCATCAAGAGTACTACCGAAAGAATAATTTGTATAGAACCCAACAATCTATCTTTCCTTGTAGAGGGAAGATTATACAAATCTCCAACTAAAAATACTAAATGAGCAGGGTTTGTTTCTATCTGGTTAGGTCTACCACAGGTACAACCTGTGCAAAGCTTTTTTTTTTTCTTATTTTCAAAACTGGATTATATTAGTTATTTTAGATTTACACTAATCCATATTTGGTGAAAAAAATTAGACAACGCACTGCTGAGGAAAGTAAAATTTGCTCAGACCTAACACTCCATAGAAACCTATGTTTTATACAAATATATTAATGGGATCATACTATAACTGTCCTGTGACCCCAAAACCCCTGCTCGTGTGTGTGTGTGTAGTATGTATGTTATGGGCATCTTTGCATAAAAATACAGTAAATTTTGTTCATCTTTTTAAACTGCTGCATGGCATTCCACTGTCTAGATGTAATTTAATTTAACCAGTTCTCTATTGATGGACATTTGCTTTGGAGCATTGTTGCAACTGTAAACATTTAATAATTAGTTTAGCTCATTTTATCAAAAGATTTACATGAAATAGACTAGGTCTCCATACTGAAGTGCTTATAACCCAATGAACACTTAACAGTGTGTTAGAGAATGTTCAAAGCCATAGGCACAGTGTGTCTCCCTGGACCATCCGTTTTATTCAGTGATAAAAAAAAATTTAGGATATTAAGATTTTTTTATGAATAAAAACAACTCAGATGTGTTATGCAGAGAAATTCAAAGTATCTGCAAAACTTTATGGCAAAACAAAAACTTCAGACATTTCCGATTTTGAGTTAGGGCCACAGGCCCTCAAAGATAAGTTGACTTTCTTCTGCCGTTAGGGCTATTTTTCAGTGAAATAATTTGAGAAGTACTTGTTTAAGATCTTTGGAATCTTTTGAATGCCTGAGAGGATTCCAGACAATCTGGGGACTAATTATAATGGCTGAACTAGGTTCTTAAAATAGAAATCAGCCAAGAACTCTCAAGATGGTTTCCTCAAAGTTAATGTGAGGACACAAAAGAAAAGAGAGGGCAGGAGAGCAGAATGAGGCTTTTGCAGTTAGCCTAATAGCTGGATCAAGGCCAGGGATAAAAATTGGTTTGTGTGACAACTCAGAACAGAGTAATTTTCTATGCTCACAACGGGAAACATAAGGTTATCTTTACTGTAGGCTTTTGTGATTCTTTTTAAAGGAATCTCATTTTTGTGAGGCTAATAGACTTTTCAAAAAGTGAATTCTTAACTAGAAAGTCGAAGTTCAATCACAGTCTATTCGTTTATCTTATTTTACTTGAATAGAAAACTCAAAAGCTCTAATGAGCGAACATTTGAAAAGACAAGTAAACTCTTATTAATAATTCTAACAGGTGAGAGGATTTACCCTAGCTTTATTTCTCTTGCTTGACTTCATCTGGTGCTTTTAGACCAACAGTACAGTGTGGGAGGGTTTCCCATTTTCTTAAGCATCTTCAATTCTGCACATGGCAAAAATAGTTGCTTGTTACCATGCATAGATGTTTTTGTTCTCTACAATATGCCTGCAGAGCAGAGGTGAATTATGTTTAGAAAGGAATCGTTTTACCTGTCAGACACTTAACATAAAACAGCCTTTGAATTCTGAAGGATTTTAAAGCTGAGCTCTAAAATCCTATAATACACATCTAAAATAATGCTGCCCAAAGCAAAAGAATTATCAACTGACCTCCAGATCTTACTCTTTGGAAATATTACTTAGTGTTTAACAGTATTTAACTTATGTGCATTTATTTTCAACTGTGTTTATTTTAAAAATCATCACTTTAGAGCAGGTAAATGGATTCAGTAGAGATGAACACACCATCCATCATATTTTGTGGACCTACATAGCTAAATGCAATGATATGCAATATAATTATTCTATTTAATATTCACCTGAAATGTGTGTCATACATTATCATATGCTAATTGTGCATAATTAATGTTAACTATTCATGGTTGCAAGATCAATTAATGAGTTTGAAAGTAAAATTTACGTGCAAAAGAAAGAACAAAAGCCTCCCTAACAAACATGAGAATGGACCTTTTATTCTCTAAGGCATGTTAAAAAGATTATAAATGAATTGACCATTTTGATATTAGAATGCATACAGTAAATAACGTGTAAAAATGCAGTCATTTTAAGTCCTGTGGGGAAAACAACAGTAATTCTTCCTCATGTGAGAAGCATGGAAAGAATGCCATCAAAAGAGGCTCAATCAATATATTATCTTCAGAACAAACAAGGGAGCTATAGATGAGGGCTGGGGATAGATATTATAGATGAGGGATTCTGTTGTCATAACCACTTGGAAAACTGGCAAGATGTGCATCCAATCCATAAAATAAATAGTCAACTTATTATCCAGGTTTAGCTCAAATTTTGGTGAGCTTGGCAAAATTTGTCACTACGGAAATGTACTGTGAACTCAAAGAAAAAGGCTCATTTTGTTTAAGAGGCAGCTCTCTCCAGAATTGAATAGAAAACAGGGAGTTAAGTGCCTCATCCCCCAACTTTCATTAACCCTCAGACGAACAGGAAGGCTGTATACATTATCATGGCTGTATCTCTTTTCCCCTTGGAAGTACTGAAGCGAAGCCAGAATAAGTATCTTGCTTAATGTGAATGCACAGTTCAGTGCAAAGACTGCTAAGAGAACCCTAAACTTCTAGCTCTCTGTGAGGCCAATGTGTCTCCTAGTTTGCTTTCCCCAGGCATCCAATTTCAGATAATCGATGCGCTCCTTCACACTTTATGTATTAGCTCAACCATATGTTGCTGGTTTTCTTTTTAAAAAGAAATCTTGCATAACTCCCTGTTCCCTGCTGTAGTTGTCATTAGTACACTTGACCTGATAATTTGGGCTTCTGGTCTTCCAGAATAGGTTTGTTCTTTCCCGCCCCTTTGAAACTAGGTATGGTCATGTGAATTGCTTTGGTCTGCCATTGTGAATGGAAGTGATTAAGGGCAGACTAAGAAGCAATGTTAAGAGGCAGCGGATGATTTGCCATGCTGCTCTGATGATCATTAGAAACACACATCAAAATGAAGCCTCCATCAGCCAGGATGCCCCAGTGATTACAAGGAGCAAAGGCCTCCTGCTGGCCGTTAGTGGACATTTAATGTGAGCAGGAAATGAATTTGTGTCAAATCACTAAAATTTGGGCGGTTGCTTATTATTGCAGTATAATCTAGCATATCCCGAATGATACATGTACAAAATAAAATCTAAGTTTCTTCCACTTGACATGAAAGACACTCCTCCATCTAGCCTTATCCTATCTTTTATACATTCACTTAACTTGTTGCGAGCTGTGGTGTGCCAGCAACTCTGATAGTTCCTAGGTTTACAAAGATAAAAGGCCCATGCCCTCAATGGGAAGACACGCATGCAGTGGAATTATTATAGTACAACACGATAATTGCTACAGTTAAGCTAACACAGGTTAGTAAGAACAAGAGAGAGATGATTTTATTCTTCCCTAGGATGATGTTGAGAGTGGTGCAGAACATCTTGTGCAAGGAGTGGTCATCATATGAAAAGAAAAGGCACAAAAGTGGTAGAAAGGAAAGCATCTTTAGAACTGCTTAGCTCAGTATGGCTGGTGAACTTTCTGTAGGCCATGTCTATAATGGCACACATGCATGCCACTCTGCCCATGCCATTTCCCTTGCTGATTCCTCTAAACTACTGTCGGTGGGGTGGGGTGGGCAAGCAAGAGATGTCAGGGAGCTCATAAATTTTTATTTTATATTGGTATTACTTTCATCTGGGCCCTTAAGCTTAGACATTTATCTTATCTCCCAAAAAGTCAATACATGCAGCCACAGTGATAATTGATGCCATTCAAAGATGGTGTTCATTATACCTCTTTAAATTAGACCACTCCCATAAAAGACTAGACATAAACATATTTTTGCAATTTAACAATTATCCTACAACTACAATTCTACTGCATTGCATTTTCTATGCAAAAAAGCATTCAAAGTAAACATTAAAATATACCTTACATTTTGAACTTCTGCTTTGTAATTTCTTATTTTCTTTTGTTATATAATAGTGTCCTTTAAGAGAAATAAAGATGAGGGCTTCTCTGACCAGTAAAAACCTTCAGATAGCTACCTTCTCTTATTCACATGTGAAAATTTCAACATCTTGGAAAAGGCACAAATGCATAAGCTCAAATGTCACCTCTTCAATGAAGCCTCCCATGGCATGCATTATTCTTCCTCTTTGATGCCTCAACATTTTGTTTGTAACTCCAATTTTATGACATTCGCTCTGTCCTTAATGAGGAGTAGTAATTACATGTCTCCAGCTCCAAGCAGTGGTCAATAGTATCTTACTCATGTCTGCATCCCTCATGGCACCTAGCACAGTGCCTGGACAGAACAGGCAAGCAATTCAGGCTGAACTGACTTGAGAATGTGGCTAAAAAACTCAATATTTACAAAGATCGGGGAAATGTTAAGAAATTTTTTTTCCCAGAGAATAAACCCCATTCTCACTGTAACCAGGTATAAATACTATGCATAGATGGACTCTCCCCATAAGACCAAATAGTGAGATCAATCCCTAGAGGAAAATTTAATGATGCCCATATCATTTTACAAGTTCAAAATCCCTTGTCTAAAACCTTTGGACCAGATTTTTTTCAGGATTTAAAAATATCTAGAGTTTTGAAAGATAATATGGTGCGTGAATTTACATAACATCCCCAACAGGGCATGGGGCAGTATTCCATAATCAACATGTAAATATTTCTACAGGGCAACATACGAATGTTCACAAAAAGTGGAAAACATCTATATATATAAAAGCCTAAGTGACCAGACAACTGGATCCTCGGACGACCAGCTGGTAGCTATGACGTGTGCTGACCACCAGGGGGAAGACGCTCAACGCAGGAGCTGCCCCCTGGTGGTCAGTGTGCTCCCACAGTGGGAGCAGTGCTCAACTGACCAATGGGCGCCAGACACCAGGCTGACAGCTGGTGAGTGCAGCTGTGGCGGCGGTGTGAGCCCCTCCTGCAGACACTCCCTGTGAGCATCAGAGCAGCGGCAGCAGCAGGCACAGCAGGAGCAACACGGCACCCTGGGCTGGCTAGGGCTCCTCCCTGGCCACCTGCTGCTTCGCGCACTACTACACCCCCTGAGGGGCCCCAGATTACAAGACGGTTCAGGCCAGGCGGAGGGACCCCACCAGTGCACAAATCTGTGCACCAGGCCTCTAGTAAAGATATAAGTATATTCATGTTGGTTTGGGTCAGGTTTTGTTGCCAAATATGTTCCCAAAAGTTTAAGATCTTTTGAGTTTAAAAATTATGGATTAATTAATAAAAAATAAAAATAACTCATTAGTGTAGGAGGCAACTTTTACCCAATCCATCAAGTCTCCACCTGTGCTCATGCCTGCTGGGGCAGCAGCCAGACCAAGCTCCTGATGGTTCCCGAATTTGGTAACTGAAAAGGCAATTTCCATGTAGGGCACTGCTGCCCAGGATCTCTGTTCCCATCCAGATCCACCCCATGTTCCTTGCTTTGCAAATATTTTTTAAGCAACAAGAGATGAAATTTAAGATGAGCCATTGTTTGTCAGATATAGGTAAAGATTATTTTAATTATGAATTTAAACACTTTTATTTTAAAAAAAGGGTCTTAACAAAACATTGATATACAGTACAAATTATATCCAAATAAGGATTTCTTCCGTGGAGTGTTAACACTCCTTTTACAGACAGATATGAGTCAGGCGCTGAACAATACTGGTTTAAAGGTTCGGGTCCTATAAAAGCAGATCCTTGGAGTAATATAAAATGTTTTCTCTGGGTGCCAGGCATAGTTTCACAAAGACTGTGAAGGGCTTCCCTGGGTTATTGGAGGAGTGCTGTGTGACTGCATCTGGCTGAAATCTCTCTCTCTCTCTCTCTCTCTCTCTCTCTCTCTCTCTCTCTCTCTCTCTCTCACACACACACACACACACACGCACACACACACACAAACACACACACATTTATAAATGCTTTGCCATAAACATCAATGTAGCACAAAAAGATAAATCTCAGTGCTACTAATGAAGTGCTCTCTACAAACTTATTTCAAAGAAACACCATACACCATCCTGGTGATATTTCCTCATCAGTTTATCTCAACCCTAACAACCGGTGTTAGCTTCATAGTGTTTCTGTAGGCAGAGGGCATCATGGTGCCAAGAAGAATGCTTGAAAGACTGCGATTTTCCAAACCATCTCATGCACCCTTCTTTTCCTCTTGGACCAGATTCTTTTCGTCCTAGGCTTGGGGAGCCAAACTAATTAGTATGACTTCTTTATAAACGTCCAAATCTGTGAAATGGGGCTTTTCCATGTTCTCACAGGGATCAATATGGGTGGCTGGGTTTTGAATTAAATGTAGCAATTGCAGACTATTCTTTTTAGGGAACTGCAAATGGCCATATCCACTCTGAGGGAAGATGTATGAAGCCTTTAGCAGACAACACTTTTGAATGTATAATTTATAAAAGAGATACATTTATCTGTACTTCATAACTGTAACCAAGATAATAAATTTTCAATCTAAGAGTTCTAAGCACCTTGACGGCGAAGAATCCAGATTTTTGCAGAAGCTCAATAAATATTTGCTATTAGACTTCATTTCAAATGGCCTTTACACCAGAACACTCAGTGAAGGAGTTAAAGTCCTGAAAGCAAGGAACATGGGGAGGATTTTGATGGGAATAGAGATTCTGGGCAGCAATGCCCTACATGGAAAGTGCCTTTCAGCTACCAAATTTGGGAACCATCAGGAGCTTGGTCTGGCTGCTGCCCCAGCAGGCGTGAGCACAGGTGGAGACTCGAGTGAACCAGGCACCATCCCTTTTTACTGTGGACATCAAAGGCCCAGGGAGCCCAGCAGCAGGGTTTGTGGTCTTCTGCTGCAAACCAGAGTGCAGGGCAGGGGGAACTTACCAGCCTCCCTTGCTGGGGGGCAGGATGAGGCCCCTGTTTTCAAAGGGTGAGAGAGCAGGGATCTGGCCTTTACAGCAGAATTTTTGGAGTACATCTTTGAGCTGAGAACTAGCAAGGAACACCAGACCTTTGTCTGGCCTAACTTGAGGGCCTCGGTTCCCCAGTTTAAGCAAGGTGAAATGAAAGAGAAATAGGGAGCAAGGGAACTGGTCTGGATTGTGTAGGCTCCAGGCCCGTGGCTCAGGTTGCTGGGGTTTGAGCCTTTCATGTTTGCACTTGACTTTATCCTTCAGGTGCAGAGGCAGGTTTGGCCAGGTAAGGAGATCAGGAGACTCTCCTAGCCAGGCTTCCTCCCTCCCATGGCTTGTTGTGTCCCCAGAACTCCCTGAACCCTGGGTGGTAACGGTCTGCCAGTGGTTACAATTGTTAATCTTATAATTGAAATTTAAAGGGGGCTTGCAGCTGTTAGGAACGGATTTAACAGGGTGTCTCTGTTCTAATATTGCATGTGGCTGCGACTTTGTAATTGTGCGGTGTGTTTACAGGCATCACAAAGGAAGGGGAAAGGAAGGAAGCAAATAAAGAAACCCCTTGGAACTGTTTGTAGGGTTTGGGCCCTCAGGGCAGAAGGATATGTTGGCCAAGGGTCTAAAATAATGTTACTGAACCAGCAGGGTCTGTGGTTTGGGAGGTTGGGCTGAGTCAACTACATTATCATTGATTTTAAGCCTACTTGGTAAGTCAGGCTTTGAGGAGGGCATCTTGATGTCCTTCATGACTGTGCATCTTAAATCTTCACTGGGGAGTCTAACCTTCATTTAAAAACTGTCCTCTGCTGAATGCTTTGTTTTTCCTTTGATTTCTACAACATTTGCTATTAATGATGCCATGTCCTTGGCTCCCCTTTTACTTGTATTATTTTTTTAATCCTCATCTGAGGAGTGAGGATATTTTTCCCATTGATTTTAGAGAGAGCGGAAGGGAGAGGGGAGAGAGAAAAACATCAATGTGAGAGAGACATATCTATTGGTTGCCTCCTGCACATGAAGGCGGGGAATCAAACCTGTGACACGCCCCGCCCCCCGCCCCCCCCCCCCCCCCCCCGTGTCGGTTGGAACTCTAATTACTGAACCACACTGCCCAGGGTGCCTTTTACTTGTATTTTTAAGGCAACTCTTTTACTTCTAATCTTTCTCTGTCACTTTGTCTAGATTTATAGTTAAATGGGGGAAGTGGAGCTTACTTCTCCCCACAGTCATAATTGGTAGTTTGAGCCTTCTGGTCTCATCTTGTTTCATGCTTTCTGGGTTTTAGTCATTCCTGATGTTTTAATGGTCCTCTTTCTTTTGCCAACTTGACACAGCAGTTTCCTTTTCTTCCTTCTCTTAGCACTAGCATTTTAAATGCTTTAAATTTGACCTTGACAGCCAGTGACTTAGAAACAAAAATCAAGTAGATAACTAATTTATAGCAAAGGAGCCAAGAACATAGAGGAGAAAGGAGAGTGTCTT
This sequence comes from Myotis myotis, assembly GCF_014108235.1. Classification (NCBI taxonomy): domain Eukaryota; kingdom Metazoa; phylum Chordata; class Mammalia; order Chiroptera; family Vespertilionidae; genus Myotis; species Myotis myotis. The sequence goes on from NW_023416390.1 coordinate 43,371,276, forward strand.
CACTAAGTAGTGTTGAGAAGGCTGGACGGCCACCTGCACAAGAGGGAAACTAGACCACTGTCTTTAACCATACACAAAAAGTAATACAAAACGGATTAAAGACTTGAATGTAAGACCCAAAGCCATAAAATATATAGAAGAGCACAAGGACAGTAAGCTCTTTGACATTGGTTTTAGTGAGGTTTTTGTGGATTTGACTCTAGCAGGGAAATAAAAGCAAAAATAAACAATGGGACTACATCTAAGTAAAAGCTTCTGTATGGTGAAGAAAACCATGCACAGATGAATGGATAAAGATGTGATATATACAATGGAATAGGACTCAGCCATAGAAGATGAAATAGTACTGTATACAACAACATGGATGGACTTGAGGTTATTATATTAAGTGAGTAAAACAGATGGAAGAAGACAAATACCACCTGATTTCACTCATATGTGGAACATAAAAAACAAAAATGAAATAAAAACAAATGAACAAACAAACAAAAACCAAAAACAAACTCATAGAGGCAAATAACAGATTGGTGTTTACCAGAGGGAAAGGGGGTGGAGTGAGGGTGTAACAGTTAAGGGGGTCAGTTGTATGGTGAAACTAGACTTTTGGTGGTGAGCACCATGTAGTATATATATATATTTTGAGTTATAAGGTTTCACACCTGGAACTTATATAATGATATAAACCAATGTTATCTCAATAAAAAAAAATTAAATCCAAGTGTGAATTTTAAACTCCTTACTCCTTGTGACCATTATTTCAGAGAAAAGTGAATTTATTTCTGTTTCAGTCATCACTTTATTTACTCCTACTCCTTTGTGGCCCAAGTTGGTCCATTCTTTAATTTTTAAACTGTAATGTTTAGAGGGGATGGTAGGAGTGCTTCCAGACAGAAAGAAGAGTTCAAAGCCTGGATACTGCTGATCAGCTGGTTTGTCTTTGGACAAGTCAGTTAACATCTCTTCATCCTCATGTCCTCACCTATAAAGGGAAGAAAATAATAGTGTATTTCTTAAGGTACCTGTAAGGACTGAATGAAATGACACGCGGAAAAAACCAGCACAAAATCTTATGTGCAATCACTGTCTGTTGTTATTGTTGTCATTGGAATATTAATTCAGAAAGCCAACCCTGCTATGTGCCCGTTGTTTTTCCAAACACATTTTTTTTTATTTGTTAAGCAAAGAGGACTTAACTGATTGAAATAAGGCTAACTGTTAACCCATGAGCTTCATGGAAACACTTTTTCATGAATTGAAGAAATGCGTCTTTTGGCTAGGTGCTTTCTTAGCTCTGGAGGAAACAGGAAAAGTTTATTGACTGCTTTAGTTAACAAATCTAGTCCCCCTGAAAAAATCTGTGCTTACTGTGAAACAGCTGTCTCCAACCCCAAAATCTGGTTCCATGAGGATTCTTGCCTTGATAGAAGTAAGGTCTCTGGCCTTCAGTTGCTCTCTCCAGAGAGGAGCGTGATCTGTTCCTCTGACCTGGAGGCTTTTGAGCACGGAGGACTCAGGGAGCCAGTTCTCTGAATATCCGTGTGGTCTTCTGGTAATGACTTCCTTCGGGGCCTGTTTCCTCTTGACCAAGGAGCCATATTATTCTAAACCCTTTAATAAATAATGGTAATTGGGTTTTTTTTTCAGACTCATCAGAAAGCCCTGATTAAAGCCTGAGTACTCTGCTGAATACCCTACAACAGATCTAAATTCATTTCACCCTAAAAACTGTTTGCTGTGCGCCTACTGTGTGTCAGGAACTGGGGGAGGCTACAGAGATGAGGATTTATGAAATGGACATGGTAGAGGGGATGATGGGAGTGCTTTCAGTCATAAAGGAGAGTTCAAGCTGACCAGGAGATGCTATGAAAGCACTGAGGCAATGCAAGAATAAATAAACGGATGGAGACCCTGACACCCTCCAAGCGCCTACCACCTGAAATTAACAGCATGAAAGAGGACATTAAGCAAAGGACACGCTTACATAGCAGTGGGGCTGTTAATGCCCCGTATATGAATTATGCTTCCCGCATACCCCCGTCGCAGCAGCAAGGAGGAGGAACACTTAGACGGTGCTTCATCTATGCCAGACCCTGCTCTAAGGGCTTCACGTGTATTGATTCGTTGTATCCTCACAGCAACCTTATAAAGTAGATAATATGATTTTCCCATTTTAAAGATGAGCATACTGAGGTGCTTTCCCACCTAGCAAGGTACACATACCAAGTGGCAGGGCCAGATGTATGAACACAGGAAGTCTGGATCTAGAGCCCACATTGTATTTTTGGAAACCAAATTCTATCGGGCTTCAACCTCACCAGGATGGATAGAGTAATCAATTTCAGCCATCAGAGGTGGCCCTTCCTTATCTTAGGGTCTAACAAGCGTCTGGGGAGCTCACACATTTCTGAAAATATGGGGAAAGGACAGTTTGCAGTCTGTCATGGTGGCACTTGGGGACATGGTGTCACGTTCTTTGGCAAGCTGGCTCCAGCTCACCAGTGCCTTAGGGTACACTCCCCAAACCACTGTCACGTCTCCCCAGTCCAAGCTCCACTGTACCTAAGTGAGAGAGCACATCTTTCAGCCATTAGCAGACTACCCTCCCCCTACACACATCTTCCTTCCAGTTTTAGGGAATCACGTTCCTCAAAAAGATGGAGTCATCCCTCCTGTCTGTCCTCCCTTTGAGCCCACCCCTTCTCAGATTACCCCATAACCTAGGCTTTGGAAACAAATGCCTCTTAACTCTTAGAAAGGACCAGAGCTAACACTGTTCATCACTGTTCGTGTGTGTGTGTGTGTGTGTGTGTGTGTGTGTGTGTGTGTGTACATAACTGCCATATAGATGGACAGAGTTAACTTCTCATTCAGGTTAAATTGTTTCCCAAATGTTCTTGGATGCAAGAATTTCACTTTTGTTCTTGCATTGCTCTTGTGAAACAAGTCTCTAAATACAGGGACCACATTTGGGCTAAATCTCAAATTAAGGATTCATTGTGGTTCTCATACTTGAAATGATACCAGCCATTTTACTGAGCTAGTGCAGGAAAGGAGGGGGATGCAGACTGCCAGGAAGCCCTCAGCCCCGGAGGTGAGTGCCTGACCTGTGATGTTGCCTTGTCTATATAATTTGCTGCATGTTGCATCATGCAGAATATGCCAACCTTTTTCCGCCTCCTCAAAAAAAAAAAAAAAGGTGATGCTAATTAGATCAGGCAAATAGCTGCTGTTGTTGATTCATTTGAAAATGATTATTCCAAGGCAGTGTGTTATTACCCAGCAAGTCACAGCTTTGCCTATTAATGCTCTGAGGTGGCTGCCAGACTTCAAAGTCAGAGGTGGAATTTGAGGCTAGCAGTGCCTGCTGGGTCACCACCAGAGCCTTCATCTGACAACAAGGAGCAATCTATTGACATTTAGGAATTTAATCCCTTCTGGTCCACTACCCACTCAGTGCCAACAAATATCATTTGGGACCCTTAGCCTATGCAAAGCATAACACAGTGGGTTACACAAAAACAAATATGAAATTAAAGTTCACTATGAAGGTTCTTAGGTTCCAGTGAAAGAGCTAAGATGTTGAGCCAAGTAACAATGCAGGATGTTGCCAAGTGCTGTAATTAAGTGAAATGGATTTGATAAAGTGGCAAGTTTTCCACATGTTGGGTACTTATTTAGCATATTAGAACGATAAATAATGGGCTATGGAAACACTAAGGCGGCAAAGCTTCATTTTTGCAGAGGGTAGACATAGGAATGGAAACCAAAGCTTCATGAAGCAAGTAGCATTTGGAGCTGCTTTCGGAAGTAGGAGTCAAGTGTTGAAAAGTCAGTAAAGCATAAGCAAGAACCCATCCAAGAGCAGGGAGGCTGTGTTAGGTGCTCCACGTTGAAACGAGGGGGCAAAAAAAGAAGTAATCCATGTACGTGGAAATGTACTCAGATCGTGGAGGGTCATGGATCTTCTTTTTCCTGAAATAAATAAATGATGATGCAGAAAATAAGTGTTTCTCAGGAAAAAAAAAAAACTACATGAATAAAAAACCACCTCAATGCCTATAAAAGTGGCTACCAGTGGCTAAACTTTCTATACCATTAGAAAGTGGCTAAACTTTCTATACCATTATTGAGGTTAAACTAAAAAATGTGTGAAAAATTTTTATTCATTTTTGAGGGTTGTATTTCCAGAGACACAGTTTCTAGATAAAAACAGGGCCATTATAATCCAGTAACATTGAAACAGATTTCATTGCCACCAAATAAAGAACATGTTTTCCTTTTTTGGCCTTTTGTTTCAATTCCCCTTCCTCCTTGTGAAACTGTTAATATGCTGCAGTGGAGTGCTTAGCCTACCTCCAAACCCTTAAAGTGTAGTTAATTACAAGATAGGCCAATTTAAACTTTACGACATTCTTGATACCAGAAGGTACGGTGGGTTGTTTTTGTTAATCGGCAGAAGGAAGGTGAATGGTGCAGCAGGTGATGGAAGAGCATGGGTCTGTGCACAGCTCCTCACCTCTGAATGCCTCCCACTGGCTAGAGAGCAGATGCCCTCATCTTTCTTAAGCTACAGAACAAGGAGACTGCACTGGACTGTCTCCCACTTACTTTTCACCTCAGAGTCTATGAAACTAAAGAACAAAAATTGTGAAACACGAGCAACTTAAAATCATGTGCTGAGAATGCAGAAATGATTGTTTATATAAACAGTCTTACAAAGGTAACACATATTGGAGCTCTTGGTCCAACTGGGCAAAGCAGAAAAAAGTCAAGGAACCTAGAGGCACAGAATACCTGGAGCAAGCAATGACTTTATTTCCAAACTAACAGGATTCCATACTCTTCCTCCCATTGCTCAGTCCACAAATAGCATTTCAGGAAGTCAACATGGAATGTATCCATAATACACAATTTCCCTTCTTTGCATCTTCCACTCAAATGATGTAATTTTATCCTTGTAGCTAGATTATTTACTTTAGAGCAATACAACCTGTAGTCTAAAATACTAGAAAAATATAAAGAAGATATTTTAAGAACAATTGTTTCATATATAAATAATTTTTTCATATCTTTTTAAATTGATTGCTATCTTTATAAACTTGAAATTTGTAAACTCCTGTCTCAAGAATCTCATCTGGATGGCAGATACCTGCATGCTGCTATTTTATTTTACTTACCTTTCTGTGCCTTTGAGAAATTTCATAATTCAGTGGGGAAAAAAACCACACTCAAGTATTTTATCACCCAGAAATTAATTTATCTCTGGAAGATTTCAGGAGACAAAGTCAACTTTCCTCATAATAGAAGTTTATATTACAAGAAGCATCTCAATAGTAAGGTAAGGATGGTGTAAAAAGTTTTGAGGACAGCTCAAAGTTGAAGGATTTATGTCAGCCAGTACCTCATAAAGTGAATATAATGAGGAGGTATTGTGAAAAATTATTAATGTAATCTTTCTCTGTAGCTTTTCCAAGCTCATGATCTTATCTTCAATCAGCTGGCAATATCCTTCTACCCAGGTGGAGAACAGAATTGGTATGGAGGGAAAAAAAAGACAGGATAAAAAAACATTCAATATAGGATTTTGTAGCAAGACAAAAACCATGCAAGCCAGGTTATTACCTTGAGAGGGGGCCTTCTACATTCCTTTATTTCTGTCTTTAACATAACCAGAACCGAGAGTACAGAAGGAAGGTCACAGAGTCTACCTATAGTGCAAATAAAATATTCCTTCTGCTATGGAAGCCAGGCTTGAGGCTTGCTTGTTCTACTATAGTAGGAGGAGGATATGACATAGGAGAAATCAAAGAGAAACTCATTTCCTCTTGCCTGGGGGATTTGAGCAAGAAAGGAATGGGGGAGGGGCAGAAGGTGAGGAGAATGAGAGATACGTGGGGAGGGCGGTCACAGCAAAGGCAGAAAGGGCTCCTGCCCCATGCCCATGGTGCTCACAGACTTTCTTGGCACTGTCTTGGGTGCCTACATTAGGGGAGAAGTGACAGCCCAGCATAGTTGTTTAGCCAGAAAGGGTTTGGGTTTGGGTACCCCAAGGAATCCCTGACTCCTTTGTGTATAAAAGGTATTCAGATGTTAGTGTGTGCCTTGTGAAAGACACAGAAGGTTCCTGAAGTTGTGGCTGGTGAGTTGACCAAAAGGACTCTCTCCTCAGGAGCCACAGCCCTTGTGACTGAGGACTCTGGGTCGTACAGGAGGGTAGCTGGATAGAATACAGGATGTCCAGTTAAATTTCAGGTAAATAACAAATAACATGACATGTAATACCTGGGACATACTTATAGTAAAAAAAGTATTGTTTATCTGAAATTCAGATTAAGCAGGTGTCCTGTATTTTTATTTGCTAAGTCTAGCAACCCTACCTAGGCCTGACCAAGAGCTGCCGCAGGCTGCAGGGAGTCCTGAAGCAAGTTAAATCCAGAAGAAGCAAAGCCAGTAGTCAGGACTAACCCCACACCAGCATCACGAGGGTGACCAGGAAAATGATCACACCACTGGCTCCATCTGCCAAGGACCATAACTGCAAATGTCAACAAGACACACATGGACAGGCATAAGTAGGCACTGCTGTGGATGAGCCACTGGGTGTTATGTGGACACCCATGGATCTAAGTGCCTGTCTTCCTCAGTGCCCTGAGGTCACATACACTCCATCTAGAAGCCACATTAGAGAGACAAGCAGAGGCAGGGAGGCATCTGAAAAGTAGAGCAATTTATTTGCAAATTATTTTATCAGACTAAGCTTTAAACTGGACTGAGCTGAAATATATATATATTTTCCTCCTGATACTCTGAGCTGGGGTTCATAACGAAAAGTAATCAGTCGTAGAACCAAAGTTTCGAAGTGCATTTTCTCTGCACTTCTGAGTTGCAGTGTGAGCAAACTGTGATTCTGTACCTCATGCCTGTATGCAATGACTTTTATCAAGAATAGAGAAAGGATGAGAGATTATCAGGAGAAACTCTGTGCTCCTCCCAATGAAGTTACACCCTCACTTTTCACTACTCTGGCCCTAGAGTTTCTTAGACCCATGGTTTTGACCCACAGAGGAAATGCTGGGATGTTAGAAGTTGTGGCTCTTCCCCAACCACCCCAATCTAAACCTCTGCGAACAGGTGCAGTGTGGCTTCAGGACCCACCCACCCCCGTTCACCCCCATCGCGGTGATATCAGAGTACAGATCACAAAGGTGCTGTGCAGCTCCCAAGCCCTATGGGCACTTGGAGGGTCCCCCAGCATGCCAAATGCCACCTCCTGCCAACGCACCTCATGGGCAGCTTGCACCTCCACCCCTTGGAGAGGGTCCAAGTCTCCTCTCCTTCCTCCAAGTAATGAGAACATAATTAGCATAAACTGGAACAGATTAACATAGAGCTGTGGAAAAGCCTAATATACATTCTTTCAAAACAGCCACAAACATTTGGGGGTATTTTTAATTCTCTGAAAGCTTTAAGCCCTCCCCCATGTGATAGAAGCTCAATGTTTAAAGAGTCTGGAGGCCTATCTGTCCAGCTTCCATATGACACATGAATCCCCCAATACAACTCTGGGTCAACTGGTCGGGCTCTGTTTAAACCCTCTAGTAATGCAGGTCTCCTTACTCCCAAGGGGCAGTTGTCACTCCCATCCCTGTAATGACCATAGGGAGGATACCAAGCAGGAAATGAGTTCCAATGAGCTTTAGATTATTACAGTTCCCACCTTCCTAGCGTCCTGTTTGACCAAATTTATTTTTCAAGGACCAAGTATGTGTTGATCTGCATAATCAAAGAAAACTTATTGAAGACAAGATATATGAAAACCTACACAGAGAATTAAATTAATGGATTAGAAGGCGTGAGTGACTAATGTTGTTCTCTACAGAGTTTATGGGACCCAGGCCTCAGCTGAGGTTACCCTGTACGTTAACATGTAAATGAAATGCTCTCCAGCATCTCTCTAACATCCTGTGAAGTCCTTCCCACCGTTTCTGAAAATTCCCAAAGTGGTTCTCATGGCCACTTTGGCTGCTCTTGATTCTACTCACTTCTTGCCTTTGGGGCTCTTCTCTCTGCTTACTCTCCACCCCTGGCCCCTCAGGGTACTCCACCTTTGCCTTTGTTATTGAGCTCCTCTCAAACAAGTACCTTCTGAAACTTTGGGGAGGTGAGCTATGCAAAAAACTTATAATGGAGTGTTAGATTTTCTTAAAAATCCTCTGGTCATTCTTCCATGGAAATCCTCCACAGCCATCTTCCTGGGTGGACTCCAGCGTCCTCTAGTGTCCGGCTCTGTCTCCCCCTTGCTTTTTCTCCTCTTTGCCCTTTCCCATCTTCAGATTCCTCTTCATTCCGGAAATAGAACTGTTTAGCTGTCTGTGTTTGCTGTCTTCTTCCAACCCATGCCCTTCAACTATATCAGGTTTGTTCTCTAAACAAAGAGTGCCAAGTGTAAATAAACATATGTTTTTTACCCACTATACCTCCACGGAGAGTGTTGAGCCCAAATCCTAAGGGACTAATTTTCAATCTTTTATCTCTGTGTGATACTGTGTAGAGGACATGGGAACAGTAACCTTGAGTTATGGTAACAGAAAAACAGGGACTGCAAGGGGAACTTCTTGGCTGATACCCCCAGGATGCCCTCTTTGTGGGTGGGCTCTGTGCCCCTCCACTGCAGCAGGTTCATCTGATCTCTACATAGGCAGCGTGGACCTAGGAATGGGGAGAGGGGTAATCTTCACTGCAAGGCACCGGCTGGTGTCAGGGGAACAGGAGATAAGTATCTGATACGAAAATTCCCTAAGGTCACACACATGCACCCTGTACAGCAGATGAAAGCTATAAACAGAGCACTTCGAAGTGGGCAGAGGGACCCGGACAGCTCTACTCAGGATTTGTTATAAATGTGTACCTGGCGAGGCTGGCAAAGCAATTGAAACGCACAGAGAATCAAAACAAAAACAGCCCCTAGGTCAGGAAATCTGCACCCTCTCATTGTGGCTTCCAGCCTGTGCTTGTACTCAGATGTTTGTGTTCTTCCAGGGAAACAATAGGCTCATTAGAGCACAAGTGAAGAAGTTACTTAATGGGTTCGTAAGTCACCCGGTTCTTACAAGACAACAGCCATGCAGGGCTGCAGATGAGTGAGAATCACTGATGAGGCTTTAAATTGATACACTCACTGAAGCGTGAGCTATCAATACTGACCTTGTTTGCTGCTTCCCAAGCACACACGTGAAGTTCTCTGGAACCTTTGAGCTGCAAGCTGTGCGTTTCAGCTGATTTCAAAGAACTGCATTTAACTTAACCAAAAGCTCCATTTAATTGGTTCTGGGTTTCCAAGGATTAAACTCATATTAGAATAGTGGTTTTAGACTTTTATTTTAATTACCCAGTTTTGTTTTGTGTGTGTTTTTTATGCACTTTTGGCAGAAGACTATAAGCTTGAGCCTTCTAAATCTATTTTTCTAAAATAAAGACAGAGTTGAAGGCTTGAGGAGATTGCATCTGGAGCAAACCCAAAGGACTCTAGTAATAATAGTCAACATTAATCTACTGCTTGCTGGTTACCAGGCCCTATGATATGCGTTTTAACATGCCTCATTTTATTTAATCCTTACCATGACCTTGAGAGGAACAGCCCAGGAAATTAAGGCTTAAAAAGGTAAAATGCATTACCCAAAATCCCAGAGCTAAAGCAGAGTTAAGATTCATACCGAGGGCCTACCCTATCTTGACTCCAGTGTGATCCCACAAATATATAAGCCCATGACTTTTTCTTAATTGGGGAAATAATACAAGAAATAAAAGTTGACCAGAAGTATTATTTCTCTTGTTTGCCTATCATGTGAATGGCATTCCATTTGCCTGAATGCTCTGTTTTATCTAAATTTTCCAGATTAAAATCCAGTCTCTTAAGTACCCTCTAGCTAGCCCATACCTCTTTTGGTACTACTGTATGTTGGCTCTCCTCCTCTCTCTCCAATCCAGTTTCCACACTGTGGCCAGTTTTTGTTTTTGCTTTTTTAAAATATGTTTTTATTGAGTGAGGAAGGGAGAAAGAGATAGAAACATCAATGATGAGTGAAAATCGGTGATTAGCTGCCTCCTCCTACACACTCCCTACTAGGGATTGAGCCTGCAACCCGGGCATGTGCCCTGACCAGAAATCAAACAGTGACCTCCTGGTTCATGGGTTGACACTCAACCACTGAGCCACATCGTCCAGGCCAGGGTTCTAAGTGTAAAACACAAAGTTGGTCAAGTGTTTCCACTTCTTAACACCATCCAAAGCTTCCTATTGTCTCCTTCCCATCAACCCCGACTCAGCCCAGCACCCAGAGCCAGTATGGTCCCTACCTCTTTTATGAAGTTTTTCTCTCTCTCCCTCTTTTTTGCCTCTCATCCTTTTTTGTACACTTCAGTAATCGCATTACTCTTTATTTTCCAAGCTTAGGTTCAGAAAACTTAAGCAACTTACCTACCAGCAATATCCAGAAGCCCTGCTCATAGGTGAGCAGAATTTGGTAAGATTTCTGGGTGAAGCAAAAATTATAGTTTGGGGATTGGAAGAGGCCTTGGTGATTATCAATTGTGCATTTTCTTAATTGTTTTTTTTCCCAATGAAATATGAAAATCCAAAGTCGGAAAGGGCCCTGCTCAAGATCACATAGCCACTGAGGGTGTCTCAGCCTACTCACACAAAGCTTCTCCACAGCCAAGAATTTCTGTTCTGTGATTTCTACTTTTAGCGAAGGTATCCATCTGCCTTTGTTTTAAGCTTCAAAATTTCCAATTTAATTGCATTGCAAGCTTGTACCTTGAAGGGATACATTGCCACATTTAGGAAGCTTTCATACGTTAAAAACAAATCTTAGAGGCTTCCCGACCCTGCAGTTTTCTAGCCTATTATTTATTCTTGAATTCACCAAATGTTTACTGATACTGTGACATATCTTATATCCCACATACCAGGCACTGTGGGACAAAGATAGAAGATTTTCTTCTAGGAGCTCACCATCTAGTACAGACAAAAATGTGTATACAGTTCCTTATTCATTCAATAGGAGAGCCTCAAGGAAGGATGTATAGTGTTCTATGGAAGCACAAAGAAGTAAACAACTCAAGAAAAGTTTGATAGGCAAGACATAGACATCTGTGCAGCCAAAGGAATGAGTGGGCTTTGGCCGAGGAGAGGCAGTGAGAGGAGTGAGCTTGCAAAGATACATTGCCCATTGCTCTGAGAAAGGTATCTTTCTCTTCTTCTCCAAAGGGTCCTGAGATTTCAAAAGTAACAATTGCTAACAGTAGCATAGTGCTGGCAACGTGCAAGGAACTCTTAAAAATGCTTTTGATGAAAAAACTCACATAATCCTGCAAACAATCCCATGGTATAGATAAGAAAACAGTGGCACAAGAAAAATGAAGTAACTTACCTAACTGGAAAGCCATAGAACTGGGATTGGATCCAGCAGCCTGATTCCTTAGTGTGTGAGTTCAACAACAGCATTGCTCTGCCTAATATATTTCAGACCATAATGCTAAACCATTAATGGAGGTCGGGGAAGACAATTGCATTCTCATCTCAGCCAATCTGAGGCTTAGACCAGTGAATCTCTTCACTCCTCTCAGCAATAACCAGACAGAATCAATCTTCTTGTGTCTAGATCAGAGGTTGGCACACTTTTTCTACAAAAGGCCAGGTAGTAAGTAAGGTAAGCTCTGTGGGCCCTATGGTCTTTGTCACAATCACTCATCTCTGCTATTGTAGCACAAAAACACCTGTAGACAATATAGAAATAAGGGGGTGTAACTGTGATCCAATAAAACTTCATTTACAGAGACTGACATTTGAATTTCATATAATTTTCATGTGTTGCAAAATATTCTTCATCTTTCAAACTGTTTTCAGCCATTTAAAAATGCAAAACCCAGTCTTAGCTCACATGGCATATAATCATGGGCAATGCTCTGATTTGGCCTATGGCCATAGTTTGCCAACTCCTGATTTAGAGTCTCAAGTATAACTTCTCTTTTTTAAGGAAATTCTATAGAAATCAGCCCAGTTCTGTACACACACCGAGTACTCAATAAATGTTAACTAATACTTCAGGGTGCCCCACAGGTTTGTGGTAGAAGGAAAACCATGACCTGGAAAGAACACAGGACAAGGGATTAGAAGACCAAGCTGGAGTCCCACATTATTACTTACTAACAGTAACCTGAAGACAATCATTAATTTCTAACCGGGCCTTGGTTCCTGCTTATTCGTCATTGCTAATGACAGGCCATGGTATACTTATAAGAGCTACATTTTCTTGTATTGTGCTTACAAGCAAGTCACTTTGCATATGTTAATTTACTTAATCCTTACAACAGCCCTATGAGATATCTATATATATAAAGAGCCAGGGTCCGTAATGACCAAAGGCTCAACCGAAAACCAGCCGCGGCAACCCAGCACTGACTACTGAGGGGGCTGCAGATCAGGCCCGGAGACAGAAGCAGGGTCTGATCCGCAGCCTCCATGGCAGCTGTTGATCAGCCCTTGCCTCTATTTCTCTCCGGGCCTCGCCAGCAGCCACAGGGGCTGCTGATCAGCCCCGCCTCTCTGATCAGGCCCAGAGATAGGCCCAGAGACTCTGACTGGCATAGAAACTGACCAATCAGAACCAAATCTGGGTGAAGTGCGAGGAGCCAATGGCTGCCTAGGAGGTGGAGCTTTTGATGCCTACTGGCATAGAAACTGAACAATCAGAACCTAATCTAGATGAACTGCGAAGGCAGAACCTAAGATGGGAGCTGAGGAGGGGTTTTAAGGGCAACAGCTGTTTGGTGTAAGGTGTAAGAAAGCAGTTCAATTTTTTAAAAATATATTTTATTGATTTTTTACAGAGAGGAAGGGAGAGAGATAGAGAGTTAGAAACATCAATGAGAGAGAAACATCGATCAGCTGCCTCCTGCACACCTCCTATTGGGGATGTACCCGCAACCAAGGTACATGCCCTTGACCAGAATCGAACCTGGGACCTTTCAGTCCACAGGCTGACGCTCTATCCACTGAGCCAAACCGGTCAGGCTCAATTTTTTAAGGACCGATTTGGCAGTATATTGCATATGGCTGGCTATCAGTCCAGCTATAGGGATTATGTATTTTTGTCTGCCAAGAGCATCTCCAGCTGCTGAAAAAGGCTTTCCCCCCCATTTAAGCAATCCTATCCCATATAATCTATCTATACTAATAAAAGGATAGTATGCTAATTAGACTGGGTCAACTGGCCATCTTCTGACATCCGGACAAAGCCATGGTGGTAAGGGCCGAGGCAGAAGCAATTAGGGGCAATCAAGCCGGCAGGGGAGGGCATTTGGGGGCGAGATCAGGCAGGCAGGGGGTTAGGGGCAATCAGGCTGGCAGGGGAGGGCAGTTGGGGGCGAGATCAGGCTGGCAGGGGAGGGTAGTTGGGAGCGAGATCAGGCCGGCAGGGGAGGATAGTTAGGGACAATCAGTCAGGCAGAGGAAGTTAGGGCTGATCAGGCAGGCAGGCAGGTGAGCGGTTAGGAGCCAGGGGTCCCAGATTGCAAGAGGGACGTCTGACTGCTGATTTAGGGATGTCCCACAGGGATCAGGCCTAAACCAGCAGTTGGACATCTCCCAAGGGCTCCCTGATTGGAGAGGGTGCAGGCTGGGCTGAGCCCCACCACCCCGCATGAATTTTGTGCACCAGGCCACTAGTCTATAATAATAAAAGGGCAATATGCTAATTAGACCAGATGTCTTCCAGATGTCTTTTCTGACCAAGCCGGGGCTGGGGGGAAGCCAACCCGGGTCCTGAGTACCTGTGTGCAGCCGGAGGAGGGAAGCCTGGGTCCCAGGTGCTGAGGGGGAAGCCAGTGCCGGCAGCCGAGGGAAGGAAGGCCTACTTTTGCACGAATTTTTATGCATCAGCCTCTAGTGTATAAATAATATCCCCATTTTACAGATGAGAAACAGAAACTAAGTAACATGCCCACAGTCACATAGCTGGTAAGTGGCAGGAGCAGAACTTGAACCCATTCTGGCTTTGGAATCTAACTCTTAACCTCTAGGCTGTAATACCTTCTCTTACAAAAACGGGGACGGTCTCTTCCTCAACAAAGAAATGCATATACACAAGTCTCTTCATACCCTTAGAATCGGGGTGTGAGAAATATCAAGGAATTTGAGAAACAGCTCAAACACAAAACATGTAAACAATCTCCGTATTCCTCCCTGGCATTTATTGAGCATGTTATATCAGTAAGGTTTTTCACTCTGTGTCTTATCTCATTTAATTCTTCTAACAACAATTTTATGAAGTAAGTACTATTATAACCCCTTTCACAGAAAATTCAGTCCTAGAGAGATTAAATAGCTTGTGCAAGGCCCCAGGATGGTGAATAGCAGAATTGAGATTTGAACAGATGCCACCTGATCTCCAAGCCTAAACGTCACCTTTAGTGCAATGACAGTCTTTCAGCTATACTTGTATGTGCACTATTAGTAGTGCGTTCAGCTACACTATAGGTTAAAGAGAGGCTTTGACAGCTGGCCTGAGAATATAGCCACCACTTACAACTCCACTTCCATGGAAAAAGGCATTGTGGGTTTGAAGGAACCAGTTTACAAGTAGATTTTGGAAAACAGCCAGTAGTTGATTTGGGGGCTGCGTACGTGTCCTGGCACACTTGGAATGAGGGTCATGCTTTTTGAAGTTTGTTTGCTTACATGTATCTGTCTTTCCTGTATATGAATGTTAGGCATGCTTGCCTTTGGGGACAGACTTGTCTCATTCCACCTACCTCCCTGAAGTGCCTAGTGCACTGCTCCGCCTGACGTGGACAGCCAATGATCTGCTTGCTAACTCCTGATTACTAGAGGAGGAAGGTGTACAACCACAGCTCTCAGCAGCCACCCCCCAAAATTGCCTCCAGACTTATGGGAGGAAGCAAAAATAATCTATGAATGTGTCTATAGGCACATGCTGCACCATTATTGAGATACACTGAATTGAATGGTCATAGATCAAGGTGAATGTGCGTGCTGAGAGAAGCATAAAAAGATTGAGGAGTGGCTCTTGTAATCACGGTAATGTGCCTTGATGAGAACCTCTGTGTGCACCATGCAGATGCTGGGTGGCTTACCCAGTAGTAACAACAATTCTTATTAAGCTTGTCTTGTTCGTTTGCTTGTAAGGCATGTACTGTATTTATTAGCAGTGCTTATTAAAGAGTCTCCTTAATGTTGGATTAGTAACCCTTTCCCTGGAGTAATTTCTGTGTCTAAAGCTGTGAAGAGGGATGAGAATGAGTTCAAGGCAGAGATTTGGGACTGGGGTGCAGTGTGACCTTGCACAAGTCCATTTATCACCACTCTTCTCTTTTCATCTCTATAAAAATAGCAGTGCTAATACCCACCCTCTTTCTAACTCTCAAAGATAAATCAATGTCTGAAAACTGCTTTGAGCTTTTCAATAGAAAGGCGAGATTCCTCACCATCATTAATTAACATGTATTAATAGAAAGAGTAGTACAGAAACCTCAAAGGTGATCCAAAGTAGTGATGAACAAACCTGTCATATTATATTAGCAGCTGTCACAGAGTGAGCAGGGGAAATAAACAGCTTCTCTCCCTAATACGACTGAGTTTTTCTTCCTACAAACTGATTCATGTGAAATTTAATTTAGAAAAAAAGAAAAAACTTGTATGCCAAGTTTCATTCATTTGGAAATTTCTTAGCAAGTAATGTAGCTCTCTGAACAGGCATGTGGGAGGGAAATATTACCTCTTTCTTTCTAAATTCACAACTGCTAGGTATGCATGATCTTATAATAGGGTAGGGAACACCCATTAACCACCATTACATCCAGAGTGCAAATATGAGGACACGTTAAATTTTTTTAATGTATTGCCTCCTTTCTCCTTCAGACTATTTGCCTGAAATAATTTGACAGCAAAGCCACCTTTGGTCTTGTCTAAGAGATTTTGCCAGCTCTCTATGCACCTGTGTCTGTCCTGCAGTAAACCTGACTGCAGGACTCCGTCACAAATGAACTGTCAGATCATTACTACAGTTGATGCAGTATAATCTGTCTTGAAATTAGAATCCGTCTGGCCAGGCTAGGCGCTCACTTGCCACAGAGGCTAATTCACTTCTTGAATATGCATTGATGGAGATGCGCCTCGATTTGGAATCCAGGGGGAGTACACGTTAAGAGCAGATTTTCTGAATTAGCATGGCGCAAGGGAAGGGCCCTTCATTTAGATGGCTGCAGATGCCGCTCCCTCTTGTTCATTACAATTGCATTTCATCAGCTTTATGATGTCCACATGTCAATTGAGTGTGAGGATTTTTCACACAAAAGAGCCACAGGGAAAACGACTCCACTAGCTAATCAGCTGATTATCATACCTCAAATGGGCTGCAGTACTTGCTGCTCCCAACCGGTATGGGCAAGAGCGGAATTGAAGATTAAGACTGCAAAGGAAAAGGGCTCTTCGGCCAGTTTAAGGAAATTAAAGAGGAATTTGTCAGAGAACAGAAGAAAGAGCTACAGGAGCTGAAATGGAAGCCTTTGAAATAGATGGGCATTCGAAATAAAATGACTTGTGTATTTCTCTAAAAGGGGGCTGGTGGGAGAGGGTGAAAGGTTAATTAACTATATTATCTGCCCGTTTGTGCCCAGCTGTGTAAAGCTCTGCCCGCCCTGCCCTGGGTTTTAAAACGTAGATTCAAGAACCCAGCTCAGTGTCAAGAAGGGTGTCCAGGAGTAATTGAATTAGTTTCCGACAAGTCGACTGTACACAACTGCCTCTGGGCATCTCCTTATAGATTTCCTTAGATTGTTTGGGAATTAATTGATTAATAACAAGAAAATGATGTTGAGAAGAAAAATATTGACACAACTCCATAAAAAGTGCTACCTTGGGGAATTATTCATGAAAGTCATTCTTTGGGATTTCATCATCAGAGGCGTATGTTTATATTCTTTGAGGGGAAGAAATTAATAAGTGGTCTTTTTTTTCCATTTATGTCTGAAATTTACCAAAGTTTTCCCCCAGCTCCCTAGGGTCTTCTTCAAGTCTATCTAAAATGCAGCTAGAGCAGAGGCTGTCTTTTGCTTCACGGCGCGTCTGCCTTATGCTTTCATCAGAGGAGTCTAACTCACACAGATGCACTATTTAACAATGCCATCCCCTGCTTTCATCAGAAGGGGGAAGGTTGCAGAGCCGAGCCCTGCAGAATAAGGGGGGCAGGTCCCCTGTGATCGGCGAAAGCTGAACATCGGTGCCAGTTTCCATCTGTCATGATAGCCTATCTCCGAACCTTCAATCTGTCAAAAGCTCGCTGCCTGGCTGAAGGCTCCAGGAGATTTGGTGCACTAAACACATTTGACAACAGCATTATCACTGCAAGGAGCCAGCAAAATGCCATCAATGTGTTAATTGTAACTGGCTATGTAAAGTGTCACTTCCCATATCATTTAACACCAGCTTCGCCTCTTTTGCAGTTCCTAATTTTCTACACTTTATAAACATATGGATTGCTCTTGTAACAACAATGTGATCTTCTTAGCAGAGGTTTAATTTTGCTTGGGTACACTGCACCCAAGCCTCTAACTGGGAAGCAGCAACGCGGAAAGGGCTTGGGGGTTGGGGAGGGGGGGAATGGGGAAGAGAAAACAGAGGGAGGCTTGGGAGTGGAGCTGTGAGGGGAGATGGAAAAGGCCAGCAGGAACCAGAGTGCTTCTCACACAGGCTGTGGTGGTATTTTTTAGATGCATAGAATGATGGTGCTTTTTTCCAGGGTGTGTTCATGCTAATGGGTAAATCGTTCTGTTTCTCTTGCAGAGGATGAAAAATGTATATGCAGAGTTTTTACAGGCCGTGAGTTTTCTTCCATGATAATATGAACAGTTTTATAACGATAAACATGAGAGCGCACATAAATAAATGAAAAATCTCCCTTGAAGATCTGAATGGGTTTTTAGCACCCAAGTACCTAATATTCAATTTCTGGTACAACCAGGGCCAGGTGTTAAATTTCTCTAGTTACTGTCACTAATGCAAATTAGATTCTTTTTCTGCTCGTAAAAAATCAAATCCACATTAGAAATTAGCTATAAAATGTAATGACTTAAATGCTATAGTGTTTTACAAATCTCCCTGCATTTCTATGGTAGATAATGCTGTAAAACTGAGAGAAGATAATAAAATACTGTAGGAAGTTGAGTTATTTAAAGGTCTTTTGTGACTGCTTACTTGGAAATGTTTTGTATTCCTTTGCTCCTCTCCTTCCCTATTCCCCTTCATTGTGGGAAATGAGCACATTTATGATTCCTTTTTCTACAAGCTTAGAAGTAATCAAAATTCATTTTTAAATGATGCTGCAAGAGCTGGAGAGATCATTTGCATTATTGAAAAAAATAATGCCCAAAAAAGTTCACAATACCTTTGCAACTTTTAATCACTGGTATTGTAACCATCCTGAGGGACACTTGGAATGGTTAAATAAAGAGTTTAACTAGCATTTTTAAAACTCTTCATTAACAGTATCACAAAACTTACATAGGGAATTGTTTCACAGTCTGCATCCACAGCCTTATTCCATATCCCTGTACAAAAATATCCAAATGCAAAAGGGAAACTTTCCTTTAAAACAAAGCATTTTTTTAAAAAAATCTACAATATACACAGAGCAAAATTGAACAGGGAAGATCATAAAAGCTATGCATTTATCAAAATTTAAATCCTAGCAGCATTCCATTCATTCAGCTGTAGAATGCATATTTCATTCCACTTCTGCCAAGTAACCAATTTAGGCCCTTAAATTAAAATCATAATGAAACTTTAGGCCCCAGATGAATAGAGTTCTTACAAAGCAAACAAAATTCTGATTAAGATTTTAACATTTCTAAACTCAGTTAAAGAAATTTAGATCACAGAACAGGTTTATCTGAAAAACAAACTGGGTTGTTAAGGAAAGAAGAGACCAATAATTTTTGAACACATACCATGTGCCCAGAATGGTGATGATACATATGTATTTTCACTTATTTTTTTTTCAATGGAAACCCAGGCTGTAAGTAAATAACCCAAGGCTACACAGCTAGTCCAACTCCTCACCCAGGTTCTTACTGTCTCTCCCTAGAGCAGCGGTTCTCAACCTGTGGGTGGCGACCCCTTTGGGGGTCGAACGACCCTTTCACAGGGGTCGCCTAAGACCATCTGAAAACACATATATAATTACATATTGTTTTTGTGATTAATCACTATGCTTTAATTATGTTCAATTTGTAACAATGAAATTGGGGGTCACCACAACATGAGGAACTGTATTAAAGGGTCGCGGCATTAGGAAGGTTGAGAACCACTATTCTAATGGATACCTCGTGTTAGAGCAAAAAGAAATAGGAATATAGCATATTTTCTAAGGAACCCCATGCATTTTTATAGCCCCCCTATTATCCTACCTGAAGTCCCTGATTCTACTATACTCATTCCAATTTGCTTTCTTGCCTTTCTCTGCAACATTCTCAGAGGTCTTGCCTCTATACCACCCCTTGACAAGTGACAGGCCTTGCTGCCCATAATCAGATGCCTCTACCAATGACCAACAAAAAACTCTCTTCTTCCAGCTGCCTTTTGTTGTGAAGTTAGTGTCTCTTTGATCTTTGAATGGATCCATCCAGACTTTCTTCTTCTTGCAACTCTGCCCCTCTTTTCCTTATCCAGTGGCATTTCCCTACAACTTCCTACCTTCTTTAGCTTTCATGCTTTTTCCAAACTCACTCAGCCAAATTGGCTTGCGGAGAAATTGATTCACAATAAGATAACACCACCGTTAGGATCTATTATGTTTTGCCTTCAGGAGTGTTTGAAATGGAAAAACAAGCCTATGCCAAAAGGGAACTGGGACTGTTGTTTTGTTGGGGGTGAAATCCTTTCCAGCCTTGACCACACAAGCTCAGCCCTGCCCCCACTTATGTTTGGGCCTGTAAATAACAACATCTTTTAAATTCTTAAAGTATTCATACTGGATTGAATAGTTTCCCCCAAATAAATTCATGTTGCTCTTCTCATGTTGCTCTTGAAAGCCATGAATGTGACCTTATTTGGAAATAGGGTCTTTGCAGATGTAAGCAAGTCAAGATGAGGTTATATTGGATTGAGTCTGGTCCTGAACTCAGTCTTACTGTTGTGCTTCTAAAAAGAGGGAAATTTGGACACAGACAAACACAGAAAGAAGACAGTCCTGTGAAGATGGAGACAAAGATTGGAGTTACACTGCCCCAAGTCAAGGAATGCCAAGGATTGCTCACAACAACCAAAAGCTCCAAAGAGACCAGGAAGGCTCCCTCTCTGAAACATTCAGAGAGTTCATGGCCTTGCTGAAACCTTGATTTCAGACTTCTGGCCTCCAGAATGGTGAGAATAAAGTTCTGTTGTTTTAAGCCACCTCGCTTGTGGTGCTTTGTTACGGAAACTCTAAGAAACAAACACAGTATCTTTCTACCAAAAGGCCCAAAGGACTCCACAGTACTATGTCACCCATCCTCATACTACTACTTGTAGAATAGCACTGAATTATTCCAATAACTCATTCACGCAGCACACATTGAGTGAGCTGCTACCATCTTCTGGGCACCATGCTCCATGAAAGGGATCCAGCTCTTAGAACTAGATGAATGGGGGCTAATGTCATCGGTTATATAATTCCAAAGGGTCTGGCTTTCTTTAAGTATTTCTAAGTAGTGGTTGGTTGCCCTCCTTTTTGGAAACCCAGTGCACTAGGAGCTCCTATAATAATAGGTTCAAAATATATCACAATTATTTGGTGAGAATCCTAAAAGTGAGGATGTGTGGAAAGAGCTTGGACTCTGGGGGCCCTAAATACAATATCTGCTTCACCCCTCACTTATTATGCAACTTTGGGCAAATCAAATAACCTATTTACGCCTAGGTTTTATTATCTCAGAAATGCAGACAATAATTATACCTACCTTATAGGTTATTTGTGAGGTTTAAATTTTTTATTATATGTAAACTGCCTAGCTATTATTTATTTAATAAAAAGTTACATAAGGGTTTCAAAAAATAATAATTATTATTACTACTAATAAAAGCACCATATTATTGCTGAGGCAACATGGCCAGTAGATTCAGATTTGATATCTACATCTGTAATTTATAATCTTAAGAGCTACTGTGTGCCCTTGGACAAGTTCCTTAACCTCTTAGAACCTCAGTTTCTTCATCTGTTTAATAAAGAGAAACAGATACTTCATAGGGTGGTTACAAACATTAAATGAGATAACATCCTGGCAAATAGCAAGCACTTAGTAAACACCTACCCTATTCTACCCCAACTCTGCAACAACATGCTACATTTTGTGTGGTTCTTGCTTTTTTTAATTACCATATCAAGATTCAGCACATTTAAACATACTAAAAATTTCAGAGCAGCATTTTAGAAGTAGCAAATGTTTACTTCCAATGCACTTTTCTTAAAATGCTAAGGAAGGCTTAAGGACCTTAAACAAAGGCAAGGTTATACATCTAATGTGTATGTTTTCTCTGCATTAAAATGATATACTGTACAGTCCCCATATTTGCTTGGCTTCAGTCTTTAGCCTTCAGAGGCTAGAAACTTTACAGGATTTTTTAAAATAATAAGGATATTGTGATAGAATGCCAGTACAGTGGATTCTTTCATTTTCTCTGTTTAAGTTTTACCATCAGTTTGACTCTCACCACTACCTACTCTCATTTTCCTTTACTTTCCTCCCTCTCAGATCTGCTGCCCACTCTGGTGCTAATGAGATCTGGAGAGGGGCTATTGGGAAAATAGAGTGGATCTCTCTCCCTTGCAGTGACATTCCCTATCTCTGGTAGGCTGCTCTCCCTGGTTGAATGGCTTCTGCTTCATTGAAGCCAACAGTAATAGAACATGGGTTAGTTGGGGAAAGAAGGGATTAATATTCAGATTTTCCAGTCTAGTTTTACTGAAAAAGCACCACAATCCTCAAAACAATAGTAAATCAGTTAGTTTTTGCTGCATAACAAACCACCCCAAAACTTTATAGCTTAAAGAAACGATAATTTATTAACTCACAATTCAATAGGTCAGCAATGGAGGCTGAGCTCAGCTGGGTTTACTGCAGTTGGATGGTAAGTCATCTAGGGATGGGTTAGTCTAAGACAGCGGTTCTCAACCTGTGGGTTGCCAACCTGTGGGTCGCGACCCCTTTGGGGGTCGAATGACCCTTTCACAGGGGTCACCTAAGACCATTGGAAAACACATATAATTACATATTGTTTTTGTGATTAATCACTATGCTTTGATTATGTTCAATTTGTAACAATGAAAATACATCCTGCAATATCAGATATTTACATTACGATTCATAACAGTAGCAAAATTACAGTTATGAAGTAGCAATGAAAATAATTTTATGGTTGGGGATCACCACAACATGAGGAACTGTATTAAAGGGTCGCAGCATTAGGAAGGTTGCCGAAACCGGTTTGGCTCAGTGGATAGAGCGTCGGCCTGCGGACTGAAGTGTCCCAGGTTCGATTCCGGTCAAGGGCATGTGCCTGGGGTTGCGGGCACATCCCCAGTAGGAGATGTGCAGGAGGCAGCTGGTCGATGTTTCTCTCTCATCGATGTTTCTAACTCTGTATCTCTCTCCCTTCCTCTCTGTATAAAATCAATAAAATATATTTAAAAAAAAAAAAAAAGAAATAAAGGGTCGCGGCATTAGGAAGGTTGAGAACCACTGGTCTAAGATGACTTCACTCACATGTTTGTCTGGAGGCTGGAGTAATGAAGGTAACCGTCCTCAGCAGGCTAGCCCAGCCTTATTCACATGGTGGTGGCCATAGGGTTTCCAAGAGCAGCAAAAGAGAATAGGTCCTAATACCTAAGTTTCTGCTTACATTATATTTGAATTATCACATTGGCAAAAGCAAGTCCTATAGCCAAGACATGTGTTGAAGGCACTATCCAAGAGCATGAATAAAGAGAAGGAAATAATTTATGGCTATTTTTACAATCTACCACAATTAGTATTTCCCATCATTTCCATTATCCGGACAAAGCAGGGCATTTGTTCTAAATGTGCATTTTAAGGAAACCTTCATTATTTATACGTGTCATAAAAAATACCAAGGATCTCAGAAAAATTAAGGAATCCCCAACTCAGCAGAGGATCTTTAAAAGAACTGTCAGGAATAAGTAACAAGTCTACATGACAGTAGATAAAGAAATAGCTCTCAATTAGACTCTCCAGAGAGAATTTTGAATGACAAGAATAATCTCTGGACACATATGTAAATTTTTATGTGTATCATTCAAATATCTCTTATTCTGAAAATGTTTATCCAACAAATATAGACATTGGAGTAGGTACTGAGGGTACAGGTGTAGTTCTCTGTCCTCATGGAGCTTAGGGTCTAGTAGGGAAGATAGACAATAAAAATTACATATTTATAATTGTGATAGTGCTGCAAAGGTGAGGTCCAGGGTGCATGGCACAAGGTGCCAGCCCAGATAGAGAGCTGATCAGTGTCTTCTCTGAGCCCTGAAGGATGAGCTGAGTCCTCCAAGTAAAGAGGAGAGGGAAGGAAAAACTAGTCAGAGGCCAATGTGAGAGGAAGAACCCATAAATGGGCAGTGTAGAAGGATCTTTCTCTCACCATGTGAATTAGATTATATGAGATATGAAAAGGTGCTATTAATTAAACTGTATACATGTGAACACAATGTTGTAGTCAACCATGTATTACACAATGTAAACAGTATTCTACTTTGTATGGTTCTTACTATTTGTTGAATAACAAGAACACATTCAGCCCCCCTCAACCCAGCTCTCTCCCCTGTGCTTGTCAAACCCAGGAAGGCTAGAAGCTTGTGAGGCCAGAGGGACTCATAATCTCTAAACATTTGAATTTTCAGGTTTTCCTGAAAATGAAAGAGATCTGGCAAAACTTGGCTTGCATTCCCACCTGGCAACAATTCTCTTTAGTTTAGACATGCTCCAGTTTGCCACATCCCCATCAGCCCATTACTTTCCTGCTGGCCCCTGTAAGGATATGAGTTTGCAGCTCCTAGATTTTTCTGTTACAGGTTTTTATTTTTGATGTAATTAATAATTGCACCCAGGAAATGCTTTCAGATCTGGAATGGCAAATTGTCATATCAGCATACAGAGCTTCCTTTTCTGTGTGTGTGTGTGTGTGTGTGTGTGTGTGTGTGTGTGTGTGTTTGTGTTTTCCCCTTCTAGAATTTCAGTCCATCATCGTCACAGAGTTAGTTAGTGAATAAAACATATGTGCCTATTACATCCACAGCAATTAGTTCTAGGCAGACCATTATAAAAATACATTTTTACAAATCTATTCATATGGCAATGCTCTTATTTCTTAACAATACATCATTTTCTCTGTTTTATTCTGGTTTCACTTTTGAAATTTACAATCTTTCAGGGTAATCATAACTGAAGGCATTTTAAAAGATTATACTTTAAATTTTAAGTTATGCATCACATTTGTAAGGAGAAACAGAAATAATTTTATGACTACATAGCATATTTGTAATACACTTTAGTAATTAATTAGAAACCTAGCTTAACAGATTCTTTCTATAGGTGGTCAGCTTACTGTAGATATGCACCTCTTTAAGCTTTGGCCACCTGCTGTATTTTCTGATCTTTCCTTCATTTCTTATCTAAATCTTATTCATGTAAGCAAGGATTTCAGGAGTCTAATATCATTATTACTTTTGAGAAATAACTTTCAGACAAACTTAACATTGTACCTAGAATTAGACATTCCAGTAACTTCATCTTAGGATAAATGGCACCTCTGTGCAAAAGACAAGCCAGGCAGTATGTAGTTTTGAACTCTTCCTTTTCTTAGATTCTTTTAAAAGGGTAAATGAGAAATAAGTGTAGTTTACTTTTTTTATTAAGCTTGACTAACTAGCATTTTATATAATTACTAAAGGCCCAGTGCATGAAATTTGTGCACAGGAGTGGGGGAATCCCTCAGCCCGGCCTGCACCCTCTCCAATCTGGGACCCCTCAGGGGATATCTGACTGCTGGTTTAGGCCCGATTCCTTTTGCAATTGGGACTGCTGGCTCCTAACCACTCGCCTGTCTGTTTGATCACCCCTAATCCCTCTGCCTGCCTACCTGATCGCCCCTAACCACCCTCCCCTGCTGGCCTGGTCACCCCTAACCACCCTCCCCTGTCAGCCTGATCACCCCTAACTGCTTCCCTGCCAGCATGATCACTCCTAACCACCTTTGCTTCAGCCCCCCACCACTGTGGCTTTGTCGGGAAGGAGGACTGAATGACCAGAAGATGTCCAGTCGAACCAGTCTAATTAGCATATTACCCTTTTATTGGTATAGATTCCAGTACTTTGTGTAATACTTTTATGTCAATGTCCATTTCCTCCAAATAGAATCCTAATTTTGTAGATTAAATGGGACCAGGAAATTTGTCTTTGTTTAATAATTTTATTGAGGTGTGCATAAAGGACAAGATAATTGCTACTCAGTTGGGATGAACAAAACTAAAGATTTTGTTTCATTTTCCTATACTGTATCGTCACTCTATCACACCCAAATCCTGATGGTAAAGGAAACATAAATTTTGCACATGAATGTTATTGAAATGTAGCAAGCTTATTTTTTAAATAAAAAATACTCCAACTAGCCAGAGCCCACAATTAACTAACTGGTTTTACTACAAGGCGTCTTCAAGGAGAAGGACATGATGGGCACAGTCCGGTACAGACTCGTTAGTCTGTATCTACACAGCCACCATCCAGGATGCTTGTTGGAGTTTATCCTGCACCCTTCTCACCTAAACCCCACCATAGTCCCCCATGAGAATTATTGAGGTGTCTCCAAGACATTGAAGAATAGCCCAAGAAAACCAAGGAGAGTGAAATGACATGTTTTAGAAATAGTTTCAGCAATGGATTGCAATGAGGACTTTCTTCTTTATCTCCAATTAAAAGGACAATTTAATCAGTCAGAGTTCCAGTGACCAAGGTTTTTGTGGTCAGACTGGCTATGTCTTATGTTCTATGGATTACTTGACATGAAGCTAATACATAGATAGGGAGTGGAGACATGAGACAGTCTTCGCTTTATCCCACCCAAAAGGCGTGCATAGCCAAAGCAGTATGGTCCTAGATCTCAATATGAGCCAGAGCACTCCATTCTAACAACCTACACATTCCAAAACCCAAGAGCAAATGAGGTCCCTATGGGACATCTACTGCCTTTCCCTACCTTCAGGGGCCCCACTGCTCCCACTCCTTTGGAGGCTGCTTCCCTTAAAGCCTTGCTTAGTAATGATCTGTGAGCAATTCTTCCGATTGCTCTCTTGCATTGCAGGAAGTGTAGCAGAGACTCCAGAATAACAGAATAGCTTTGTTAGTCTGGTAATTAAGACAGGAGTGACATTCAAACACAGCCTGGACAGGATGTGGCAAATTACTGTATTCTTTGTGTGAGAAGCTGTTCCCAGTCTGCTTTGTCTGTCCTCCTGGGATCTCATCATCTCCACTAAAAGTCAGAATGGGATTTTGTATCCTCTATTCCCTTATCTTCCCCCCCCCCCTATTATATATCTGCTTTGTGGGAGCTATGTTTGTCAAAATGTGCTAATTTATGGCATTATGGGGGAAATGAAACCTCAGTTTTCAGTTCTTGTTCCTTCAGGCAGCTTTACTAAGCATCTCCTCCTTTCTCTGTCCCTCCTCTCTATTTCTGGGGAGGCTATTTGCTAAACAGAACATGTCCCTTCCTCCCACCCGCCTCTGCAACATATGAGGCAGGTAAATGGCCACTCGTCATCCTTTTTCGAAGTATGTTATACATACAATTCTCTCACAGCTAATAGCTTCTTCTATTGTCCATAATTTATCACTGTCAAGGTTCTTTACATTTTATTTCCTCCTCATGTGTTTCATGAGAAATCTATGCTTCTGTGTGGCCCTGGATTTCATTAGCATAAACAGCATGATATCAAATAAATATATATTCCCTATCACACTAAGGTTCATGTTCTTTTCAAAGAACAGGATGTTATTTTATTGGTAGATTTTTTTCCTCATATCCTTATGGTCTTTTTCTTTTCCACTAAACCATTATGAAGTGAGTACCAAAGGTATCCTGGGTAATTAGCCATTACAGTACTGTCACAGAGGGTTCCACAGTCAATACAAAGATAATTTGGGCAATGGTGAATGACAGTGCTGTCCAGACTTTTGGGATAATCAAGGACACATCCAGCTGTACCAGACATCTGTCAGACCCATGAATCATTTCAACTGGCTCCACAATAGCCAGGCAGCCCCAGAGAAGGTAAACACTACAGCAGGCAGCACACTATCGCAGACAGCAATACTTGCTCTTGCATAAAACCTGCTTCTTTTGCAAAAGCAGAGCCCTGTGCAGAATAGAAACATTTGTGATATTTTCATGTTAGTTTTTTAAAATAAAGAAAATGTAAATAAAATAGCAGAAATAGTATGCGTATTGTGAAAACACTGTTTTTTCAAAACGTATGCTCAAGAAGTAGTTTGGGATATATTAGTCATGATTGGTTTTATGTAATTAACTTTATTTCCAAATCAGTCCAGATTTTTTTTATGCACCCAAGTTGTTTTACAGTGTTAAGGGGTTTTATCTATAAGTTAACATTGCCTTATGCCCCTCACATTCAAAGTTTCTCAGCAAGGATTGCTGGCTGGCTGTTTGTGAAGCACAATAAGATGGTCTCTGTTAAGACTAAAATCTTGGCAACAAAATGAGCAGGGCAGTGACACAGCATTCCATTTTGAATTAGATGCAGCATAATTACTTACAGTTTTTTTTAATGACTGCCTCTGAGAGAATTTTTGACATTCACACAGGGCAGCTAGAACTCTGATTACAAACAATTGACCACCTGATCATAAACTAACTACAGTGAGTGTTAAGTATGACCTAGTCTTGGTTAGGTTTAATGTGTTATTTCCTACATTTCCTATGCTACCCCTATGAAATCTACCAAGACTGTCCCAGCAGAGGCCAGGAGCAAGAAACTTATCAGTTTGCCACTCCCCACCTTCTTGTCTTCCAAGACACTATTTTTTTTATAGAAATCACTTTTATTAGTTACTTAACAAGCTGTTCATACATAGTTCCTTATAAATCCTTTAAATGTCAGACAAGCTGAGTGTAGAGAGAGCTGAAATGGAGCAACAGTTGCGGGACCTGCTGTAGAACAGGGGGAGCCAGGGCCCCATATGATGCTGTGAAGGTGGGACCCAAGGTCACGTAGGTGTCTGCCATGGAATTCAGGGTGAAAGATGCACTTGCTTTCAATCTTTTGCTACTGACTTTTCTATCACTTCTTTAAAATCAGCCCTATTGAGGTATAACTGAGATACAGAAACCTGCACTATTTAAAATATACAATTTGAGAAGTTTGACATATGCATACACCTGTGAAACCAACATAGCAATCAAGGTACTGAACATTTTTGCTGGGGTCCTGCCCCAGCAGGTCCAGGGGTCCCCAAAGGTGTAGACAGAGTCAGCGAAGAAGGAATGACACGGAGACAGTGTTCAGTTGATCAGCAGCCTAGCCAGGATATCCAGCCAAGTTCTGGTCTGGATCTCCAGCGAAGTTCTGGTTAGGATCTCCAGCCAGGTTCTGTGTCCATGTTCTCTTGCTAGGTTCTCCAGGTTCTCCAGCCAGGTTCTGTAGCCATGTTCCCTCGCTAGGTTCTTCAGCCAGGTTCTGTCCAGGTTCTCCAGCCAGGTTCAGTCACCAGGTTCTAGTCAGGTTCTCTTGCCAATTTCTGTAGTCAGGTTCAGTCCAGGATCTTTTGCCATGTTCTCTCCAGCGAAGTTCTTCTGTCTGTAGGTTCTGTGTAGGTTCTGTCTTCTAAGTTCTGTGTGTAGGTTCTGTGTTCTAAGTTCTGTGTTGTTACATCTGTATTTATACCAGTTGATTCCAATCCTATCAATCTCTGTTCCAAAGGTTAGGGTGTTTCTTATCTCCATTCCAGGGAGTAAAGATTATGTAGCTTAAGCATGATTGTTCCTAGTTAAAGTGATTAATTACCCGCCTGGCACTTAGTTAAGAGGTTTTATTCCCTCCCTAACTTCAGGGGAAAATCCCTACCTGGGGAAACAACCTTTCTCAGAGACCTTGGTTAAAACACATAGTGCCAAGAAGGTGAGCAAACATATTAAGAACAGTATGCCATATATGCCAGGTCCCTTGAGACAGCAAGCATGGACCGGCTCCCGGCACATTTTCACTCCCAAATTTCCTTGTGCCCATTTATACGCCCTTCCTCTCACTCATCGCTGTTCTGCTCCCCGAGGCAGCCACCACAACGCTTTTGGTCACTATAGATTACTTAGCACTTTCTAGAAGTTTATACAAATGGACACATTCAGTACATACTCTTTGTGTGTCTGGCTTCTTTCACTCAGAATGATTTTGATTTTCATCCATGTTTTTGCATGTATCAGTAATTCATTTCTTTTTTATTATCAAATAACACATTCTATTATATGTATATTCAGTTTATTTATCCAGTTCATCTAATGATGAACATTTGGCTTGTTTTCAGGTTTTAGCTATTACAAATGAAACTGCTATGAATATTCATATATGAGTCTTGAAATGGACATATGTTCTCTTTCTATTGGATAAATACCTAGGAACACAATGTCTGGATTACACTGCCTAGTTGTTTTCCAAAATGGTTGTACCTTTCACGTTACCACCAGCAGAGTTTGAAAGTTCCAGTTCCTCCACATCTTTACAGCTTGCAAACTAAGAATAGTTTTTAATTATAAAACATTGGTAAAACAAAACAACAACAAAAAAAAACAAACCAGAATATGCAACAGGGATTTATGGCCCTTTTCAGAGAAGGTTTCCTATCCCTGGTTTAGACTATTTATATTTAATGTGATTGCTAGTATGATTTGGTATAAGTGTATCATCTTGCTATTTGTTTTTTGTCTCATTGACACATTTTTCTTCTTTTTCAGTTTTTTTTATTACTTGAGTATTTTTATGATTACATTTAATATCTTTTATTGGCATATTAGCATTAACTCTTTGTTTTGTTATCTTAGTGGTTACTTTATGGCTGCCTACCTTCAAATGATATTATACCTCTTTATATAAAAGAAATTTCAAAGAGTATTCTTTCATTTTTTTTCCCTTCCAACCTTTGTTATTGTTTCTTTCTGTGTGTTTTATCTGTACATCCTATATAATAAAAGGCTAATATGCAAATCAACCAAACTGCAGAACGACCGATTGCTATGATGCACACTGACCACCAGGGAACAGATGCTCAATGCAGGAGCTGCCCCCTGGTGGTCAGTGCGCTCCCACAGGGGGAGTGCAGCTCAGCTACAAGCCGGGCTGACGGCTGGCGAGCGCAGCGGAGGTGGTGGGAGCCTCTCCCGCCTCCGTGGCAGCGCTAAGCTGTCAATCAGACATCCCCCGAGGGCTCCCGGACTGCTAAAGGGTGCAGGCTGGGCTGAGGGACCCCCTCCCCCACCCCAAGTGCACAAATGTTGTGCACCAAGCCTCTAGTCTATATATAAAAGGCTAAGTGTCCTTCCATCTGACCAGTAGCTATGACACACACTGACCACCAGGGGGCAGGCGCTCAATGCAGGAGCTGCCATGACATGCACTGACCATCCTATCTAATAATAGAAAAACATGGTAATTAACCGTACCTTTGCTACATCGCCATTGGCTGATCAGTGCAATATGCAAATTAACTGCCAACAAAGATGGCAGCTAATTTGCATACTGGAGGCAGGGCGAAACACCGGGAGCTGCCATCCAGGCCCCCGTGTGTGACCCCAGGAGCCGCTGGAAAGCCAGGCCGCAGGCAAGGTGGCCCCCCAGGACCCAGGAGCCACCTTGCCTGCGGCCCGTGATCGTGATCATGATTGGAAAGCTGGGCTGCAGGCAAGGCGGCCCCCTGGGACCCAGGAGCCCGTCAGCGAGGTCTGCAGGCAAAGCAGTGATCAAGCTATGAGGAGGAGAGTGGGGGGCGGAAGGAGCTACAGGAGCAGCTCTGGCCAGAGCGAGGAGCAAAGACTGAAGGCTCCAGCTGCAGCAAAGACTGAGTCCAGAGTGAAGATGGAAGGCGGTGGCCAGAGTGAAGGTCTGGGTCCTGGGTGCCAGAGGAAAACTGGTGCTGGCAGCCAGGGGAAAGAAGGCCTATTGCACGAATCTTCATGCAACGGGCCTCTAGTTTAAAAATAAACGGCATGCCCTGACTGGTTTGGCTCAGTGGATAGAGCGTCAGCCTGAGGACTGAAGGGTCCCCCGTTCAATTCCGGTCAAGGGCGTGTACCTTGGTTGTGGGCATATCCCCAGTAGTGGGTGTGCAGGAGGCAGCTGATCAATGTTTCTCTCTGATCAATATTTCTAACTCTCTCTCTCCCTTCCTCTCTGTAAAAAATCAATAAAATGTATTTTTTTTAAAGTTTTATAAAAAAAAAATAAAAAAATAAACGGCACCATGTACCTGGCACTGACAAACCAACACTCGGCTTTTCCCAAGTGGGCCACAAGCCCCACCACCACCCCAAGGGACACCGCACCAAATCGCAGCCAACGCTGCCAAGACCCCATGGCACAAAATGCAGCCCAGAGCCCAGCCCAGCCCAGAAACGGTCAGTGTGGACACCAGGTAATGACATTACATAGCAACGCCTGGCTTCTTCTCGAGACTAGCCTCCTTGGAGTTTCTTCAGCCCCGGAACCTGACTTGCTTTGTAGCCAGATGCAAACATTTTATAATTTAACTAAATGTTTATGAAGCGTTTTCACATGCCTCATCTCATTTGATTCTCACAGAAGTCCTGGAGTAGGTAGCTAGAAGACTTGGTAGAATCCTATTTTCTTTTCTTTTGCCAGAAAATGGAGATTTAGAAAGTTTAGGAGAAAAGAAGTAAGAAATGATGGACCTTGAAAATGACTTCAGGTTTTGTCACTGCACAGAATATAGTCAAACACCGTTACAGTTAAATATTTTACCCTTTGTTCTCCTTGTGTGGTCTACAATAGTAATCTTCTTTGTGTTGATATTAACTGCTGTGTTGCTGACAGTTACCTGAAAGAGAAGTTGGGGTGCTTCACTGAGCTAGAAAAAGTTTAGCTAAATCAGAAAGCAGGTCTAATTAAGCAAGTTTGTCTATATAAGCTCTCACTGGCGCCAATCGCATGCACATGTTTCGATCTGTCATTGTCAATCGTGAATTTGGTTGACACTTCTATTATAGAGAAAGGGCGAATAGCGATATTAAAATATTTCTTCTAATTAATTTCCTTTCAATGTGCACGAATCTGTGCACCAGGACACTAGTATGTTATAAAACCCATGATATATTATAGTATTTTTTATTTAAATAGTCAATTAACTATTAAAGAAATTTAAATAATGTAAGAGCATCTTATATTTTTATCCATGTAGATACCATTTATGGCACTGTTTATTTCTTTGTATAGACTAGTGGTTCTCAACCTTCCTAATGCTGTGACCTTTTAATACAGTTCCTCATGTTGTGGTGACCCCCAACTATAAAATTATTTTCTTTGCTACTTCATAACTGTAATTTTGCTACTGTTATGAAACGTAATGGAAGTATATGATATGCAGGATGTATTTTCATTGTTACAAATTGAACATAATTAAAGCATAGTGATTAATCACAAAAACAATATGTAATTATTCATGTGTTTTCCAATGGTCTTAGGTGACCCCTGTGAAAGGGTCGTTCGTCCCCCAAAGGGGTCGCGACCCACAGGTTGAGAACCGCTGGTGTAGACCTTTATTTTTATCTGCTATCATTTTCTTTCTGCCTGAGGAATTCCTTTAACATTTTTTAATGGGTCTGCTGGTGATGAACTATTTCAGCTTTTGTATGTCTGAAAGTGTTCTTATTTCATCTTCATTTTTTAAAAAAAGATTTTTTACTGGGTTTAGTTCTAGCTGACAGTTTTCTCTTAGTACTTTAAAGCTGTTGAGCCACTGTCCTCTTCTTTGCATTGTTTCTGACAAGAAGTTTTTATTATCGGGCTGCTTTTAAGATTTTCTCTTTATCACTAGTTTTGAGCAATTTGATTATGGTGTGTTTTGGTATAGTTTCCTTCAAATTTCTTGTGCTTGTTATTCATTGAGCTTCCTAGATATGTGAGCCTTTTTTTATTAAGTTTGGAAATTTTTTAGCTATTGTTTCTTCAAATATTTTTTCCCCCTTTTGCTTCTCTTCTTTGGGTACTCCAACTTTATATTTATTTATTATGCTGCTTGAAATAGTCCCACCTCACTGATGCTCTTTTAACTTTCCTGTATTCTCTTTTTTCTACATGTTTCATTGAGATACTTTCTATAGCTATGCCTTCAAGTTCACTAATCTTTGATTCAACAACTAGAGGCCGGTGCATGAAATTCATGCATGGGTAGAGTCCCTAGGCCTGGCCAGCGATCACGGCTAATCTGTGGGGCAACTGGCAGAGTGATTGGGTCCCCTTGCTCACACCCACCTTGGCTGGCCTGGCACCACCCGGTCCTGGCCCCACCACCTGCCGCCACCGCCAATCAGGGCCTGTGGGCTGGGGGCAGCTCCTGCATTGAGCGTCTGAACCTTAGTGGTCAGTGCGCATCATAGTGAGTTCCGCTGGTAGGTCGATTTGCATATTAGGGTTTTATATAGATGTCTAATCTGCTATTAATCACTTCCAATGTATTTTCCATTACAGACATTGTACTTTTCATCTCTAAAAGTTCAGTTTTCATCTTTTTCATACTTTCATGTCTCTACCTACTTTTTGAACATATGAATTACAGTTACAATGATTTCTTATGCTAATTCTAACATCTAGATCAGTTCTGGGTCAGTTTCATTGGGTTGATAATTCTCCTAATTAAGTATTATGTCACTTGTCTGAACCAATTCACTCTAATGTTTTACCTCTGCCAGGCCATTTGTCTTTTATGCCTTTCATAGTTAATATAGAAAGAAAACTTTATCTCCTGCCATAGAGCAGCAAGACAGTTAGGTAAATAAAGGAAGTCCTGGAAATGCAGATGAAAAGCAATCATTATAGGGCCTTAGATGATGAAGTCAGGAAGAATTATTTCCTATCGTCTTCATTCATTATTTATTCACTCAACATGCCTATATTGAGCACTTTCTACATGGTAGGCACTGTTCTACACCTTGGGGGTAGGGTTTTGTACAAGAAAGCCACGGCCCCTGCTCTCATGTGGTCAAGGATCTGATGCCTAGTGGGGAAGGCCCATGAGTGAAGCCAGTCAGGGCAAGGACAATGTCATACACATAGTGCTTTGGGGGCAGCTAGGGTTCATCATCAGCATCAGGATACAGTAGGGCACAGTGGAGCCTGTGGCAAACTATAGGAATCCCCTTCTTAGTTCCAAACAACTCACTCTCACCTAAAGCACCTTATTTAAACTGGTAAATTGGTGGTCCGCAGTCCTGAATGAATACGATAGCAGGCTTAAGCACAGAAAGCTACCAGAGCTCTGAAGGGGGCATCCAAATAAGATACTCCTCGTGCTTTCCTGAAGAAGAGCCATGAGGCCCTGTGAGCATGTTTGTTCACTGTCCGTCATCATTTCCTGTGCCAGCAATTTTTTTTGCAGTGAGGACCCAAAGTGAGACCATAGTATCATAGACTAAGCTCACATGTATCAGGACTTGTTAAACACATCCTTCATGTTCAGCCTCCATAGTTCACCCAGCACAGCCCATTATTCACAGATTGTAGGTTCCTGAGTAAACATTCACTTTAGGAGAAGCCTCCCAGAGGACAAAAGGAACAGAGCTGGGTCTGGGCTGGAGGGAGCAAGGCTTCAACAGGATGGGAAGTGCAAGGATGAGGCCATCTGGTGAAGGCAGAGGGTCTGGGTGGAGCAGAAGGTGGAACAATAAGCCATCCGTGTCCTTTTCTGGGATGATCTTAAGTTGAACTCTCCGACATTGGCTTTATTTTGATATTCATGTGTCTTGGGAACATGGAAACAAAGCTATAATTACTTATAGACCAGTTCCACATTTTCATTTCACCTTTTTTTCAGTGCCAGCAGCAACTCTGAAAGCTAAAAGCAGTTCCATGTATGAAAGACATTGGGGTCGTGCAGACCATGGGGCTTCTGAAAGCCAAGGCTGCCACAGCTCCAAGAAAGGCCTCTCTCACTAACTTCAGAGGTTGAGGTCCCAAGAGCAATGGCATGAGATGCCTTTTCAGCCTTCCTAAAGCCATAGCAAGCAGGCTACCCCAAGAATTCCTCTTTCGGAAAGCCCATGAGTAGCCTCTAAAAGGATATCAAATCTAGATCAATCAACTTAAAGTGTCTCAGTAATTATGAGGTCCTTGTGGGTATTGCCGACATAACTTACTTATTTTGTCACTATCAGCTACAAATCATAGAGGCTGATGTTAAATTATTTTAATGCACACCCAGAAGTACATTAAAGGGGTTCTTTGGTGTCAGAGGCGATAGTTGAGGCTAACTGCATGAGGAAGACAAACCATCTGGAAAGGAGGGGTCACTAGGAGTAGACATGAGAAGTCCCAAGTAGGTCAGACTGAGCCGAGTTAGCAGAGCACTGTAGTTGAGAAGAGAAACTGCAAGAAAGGAGAAAACCTGAGTTCAAATCTCAGTTAGGCTACTGGACTAGCTTTTTAATCTTTAGTCGATCATTTAACCTTTCCAAGCCTCGGTTTCCTCACCTGATTAATGGGTATGTGTAGAGAGCACCTGGGACGGCACATGGGCATTTCTTTAATAAATTGTCAGAAGTGTTCTCAGCTTGACCTTCATTTCTGCCCAGGTGCCGGGGAGTGGGTTTTGTTATTTAAATCCAGCCAAGCACCAGGAATGAATATGACTTGGGCCCACCCAAGAATGCAAATAATCTCCTTTGTCTTAACATTTGATGAAACTTCCTGGTATTTGGGGTATAAAATAAACACCCTGTATTGGTGCTGGGTCCCTATCTCTCCATCAGAAGAGGGCAGTGGTCCCACCCGGTCCCAGCTTTTCCTTCCATCTCTGTGTCTGCCTGTTTCTTTCATTTTCTCAATCCCCAGCCGCCCCTTCTCAGGAACCAGACCACTCTCTAGCTGTGCTGGACGCGGAAAAGAGAGGCCCCTCCATAGGTATGATATTAGCCCTTCCCCATAAAGTTCCCGAGGATAGTCCATGAAAAAATGTAGTGCTTTGTCTTGTTCAGAATAAGCACTCCATAAGTAGTACCTAGCACAGCAGCAGATGAAGGCAGCCTCCAGTACTAGAAGAACAGAGGATGCAGCTGACAGTCCTCAGGCAGGAAGTGCACAAGAGGGAGGCACAGGCTGAAGGCTGGGGATTGTCACACCCTCAATCCAGCACCTGAGTTTAGGTTCCTCAACCCTGGCTATACATTGGAATCAATTTAAGCCCATTTTAAGGAGTTTTTGTTGCTTCTTTTGTCTTTTAATATCTGTGCTTGGGCCTCACTCCCACTCCATTTTCAGTTGGACTGGTGTGGTGGCGGGCATCGGTATGTTTTTATTTTTTTTAAAAACTTCCTAAGTGTTTCTAATGCACTGCCAGAATTGAGAACCTCTGGTTTAGATGATGTAGGTCTAGCTGATCTGGAATTCTGTACCAACACTGGAAAGAGCTTGAGACAAAAAAGAAAGGAATCTAGAATGACTCCCGGGGTCTTGCCCTGAAAAACTGGAAGGCTAGAGTTGCCATTTCCTGAAATGGGAAAGACCACAGAGGGGGGGAAAGCTACTCTGAACCCAGCAGTGAGTATGTGAAGCACTGGGGATATTAAGCTGCCCTTCTGGAATGTGCTAGAGGGTGGGGACAGTGGGTGTGTACACAGATAATGACTGCAGCGTGAAAAGGGCTCTGGGAGCAATCTGCACTGGGACCCACAGTTGCAGAGACAGAGGAGACTTACTCTGCTTGGGGAGGCAGTGCAGGAAGATCACGAGGTTAACAGTGTGCAGAATAAACTGAGCAGGACATAAAGCTGGAGGGCAGAGAGAGAATGGGCTGGAGGCCATGGTCAGCAAGCCGTGAAGGAAAAGGAGTCAGAGAAAGTGAGTGGTGCAGTGAAGGCTTTCCCTGCTCTCACTCTCTCCTCAGGCACCTTTGCTTTGCGCCTGGTCCCTGAGCTATTTGCAGACAACCTGCCTCTCCCAGAAGTGCACAGTCATTCTGCACAAAGGCCACTTGTGTGGCCTTTGAAGTGCCTGTTTCTGAAAAGCAGGATGACTAACTGAAATGTGATGGGCCTTTCACTTTTCACTGCCTCCAGCCTCTTCATTTCTCCCTACAAGAAGTTTCTGCCTCTTGGCTTTCCAAACTCCATCAGCCCACACACTCATTGACCAGGCCCTTTGGTTTTCTGCCACCTTGACTGCCTTCACCTAAAGACTAGTTTCCCACAGATACAGATGTTGCATACTATCAGTACATTGGAATTTGCATAATCTTTGGGGGAAAGCCCTTACATCATGCCAGGATATTTGGGCAGTGGTGCATCTTTATTATATTTTCAGGTCTGTTGGAAAGCATCAGCCCAGATAACTAATTCTTTTTTTGTTTACTTTAGTTTTAGTTTCCCTGAGGCTTTCTATGAGGTCAGTAATTTGCTTTGAGTTCCAGCTCCAGTTCTCCAAGGATCCAGCAATAACTACCACATTATGGGTGGGCAGGAAAGGGCACTCCAAACCCTGGAAAACAATACAAAGTTCATGTTGTTATGCTGATTTCTGCCATATATATATATTACAATCCTCATATGCCAGAAATATACTTGTGTATATATAATTTATTATTGAATTATAAACTTAATATAAATTTAATGTACATGCATGTATATGTGTATATATAATTTAAGATTATGAAAAATTATTAACTATCCTGCCAAACCTTACCCTAATCTACAGCCCTAAATTAGCCTCTTTGGCAAGCTTTGAACCTCCCCATGGAGTACATTTCCATGTGAAAGCATTTAGCCCAGTTTAAATCAAGTCCAAAGATTTAACTATCCAGTATTGCCTTTTCATAATCTGCTTTAATTGTTATTGATTTGTATGTTTGGAAAGCACCCTGAGATGATAAAGGCCTACCGTCTGTGTTACTGCTGACTGTTTGCTGGTTGATCTCTAGCTCATCCTTGGCTCTTCAATTGGTCTCTCTTTAGCAGGTCTACAGATGGTTGCACCTCCTGCCCCACAGCGATCCCTACTCCTGTAGCAAGTCAAATTATCAGTATAACAAACTGATAAATAATAGGCAATTAAATAAAATCAATTCTTAAAAAGCAGATTTAATATGAGAAAGCAATTGGGGCTTTATTCAGCAATGTTTAGAAATAAAATATATACATATATTCTAATTTAAAAATAAATATAATTTGAATCAAAACAGGACAGTCAAGGAGAAATTTCTGACCAGGCCTTGACCAAGATGCGGTGTAATACCCTCTACGCTAACCTGTGACAAGTCCTATCTCCTCCATATTGTCCTTCTGGGTTTAGGCTCTCAAATTTTCAGTAGGGATCTGAAAATTTCTAGTTATCTTTTGGTCTTTGAGTGACTGACGATAGCCGGAAAAAAGCCAATTATATTCATGCTGTGGTAGTTTGGTTATGGATGAAGTTAAAATTTAGAGAGCATTTTAATATATGACTAGTTTATACTTATAATCAATAACTTTTTCCCATAACATCATCATTTATATTTGTCCTTATGGAGAAGATAAAAGTTTAAAACTCACTTAAACCACTTCTTAAGGTTGAAGCATTTAATGCAGGTCTTCCCATCTACAATAGAAAAAAAATAACTCAGCTGCTATATGAAGTAGAGAAAAATCAGAACTTGAGCTTTGTAGATCACTAGGAAGCTGTAAAAATAAAGGATAGTAGGGTTTAGGAATAAAATCTCCCTTATTCAGTAAATTGTGAAGAAACCATTACATATCTGTGTTCTCAAGCTATTCTATTTTGTCTAAATATAGTATTTAGAAATGGAGATTCAAGTGATAGGGAAAGGGGCAGGACTTTTCTCTTTTAGAAATAAAACAGCTGGGGATATGTTCACGTGGTAAAATGAAAATACTAAGCAAATTGATGGAAATTAACTTTCTACAGTTTAAGCTTTAAGGTTAGCAGGAGATCAGCATTACAGCAAGCATGCAGGGCTATGTGCCAGGGGAATCTTCTATTTTGAAAAGGGCGGTCTTGGGGCTAGTGGGTATGCAGACATATTAGAAACATGAGATCATCCAGATAAATGCAGTTTGTAAAACTGCCTGTAGCGAAGAGATTACTTCAAGGTGAAAAGGATTCATTGTGAGAAAGAAGTTGGAGGTGAAGGGCTCAAGAAGTCAGTCATTTAGGATTAAATTCAAATTGCCTCTAAACAATATATAAAGCAAACAATAAAAAACAAACAAGTAAATAAATGCATGCCTCTCTGGATAAGTGTCTATTTAGGTCCTTCGCCCATTTTTAATTGGGTTGTTTATCTTCTTGGTATTGACTTGTATAAGTTATTTATATATTTTAGAAATTAACCCTTTAACAGATGTATCATTAGCAAATACATTCTCTCATTCAGTGGGTTGTCTCTTCATTTTATTGATGGTTTTCCTATGCTGTGTAAAAACTTTTTAGCTTGGTATTGTCACATTTGTTTATTTTTATGTTTGTTTCCCTTGTCTGGGGAGATGTATCAGCAAAATTTTGCTATGAGAAATGGCTGATATGTTACTGCCTATGTTCTCTTCTAGAATTTTTATGGTTTCATGGCTTACATTTAAGTTTTTAACCCATTTTGAGTTTATTCTTTTTTATAGTGTAAGTTGATGGTCTAGTTTCATTTTTTTTTTTCATGTATCTGTCCAATTTTCTGGGCACTATTCATTGAAGAAATTGCCTTTACCCCATTGTATGTTCTTGCCTCATTTGTCAAATATTAATTGACCATAAAGGCATGGGTTTATTTGTATGTGCTCTATTCTGTTCCATTGATCTATATGCCTGTTCTTGTGCCAGTACCATGTTGTTTTGATTACTGTGGCCTTATAGTCTAGTTTGATATCAGGTAGTGTAATACCTCCAACTTTGTTTTTCCTTCTCTAGATTGCTGAGGCCATTTGGGGTCTTTTGTGATTCTATATAAATTTTTGGAATAGTTGTTCTAGATCTGTGAGATGTGTCATTGGTATTTTAATAGGAATTTCATTAATCTATAGATTGCTTTGGGTAGTATGGGCATTTTAATTTGTTATTTTTTTCTATCTATGAACATGGTATATGCTTTCACTTTATTGCATCTCCCTCAGTTTCTTTCTTCAGTATCTTATAATTTTCGGAGTACAGGTCTTTTACCTTTTTAGTTAAATTTATTTCTAAGTACCTTATTTTTTTGTTGTGGTTGCAATAGTAAATAGGATTGTTTTCTTAATTTATCTTCCTGATAGGTAACTATTTGTGTATAAATATGTCACCAATTTCTGAATATTAATTTTGTATCTTGTGGCTTTGCAAAATTCATTTATTAGGTCTAGTAGTTTTTTGGTGGAGTCTTTAGGTTTTCTGTATACGATATTATGTTATCTATGAATAATGACAGTTTTACTTCCTGCTTTCCTATGTGGATGCCTTTTATTTCTTCTTCTTGTGTGATTACTGTGGCTAGTACTTCCAGTACTTTGTTGAATAAGAGTGGTGAAAGCAGACATCCCTATCTTGTTCCTGGTCTTATGGGAAACACTTCTAGTTTTTGCCCATTGAGTATGCTGTTGACTGTGAGTTTGTATATGGTCTTTATTATTTTGACAACATACAGGTGGCCAATAGACATATGAAAAAAATGCCCAATGTCACTAATCATCAGAGAGATCCAAATAAAAACCACAATGAGATATTACCTCATGCCTGTCAGAATAGCTATCATCAATAAATCAACAAATAAGTGCTGGTGAGGATATGGAGAGAAAGGAACACTCAAGCACTGTCGATGGGAATGCAGCCACTATGGAAAACAGCATGAAATTTCCTCAAAAAATTAAAAATGGAACTGCCTTTTGACACAGTAGTTCCATGTCTGGGAATATATACAAAGAAATCTAAAACACTAATTTAAAAGAATATATGTATCCGTATGTTCATTGTGGCATTATTTACAATAGCCAAGGTCGATGCAGCCCAAGTGCCCATCGGTAGATGAGTGGATAAGAAACTGTGGTACATTGTTCCACAATGGAACACTAATCAGCCATAAAAAAGGAAGGAAATCTTACCTTTTGTAAAAGCATGGATGGACCTGGAGAATATTATACTAAGTGAAATAAGCCAGTCAGAGAAAGACAAATACCTTATGATCTCACTTATATGTGGAATCTAATGAATAAAATAAACTAATGAAAAAATAGAAACAGAAGCCTGGATCAATGGAACAGATTGATAGCTGTCAGATGGGAGGGAGTGGAGGGACTGGATGAAAGAAGGTAAAGGGATTAAGCAAAAAAAAAAAAAAAATACACACACACACACACACACACATATATATGCACACACATACACACACACACACATATATATCACAGACACAGACAACAATATGGTGATAGCTAGAGGGAAAGAGGGAAAGGAGGTGGGGATTGGATAGGTGGAGCTGGGAAGAGGAGAAAAATGAGGATGGAAAGAGACTTTGTTTGGGGCAATGGGTACATGATGCAGTGTGCAGATGATGTTTTATTGGGCTGTACACTGAAGCCTGTATTGTTTTGCTAACCAATGTCACCCCAGTAAGTGCAATTTTTAAACATGCATGTCTTCTTTTCTCTAAGGCAGTGGTTCTCAACCTTCTGGCCCTTTAAATACAGTTCCTCATGTTGTAACCCAACCATAAAATTATTTTCGTTGCTACTTCATAACTGTAATGTTGCTACTGTTATGAATTGTAATGTAAATATCTGATATGCAGGATGGTCTTAGGCGACCCCTGTGAAAGGGCCATTCGACCGCCAAAGGGGTCGCGACCCACAGGTTGAGAACCACTGCTCTAAGGGGAAGGGGAAACCCTCTGTGAGAGCTGCTGATGCCAGTCTGCTCTGAATCCCTAACGCACTGAAATCGCCTCTGGCTCTGCCCCAGAAATGCTTTGATTCCAACAGAAGTTCCATTACGGATTTCCTGTATAAGTGGGAGAGAAATTTAGTGGTTTTTAACATTTTCTCTTAATTATAATATTATTTTAGGTTTCTATATGCAAACACCTTTTAGTTTCTCAATACTTAAAAAAGTGAATATTTGAATCCTATATAATAAAGAGGTATTATGCAAAATGACCATCACACCCTCACACAAGATGGCCGCCCCCATGTGGTCAAAAGATGGCCGCCACAAGATGGCCAGCAGGGGAAGGCAGTTGTGGGTGACCAGGCCTGCAGGGGAGGGCAGTTAGGGGCAACCAGGCTGGCAGGGTAGGGCAATTGGGGGGTACCAGCCCTGCAGGGTAGGGCAGTTGGG
This sequence comes from Myotis myotis, assembly GCF_014108235.1. Lineage (NCBI taxonomy): Eukaryota > Metazoa > Chordata > Mammalia > Chiroptera > Vespertilionidae > Myotis > Myotis myotis. The sequence goes on from NW_023416390.1 coordinate 43,413,923, forward strand.
GGCAACCAGGCCTGCAGGGGAGTGCAGTTATGGGGGACCAGGCCTGCAGAGGAGGGCAGGTGGGGGTAACCAGGCTGGCAGGTGAGGGCAGTTAGGGGCAATTGGGCTAGCAGGGGAGCAGTTAGGCATCAATCAGGCTGGCTGGGGAGTGGTTAGGGAGTGATCAGGCTGGCAGGCAGGCAGGCGAGCAATTGGGAACCAGCAGTCCTGGATTGTGAGAGGGATGTCTGACTGCCAGTTTAGGCCCAATCTGGGGCCTAAACTGGCAGTCGGACATCTCCCGATGGGTCCCGGATTGGAGAGAGTGCAGACTGGGCTGAGGGACACCGCCTCCCCCCCCCCCCACCCCCAGTGCACAAATTTTGTGCACCAGGCCTGTAGTTTATAATATTTTTCTTGACATTGCATAACATTTCCTAAATAGAGTTGTTTTCACATTTATTTATGGAAGCCAACAGTATAAGATATGTAACTCATAGTTATTAAAAATTGCTACTTTATAGTGACTTAGCCACATTGTAATGGCCTTGGAAACAAAACTAATAGACAAAGAACAAACAAAAAAAGTTTAAGTAACTTTATGCACTATTTGTTGCTTTTGGCTCTAGAATTTGTCTGCTTTGCCCTATTAGTTCCTGAAATTGGAAGGATAAACTTTAGATCCAATATAAGGACCCAAACTGACCTTTCCTTCTATTCTTTTATCTCTAGTCTAATGACTAAACTTTGACAAGAATGCCATAGATTCCTATTGCTATGCCTAGGTAGACATCACTAATTTATCATGGCACTCTCTTCCTAGTACATCAAACAGAACCACACAACTCTATGCAATGTTCTAAGCAGCCACTATGACTGGTTGGCATTAGCATATGAAATCAATCCTATTTGATGTTTTAGTGCCAGTTGTTGGAGCTTTAGAAATTTTTAAATGTATAAGGGGAGAATCATGCCAAAGTGGTATTTTTCATAACTTATATATACCAGAAATTAGAAAGAAACAATAAAGGAAATAGCAACATTCATAATATATTATCTGTTTTGTTGCTGTTCACTAAATGGATTTATCTCTGTTGCTATTTAAGTGCAGCATAATTACATATTATGAAGTACACGCACTACTTTAATAGAGTTTATTATTTAGGCTTTGCCATAACTATTTTTATTTGTTTCATCAGAGTGTATAAATACTTTGGGGAGGGAGGCTTTTTTAAGATGAAAAGATGGTTTTTAATTATTATGGCTTTCTTTACTTGGAGCTGATTTTCATAACACATATTAGAATCAAATGCAACCATGTATTTTATGCTCTCTAGAGCAGCAGTCACCAACCGGTGATCCTCGAGTTCTGAAATTTCGGCGATCGCTGCTCTAGAGTATACAAAATTTAACTCCTCTGAATGGGCAGTTTGTGCCATAACATTTTCACAATGGCCTCTTCACACTCTGGTATTGGTAATATTATGTTAATATGCTGATCTATACCATCTATACTATTGTGGGTATTAGATCAACTTTTTGCAGAGTTTACACAATGTCACATTTGCTTGATTAATATGTCCGTAGTAAAATTTCATTTTAGCAATTCAGGAGTCAGATCAGGCTGGCTGATCAGGCAGGTGCAACCTGGGAGCCGGGATCAGAATGAAAGAGGCACAGCACAGAATTATGTTACTGGTTTTGTTGAAACAACATAAGTTGCAAGTCTGAAGCTTTGTTTTTCTTCTCAACTTCTCCTCTTAATTTTGCTACCACTGGTTATCACAGAGACTGACTGGCTCTTCACCAGACCCATTTTTTCCTTCTTCCTGGGCACACTGCTGGACTACATTTTCCAATCGTACTTTCACTTAAGTATGTTCATGTGGCTCTGACTCAGCCCATAGAATGTGAGTAGAAGTGGTACAACCCCTTCCAAGCCTAGCTCATAAAAAATTCTAAGATGCATCCTTCATGTTCTTTCCTCTTCTGCCAGTTCCATGCAAACAAGCATAGTGACCCTAGAAATCACAACTGGAGATTATGAAGCCACAAATTGGAAAGAGCTCGAGTCTCTGAATCACTACCGATTAGGAATACCAATTAGGCCTTACAGGGACAAAAGGCAGACATGGCCCTAGCCAGTTTGGCTCAGTGGATAGAGCATTGGCCCTCAGATTGAAGGGTCTGGGTTCGATTCTGGTCAAGGGCACATACTTCCATTGTAGGCTCGATCCCCAGCCCTAGTCGAGTCACATGCAGGAGGCAACCAATTGATGTGTCTCTCTCACATCGATGTTTCTCTCTGTCTCTCCCCCTCCCTTCCACTCCCTCTAAAAATCAATGGAAAAATATCCTTGGGTAAGGATTAAAAAAAAGGCAGATATGTATGATGGAGCCATTACACATTATTGGATGTGTTGATTATAACAGCTAGCATTCTAACCAATATACAGTTTTTCCAAGCAATTCCTTAGGTCAGTGGCTCTCCATTCAGCTATAAGGTTGAAGGGAGAAAGTGGATAGAGTTGGGAGTACCATAAATTCCTAGGTAACTTTTCATCTGCATACTCTGATTGCCCCTTACTCAGATTCTTATTCAAACTCCTAGCATGCCATACCAGGTTGTGGGGGTGCAGAACATTATGGAAAGAATAATTTACTAGGGAAACTGAGGCAAAGAAATTTTAATTAACTTGCTCAGTCACACAGCTAGAACTGGCAAAGCCAGGATTCAGACATGGGTGGGTCTAAGTCCAAGCCCACATTTGTAACCACAATGTTAGCCTGTCTCCTGACTTGTGTTTGCCATATCAGAGAACTTAGTCTTTGCTGGATTTCTTTAATGTGGTGACCTCTGGATTTTTTTATAAGTATACTTGGCAATTTATCTGCAATAATGTCCTAATAATAATTTGTTATCTTACATCCAACCAACAACTTGATAACTTATTTTTCCTCAATAAAAGTGAATGTTATTATCAGGCAGTATCTACAGGGAAGAATATCATTGTACACTACAAAGCAGTATCCATGACTTGTGAGCTATCTCACTGCTACTTCCTTAATTTACCTGGTTAGTTAAGCGTTGACTATACACGAAGGGGAAATGGCTTGTGCCAGCAATAGGAGCATTCTGCTACATTAAGACTAGTAATAGCCAATCAGCATGTTTTACAGAACAATTGGACCACTGGGAACACTCCCACAGCCCTTAATTGGTTCTGGTGGAGCACAGAGGTTAAAAGGTGTAGGTTCAGAGCCACAAAACCCAGGTTCAAATCTGAGTTCATCCACTGACAAGCTTTTTCTGTGAGCAAGTTCCCTCATCCATACATTAATAATGATGATGATGATAGTTTCATAGGGTTGTTGGAGGTTTAATACTATAAAACATATAAAGACATAGAAATTTTTAAATAAATAAAAGTCTTGTTCCATGATTCAGCCCAAATTCAACTGTGTGTGGAGGAGGAACTGGGGGAGAAATGAAGGTCAAGGAAAGGGCTTCTCATTCAGGCTTAGGACTGAATAAAAGAAGAGAGAGGTGACCTTACTGAGATCTGCTGGGTGGTAGGAACAGAGCCCAGGAACAGGCTGAGGACTGGGAACCCAGAAGGAGGCGCTCATCCTTAGTGGGAGCAATGGTTTGCCCACAGACAGCAGTTCTCAACCTATGGGTCGCGACCCCTTTGGTGGTCGAACGACCCTTTCACAGGGGTCGCCTAAGACCATCCTGCATATCAGATATTTGCATTATGATTCATAACAGTAGCAACATTACAGTTATGAAGTAGCAACGAAAATAATGTTATGGTTGGGTCACAATATGAGGAACTGTATTTAAAGGGCAAGAAGGTTGAGAACCACTGGTCTAGAGCCATACAGTGTTCCCGAGGGCCAGTTGTACAAGCACATAAGACAATGTGAAATGGGAAAGTGTGTGAGATGCCATAATACCTGAAGACTCATGTGAAAACTTGGGGCTGATGTTCAGAAAATTGGAATAAAAATACATAATTAATTCTAACCCAGCTATAGGCTAACATTTGGGGATTTGGAGCATCAAGATTTAGGGCAATTTTGTAAATTTGTCTACATTGATACCCATATACAAGGACACATCTGTTACTCTAATTTTACACAACAGAGTAATTCTGATCTAATAAATTATTTCAATTGTGCTGAAGTACAAATGCATCATTATTCAATATTGTTTAGAAGAAAGTAGAGACATATTAATATCTATTTCCCTGTCATTCAAATAGGTGCATGGATACAATATAATTATGTATCATATAATTACTATATAATAACAAATATAATTATTACACATGAGGACCAGCTTACTTTGGTTTCCAGTAGCAGGGTAGCTCTGTTGGCGAGTACTGCAGTCATCATTAGGATAAAGCACATAGTAGTGATGGATCTGGGTTTGGATTTGGGGGAATACCAGCTCTTTGAGGGAAGGCATGACCAGAGGGGGAAAAGGAGGCACCTGGCATTAAATCATCCCTCAAATCTACTAATGTGCTCATTTATAATTTATGTAAATTGATGAGTCTCCACTGTGTTATCAGCAATACACTTGGGACCGGTCACCTATCGATAATGTTTCTCTTCCTACTTTTCTACCCACACCCTGTTCCCCCCACAATTTCCTGCTTTTGTGCCACTATCCCCAACTCCAGACCTGCCCGGGACAATGCCCAGAGTCTTCTCGAGTTTATACATCTTTTCCCAGGACCTGACACTCTGGGAAGGGGATTTATGTCTTCTCACTCCTGAGGAAGGCACCCGTCCATACGTCATCACACTCCAAACCTCCACAGACTCCACCTCTGAGCTCTGTCTCCACGGTAAACCCACAGACTCTGGTCCACCATTATCTGAGTCCAGATGAGTACTGCTGATTCTAATATTCACTTCAGCCAGATTTCTCCTCCGTTCAGAAAAGTTCTGGGTGTCAGGGGAGAGGCTCACCCATTGAATAGCCAAAGGATTCGGGCATGGAGAACGCCTATGGCTCTGTTAATCGGAGTTAATCCTTCAGCAAGCTGTTAGCTTAGCTCTGCCCAGTGGCTCCCATGTGTATTACCAGTGGCTGGTGGAAAGGGAAAGAGTGAGTATGAAGCCATCCCAATCCTCCAAAGTGGTCTGAGATTCCCTTGTCCGATGAGAACCTATGCCATCGTTGCTTGTAATGCGGGGAGTGCTCACAAAGTAGAGTTCTGCCAGGGGGCTCTGATCTCCTGATGCAGACCAACTGCATTATGACTTCTTAGTGAGTGTGTGATAGGGACATGATACCTCCAGTCTTGAAATAGCATCTGTTAGTGGATGAATGCCCTGTGATTGTCTGATATCTCACATATTCATAAGACTGTTCAGAGGGGGTAAGCCCTTCTTCTAATTTTGCTGGCAGGCAGGTCTTGGTGACTCTTCCAGCATTCCCCAGGAAAGCTAGCCTTGCTAAAAATCCCCACCACTGGTTTGGCATGGAGTGGGATACAGAGAGCACCTTCAGTGAGAAAGGAATGGGGAGAGCACCAGGGGACAGCCGTAGACAGAAACCCAGTCTGGCCTAGATTTTTGAGGCCCTGGAGTGTTTTCCTGTGGTCATACATGTTAGTCCTCCTGTCACAGGGGAGAGTGCGACATAAGTTCACCCGGAGCTGATTCGTGTCTGTATTATGCACTCCCTTTCGGCACCATGTCAAGAACTTGCTGCAAGGTTGGATAGAGTCCAGAAATACTTCTTCCTAAAAAGAACACAAACATGTTTTCTTTTAAATTTCCTTGTAATAAATGGAAACTTGAAAAGGCATTAAAGGGAAGCAGAGCAAGTTTAATTTGTAATGTCTTTTTTCTTCTGTCAGTTTAAATTACGCTCATGATATCTGAGCACAATTTCCTATATTTAATAATACATAAAGCAAGATAATTAAAAGGTAGGCACACATGCTGGGAGAGAAACAGTGTTGAGTAAAACACTGACTTTAATCTCTGCCTCTGCTGATGAAATGTAGTGAAACCAAGCAACTAAAAGCAAATAAACAGAAAGGACATAGTCAAGGACTGTCCTTCACACCGGCTCCTTCTTCTGAGCCCTAGACTTCCATATCCAACTATTTACTGGACATTCCGCTTGGAACCTTGATTCTCCCTCTCCCTCATTACAACCAATCACACATGCGCGCGCGCACACACACACACACACACACACACACACACACACACACACATGCCTCTTATTAAACTCTACATCTACTGCTACCACCTGACTTAACCTTGTCGACCACTGTGGTAGCCTCCTAGCTATCCTCTCTGCCTTCAGTTTTGCCCCTTTCCAATTCATTCTGCAGACAAATCCAGCGGGATCTTTTCAAAATACAAACTTGATCATGCCATTCTGTTTTAAAATGTCAGTAGCTTCCCTTAGGAAATACTTGGAATTAAATCTTAAATTCTTTCCTATTATTACAAGCCCTACTCCTCCAGTATCAGGCTTCATTGCTCCCATCTCCTTGCCTTCTATAAACTAGTCATACCAAATTTTGCTGGGTTTCTCCCACACACCATGCTGGGACATCTTCCTGCCCCACAGAACTCCTCTTCACCACTAGTCTTCCCTTAAATCCCAGTTACCCTGCCTCCAGTCAGTGAGTCCTTCTGTTGTGCGCCCATTGCATGCTAGATGTTCCTCTATCAGAGGACACACATATTGGAAGTGCCTGTCTACTTATTTATATTCCCCACTAGAATTCCAGTTCTGTGCAGAATCATGTGCATCATGTTCATTTTCAAACCCCCAGAAGTTGGCACATAGCAGACACTGAATAAACACTGGAAGGAGAGAGAGAGGAAGGAAAAGAGAGAGGGAAGGAGGGAAGGAGGGAGGGAAAAATGGGAGTGGGAAGGGAGTGAGGTCTTGCTGTGGATATGTCTTAATTATTCCTTAGGAGACAGTAACCTACTTATGAACTTAGAGACAGGGATTCTTCTGGTGATGTGATCACACTCAGAGGTAGTAGGGTAAGTCTTCTGAGGTGTTTCACAGTTACAGAATCAGAGAAGGATTTACCCAGATCCCTCCAAAATCTCCCATTCCGTCCCCCCTGGGACCTGAGGCTTACATTAATAAGATGACTTTCCATACTAAGCTCTAAGCTCTTTGAAGGCAAGATCCATATCTAATTCAACTTTGTGTTCCCACAGTACCCAGTGTAATGTTTTCCACAAGGAAGGTATTTAATACATATTTGTTGAATGAACTAGTGAAAGCAGGAGAAGCCAGAATTAGGAGACCTACAAATGGATTCTCAAAGGCTCTTGGCTTGGGCTTTAGTCACTTAATGAATTGCTAATGAACTGAATTCCTTAAATGCTATCACATGTGCTGCTTACCCAAGTTCTCACCATACTGGCACTGGGGTGATGCCACAGGGTGGGCAGCAAACCTTCTGAGCAATAAAGGAAGTCAGGTCAATAGATACCAGGAGCCTTGATCTCAAATTTTCAAATGATTCCTCCCTTCTAAAGAAAAGTATAATACATGAATACCCTTCCATTGTTTAGCAGAGTTCCTGGGACAACTGAAACTATGGAGTGAAAAAGATTTAGGGCACATTGTGGAGGCAGCTAGAGTCTATATGTTTAACTTAGCCTTGCTGAACATTTTATTTCGAGCCAGTGTATAATTAGAGAGCCTGCCATGAAAATGAGCGGTTTTGTTTATTTATTATGTAAGTATGCCTTTTATTAAAACGACTTTGTGAAGATCTAATTGCCACTACAGTAATATAGCATAGCATCTCCTTACATAAATACATGATTATTATGTACAGTCACTTATCTGTGAACGAGTTCTGCTACTACTTTCCTTAATTAAGGATACAAAAGGGCTCCTTCATCTTTGCATATTCCCTTGCTAGGACATTGATACTCATTATTTCCTAAGTCCAAACACTGAAACTGTGTCAAGAATGCATCCATCACTGAATGGGTACTTATAGTCAGCAGAATTTTCAACCCTGTCAGCAATTTCAGCAATTTGCCATTTCTGTATATCTGACATGTGCTTTTATTGGTGAAGATCACTTTCAAATACCAAGATCATGAGAATGATTCTTGGGGTAGTCTCTGCTGCAGCCTAATGTAATGACAGTAATTAACAGCCTGTGATTAGTAGCCACTCCAGAAAGTGTTTGAATGTTAATTTGCTTCAACTAATATGCAGCACTTCTGTGTAATGAGATCTAAGCTATAGGTTCATAGGGAAAGCAAATTATTTTACAGCATTTAATCATACAAATGATTCTTAGTTAATCACTTGAACAGTAAACCTCGATGTTCTAATAAGTGACATTTGTTTTTCTGTCATTCAGTTTATCATGGTATAGGCCAGGGCAAAGATGCCATTTTTCTTAATGGTCAAATTTCTACTTGCCAGCAACATCACTCCTGAATAAGGGCTCATGATATAGAGAAGTGGAGCTAGATTTGTGGGAGAATACAAAATTGAGAGCCAAACTGTATTTTTTTAAAATTTACTTTTCTAACTTTAAAGGCATTGCTTGGTGCCATCTTTACTTCAGTTTACATATCTGTAGAATGGGATGAATGACTTTTGGCTCTTTAATGCAGATATCCTGACACCTAATGTCCACCAAGAAATTAAGAACAGGGTGTTGCTCATCAACCAAGCATTCATTATTTGAATCTCTACAGTTATAGATTGGGCAGGAAAGCAAAAGTCACCAGGACATAAACATTCACTAATGAAGTGCCTTCTTAAAAAATAAGTACCTTCTCAACATTAGAATGGAACTACTCTAATCATGAAGCAAAGCCATTGACAAATGAGGATTTGGCCAAGTTAGGCCAGTTATAAGAATTGAAAATGCAATAGGCCAGGGGTCCTCAAACTACGGCCCGCGGGCCACATGCAAATACAAATATTGTATTTGTTCCCGTTTTGTTTTTTTACTTCAAAATAAGATATGTGCAGTGTGCATAGGAATTTGTTCATAGTTTTTTTAAAAAACTATAGTCCGGCCCTCCAACGGTCTGAGAGACAGTGAACTGGCCCCCTGTTTAAAAAGTTTGAGGACCCCTGCAATAGGCATTTGAAAAGACAATGATGCAAGTACCTAAGAATAAAGAGAGGCCTTTGGGAAATTGGATGAAACCCTAGCCCATTTTTAATAAGCGAACTGACTTCACATTTACACTGTAAAGGTCAAACATGCCATAAAGGATGCTGAGTCATGCTGCCACAGTGTCATCAGAAAAATTATACCAAAACTGACTCTTGATTGGTCCTTTGCTTTTAGAATTGGCAGAGTTGTAAGTGTGATCTATATGTGGTCAAACTTAATAGAAAACATACTTGTTTTTATAATTTCGGTTTCATTTTTAATATGTTTTTATTGATTTTAGAGAAAGAGGAAGGGAGGATAGAGCAATAGAAATACCTATGAGAAAGAAGCATCATCGATTGGCTGCCTCCTATATACCTCCTACTGGGGAGTGAACCCTCAACCCAGACATGTGCCCTGACCAGGAATCAAACCAGTGACCTCTTGGTTCATGGGTCAACACTCAACCACTGAGCCGCACTGGCTGGGTTCAGTTTCATTTTTAGGGTAGCATCTCCAATATTTGATAAAAATACTATCAACTTTGACTCATTTTGTTTAAATTTACTTCACGTGCCCTTTTTCCATTAGCAGTTATTCTTGGATAACAAGAGCTTCCTGTGTTGGTTTTACAGATAAATTTCAGGACTCATCATTATTAACAACAGTAATTGTTTTCTAATCTCCTAAGGACCAGAATGAAATGATATTCCTTTGCTATGAGTTAAGTGTGAGTGCTACAACATCACATGGAGCTAGTCTTTAAGGAAAAGCATTAAACAGATCCCTATTGTCATACACAAGAGAGGCCTCCTAACTGGGAGTGAATGTCTGCCTGCAGTATAATGTCAGGGCATTCAAAAGGCTTTTGTTGTTAACCTCGTTAGTGGATGTCCCAGTCCCATACTTAGATGTTCATTCTTCTGATTTACCAAAACAGAAGTTTGAGTCCTTAAGGTAATTATAAATAATGTCATCCCAGTCACTTAAATCTTAACATAAACTGACTTATTGGATCCTTTCCTAGAATAGGTTTCATAACTTTATAACTTAAAATACATTGAGTGCTTTGGAAAAGAAGGAGAAAGGGAGCTTTTGACAAGAGGAAATAAAAAAAGGATCTTGGAAGCAGTGGGAGAAAAAGCTGTATTTCCTACTTTACTATTTTGCCTAGAGTTATTCCTGGATTAGATGACATTTTGTGGGGAACCAGTAAATCCTGACATTTCCTAACCATCTTTTTCATTACTTGTCATTGTGCTTGAAGGTTTAAGATTAATCTCATGCTTTCACTCACTAAGTCTATTTTTATGAAATTACTAGAGGCCTGGTGCACAAATTCATGCACCAGTGGGGTCCCTGGGCCTGGCCTGTGGGATAGGGATGAAACCGGCCCTCTGACATACCCCAAGGAGCCCCAGATTGTGAGAGGGTGCAGGCCAGGCAGAGGGACCCCACCTGTGCACAATCGAGGCCAGAAACGGGAGGTTGGTTAGCTGGGGAGGGATTGTGGGAGGGCTCCAGGGTGTGTCGGGCCCATCTCGCTCAGTCTCTGATCATCTGGAAGCCAGCAGCAAGCTAACCTACTGGTCGGAGTGTCTGTCCCCTGGTGGTCAGTGCACGTCATAGCAACTGGACGAGCAGTTGACTGTCTGCCCCCTGGTGGGCAGTGTACATCATAGCGACTAGTCGACCTGTCAACTGTCTGCCCCTAGTTGTCAGTGTACATCATAGCTAGTGGTTGAGAGACCTTTGCATATCATTAGCATATTACGCTTTGATTGGTTGAACAGCCAACCAGATGACTGGACACTTAGCATATTAGGCTTTCATTATATAGGATTTTAAGAAAGTAATAAGGGTGTGGCAAAGATTTCCCTTAAAAGTTGTTCATGTCAGTATAGTTTATAACAAAATATTTTTTTAAACTTTAATGGTCACAAGTATGGTTTATCTATGCAATGGAATACTCCATATAGCTACTAAAATATTGCAGAGGAATGTTTCATTGAAAAAAATCCAGTTACATTACAGTAACCGCCTATGATCTCATTTTGTAGAGAAGCCAAAATAGAGTTACTGTAAAAGAAGAAAAATAAATACCACTGAATGATTAAAAAGATGAAAATAACCCACAAAGGCAAATGTGAGCTGCTGATAGACCAAAGTGTGAAGGAGGAATTCTGGGTCCACTCTGTAGAGTGACAGGTGGGCAAAGTGGCTCTTTTCCTGGTATTGTCAATCAGTCCTGAGACCAACTATTTGCTTCACGAAATAACAGTGCATCTGTTTCTGACAAAGTGCATATTATCTCTGTGCAAGAGGATTATTTGACAGTGCTGTACAGGTGACAAAGTGCGTGGAAATTACTTCTCTAGAACTTTATGTCATTTCATTTCTCCATTGACTAACCCATGCAAGTGGTTATTAAGCACTAATGTGTGTGAAATGCTGTACCAGGCCCTCCCATACTCACCCATCTCTCCCTACCTCCGCTGGTACCACCCAAGATAGACAGGTTTATTCCTCCCTCCCTGTTTCCTTTCTTCTCCACCACCGCCCTCCCCTCCCCCCACATCATTTACCCAGAGAGCCCATGTCAACAAGGTGGCAGCATTGAAAGTGTTTCTGTGGCTGCAGAAAATAAAATGGTATGAATTTCAATTCAATTATCAATGTATTAGAGTTTATCTTTTCACTTAATATTGCCTGTCAGTGAACTAAAACATATTCTCATCACTGTGTATAGAGAAGCCTTTACGGTTACTTATGACACCAACAAAGGAAGATACCAAGATCTAGTGCTAGAAGTATACTTATATATCCCAACGCATAGAGACAGAGAACTCAAATCAGTATAAAAGGAATGAACAGGATACATTTGGGAAGATATTTAAACAAAGAGGGGGCCTCTTCCTTAAGGGTACTTTGTTATCTAGCACCATATTATTGCCGAAGGTCTCATTTTTGGCCTAATTTGAAGTTGGCCAGAATGTCTAGCCAACTTGTTAACATCCCCTTTAGTCATTCTTCTCCCATTACCTGCTATGTGTTTGATCTTGCTGCTTAATTTTATGTTCTAATCAAAGTTCAGCTCCCTTATCTGTTTTCTAAACTGTCTCTTACTTTTTAAAAAAAATCCACTTTTCAAACATTAATAAGCTACCAAGTTATTCTCCAAGTTAAATAGCAAAGTAAGTTATCAAATATGTATTAGACCTAATTTTTCAGTCCAGCAAAACTACCATCTCTGAGCAAATCTCAGTAGAGCCCTCTTTAAGAATTGCCTTTTAACTTCCAGATTGCTATCTGGTTTCCTTGTCCTTCTCACAATGTTTTACAGACCTGCAGTTTCCTCCACTTGTAGCAGTTCTGACACTATCATGAGAATCACCAGTGATATTCTGTAAATGCCAGCCAAAATCTATCTGTAAGAACATCTGCTCAACAGTGCAAAACTGATGTAATTACCAACCATCATCTATTCTCCTCCTGCTGAGGTAACTGCTCCAAAGCATGACTTTTTGCCCTGAGTTAACAAGATCCAGAAACTCCCTGTTATGTACAAAACCTGCTGCTTAAAACCCATGTAGCTTCAACAAAAAATTATAACCCAGTCTCTCAACTACAAGAGTCACTAACACCCCTGTGCCATAGGGTCTTGGAGAATCTTGCTCAAAACCTTGTGAGTCCAAGACCTCATCCTCCACCCTCTACCTATTTTTGTCTAATATAAATGGTCTTCAAAAGAATATGATATGGGAGAAGAGGGTACATCTACAGTGCACAATAACATTGTTTTAAATGTACAACTACTGAAAAGAATAATTAAATGTCAAATGACTTAACTGGAACTGAAGCAGAAAGAGGAATTTTTAAAATATTTATTGAGCATCTACTATTTTCCAAGTGCTGTCCTGGATGCCTTGCATATGTTATCTAATTTAATTGAGGTTTTTAAAATTCTGGTAATCCAGAAATTCTATGTTTGAATCTGTCAAGTTTAGGAATAGCACTTACACTTCAGTTCTACCCCTAAGGATGGGAAGAAGTTTAACCAATAATGATGAAAAAGAATAACTTCTAAGTATTTTTTCCAATCATGTTAAGGGAAGGTGGAGAGACCATGTAATTTTAGAGTGTAGTACCAATAAGCTATGGAGCATCCAACAGTTTCTTAATCTGAATTTCAGTTTCCACATTTACAAAATAGGGAAATTGGACTGGACTTCTGAGGTTATTAGCAGTTCTAGAACACCATGATTCATGGATTCTACAAAGCAAATTTTATTTCAAAAATGTTTGAACTACATGTTCATTCCTCTCATTTTTGGTTCCTCTTAAATTCATGGTGAGGCTAAGAACAAACTATATCTGGTTTCAGAAGGATTAGGAATTAACAAGATTCTAACAAATTGTTGGATTGTTGGGTTTTTTAATTAAATTTATTGGAATAACTGGTTAATAACATTAAATTTTAGGTGTACAGCTATATAATATGACATCTGTATACTCAATGGCAGCGGTTCTCAACCTGTGGGTTGCGACTCCTTTGGCGATCGAACGACCCTTTCACAGGGGTCGCCTAAGACCATCCTGCATATCAGATATTTACATTATGATTCATAACAGTAGCAACATTACAGTTATGAAGTAGCAACGAAAATAATTTTATGGTTGGGTCACAGCATGAGGAACTGTATTTAAAGGGCCAGAAGGTTGGGAACCACTGCTCTATGGTGTTCCCAACACCTGAAGTTTAGTCTCCTTCCATCACTATATACAAGTATTTGACCTCCTTTACCCTTTTCATCCTCCCTCCATCCTCCTTCCCTTCCGGTAACCACCATTCTGTTGGCTGTGTCAATGAGTTTGGTTTGTTATTTGTTTGTTTAATTTGTTGATTTTTGTTTTATATTCCACACATGAGTGAATTCATATGGTTCTTGTTCTTTTCAGTCTGACTTACTTTATTTAGCATAATACTCTCAAGATCCATCCATGTTGTTGCAAATGGCAATATTTCATCATTTTATGAATATTATCCCATGGAATACATGCACCACATCTTCTTTATCCAATCAAAGGGTACTTAGTATTTTCATCTTGGCTATTGTAAATAATGCTGCAATAAACATAGAGGTGCATATATCTTTACAAATAAGTGTTTTCAAAATTTGGGGGTACATACTCAGGAGAGGGATTGAGGAACCTCACAACTACTTTCCACAGTGGCTGCATCAATTTACACTTCCCAAAGCAGTGTACAAGGGTTCCCCTTTCTCCTCATCCTCTCCAACGCTTGTTATTTATTGTCTTGTTGATAATAACCATTTGAACAGGTGTGAGGTGATATCTCATTGTAATTTTGAATTGCATTTCCTTTATAACTAGTGATGGTGAGTATCTTCTCATACCATCAGTATGTCTTCCTGGGAAAAGTGTCTATTCAGTTCCTCTGCCAATTTTTTAAACAGGTTGTTTTGGTGTTTTTGAGTTGTATGAGTTCTTTATATATTTTAGATATTACACCTTATTGGAGATATTGTTTGCATACTTCCATTAAATTGGTTGTCTTTTTGTTTTGTTGATGGTTTCTTTTGCTATGCAGAAACTTTATAGCTTGATATAGTCCCATTTATTTATTTTTGCTTTACTACCCTTGTCTTTGGGGTCAAGTTCAGGAAAACCCATCTGAGTCTAATGTCTATAACCTTAGTGTTTATATTTTCTTCTATGTATTTTATTGTTTCGGGTCTTATAGTCTAGTCTTTAATCCATTTGAGTCTATTTTTTGTGTATGGTGTCAGATGGCAATCTAGTTACATGTTTTTTGTTTTTTAAGAAAAGATTGGCCATGTACAAACTTCCAAAACAAGTGTATCAAATCAGGCTGAACTGAGGAAGTAAAGAGTACTCCCATCCCCAAGTGAAATTATGTCCATTTTGCACACAAAATATTTGTAGACAGTGGACAAACTACCGTGAATACAACTTTTGTGTTATCTTCTTGGAGGAAATTTTATTTCAATTTTTCTAGATGGAAATAATGCTGATGCATGTGCATGTATTAGGTATATGAAGGTATTTGATACCAGTGGATGGAACATTGCCTTTTCATCATGAGTCATCATGAAAGAAATCTCTCTTCTTCTGTCTTGAATGTATCAGGTCACTTTCTAGCTCTTAACACATGAAAGCCTCTAAAAATCAATAAATAATTCATAAAATATTTGCCAAATTTACCTCTCCTGTTCCAGCACTGTGTCGGGCAGTCGAATGACTGGAAAGACATCTCTCAAAGTAATACAAATAGCTTGATCCACTAAAACAGAGATATGACAGACTGTAGAAATAAAAGGTAAAATGAGCTAACTATTGAAAGAATGGAAGAAGATGCATAAGGGCCCAGGGCAGACCTCAGCAGCAGTATCTCCTAAAGAGGCTGGGGGTAAAACAGGTAATGATTAGATGGTGTGTACAGTATTTTCACTATAGTGCACATTCACCATAATTCATCAGAATCCCTAAATACTTCAGGCATGATAAATCTCCTGCCATATTTGCAAATGTTGTCTCATATATGAAACAAGGTATATGGTTTGTTTAGCAAGTTCCAACTTCCTATTATATAAATAGTTTTATTTCACTGGCCCTCATGAAGTTGTGTTTTTCTAAAATACTAATAAGCCTGTGATATTAATTATTTATTATATTCTAATATTTCCAATCACAGAAAATATCTATATTCAAAGCCAAAAATGATCCTCTATACTAACGTTTGTAAATTATTTTCAACAAAATGGGAGAATATGCACCACTACCAACAACAAAAAACCTTTCCAAGGTTCAAAGGGAAATATAGGTGAAAAACCCACAGCTGAGGACTATGGGGTTTTTTCAAAGCCTTGCCTCTTGATTTAAGTCCCAGTTCTGGCATTACCTGATGTTAAAAACAAGACAACAGACCCAAAATGGGGTCACTTAGGCTAAGCCCCATGTCACCAAACTGAGACTTGATACTTAATTAGTTTCAGCTCTCCCTGAAATGGAATCTCAAACCAGTCAATCAGGAATTACCTGCTCAGCACTAGTGATGTAATTTGCCTGCTGGACCCCAGCCACCCCTAAAGGCAAGTGACCTTGCTACAAACCCACCCACTCTTTGGAAATATAACTTCCTTGTCCCCACTTACTCCTGCCTATGAAAGTATTTCATTTCATATCGCTCCTTGGAGCTCCTTTCTATCTGCCAGATGGGATGCTGTTCAGTTCATGAACAGTTGAATTAAAGCCAATAAGATCTTTAATATTTATTCAGCTGATTTTTGTTTTATAGTATTAATATACCTTATTGCAGGTTTAAAGCCTGAGGGACTATGTGCGCAAGCACAAAGATTATTCGTTAGATATAATACACTGGCTAACATCTTTGTGGGGCCTGGAAGACATCCTTAAGGGCCTCCAGGTGAACACATATGAAGAAAGGCTTTCCAAGAAGAAAGCGTGTTTGTTTTTGTTTTAGTTTTAGAAAGCCATTTTTACAAATCAGGTAGCGCAGCGTCTCTCAGTACAGTGAACTGCATGAAAGAGGCCAAACATTCAAATGTTCACCTCGTTTAGGATTCTGAACTTCAGGGGCAGAGTTAACGCAGGGTAGCTCTGTTGATGTCTGTGGAGAATCCTGGAAGCCAATCTCCCAAACAGAATTGGCCACCGCAGTGCCTTCTTCTCAGTCATCCTGGGCATGACCAGAATCATACAGACAGAGGGTCTCTAGAAAGACTTCACAGTGATTTATTAAGGTATTTAATTAGTTGCAGGCCAAAGACTAGGATATCTCGTGCGTCTTTCCTAACTCATGTGATGAAAAGAAGAAATACTGAACACCTATTCTGTGCCAGGCACCTACTGTGCACTAAGGGTAGACCCTGAGGTTTTTTCTCACAGCAGCCAAGCTTGAGAATCACTGATCGAGAACCCAGAAGGCAAATTGGTTTGACTCCATAACAATTCCTCTTTATGAGAAGATATCCCAATCTTATCAGTAATATGTTTGCAATTCTCCTTACAGTGTGAATTGCTCCAGGACGATTTCTGAAGAGTACTAACTACATTTTGTTATGTGACTTTTTCATTCATGATCTTACCTCTTAATTTTGGAAGCAATTTATTTGGGGCTCACAGAGCATTTATGATGACTAGAAATAATACCTATTGATTAATTTTGAAGATAATTAAATACTTAATTTAGCAAAGGCAAAAAAGGAAGCAATCCTGGAAAAGTGGTATACTGAAAATGATGTTTGAGGTTGGGATTGGTGTAAATATAGAGATCTAAGCAGATTGGCAGCAGTTACCATTGACCAACTCAATTACCACTGTAGTAATTTCTAGACAGGTTAAATAAGACAGAGAACAGTGAACAGGAAGGGCCAAATTAAAGAAATGAAGTCTCAGTAAGAATTGGAGGTGGAATTGAAATTAGGAGCTAAAGAAAATGAAGTTGAAAATGATTCAAACCTGCTCTTAGAATAGTAGCTCTGTTGATGTCTGTGGAGAATTGGGGAAGTGGGACCTTCCCTACACTTCAAAAGACACTTCAAGTCTTCCATGGACTTTCTTTGAATTTTCCACATCTTGTTTTTTACTAAGAAGTTAAAATTAAATTTAACACTTCCACAAGGGCCTGTCCAGTACCAAAAGGAGGAAGGGATGGAAGGAGGGAGGGAGGGAGGGAGGGAGGAGGGAGAGGGGGGGAGGGAGGGGAGGAGGGAGAGAGGGAGGGAGGGAAGGAAGGAAGGAAGGGAGAGAGGGAGGGAGGGAGGGAGGAAGGGAGGGAAATGGATAAATACATGAGAATATTTTCCTACCCTTCCTTTTTATACCATTTTGGTTATATGCAATTGAATAGGAGTAAATAATTGTCTGACTGTATATGTTCATTCTGTAACTCATCCAGATCTCAGCTTTAGTTCTATCAATTCTATTTACCCTGCTCTCCATGTTGTTCTGTGCTACAGCAGCCCCTTGTATTTGTGCGTTGGAAGAAAGGCTGTCCAAGAAAGGATAAAGCTGGACTCTGTTGGGAGATAATGCAATAAAATATGCTTCTGGAAGAGAAATTTCAAACCCAGAAGGTTCTTATACATAATAACAATAGGGCCTACTTCACATTTGCACCAATTTAGCTCACTCTCTCATTCCTGGAGTTGACTCCTTCTAGGCTGCTGTGCTGTGCCAGCATTCATTAGATATAATACACTGGCTAACATCTTTGCGGGGCCTGAAAGACATCCTTAACGGCCTCCAGGTGAACACATATGAAGAAAACCTTTCCAAGAAGAAAGTTTTCTTTTTGGAACTTGTAGTGGTTTGGCCTAAAAGCTTTTTGAAAAATACAAAAACAAACAAACAAACAAACAAACAAACAAACAAACAAAAAAGCGTTTTTGTCTTACATTCTTCTTCACCATTCATTGTTTTAGTTTTAGAAAGCCATTTTTACAAATCAGCATCTCTCAGTACAGTGAACTGTATGGAAGAGGCCAAACATTCAAAGGTTCACCTTGTTTAGGATTCTGAACTTCAGGGGCAGAGGTAGCGCAGAGTAGGAAAGAATTCATAAATGCTAGGCTAAAAACCAAAGAACATCACTTTGGAAGACACTTTTTCTACTGCGACTCATGACCTTTAATTGATAGTTAAAGACATTCTTTATTCCATAATACTTTCCCATCTCAATGTCAGTTTGTGCTTTCAGGTTTTTTTTTTGTTTTTGTTTTTGTTTTTTTGCTAACTTGAGCATAAGTGCCTTCCTAACTGAAGGCATGATACATGGGACACACAGTTCAGGGTTCTTCATTAAGAGCAATAGAGGTCTTCATATCAATTTTAAATCACCACTGCTTAATCCATTTGCCAGTTGCCACATGAGCTATATGTGCAGAGTGATTCAAGGGAATTGGGTGGTGCTGGCAGAATCACCTCCAAATGACATAAGAGTTCCTCATGTGTCTTCCAGGGCATACTAAATTTCTCTAGAACATTGTATCTCACTATCCAAGGCCAGTTATGTCCCACCACCTATTTATAAATCTTAGGGTTTGGTTAATAATGGGAGCAAAGAGAATGGAATATCTCAGAGATGAAAATTAAATGGTACTATCTATGGCAGAAGAGCTTCAGGCCAAGGACTTTGGGTGTTTAGGACTCTTGGGCAAGGTTATTTCTATTGTAAGCTTATGCATCAAGTTCCATGAATGTGACATAATTAAATGTTTGATTCTTTGAATTACCTTTGTTTTGATTCAACACTCACCAAGCCACCTTCTGATTATGATTTGACTGTCTAGAGGAAAAAATTGACTTTATCTTCTAGACTTGGACTAGATTCATTCCAGGGACACATGTATTTCCACTATCAATAAAACCAGTAGATTAGAAGTTATGGTTTTATACATCTTCCTCATGAGCTTGGTTACCATGAGCTCAGTCCTGAGAAATGAACACACTCTTGGTGTTCCAATAAAGATGAAGTTTTTAAGCTTGTGAAACTTAGGACCAGTGTTTGGGCTACATAAATCCACCAACACAATGAACGCCACATTGCAAAACCTCTTGGAAGCCTCACAGCCAACCGTTCCCTAGGCAGACATATACTCCCTCTGTATCATTTTGTCAAGCTACTAGATCCTTTACCCTTCTGACATTCAGGAACTTAGCAACATTTGATTATTCACATCTTAGCTGAATAAAATCTTCTTTTTCAAATTTATAGATCAACTAGTAGCCCAGTGCACGAAATTCATGCACATTAAAAGGGAATTAATTGCCCTAACCGGTTTGGCTCAGTGGATAGAGCATCGGCCTGTGGACTCAAGGGTCCCAGGTTCGATTCTGGTCAAAGGCATGTACCTTGGTTGCAGGCACATCCCCAGTGGGGAGTGTGCAGGAGGCAGCTGTTCGATGTTTCTCTCTCATCGATGTTTCTAACTCTCTATCCCTCTCCCTTACTCTCTGTAAAAAATCAATACAATATATTTTTTTTAAAAAGGGAATTAATTAGCAGAGGTATTTTAATATTGCTATTTGCCCTTTCTCTATAAAAAAAAAGTGTGAGAGATGAAAGGAAATTAGTAAAATGTATATGAAAATAATATACAGATTTATTAATAAATAAACAGTAACAAAAGGATGTAACAACAACAGAGGCATGATATAAAAATGACAAAAACATGATATGAAAACAACAGAAACATGATATAAAAACAACAGTGATGCAAACAATGACTGATAAAGTGATTAAACTTATTCTAATATCTCCCTGTATACCACATTAAGAGTGAAAACACTTTCAAAGTGCTTGACTAATTTCCCTTGTGATGAAGTACTTAGAACTTTAACTGTAACATCACATGCTCTTCAAACTCGAGAGAAAGCAACATATAACTGACCATGTGCAAAAATGGGTTCAGATAGGAGTATGCCTACTTTGTCTAGAGTTTGTCCTTGTGATTTATTAACAGTCATCACAAATGCTGGCATCACGGGAAACCATCATCGATTCAATTTACATGGGAGGCCAGTGTCAGATGGGGACAAATTAATCCTTGGAATCAGAACAGCCTCTCCCTCTGCAGACCCTGTTAATACTTCGGCTTCGATAATGTTAGGTCGTAATCTTTTGATAATAAATCTGGTACCATTACAAAGGCCCCATTTACTATTGAGATTTCTCAATAGCATGATGATTGCACCCACTTTCAATTTTAATTTATGACATGGCATTCCTGAAGGAGTAATACTATTAAGAAATTAGATGGGAAAATTTTCCTTTTCAGCATCATCTGTGGAATCAATGGAATCATAACTCAAATATGTGTGAAAATCTCCATTGAGTATATCCAAATTTTCTTAATTTAATTTTTGAACATGCTCATTTTTTGGACAAAGAATTGCACGTTTAGATATATTTTTAATATTATCTATACCAGTGGTTCTCAACCTTGGCTGCACATTAGAATCACTTGGGAGTCTTTTTAAAAATCCTAATTCCTGGGCCTCGTCCTCCAGAAATTGTTTCTTTGTTATGGGGTGGGGCCACAACATTAGTAACAAAGAAACAGAATTAAAACTTTATTGTGGGGAGCCGCTACAGTGTTTTGGACAGGTTCAAGCCTTGGACTGATGAGAGGGCACAGTCCTCTAATTGCCACGTGCAAGTCCCAGCTTGGAGGGCAGGGCCCTCCCAGCACAATTATAGCCAACAGCTGTAGTTGTAAGCTTGAACCTATGGTCCGAACACGTGGCTCCACATGCCTGAGTGATGTAGGCTTGATAGAGGTCAGGTGCATGTAGCTGAGTAGGATTGAAACCCAGGAGAATGTTGTAAACATCTTGGTCACGCCCTTACTTTGCCTCGTAGCATCTGCTATAAAATAAAGGCATGGCTGTGGGCATGGTCGCTGTCTCTCAGAGAAGCAGCATCCCACCAAGACCCGGCTTTCATTCTCTTGTCTGTCTTTTCTAAGCCTTTCAGCCGCCCCCACTCAAGTTCACCCTTGGCCGTGCTGGAAAGATAATGCCTCCACACTCCCAGGGCGGGTTCCTGCCCCAAACCCCACCCTTACAGGAAACAGCTCCAGGAAACAGCTCGGGGGAGGGTGCAGCCATTGCCAAGACAACCCCTGCAGGACTGACTTCCTTCCACTTGGTCACGGCAGTTCTGGATGTGATGTACACCACCCAGGGTTTTTATAAAAGTAGATTCCCAGGTAAGCGTCCCTCAGCTATTATCAATGCAGCTTTCCTGTGTTAAGCATGTTCCTCAACCCCAGACCAATGACAACAGGTTTCCACTACCCATTTGTTTTGTGGCTCCCACAAATGAATGACTTCTTGTCCTCCAGTAAGCCACTATTACATTCCTAATGCCACTCCTTCAGTTTATTGAATAGGTTAGGGTTGTCCATTTTTCAAAATAAATGATGATGTCTATTTCTCAATACTGTGTATTTTTTGACATGATGGAGAAAAAAAGGCTATAACATTACACCTAAGTACTGCTATGGACACAGGATCAACCATTTGGCCAGTGACCCAAAATATTGCTTCTTGTGTGAAAACAGTACCTCTTGCATCTTGAGGTCATGTACGAAGCTGAAAGAATCCCCTCTATAAGAAAACATATTAGTCACAATACACTGAGCCGATCACAGTCAAATTTGTCTGCTTCAGATAAGTATCATTTTCCTTCAAGGGACTCAAGACAACAATAAATATTTAATTTTTTTCCTTTTCATTTCTGGACCCCCATGCCCTAGAAATAAATACCCAGTGTTTAATTGGCATTTAACTCAATAAGTATTTGTTGATTGAGTTCATTGAATGATAAATTATTTATTTAGAATTTTAGCTTTCTGTTCCCAATTTTATTTTTCTCCTCTATATTCCTACTTTTTTCTTTCCATCTTTAAAATGTTCCTTTTGTTATCTTCAGGCTATAATTTATGCCTTTATTTCCCTTTCACAGGGATATATGATAGAAGTAGTAATAATTATAAATGCATAAACTATCAAAACAATATGAAGAATTAAAAGATCCCTTAGAGAACTGAAGGATCAGTCTAAGCTAGATCCTAAATAGTGTGTGAGTGGAACATGCCTCATGCACAATATATTAGTCATGAAGCATTTTTTATAATTCTAAAATATAATGGTAATATAAATAATCAGATTTGTATAGTGCTTATGACTTAGGAGCACTTCCATGAACATTCTCTAATCTGATACTTTGTAAAAATTCTGATATTCCACATCCTCGTTTTATTCTTTAACCTATTTTATCTGTCATCCATTGTCCCCACTTCAAATAGTACATCACAAATTCATCATTGCTTCTTCAGGTGTTAACAGCTTTCATTTCTTTGAGGTCTACGTCTCTATAAAGTGATTCTATATTTATGATTATGTCATTGGTTGATATTTCTAGAATAAAAAACAAATGGCTTAGGAAAAGTGTGAAATTAGAACTCATCATGGTTTCATGTTATGAATAAATTTTAGAAAATATGTATGGCAATGCTTCATTACACTTACATATTTGCTTAAATATTACACATGTTTCCCCTCTCTACACTACACTAAGTTAGAGCCCTGCTGTTTCCAGAGGCGATAAAACTCGGTGAAAAATCCAGTATAATACATATTTATTTGTTTTTACTGCTACTCTGGGTGACCTTATAAAGCATCTTCATTCTAAAGTCATCGTGTCTAAGGAGGAACAAAAAAAAAGATTCCTGACATGGAATTCACAATAGCATATATATATCAACATATGTGTAACTCCATCTATTGAAAATAATCTGCATTATTAACCAGTACACCTACTAGTCACTTGCCCAAGATATACAGCTAAGACAGTAGTGAAGCATTTGAACTTGGATCTAGTTTAATTACAGTGCAAAGTTCTTCACTATTAGGCTGCATGCCTCCCCTTCTTTCTAGCACTGAAGTCACAGAGACTCTGTTGAGGATGTATTAGCTGTGCCGTCTGTATGCCTAACTGTCTGAATTAGTTGGCTTAATGATCAATGACACATAGATCATTAGCTGGGTGAGTTCATATGGCAATGTCAGCTTCAAAAGAATGCCATCTTTTGCTCTCACTTTTCTTTGTGCCTTAAGGTGTCCAAATAGATTGACTGTTTATTTTCAGGAAACCATGGCTCATACCTCTTTGTCTCACTTGCACATAGCTGGGCCATAATAAGCAATCAGTAAATACTAATTAATAAATTAATCTTCATCCAAGAGAAACAGAATTATAATTTGTTTCTGGAAAACAAACAAAACAAACAAAAAAAGAAATATGGGCTTATTCACCTACTCTACTATTGTTCAATGTATTTTGGATTTGATTCAGCTGTTAAAGAGTTCATCTTTGGGTCTGTATAAAACTTCTTTTAATTTCTCTCTGTCTCACTTTCATTCTCAACAATAATTTAAATTTATGATAGTCATCATAATTTAAACTCAATAAATTACAATATCCCTATTATACCCCTGGAACATTCGCGATACCCACTGATCTTCTAGGACCTAGCAGCTGTGACTAGGAGACCCAAGAAGAACAGTCATGCTTTCCTTCTCATCAGTTGTCCATCTCCCTAGCATGTGAGCACTCCTCCTCTAGTTGCCCCCCAGAGAGACCTGGTGGGTAGCTGCCATTAATGTCTGGAGGGGCTCAGAGCCCGTCAATGAAAGGCAGAAAGTGGTGCAAATAGACAAAAACTATTTTAATAGACTGAACCATTGGAGTGGAGCAATTTTGAACTGGATTCCAAACTTTAACAAAATGCCATTTAACTTTGGTTTATTTCCACATTCTAAGGAGCAATGATAACAATTTTGGTCTTTATCTCCATCAGATTCTTCCTTCTTGGATGAAGACCATTTCATTTGTGAAATTTCATAATTGTTTGGGTGTTAAAAGAATTAGCACAGTAAATACAACCCCTTTTTGTGGCCAGAGAGCTCTGACCTTTATTGACTTCTGGAATTAAAAACTACTTAATATCCCAAGACTTTATTTTTCTGTGGGTAATATTTTTATTTGAAAGTGGAAGTCAGAATAAATCACCCAAATTAACCTGCTATGAAAATCCTAAGGACCTAGAACTTGTTCTAAAATTATATTTCAAAATTTGATTTGTCAAAATTTTAAACACCTACATTTAACCTTGTATCCCCACATTTTGAGCTTTAATCACTATTTGGTATTTATGGAAAACAGCTCTAAGTTAATGAAAGAGAATATATACCATTAAAAATCTATGTGCCGATTAGATTTATAGAGCATAATTCAATAATTTTTTATAAAGCAATAAAAACACTTGCCAACTCTCATGAAAAACAACCATATGTTTTGGTTTTAATAATGAAAATGTTTTATAAATAAGCTCCAATTATGGTCCATATTATTTAAAAAGCATTGAATCTTTTCCTCTTCCAAGTGTATTTTTTCTCCATTTTTTTGAGGCAACCTTAATAACTTACATGTAAATTTATAGTATTTCCAGATTTAGTCATATTTTTACCACAAAAGAATCATTCAGTTTTTTTCTCTTTTAGTTTCCAGTGCGCCTTAAAATGACATTTATCAAGTTAGATGACTAATGTATCAACTATGAAAACATTTTATAAGAGCTACTTTTATCCACAAATTTCAAGGCAAATTAAATAATAAACATTGGTTTTTCTATAAAACTCAGGGACAGAGTCATCTCATGAATTAATATGCCCACTTAGATGATATGAAATAAAACTTTTACTGTCTTTTATGTATCCCCTTATCACTTAGGTGTAGGTATAAAATACTGTCTGGTTCTTTGTGGAAGGCAATTTGGCAATATGTATTAAGAGCCTTTAAAAGTTCTTATCCTTTGACCCAGAGTCTATCATAAGGACATAATCACCACGCTTACCATTTCTATATAAGTTTGTATTATACTAGTAGTGCTAGTTATGTTAGTGACAAATTGAAAATATCATCAGTGTCCAACAATATAGGCCTGGTTAAATGATTTATGGCCAGTCTATTTGATAGAAACTATACAACTCTTAAAATTTATGTTTTTTAAGAATATTTAATGATATGGAGAAATGCTTATCATAAAATGTTGTTCTTTTAAAAAGTAGAACTTTATATGCTACTTTAACAGTTTTTCCAAAAGTAGAATCATAGTTTATCTATTGTGAAAGTCTAGATACACAGGAATAGGAGGGTGCACACATGAAAATATTATCTTGATTTTATTTGAGTGGTGAGATTGTGAGTGATTTAAAATTTCTCTTTGTATTTTCTATTATGAATATTATTTTTCTAATCAGAAAGAAATATGTGATCATTTTAAATATTATAAAAGGATAATAGTTAAATAAATGCTACTGAAGAAAATTATTTACTGATAAAGTTGTTTATATGTAAGTGAAAAAGGTATTAAAAATCTATATATATAAAAAGCCAGCAACCAGAATGCCATAACTACCAGAATGACCGGTCGCTATGACGCCCACTGCGGCCAGCAAACCGGCCTGATCAGGGGGTGGGGCTGTCTGGCCAAACTCCCACAACCCCTCCCCTGGCCACTGACCCCCCGATCGCCCCCCCCCCCCATTCGGGGGCTGAGCCAGCCAGCCCACTGCCCATAGCCCCTCCCCCCAGCCGGCCCAGCCCTGACCAGGCCCCGATTGGGGTGGGCTGGCCAGCCAACCTCCCACCGTCTCCTCCTCCTGAAAGGCCCAGCCCCAATCTGCCCCAATTGGGGCCAAGCCAGCCGGACCCCACCTATGCACAAATTCGTGCACTGGGCCTCTAGTATTTTACATAAAATGATTGCATATGATTGCATAAATATTTCAATATTTGTGTCCTACTATAGTAATAACCTATATACTTTTAAATTACACATTAAAATGGAAATATGAAGAGGGTGAGATTTAAAACACAAACAGAAATTCTTATAAAATTTACAAAAGTATGCAGATTTAATTATTCTGCACTTGCTCCCAAGAGGAAACCACCATCTAGAAGATGTCATATGGCTTTCATAACTTTATCATTACACTCTTCAACCTACATATGCACCTATACAAAATAGGACTAGGAAATCTTAAAAATTGTTATTAGTGCTTTCAAAGTGTATATATGGTATATTTCATTTGCAATTTGTTTTTTTCAATCAACTGTATGTTTTTCAGATGCATCTATGGAGATATATGTAGGTCTAATTCATTTTAACCACTAGAGAGTATGAATCCATTTTATGATTTTAGAACAATTCATTTTTCTATTTTATAATTAATATACATTTATGTTGTTTCCACTATTTTAACATTTTAAAACTGCATTGAATAATCTTTTTTTAAATATATTTTATTGATTTTTCACAGAGAGGAAGGGAGAGAGATAGAGAGTTAGAAACATCGATGAGAGAGAAACATCGATCAGCTGCCTCCTGCACATCTCCCATTGGAGATGTGCCCGCAACCCAGGTACATGCCCTTGACCGGAATCGAACCTGGGACCCTTCAGTCCGCAGGCCGATGCCCTATCCACTGAGCCAAACTGGTTTCGGCGCATTGAATAATCTTATAAATGACTTATACACATGGACAAAAATTGCTTTACTTTATTTATTATACACCTAGACTAGGAATTGCTGTTATAGCAAGCATATGCCCAATTTTGACTGTATTAAATATCTCCATATTCTCCCCAAATGAGTTGATATTTTATACTCCTAGCACTTATAAATAAATGTGTGTGAACACATACACAGTTTATCTTTTATCAGTTATATATATTATACATATTCTCTCTTAGTCTGCAGTTTTTTTCTCAGTTTACATTTAATTTAGTCTAATATGTCAATCTCTTCCATAATGGTTGGTATTTTTTATTTAACAAATCCTTCTCTATCCCACTTTATATAGTCATTTTCCATATTGAATCTTAAAAGTTTAATTTTTTTTACATATCTGAAATGTATTTTTGTATATGGTATGAGTTAAATCTACATTTTTGCTTGTATATCTATTTGTCCAAGCAACATTGTAAAAACTGTGATGCCACTGAAATCTCATGCTATCTTTGCCAACTGCTAAATGCTCATATGTTTATTTCTGGGTTTTCTGTTCTCTTTCATTGATCTATTTGTCTGTCGTTTAACCAATACCCCAATGTCTTAATTACTGTACCTCTATAAGAAATTTTCATATCTTCTAAAATGAATTATCTCTTTTAATCTTCTTTAAATGTTCCTTTACTATTTTTCATTCTTAATCTTCCAGATTTTAGGATCAGCTTGTCAAGTTCTGTCTGCCCTCTTTGTGAGTAAGCTGTTTCTGCCTGCAGTTGACTCCGAGAATGAGTCCACCGGTGTGCCATTGCTCCAGCGCCTTTCCTGGAGTCTCGGTACTTTGTTGAAAGTTCAATCAGCTAAATCCTAGAGAGCTGACTAATCTTACCTCATTTAGTTTAGCAAGGTATTCTTCATTAAAGTGATGTCTTTTCAACCAGGCAAATACAGTTACATAAATAATTTTGAGGCTAATTCTCTCTCTCTCTCTCTCTCTCTCTCTCTCTCTCTCTCTCTCTCTCTCTCTCTCTCTCTCTCTCTTTTCCTCTCTCCCTCTACCTCTTTTTCCCTCTCCTACCCTTTCCCTCTCTCCCTCTCTCTCCCCTTTCTGTACCAACATTCCAACATCCCCCACCCCACGCAAGAGGTGATCATCTACTATATGGGCAGCTTGTTGGATTGTGGGCAGAGTGATCACGTATTTTCCAAACCCCAAAGCAGTATATATGGTCTAACCCATGGTCTAACATATTTTTAATTAAAACAGACCTGGAGAAATTCAAGATGAATAGTTCGCCAAATTATATTCATTGAAATCTTAATAAGACTAACCGTTGGGTCATACTCAAAGTAGCTCTCTCACAGAAAAAGAAAAAAAAGGGGGAGTAGAGAAAAAAAAACCCAACCTCATTTTTAAAAAATATATTTTTATTGACATCAGAGAGGAAGGAGATGGAGAGAGAGAGATAGAAACACCAATAATGGAGAGAGATAGAAACACCAATAATGAGAGAGAATCATTGATCAGCTGCCTCCTGCATGCCCCACACTGGGGACTGTGCCCACAACCCTGGGCATGTGCCCTGACTGGGAATAAAATCATGGCCTCCTGGTTCATAGGTCGACCCTCAACCACTGAGCCATTCCGGCTGGGTCCAACCTCATTTTTTTTGCCGATCAAATTTAAGACTTTTCTCTGAAAGATTTTTCTCCTATGAAATATCTAATCTAAAAATATACATAAAATACCTAATTTATTTTTAGTTATGTATTATTTTATAGTTTATTGCATAGTTTATTTTTCATATTGGAAATCATGTTAGCTGAGTGTATACATACTAACCACTTCACCGTGCACTTTACCAAAACAGAAATGAGCAAAGGAAAGAAGTGTTTGCTGTTGCTATTACTATTATGTTAAGGAGATAATTTATTTCACAGACCTCTGTCTTCTTATACTATATGCCCTGTAAATTGCTAAGGAGTGATTTCTGGACCAGAAATAATGTGCCAAGAGATGGCAAGTTCCAGGAGAAAAGCAATCTGGTTGCCATAGTTTTACTAAAATGATCTAACAGTTTTCAGTGTGACCAATTCTATGCCTGCACGGCCTTCAGCCAAAAGACACCAGGGTTGCAGTCCAAGATGTCATTGTGAGAACTTCTAATCTTTCTGACATTGTGTTATCATGGTTTTTTACTTTGGGGACAATCACTTCTTGGATAAGCACTGATCGCTTTAGGAACTTCTTTCAGGGTGTGGCCCCTAACCTCCAGAACATGCCAGAACACCTCAGGAAACTGAAACCCCTACTGGGAAGAACCCAACCAACCAAAAGATGAAGGGAAAATAAGAGGGAAACTATGGTCACAGTGGAGGAAGGGAGAGGGCTATTTCACAAACCATGGGCCTATCTAACATGTGCTCCCTTTTCACCTGAATGTGGGACTTTCACTTTTTTCTTAGGTAAGGACCCCCTAGGGAGAGCTGGCCCAGCTTAGTCCAGGCCAGGGCACCACAGGTGTGGGATCTTTTGACTGGGCTCTGCAGCTGCAAGAGAAATAGGTCTTATCAGACCTGTACCCAGCAAGTATGAGCGCCCCTAATCATTCCAGGCAGACGAAGGCCTAGATGAGGCAAGTCGGGGTGGGGGCAGGGCAGAGAGGGTGGGAAGCCAAACTGGGAAACCTGTGTGTGTAAAGCGGCATGTGTCCTATTGTTTACTCACCTCAGTGCCCTGGCAGGATGTTTCTCTGTCCAACCTTAGCACCAAACACTTGAGCGCAAATAAATGCTGGCTTTATGGAAGGTGTTTAAATAAGTGCTAAAACCAATCCCTAGAAATCCCACTGTCCAGGCCCAGGAGGAAGCTCATTGTCTGCAGAGTGAGGAATGCATGCCAGGGACTCCTAGATTATCAAAATATATATATACAAACAGCCGTTTAACATTTAAATAAGTAAGAGGACCAATAAAGATTTCTTTTGCTTAAAAGTACTAGCATTTTACAACTGTAAAAGGCTCTGCCATAGTCTATATGAAACCCTGATTGCACGTGAAACGCCCAGCTAAGCCTGGGGGTTTGGCCCACACTGTAATCTCGCTATAGTACAGGCTACATATTATGGAATTCAGCTTTCAGGATTTCAGACTAATTAGAGAGGCACCCAGTAGCACTATGCGGGTTCTGTCAGCATTTCCACTATAAAACCCCCTTTTCTGGGGTTTATAACTTGGCCAATAAAAGATCGCCCCAGGCTGGAATGCGCCACGCAAAAAGGTTCAACACAGGAATAAGATTTTTTGTTTTAAACCAAATTTCATTAAAAAATCAGTTCTTGTAAGAACAGGGCAATAAAAATATGCTGCTTTCATTATTTCTGATGTTTTCAGCTCCTTGCTTTATTTAAAAATAAAAAAGGAAAAAATAAATGCACTTTCCAGGCATCAAGTAAGTAAAGGGTGGTGTGTATTCTAATGAAAATACTTGAATTATTGGGGCTGAGGACAAACTATTGCTTGCCACACACTAGTTTTGTTTCACAGTTTGGGTCTAGGATTTAGTCTGGCTCAAATTAATTTGGAAATAGTATACAGTGCCTTAAATCATAAGGCATTAATGGTTTTTCATGTTAACCATCATCATATTGTGGAGTAAAATCCTAACCATTAGCGGGGCTTACTGAGAGCAAAGCTTAGCAATGATACCAGTGTTTTTACATTATCTAGTAATGCTTACAAATAACGATTTTATTTCTATATCTTGGCAAGAGGAAATGGGGAATGCACAAACTCCATATACTTAACAATAGCACACCCTATGTACAAATAAAATTAAATATTAGCTCCTTAGCTTTAGTTTTGTTTATTTTACCCATGTTAGTTGCAGTTTTTTCTTGTTTGTAGACATTTTGTCTTAAAAGGTTAAGACAGCATAAGTATTTGATTTTAGCAAAAAAAAAAAAAAAAAACACAAAAAGAAAGTAAAAGGGATGGGGAAATCAATAATGTCTAGAGCAGCAACTCGTGCCTGCCACTGTTTTAGATACTTTATATATGCGTTTTCAATAAAAATTCACAGCAATCCCATGAAAATAAGGCTCCAGGAGGTTAAGCAAGTTTACCCAGAGTCCCAAATTTAAATGGCAGCACAGATATTCAAATGCAGTGTGTCAGACCACAAACTATTCTGCTTGATGTAACTTAACTATGTAGTTGACTTTCTTTACCTTCCTTAATTAATTTTACTGTGGAACTCTTGCTCTGTAATTTCCTCAGTTTCTACCCACAATAACTCTCAAGTTAGCCTTCCTTGTTGTTGCCAGAACGTGCTAATCTCAAAGAAAATGGTGAGAGTGGAGCTTAATTTTGAAAGCAGTAGATGACCAATATGCCCAAGTCTCAGTGCACCCTAACAGAATGTAGAATCAGAAGAGCTCTACCAGAGAAATGCAAAGAGCCCTTTCCAATGGAACCGCTGGGAGAAAATTATACAATTAAGAATTAAATGCAAGTTCTGAATCCTCTTCAGAAGAGCTTGTCGAAGAAGCCTTGGGAGTGCTTTTACAGAGAGCAGAAACTGGGTCTCTGTTTACTGAGGGACATGGTTCCTGCACTAACTATTTAACTTTGGAGGCTCTGCCTTAAGAAGTATTAATTGTGTGCTTCCTTGCAATCTACCACTAAACTATGCCTATCTATTAAACAAGCTGTATTTGCTTCTTTGGAGACCAATGTCCCATGAGACTTCCTTTTGTCCATATATATTATCTATACTGGGAAGAATGGCTGGAAGAAGACTGGGGATCCACTAGCCTGCCAGATGACTGGCTCTTGGCCCCATTCAGTGCTACCCTGGGTGAGAAGAGGCTGTGAGTAAGAGCCAAGAGGC
Source organism: Myotis myotis (assembly GCF_014108235.1). NCBI lineage: Eukaryota > Metazoa > Chordata > Mammalia > Chiroptera > Vespertilionidae > Myotis > Myotis myotis. The sequence goes on from NW_023416390.1 coordinate 43,446,076, forward strand.
CGAGGAGACTCCAGCCTTACTACCAACATGCTTTTCTATTTCATACACCATTCATTCTATCCAGCTATGTTCCCTGCCACAGGGACAGTATTTGTGTCATCTATGCGTAAATGAAAGAAGTATGTCCTTGCTTCTGTCTATTTAAATTAGAGCCTCAAGGGAAAACCACATGCTTTTAATGACCTTTAATTGGTTAAAGAGAACAGTAAGTTCTCTCCCAGAAGCTTGAGAACAGAGCCCTTTTCCTTCCGGATTTGTTTCTTGGTTAACCAGGCTAGGGAACAAAAGAGTTGTAAAATATTTGTTAGGCTGCAAAGCTTAACAAAGAAATGTTAAACAACACTGATGATGATATTGATTTCTTTCTCTCCACTTCTGCTTACTCCCTGCCGCTAACCCAGAATGACTGTCCTTAGCTTGTGGTGGTTTGGTAGTGTGGGGAATATGCAAAGCCCTGGAGAGAGTGGCCTCATGGACCGCTGGCTGCAGAGTCAGTTCTGCCTAAAAACTCCCTGGTGGGGTCAACCGCATTTCTTGCCTCACTGAGGGGCTTTAATGTGTGTGTGCATGTCGGTCCATCCAGCCTCTTATAGGAAATCCAGAGTCCCAAAATTCAGACTCAGACGACAGAAAACCTAGAGCAATGTATCCCGTTACAAAGGCTCTTCTCTGCATAGTAAAAAGAGTCACTTAGTAAAAAGAGTCATTTTTTAAAATCCTGCATTTCCATAATGTAAAACAAGGAAATGAGGTCTGAATTTAAATATTACATCTCTTTAATTGATTCGTCTTCCTAATGTATACATATGTGTATTCTTATATTTCATCTTACATTTTTGAGGGAGAGAAATAAAATTCTAAAGTTTGAGAGATGAATATCTTTAAAGTTCTGGACAATCACCCGCAGTGTTTCACGTAGTGCCTTTTCTAGAACGAACCTCAGAAACAGGCCGGGAACTGAATGACTTAGCTTGCAGTGTGTGGCTCAATATTCATTAGGGTCATAAATTACTTGAGTGATGCTAATTATCTTTTGCCTTCAGTGCACATGATCGATATATTTTTGCTTGTTTGTTTTTTACTTTAAATGTATTTCTTTGCATATGTTAGGTTTCCCAACAGCGAGCATAGAACCAATGGCAGAGCGCATGCTTGCCTTATTTTTCATTGTTTCTTTCGTACCTGGTTTGGTAAGGAGTACATAGTAGATACTCAATAAATATTTGTTGACTGAATAGTTGAATAATTAAAAGGGTCTGTTTTTATTGAGGCAGGATTAGTATATTCGTGCATATTCTGCAGCATTATTTTGTAACTCTTCTCTTTGAAAAACCGATGATTCACAGGGAAATCACTGGGGGTTCTTATAAAATAAATGAGTTCATAGGGACATGATTAATTTCTGCCTGTTCTATAGCTATCAGATCTTATCCAAGTGTTTACATTCCAGGAAAAAGACCCATGAAAAAGAGATCTCTAGCTTCAGGAAGCTTGAAAAGCATGATTAGATTAAGTTATACACTATTGAGTAATAATTTATCTTATTTAAAATGACTTTTTTTTCATTAATTACCAGTGTGCTAAATTAAGTGTCAATCAAACAACAATTTTCACAAAACCCAGCTTAAGGGCAAGTTAAATTCTAAGCCTCCCCATTTTGATTAGCATCATGCTCCTTATATCAGTTTTCAGTCCTGCCACCTTACACGAGGGACTCCTAGAAAACTAACTTTCAGTGTTCTCACCCACTCACCCTCCTTTGCATCTCCTTTCCCTACAACTTTGAATCTTCCCACCAGAAATATAGGCTAAATTAGATAAAGTAAAATGGACCCCATGCAAGCATTGTGGAATGCAAGCTCCTACTTACAGAAAAGAAATAAACAAATATCACTGAACTCCCAAAGCAGGTGGTCCTGGATCCAACAGAAGACATTTACATTTTCAGACCACTTTCATTCACCCACAAGTCTGTGGGTCACAGTCTACATTAGCTACTTTCCTCTCTGCTGTCAGTCTTTACTCCACTCTCTTATGTGAAAACAATGGGAAAATATTTGGATGTTTGGTTGAGACCATAGATAACATGAAGAATATTAAATCGTTTTCAGAAATTTTTAAAAAATTCCCACTGTTTTTTTTCTTCTTCTTCTTCTTTCCCCTGCCCTCTTCCTCAACCCTGGAAATTATTTTGAAGTCCCACTCTGCTTGCTAGCTCTACCCTGAGCTCTCACTTCCTAGCATTCATCAGTGACTACTGCAACCCACATTCATTACAATAAAAGCAAATAAGGAAAAGCCTTTTCTACACCATCCTGTCCATATATATGTGGTGAAAGTGGGAGAGAGAGAGAGAAAGAGAGAGAGAGAGAGAGAGAGAGAGAGAGAGAGAGAGAGAGAGAGAGAGAGAGAGAAAGAATGAGAATGAATATGACCATAATGTATGTTTTAGCAACACAAATGCACACCCTCCCTTTTGCATACGTATTTACCCAATTTCTTCTGGATACTCATGTGCTTCAATTGCTCATTTATTCTTCAACCTTGGATAAAGAGACAAGGAGATGAGGGAGGGGGAGGGACAGACAGACCTATAGATGACAGATCTGTAGACAATGTTGTTAGCATGCCAGATCTTATTACAGAACCGTGGGAGGTCATGTATGCCACATCCCGACTCCATGGGGACCACCACATTTAAAACAAGATGAAAAAAATGTGACGGTAGAAAAAAACCCTCATGGGCAGCCTTCAAAGGCAGAGACAGGTTGTGACTGGATTAACATTTATTGACTGTTTAAGCCTGCTTTTTTGCTTCAGGACAGAGATACACGAGTTTAATTGCAGAGGCTGTTGTGCCAACTGATCACCAGAGTGGCAACCAAAGCTTAACTAATCGGTCCTTCATTAGTGAAAAGTCTCTATTACAAAACAAATTAAGCATGCTCTGATCCTAACCTACAGGTCCAATGGCATTACGGCAAGTTTAAGCTGTTAGAGCACTGAAAAACGTATTAAGGGTTAGCGCTGAGATAGCACTTTGCTATTGATTTTACAATACACAGGTATTATGATTTATGGAGTGCTGGTGTCACTCTAACAAGCTGAAGGACACACAATATCATCTCCAGCATCATTAAAATTCAGAAGCTTCTAGAACTAACTCATCAACCACTGTGCATTGTCACAGACTATGGAGCGGGGCTCCACTTTCAAAATGTCCTAAGCTTTAGGACAGTTGTCGGCTTGTTTGGCAATCAGAAATGTAGAGCTGTCCCTCAAAATTCATTCCATGGCTTCCACTAATTATCAGAACCTATTTTCACACTGAGTTACCAATTACTAGTATACTACTTTGTTACTTAATTTTGCTTTTTAACATCAGAAGTATTTTGTGCACATTTTAGACATGCTTAATAAAGAAAGACTATATACAGAGCAACATATAATTCGAGCAAGGCTCTAACTAAATCATGCCAAAAATGATTACCTTTATTTTACAAAGTACTCAGATAAAAATCTGGCTGCACTAGCTATAATAATAAATCAATAGGTATTCAATGAGCACCAATTATGCTCTAGTAGTAATAATAAGAGCTCATTGTGATTGAGCATTTACTATGTTCCAGAATTGTTCTAAGTCCTTTTGTTGGATTAAAGCATTTAATCCTCACAGTTCTTTGACATGGACACTATTTCTATGTCCATTTTACTGATAAAAGCATGGAGGCCCCGAGAAGTTAAGTACACCACTACCAAATGAAAGAGCCAAAATTCAGTAAGGCAATCTGATGTCCAGGCATTATTCTGGACCAATCCCTGTATCTAACAATCACTCCTATAAGCAAAAGCAGCATTTTTCCAACTAATTTAAATGTCTGTAATTATGTAATTTGAGGATAAGGTGAAAATCTAAAATTGATCATTAGTTTTATCAAAACCCTTCCTGTAGAGGGTTATTGAGACACCCTTCAGTTCTCTGTTCTCTGAACTATACTACCCACAGTGAGAATAATATTCTTCCAAAGGACGTGCTTTCTGTGCTTTTAGCCAATTTTTATACATCCATTTATTTATATCTTTCTTGTTTGCATGAGATGGTAGATAATCTAAAATATAGTATCTTTTTCTTCCTTGTTTTACACTATTCCCCAATCCTACCGCATCGCAAGTTAAATACCGTGTTGAGTTTTATAAGAGTATCTGTGGTATTCACAATCAACGCTGGATTAAACTAATTAAATTATAAACTTTTAACTTGGCTTTATGTGTATTTCTCTATAACAGTGTTTACTAAAGAATAAAAATTGGTAATTGTTATGTGTATCTTTTAACTCAAACTAAAGAATTTGGGACTGGTATAGCAAAAGAATCTTTTTCAAAACTCTCACCTTTTAGGGGTCCCCAAAACATGACCCTCGGAACTAGTATTATAACTATATTATTGATTCATATTTAACTTTATAACCCCCGATCATTTCCTGTCTAATATGCTCAGTGAATCATTTTCTAAATTTCATTTGAGGTTCCTTTTTCCACATATATTACATATATCATATTCCTATTAAGGGTTATCCCAATTATTTTAGCCATTTTTACAACCTGAAAGATTATTAGATTCCAAATTTTGCTTGTCATTTCCTCTGATTATCTTGGTGCCATTCTACCAGCTAGGTCCCCAATAATTTCAGAAATGTCATAGGTTGGTGGCTGGCACGTAAGGAAGACCCCCTGCCTAGCCAACACTGAGTTAGGAAAATCTTCTCCTTTGTCACCTATCCATCTAAGTAGGTTTCCTCTGCTTCTGAACGTAACTTGTCAACCCAAGGAGTCTCCATGGTTCTGATTATCTTCAAACCATGCTGTTACCATAACTTAAAGTACCCTTATGTCCACTTATAAAATCACAATTCATTGTTAGTGGTAGGGCCCAAGCATTATCTCTTCTGGAAGCCTTCCATGTTTCCTCAAGTTAGAATTAGTTACTTCATCCTTATTTGTTTCCCTATGTTAGCAACTTAACTTTGACTGAATCAAAAGACTCACTGAAAGAAGTTGTATTTGAAATCAGGGTTTTGCCCAAGTGCAGTTTTGCTGCATTTACTCAGTTGATCTCGGGAAGCTTAGAATCATCCATAATATTCATCTCTAATATGTTAGTCTCATTTTCACATCTTGCAATATTGTTTTCTGAATTTGGGATCTTTGGTCTTCATTTAATCAAGTTGCTCCTCAGTAGCTTTTCTCTTTTTCACATCAGCAATGAGATAGAGTTCCATGTGTCTGTATTTCCTTTAAAATACATAGATCTTCTGAATTCCTTTGTCTCATGAAATATGCCTTACTTGTGTCTTCAGCCTTATTTTGATCCAGAAGATCCTTAAGAACTGGCTGAAACCTCAGCTATAAGCTAATATAACCTCTCATTTTATAGATAATAAAATTAATCTGGGGACGATTAAAGAAACTAACTCCCAACTAACTCATCCAGCTAGTTAGAGTGACAAAAGGACTATAATCAGTATTCTGTTTCCAAACCTAAAGGGAGCACATTGGCCACACCTAACTGTGGAAAAATGAACTAGATCACAATGGTGCTGGTCATGTGGGTGTTATTGAATCGGCCTTTACACAGCCATGTGCTTTGTTTCAAGGGGGTCATGTGTGACCTTCCCCTAAGCTTACTGACTCTGACTTCTGGACATTAATATTCTATATTTACCTGGGTTTACTTCCATCTCATCACAACCTTGAACTCTAAATTCAGTTTACCTTCACCAAGGCTGCCTTAACCCTGATAGCCTCACCTATCCTCTCTTCTCTGGATGAACAAGCCAACATATCTCATGAAGTTTACTCCATTTCTGTATATAACTTGCCATTCCATGAATAGCCTCCAAGTCTTTGCACATGGAATGTTCTTCTCCTAGCACTGCCCATCACAATCCTAAACCTGATTTACAACGCATCTCACAGGGCAACTCATTTTTGCCACACTCACACCCCTCCTTCACAATTGTTTAATCCCCTTCCCTCTCACAGTATGTTACTTTTGCCTCAATGCTAGCTCCTTCCTTAGTCTGTTTTCTATTAGGGTTTTTAAAAATTATTTACTAGACTGCACTCCCTAAGGCACTGAGTGACTTCACAAAGCATGATCTAAGTAAATGTGTGTTGGATGAATGAATGAATGAATGAATGAATGATAAGAAAGGCATTTTGAAGCTCTATTGCCTTCTACACAAATAGAACTAACCCCAAAACTCCAGAAATGTCTTAATTTGTTAGTCAAGGATTTCAAAAAACTAATTTTTTACAGACTATATGACAGAAAGAAATTCCATGATGCATAAAAAACCATGTATGGCATGCTTTATACATCATGAACTTGTATTGCTTTTTCTAAACATGACCTAAACTTTATATTCAATTGTGATAAGTTGTAATTACCATTTCTGAATTTCCTTACCCTAATTATCCATGATAAAGAGAAGGAAAGACAAGTTTAAATACCCTCCAGCTCACTAAAATGTAGATAACTTTGTAAAATGTTATAATGGACCAGTTTCAGGGCTGATGTATACACAGTATCCATTCATTCCCAAAAGATTCAAGTGAGAACAGAGAAATTCACTCATTCTTTTGATTTTTTCATCTAAGCAAAGACACATATTTAAATATTTGGAAACACCAATGTACCTGCCTGGATACTCTTTCCTCTGTTGGAGAAGTCAGATTGTGTCCACACTGCTAGGTTAAAGGTGTTCTCACACCTAACCTAGACATGTCTTTGCTTCCCCTCATCACTTCTAACTTCTGACGTCACCCTTTCACTCCTTGAATAAATTCAGTATCAGCTTGGGCCCATATAAATCTGTTCTGCCCCTTTGCTTCCGTCTTCATGTACAGCATACTGTAAATAATCATAGCGGAGTGGCTGTAAATAGTTCTGTGGTACACTGGAGACCCCTATTGGTGAGACTCGGGCAGTGAACGCGTAGCTCCACACCCTAAGGAACAGAAACCGGCCCGCTTTTGCTCAGCTCCTTTGGGTTCCAGTAGAGCCCAAAGCGACGCCATTGACAGATTTACACACTGATTAATCAGTTTGTGAAAGCAAATGCGTGTGTGTTAACTGTATTTTGAGTTTGTATGAAGACATCTCTGTATGAGAAGGCAGTACAAATGACAAGAAAAACAGTATGTGACCTGCAATTTCAGGGCAATTCATTTTCCGTAGATCATAGACAACAGGAATAAATGCAGCATTGCTGTTATATAAGTATATATTGATCAGATACAGCAAAGCATCCACAAAGTCCCAATCTCTCTGAGAGTTGGGTTGTAAAGTATACACTTTATAATATATCCAACTTTAAAAACATATTGTAGCCCTAGCCGGTTTGGCTCAGTGGATAGAGTGTTGGCCTGTGGACTGAAGGGTCCTGGATTCAATTCCGGTCAAGAGCACAGACCTCGGTTGCAGGCTTCTCTCCAGCCCTGGCCCTGGTCAGGGCATGTGCAGGAGGCAACCAATCAATGTGTTTCTCTCACATCGATGTTTCTCTCTGACTTTCCCTCTCTCTTCCACTCTCTCTAAGAAAAACAAAATAAAAACAATATTTTATTGGTTTTAAATATTTGTATGATGGTTTAGTAAATAACTAGGCTTTTGCAGGGCTCTTAAATGGTACCTTGCTTAATATGAATTAAAAGGTACTAGTTTAGAAACTCCAAATGCTTAAAATAAAATCTTTATTTTAATCATAAATAAAAAAAATAATTTATAGTGAAAAAATGATTACCTCTCAAACATTTAGATGTATTTTTCAATGTGTATATTGAAATTCATTTGACAGCTTAAAAGATTAAATAGCTAGGGTTTCTATTATAACTATAATGTAAAAGGTGCTGTATGATGCCAAATGTACCATAAATCTTCATTCATTTGGGATGGAGATTGTTGAGAATGTTAATTTGTACATGGTATCTGGTGTTTTTCCTCTTTATTTTTCACATCTATCCTTTAAAATAAAATTTTAAAGGGTAATGGCAACATGAATATGATTGCTCTTTGTTTCAAGTATTAGTTTTAAAAATATTAAAAACGTCTACCCTGTCTGCACTGTTTTTAAAAAGCAAAGCTCATCACCTACCAAATGAAAATGTCTCTATGCTTAGACTTGAAATACCCATGTCCCTAAACAGGCATGTTAACCTAATACATTGTATTAAACAAAAAAAATTGCTGAGGGGGGCGGGAGGTCTTTGAAAAAATGTATTGAAAGTCAGTTCTTGATCCACCTTAGGTATTGGTTTTGTTAACATTTTCATACTTGTTTTTTTCTCCATGGTTTTTTCTTTCAAATGAAATTGCTCTCTCTCTCTCTCTCTCTCTCTCTCTCTCTCTCTCTCTCTCTCTCTCTTTCTCTCTCTCTCTCTCTCTCTCTCTCTCTCTCTCTCTCTCTCACACACACACACACACACACACACACACACACACACACGGACAGCTCTTCTTCACAGCACAAGCCTTTCCTTGCCATTAGGTGAAGCTCCCACTGTAGGAGAGAGCCTGGGTGTGAAGCATAAAAATCTGATACCCATGAGCTCAACCTAAAACACAAGTTCCTATTCACACACTGTGTTCCTTGATCATTTATTTCTTTGCCATGTGTACCAAATCATGCATGCTGTGTAAGTTATTCATGATGGGTTCTGAACCTTGTTTGAAATGGAAGAAAATATTTTTACTCTGCTACAAGCAAAAGCTGCTAAGCTGCTTGGGACGTTTTATTTACAAGCTGAGACATAGTCCTGTAGGCTGAAGCCTGAGAAGGGGGTATGTTTGAGTAAAAAGCTCTCCTTTTAGGAAACACACTCATCTCCCTCTCCCCACAAAGTTCCCAAATGAATGTGGCTGGAGGGTGGGTGGGACGGTGGAGTTTCAGAAAGGTCAGGAAGCTACAGGGACCAAGATGTAGACATCAGAGAAGAAAAGCCCTGAGTTCTAATCCTGATACTGCTGCCTCTGTCAGCACCTTTTCTAAAGGAGTTACACACACACACACACACACACACCCCAGTGATTTTCTTGAAATGTATGCACTGTCTGAGCTATCTGGAGTTAATAACCGATTGGTTTTTAAATGCAGAGTACATGAGGATAAATTCCGTGCTACCTTCTGAGCTATTGGGCAATGCCCCACGAGGCATAATGCCAGCATGCATACTTGGAGCTAGATAACAATCCCACAGAGACAGACTGGTAGAACACACTTCCACCCACTCTATTGGCTCTTAACAACTGAGAGAAGCAGGATGATGGCCCTGGACAGGTAATATTTCTGCAAACTTTAATGAAGAAAAAGGGGTATTATTATAAAGAATAGAACTGCTTTATTCAGAGGAAAGAACAGAAGATAAAGTCAGAAAGTTCAAAGGACAAAATGGTTCCAGCCTGCCATAAGCTAATTCTATGACCTCTTTCCTTGTTTTGTTTTTCCTCGTGTGGTGAATGAGCAATATGATCCCTGCCCTGCCTGTGTCATACATGAGACTCAAGGGGCATGGTGTATGTAAAACTGCTTTGAAAAGCTGTATGTCCTATCGCCATGGGGGGAGGGGTTGTTGTGCTTACTACTGTCCAAAAATGCCAGTGTCGCTCATTGCTAGTAGCAAAATCCAATTCCTTTTGTTTGAGTTTTGCCTATAGAGAGCAATAAAGCGAAATAAATATCAGTAGTCAATAGTCAACATATATTGGAACAGCTGAAACACCAAATCTTTTTCTTCTAAAAGCAGAATGCTAAACTAATGTTATTTCAGGAGTTGTGGCAGGCGGGGGGGGGGGGGGGGGGGCGGGGGGGTTGGAGGGGGGGAGAGGGCAGGAGGGAGAGGCATTGCTCGGTCTAGGAGTGGTAGGGTGGGGAGATATAGCTTGAATGGGGCAAAAATTCCTCTTCCTAGTCCCAAGGAAATGTCTCCACTAAATTCCACTCTGTCTAATCATGTATAAGACAAAAGTCAGAGAGAAGGGTCAGCTTGAATGGAGGCCTCTTATTGGTCAGCGTTAAGACGCTATTGCTAGAAAATGTAATGCAGTCCATTTTCCTCTGCCACACATTTCTGAATAATAGCAATTTGCCAACCAGCTAACCACCTCAGCACAAACACTGGAATGCTCCTGCTGAGTCTCGGAAAGCCTGCTTGTCTGTGAGTGCACAATATACAAGGAAAATCACCATAAAGCTCTGTGCCACCACTCAATGCAAACAGCCCTCAGGTCCTGCTGTGACTTGGCACACCCCACTGGACAGCTGGAGGCTGGAGAAGAGGGGCTGCTGCCAATAACATGTTACAAGGGATTTTAGAGCAATTTTCTGGAGACCAACAGTCCTGTGCTTTATTATTTCCTGGGCAGATCTTGCTATGAGCTACATATAGATATATTATGGTGCCGTGTACGGCCTATTTATACTTGATATGATATACAATAAAACACTCCAACACTTTCCAATCCCATTTGTGAGCTCGAGCAAGGAAAAATAGGGAGACAATTTGCCACAGCCTTATGTTATGCCTAATATAATTTTGGAAATCAGCTATTGCCCCAAACAACATTTTATTACATGCATCAAAAAGATTTAACTTGCTAAGGGTCACATAAGTGTACTCAGAATATGCTTCAAAATCAAGAGACACTACAGATAGATGGTTTATTGTACATCTCATTCCTTCCGCCCACCCCCAAGATAGCTTGCAATGAAGTGCTACCAGAGATCATTAAAAAAAGATTGCTCATTTTATGTAGCTTGAATATATAAAATGGTAGTTAACGAAATTCCAGAGGCAAGAATGTTTGGAAGACAATGCCAAGAGATAAACGAAAGTGACTTTAAATCAGGAAGACAGGCTCTGTAGCAATTAGTCTAATGTAATATCATTTTTAATGTAAAGAAGCTGCATTTTCTAATTTTCACTAAAAGCCCTAGGTGCTGAATGGGTTATAATAAATGCGTTCCATAAAAAACAGGTACACTCATCTTATAAAGCAGCCTATTAACCAGACTGCTAGTGCTGCAAAATCCAGTACAGAGTGAACAATACTGTTTCTGTTAGAATAACGATGCATAGTTTACTCTCTTATACCATGCAGCATTTGGGGACCACATCCATTTGCCAAAATAATACCAAATTAGTACTGTAAATATTGAAATCAGACCTTTCAGGCTAACCAGTGGCCCAATTTTCTCTTCAATCTGTTCTTAATCTCAATTCATCAATAGCACTACCTTATTATCGAACTTTGACAGCAAGCTAAGGCTTTTGATAAATTATCCATCTCAAGCCAGATTTAAAATTTGAAGCTCAAGTGCTAATTATCTGTACAGGCCTAGTTAATAACGAGATTTCTTGTTAAGTATCTGATCACAGCATGGGCATCATTTGTCAAGATCCTCAAGTCTACCTCAGAGACCAGCTCTTCGAATCCTCCCTTGCCTACCATATGTAAAATTGGGATCTTTGTTTCTATAATAACCTTTTATTAGGAAGCTGACATAATGATTAAGTTCACTGTAGACACACACAATGAATTAGACAATTACCCTTGCTGCTTTAAGCCACTCAGACTCCTAGCAAGACAAAATAATTAATATTGAATTTTAATTTGATGTGTTCCACATTTAAACCCCAATTTGCAAAGTACACCTGGAAAGCTGCCGCTGTTTCCTTGCAGTTTGTGCTGATGAAATAAAGGCCCCCGCAGTTTGAATGTAAAAGCACAGAAGGCTCGATGCACCACGATCACTTCTCAGTGGAGCACAGAAATTTCTAGCATTAATGGGAAAGGTAATTACCTAGGTCTAACTTTATAGCTTTTTCTCTAATGAAACTATAATCTCCCAGGCCTATACACTTTAAGCATTTGCATGATTTTAATGATTTCAGTGCCATAATTGTTGGTATACCCAGTCATTTTGAAATGAAATGTCTTAAACGCAAAGATGTTAATTATATTAACAGGCTATTCTTATTGGCACAGAGTAAGGCTGAGTCAGAAGGAAGCACCATTATAAAAACAACTGAGGGCAGCATTTCTCACATGGCCACAAAAAAAGATGAGCCCCAAGAGCATAAATCCATTTCTTCTTGTTCATCCTCCCTGCAAACTTCACCGTTACTGCAGAGAAAAAGGGCCTAGCAGCTTGAGTCCTTTCAACTTGACTCCCTTCCCTAACATTTCCAACAAGGGCTTAGAATGGATACAACAAGAAATATTTTCACTCTCTAATTGTTTCCTTTTAGAAACTGATTAACCTTCTTGGTTGAGGCATTTCAGTCTCATGGGAGAGGCTGAAAATTCCTGCAATTTTTCTTTCATGAAAAGGTGGAGCTTGGGAGAGGAAAGGAGCAGTGCCAAGAATGAGATGCCAGACTGGGTTGTCTGTTTTAAGAACTAGAAAGGAAGATCATGCTATTACAGAAAAGGGATAAGATTCACAATCCATTTAGTATGGACTTGAAAAGCCCTTACTCATCCAGACCGAGGAGCACCCGTGCTCCAGAGTGCCGCAGCCCCGTCCAGAAGCAGTGGCTTCTCTCCTCTTCTGGGGGTGACTTTTACCCGCCTCCCTTTCCAAGGACTTGCTGCACTCAATTGTTCAAGCCAGAGGAGGATCTAGTACTGCTGGATACAAAGGGGTGCCAGGGAGAATTTTTTAATACATACAAAGATCCTCAGCCCTTGTTCTTCCAAATAGAAGGCACTTGTTTCTGGACACTCCCACCACGTCTCTGCAATACCCACCAAGTCATGGGAAATGGCTCCTGAGTTTGAGTTTGAGACTTTGTTAAGGTAGAGAAGAAGAGCCACTTTATTGATAGTTTATTAGATAGGTGAGACAGTCACTTACACTGAAGTCTCCAAAAGTCCAGAGCTATTTCCCCAAACTATAAATGAGGTCTATGTAAGGAGAATGAAATGATCATCACTTTCTAAGCTAAATGTCCTGGAAAAGGGCACATGCCCAGGGCTCTCAAATTCGTCAATGAAATTAGCAACACATCATGTCTTCTTAAAAGGTTTCTTCTTTTGATTATTCCCAGGAAGACTTAGAGCCAAGTATTTAATAATACTTTCGCCCTAGATCGTCTATTTTTAAAAGTAGGAGTAAATCTAGGCTTAGCAAGTAAAAATCTATGCCACCTTGGGCAGGTCGGGTAACCTCTCTGAGCCTCACTTTTATCAGGAGTAAAGTTAGAATCACGAAGGTCTATTTTCTAAGAATTGTTCTGGGGATTAAATAAGATAATATGCATCACATTTATTAGAACAGCTGTTGGCACTGCTTAATAAATATTGGCGTAGTGTTAGTTGTCATGGTTGCTATTTGGAGAGATGGTGCAGGCTATTTTTTAGTAGCCCTTAACTGGATCGTTTGCTTTGGCGGGTCTGGCCACCACACAATAAAGACCACAAGAATCTCATTTCTAAGAATAACAAATCTACAGTCAAAAATACTTCTCTTCCTCAGGTATGACTTGCAAACAGAGCCACAAGTGCAAGTAATCTAAGTGATTGTTATTTAAAAAAAAAGACAAAAAAAAAAAAAAGACTGCAGCCCCAGCTGGTTTGGCTCAGCCTGTGGACTGAAGGGTCTCAGGTTCTATTCTGGCCAAGGGCACATGCCCAGGTTGCGGGCTCAATCCCCAGTAGGGGGCGTGCAGGAGGCAGCCAATCAATGATTCTCTCTCATCATTGATGTTTCTCTCCCTTTCCCTTCCTCTCTGAAATCAATAAAAATGTATATATTTTTTTAAGACTCTATGAAAAAGAGTCTTTTGAAAAAGACCAAAAGAAAATATAATACTTTTTTATTATAATGAAAAACAAAACATAAAATTTACTATCTTAGTCATTTTTAAATGTACATACAATACAGTAGTGTTAATTACTAGTAAATGCACATTGTTGCATAACAGATCTGTAGAAATTTTTCATCTTGCAAATTGAAACTCTATACTCATTGAAAAACTCCCTTTTTTCCCCTCTCCCTAGTCTCTGGCAACAAACATTCTACTTTCCGTTCCTCTCCCTTGACCAAGTAGGTAACAGCTATGTACAAACAAAATCTGTCTGGGGAACTAAAAACAGACTCACCCCTCTGCCACCACTCCCTGCTTGCTGCCTATTGCAGATATTTCCAACTTCAAGAGGAATCTGATGGCTTGAAATGATAGGAAGGTCAGTTGCTGATAAGAAAAATCTAAACTAATAAAAGACAAAGATGCTAATTGATCATACCTTCGCTACGTCCACCAGCCAATCAGAAGAGTATGCGAATTAACCCAACAAAGATGGCCGTTAAATTTGCATACTGCAGGTGGGGCAGGCAGCGACAGATGTCACCCGGGGAGGCAGAGCCGGCGATGGCCCCAGACAGAAGCCTGAGGCCTGGGCAGGGGCAGAGCCAGCAATCGCACAGGGCTGGGGTCCCCTGCCCAGGCCTAACACCCCAGCCAGAGTCCTGAGGCCTGGGCAGGGGTGGAGCCTGCGATCCGAGCGGGCAGGTAATCAGAGCAGCCTGGGGGTCCCCTGCCCAGGCCTAAGGCCCCGGCCAGAGGTCTTAGGCTTGGGCAGGTAATCAGAGCAGCCTGGGGGTCCCCTGTCCAGGCCTAATGCCCCAGCAAGAGGCCTGAGGCCTGGGCAGGATTGGAGCCTGTGATCAGAGCAGGCTTTAGGTCCCTGCCCAGGCCTAAGGCCCTGACCAGAGGTCTTAGGCCTGGGCAGGGTATGGGAGTGAACTGGGGGTCCCTTGCCCAGTTCTAATGCCCCAGCCAGAGGCCTGAGGCCTGGGCACAGGTGCAGCGGGCCATTGGAGCAGGCTGGGGGTCCCCTGCCCACACCTAATGCCCGGCCACATCCCACCAGAAGCCTGAGGCCTGGGTAGGGGCAGAGCCTGCGATTGGAGTGGGCTGGGGGTCCCCTTCCCAGGCCTAAGGCCCCGGCCAGAAGCATGAGGCCTGGGCAGGGGTAGAGCCTGCGATCACCCAGGGCTGGGGGCCCCCTGCCCAGGCCTAATGCCCGACCTAAGGCCTTAGGCATTGGCAGGGGCAAAGTCGGAGATCAGTGTGAACTACAGAGGAAACAGCTTTTCTGACCGCTCATTGGCTAAGCTCCCTGTGTGCCACTGGTAATATTCTTAGTAACTTTGGTAATAAGAATCCAAGAAGGTGATGTAGGGTTTTTCCACCTCACTCCTGGAGGAAAAAACGAAGGTCTGCTGCTGGAGGGGCTAAGAAATATTATATCCTGCCCTAGCCAGTTTGGCTCAGTATATAATGCCTTGGCCTGCCTACCACAGGGTCTGGGTTCAATTCTGACCAAGGGTATGTACCTAGGTTGCAGGCTCTTTCCTGGCCGGGGCCCAGGCCAGGGCTCATGCAGGAGGAAACCAATCAAAGTGTTCCTCTCACGTTGATGTTTCTCTCTGTCTTTCCCTTTCTCTTCCACATTCTCTAAAAATCAAGCATATCCTCAGGTGAGGATAAAAAAAATAATAAAGAAATGTCATATCCTATGAAAGACACATCTTGAAAATGCCTAAAGAAAGTTGTCATTTTTTCATGGTGAAGGGACTGGAGTCTGTGTTGATGAAAACACCTTTGTGGCTGCAGTGACTGGCAGTGGCTGCAGCAGTGGATGATGGGGCTGGTGCCTTCCCCTGATCAGCCCGGTCGCCTCCCACAAAGGGAGGCCAGACTGCAGCTTAGGCCGGCTCCCCAAGGGGAGCAGGGAGTAGGGTGTAGGACATCCCCTGAGGGCTCCCAGTATGTGATAGCGGACAAGCTGGGCTGAGGGACCACCCACCCCCCAGTGCACGAATTTCGTGCACCGGGCCCCTAGTAGGAAATAAAACTGAATATATCAAGTTATTATTAGACAACAAATTGAGAATTCATTTATCATCCTTGATAGTGTTGGATATAATTGATGTAAATAGGCCATACATGGACGTTAAAAATTTTTGTGATTGTCCAGGTCTTGTCATTGGTGATATCATGTGATTGCCTTTCCAAGCTCATTTTGCATCTTTATTTGAGGTCAGTTAGCCATGAAAACAGAAAATGGATATTGAGCAGAGTGAGCGTCAGCTTTTTCTTTGCATGGGGTTCTTAAAGTAGTCAATGTTTGTCAACAGAAATGAAATGCATTATACAAGAAGGCAGCATGTGTAAGCCAGATGTACTACAAACAGTTATTAAGAACAGGTCATAAAGACTAAAAATCATCCAACATTTGTCAATTTTGTTTCATCATTTAGCAAATGAGAAACTTGACATGTCCTGGAGTGGGGGGATATAGAATATAAAGGCGGAATAAATGGTGGTGGAAAGAGACTTGGGGTGGTAAATACACAATACAGTGTCACCCCAATAAATTCAATTTAAAAAAGAAAGTTGATATGTCCTTATGAAATGGCTCTCCACTGCTGGGAGAGCAGAAGAACCTGGAATTGCTGCTTCGTAAACCCACAGTAACATTTTGATGTGAATTAAAACAGTATTCACATGATTACAAAGAGATGTTTTCAGTTACCTATAAGTCCATGTCTTCTTCAAACTAAACTAAAATACTCTTGGTCCTAAATGAGAAAATGGCAGGAAAGCATGATATAGAAACACATCATCTTCCTCACAGCAAACTCACCAGACTCAGTGTTCATCATTATCCTGGAGGCTATGGAGTAGCGAGCATCACCATTATCCCCTTTTTAATTATGGTTTGTCCAGACCAGGGGTCCTCAAACTTTTTAAACAGGGGGCCAGTTCACTGTCCCTCAGACGGTTGGAGGGCCGGACTATAGTTAAAAAAAAAAACAAAAAACTATGAACAAATTCCTATGCACACTGCACATATCTTACTTTGAAGTAAAAAAACAAAATGGGAACAAATACAATATTTGTATTTGCATGTGGCCCGCGGGCCATAGTTTGAGGACCCCTGGCCCAGACCCATGAACCAACCCGAGTCTGAGTGGGGAGACTGCCCAGGGCTAAACACCCGCAAGGCCTCATGCCTAGTCAGAGTCCTCTTCAACTACTTTCAAATAATCCCATAATGTAACAGACTCATTCCCACTCTTCAGGTAAGAAATTCAATGAGCCTAGCAGCATTTGGTGCAGCAATTAACCTCCCTGAGGCTAAAGACATGGCATTAAATCAGTGTTCACGTTATAGAGCTATAGTCATGTAGAAAAGTTGGATGTCCTTATCTTAATACCTACTCTAAGAGCTATCTGGATACATCAAAGGGGTTTAATTAATTTTGATTTTTTTATTAGCTAAATAAAAATGAAGACAAAAGAGAGGGATATGGTTTTATAAGAAAGAAAAGAAAAAGCAGTCCAAGTTCAACTACCTTATCCAAATTATCCATATCCTATGAGAATATTGCAAGGATTACCTTTATCAGTGTGAGAACCATTTAAAGTGTGGTTATCAATTGTTCAGACCTAAGAGGATAGATCAGAGTTGGAGCTTTCAATAAAGATGTATAAATACATATCCTTTTTTATATTGATTTCAGAGAGGAAGGGAAAGGGAGAGAGAGAGAAAAAAAAACATTAATGATGAGAGAAAATCATTGATCAGCTGACTCCTGCACACCCCCTACTGGGGATCAAGCCCGCATCCCCGGCATGTGCCCTGACCTGGAATCGAACTGTGACCTCAAGGTTCATAGGTCTAAGCTCGACCACTAAGCCATGCAGGCCAGGCAATATATATTCTTCATCATCAGAAGCAGCTTTTTATGTAGGAGCAATGGTGTCCACATTTGGCATGTGACTTCAGGAAAGGGAATCTGCATTCATTGGGCACTTCATATTTATATACTTTATCTCACTCATCATAAAACTACACAAGGAGCCCAGCTGGCGTGGCTCAATGGTTGAGCTGGCATGGCTCGGGAGGCAGCTGATCGATGATTCTTTCTCATCATTGATGTTTCTCCCTCTCTCCCTTTTCCTTCCTCCCTGAAATAAATTTAAAAAAAAAAAAAAAAAAACTATACAAGGAAATAGAAATGCTCACCATTTTACAGACAGGAACTGAGGTCCAGAGATTTTAAGCACCTTGCCCAAAGTCACAAAGCTGGTGAATTCCTAAGCCAGAATACAAATCCAGGTTCCACTGTCTACAATTCCCTGTCTACACCATGTTACTTCCCTGGAGCTCCTAGCAGCCCTCACCGGTCCAACTCAATCTAAAGTACCAGCCCCCATTTGCTGGATCCAATCTTTAAACTTTCTCATCATAAATAAAGCCAATTACTCCACAAGTAGAACTAATATTTTAAGTTTAAAACTTTTGGGAGACTATCTCCATGTGTTAATTTACATTAAGGTGCATATGTCTAAGTTTACAAACATTTCTGTGAAAGGAAGCTTGGGTAGAAGTAAGGATCCTATAAGTAAGGATTGTTCATGTCTACCCAGCATACCCCAGAAGCCTTCCCCACCCCCAATGATAATGTGGCCTAGGCTGGGTTAATCAATATCCCATTCCCCTGCCACATTAATTGGTCCATGGGCTGGAACAATGCCAAACAGACTATGAAGCCACACACTGAATATGGCAGCCTGGGTCCCTTAATAACTTCATGGAGCAGAATCACTTCCCTCCCTCTCCCCATCCAAGCCACCCTGGAATCCTAGAATACTCTCTCTAGACTGTTGTGAGAGCAAGAAAAATCTCTTATTTCATTATATTCATTGCATTTTGGGGGTCTGTTTGTTATAGGATTGTAGCCTATATTAAATAACAACTATCAGTAAATTTTAGTTTCATTCCCACCCCCATTCCTGGTTTCTACCAATTAAGACCTTTCAAGGTTTCTAGCAATTTTATCAGAGCTTCTCGAAAGTATTAGGGATCTGTCACTACATATGTAGATATGTAAATATGGCCACTTTTATAGTTAATAATATAAGCAATAAACTTCCCATTTTCACATAGCTATGAAGTGGTGAAGTCAGTATTTGAACCCCATTATCTGGATGCAGGGCAGTATCATCTCCCCATAATGAGTGTGGATTACTTTATATCAGAAGCTTTAAAACATCTTTAAAAAAATAATTACACACAATTTGCCATACAAATTCAGAGGGAGAAGAGAAGGCCCTCCAGTCAGGAATCAGGGAAGTCTTAGAGGGGAGGCTGAATGGAATTTAAACATGCACTAATTGAAGGAAAGGCATGTTAGCGGATGGAACAGCAGGAACTAAGGCAGTCAAACTTGCCATCAAGGGCCTGCTAACAATGAAGATGCTTTGATTTTATGCCTAGTGTTTATATGTTATTCAGTGTTTCACTCCCCATCTCCTGGGAGGGCTTATTCTGCTCTGCACAGAGCCTGCTTTTTCCTTCAAATCTTTTCAGGAAATGTCAGAGCTAGAAGGTGTCATCTAAGACAACCTCCCTTTCAAAGCAAGGATCCTTTCTACAACAGTCTTTTTTTTTTAAATATATTTTATTGATTTTTTTACAGAGAGGAAGGGAGAGGGATAAAGAGTTAGAAACATCAATGAGAGAGAAACATCGATCAGCTGCCTCCTGCACACCCCCCACTGGGGATATGCCCACAACCAAGGTACATGCCCTTGACTGGAATCGAACCTGGGACCCTTGAGTCCACAGGCCGAAGCTCTATCTGCTGAGCCAAACTGGTTCAGGCCTTTCTACCACATTCTTAATGGAAAGCTCACTTCTGTCCTGAAAGAGCCCAGTTCATTTTTAGAACTACAGATGTTCAAAAGTTCTTTATATTAGGGCATAGGTCTAACTCTCTATTACTTTCCCCCAATTGTCTGGTTTGCCCCTAGGAAGTATTCAGAGTAACATTAAGTGTCCCTTAGATCCAGGGCCCTCTGTTATTGGAGTCATCTTATCTTTTCCTCTCTAATATAAAAATCTTCAGTTTCTGCAGCAACTATCCATATAACTGGGTGCTTAGACCCTTCCTATCATCATCTCTTCTTTTCAGAAAACCCTGAAGTTGGTGAGTGGTCCTGTTAAAATGATTTCCCAGACTGGACCAGACCCTCCAGTGGAGACAATAGTGAAGTGATTAGCCACAGTGACCAGGGCTCCATCTACTAACTCAGCTGATTTAGGAGCATCTTTATTCCTTGCCCCATATGAGATGTCATCAACCAAAGTCCCTGGGCCTTTTTACATAAATCTATGTGAAACTGGTATTCCTAAGTTTGTATTGATACAATTAATTTTTCCCAATCTAAATATAGATTTTAACATTTATTCTAGTTCAACAAGGTAGAGTGTGGTCCTGGTGTTTGGGAAAAACACTCCAATAATGGAATTTGACAGTTTTGCTTCTCAGAATAGAATGAACACTAATCATTTGGTTTGGACATTGGAGAAAAGACAGGGAGGTTGCATCATGACACTGTAGATAGAGATTGGAGATGGGGCTGGTTTCTGGAGACATATGGGAAGGTCCAAACAAGTATTCCCTTTCTTGGTAGGATAGAAGGAAGATGTAAGTTTCTACTAAGAACCTCCAGAGCTCACTGAGAACACTAGAATAACTCACATTTGGTGAGGGGCAATGGTGTTGATTGCAGGCCATGGACAGGTGCTCATCCATGATGACAATGCTACTGATTCAAGGCAAAATTAGGAGAAATATAAGAACAATGTAATGACTGTTTCATAAAGTTAGATATATTAAATTTAAAGGACTATTCTTTATTTTGAGATTCTATTATTCCAACAAAGGTATTAAGTGTTTCTTGTGTGTGTATGTGAAATAAATGGTTGAATCCTTTCTTATAAATGTATTTATTTAGCAAATGAAAGGAAAGAACAGAGAATGGAGAAAAACTGAAATCTTACACCAATGACTAATTTTTTAGATCACCTCTTGCCTGAACATCACCCTGTAACCACACATAACAGTTTTCTATGCCAATACATTTCCTTATTATTTAAACCATACTAGAGGCCCAGTGCACAAAATTCGTGCATGGGGAGGCGGGCGCGGGGGTGTCCCTCAGCCCGGCCTGCGCCCTCTCACAGTCCGGGAGCCCTCAGGGGATGTCCCAGGGGGAGCCAGCCAAAGCCATCAGTCGAACATCCTTCGTGCTGCCACAGAGGCGGGAGAGGCTCTTGCCACCACTGCTGTGCTCACCAGCCTTGAGCCCAACTCAGGGCTTCTGGCTGAGTGGCACTCCCTCTGTGGGAGCACACTGACCACCAGGGGGCAGTTCCTGCGTTGAGCGTCTGCCCCCTGGTGGTCAGTGCACATCATAGCAACTGGTCATTCCACCATTCAGTCGATGTGCATATTAGCCTTTTATTATATAGTTTTGTTGTTACAATCTGATACAAGACACAGAGGAAGAGAATACAAATATTGCTTAAATTAATGAATAATCTCAGCTAAGTTTTTTATGTAGCTGAACACTGGGGCACAGTTGTCTGGCTTGTTTGGTTTACAAAGCCATTTCATGCTTCTTTTTCTATGCCATCCTCTGCCTCTGGAGTTCCAGAAAACTGTCCTTAAGACAGTGGTCGGCTCGCGAGCCACATGCGGCTCTTTGGCCCCTTGAGTGTGCCTCTTCAACAAAATACCACGTGTGGGCCCAAACGTACAGTGTGATTGAAACTTTGTGGCCCATGCACAGAAGTCGGTTTTCGGCCTGGGCGAGTCTATTTTGAAGAAGTGGCGTTAGAAGAAGTGGGGGGTGTCAGTCGGTCGGGCGATGGGAGACGAGGCACAGGCGGGCTGCGGGATACACAGAGCGGGGGAGGTACATTGTTTTGAGGTATGTTCGCTGAGGTCGACCCCTTCCAACTCTCCCATCCACACTTGTCTATCTGTAACAAGTGTACAAGATGAGTGTGGATGGGAGAGTTGGAAGGGGTCGACCTCAGAGAACGTACCTCAATCAGATTGAGGACGTTTTTAGCAAAGGCCAGCTTAGGAATACCCTAATTAAGTTAATAACAATGTACCTACCTATATAGTTCAAGTTTAAAAAATGTGGCTCTTAAAAGAAATTTCAATCATTGTACTGTTGATATTTGGCTCTGTTGACTAATGAGTTTGCCGACCACTGCCTTGACATGTATCAAACATCCAGTCTCATATTACTTGAATAGTGTGGCCTAGATTTAAATTCAAAGCATTGATCTAACTTGTTCAGGATCATTCTGTTCTACCTCACCTGCCATCAATTGGATTCTCCTCTAACCACAGGCTTGGCAGGGAGGGGGACTCCTACATAATGTGTCAGAAGATTTCCTCTTTCAGTTAAGGGTGAGCATGTAGTTGAGATCTTCTAGGCCAGTGGTCAGCAAACTGCAGCTCGCGAGCCCCATGCGGCTCTTTGGCCCCTTGAGTGTGGCCACGAAATTTCAATCACACTGTACATGCGTGCCCACACGTGGTATTTTGTGGAAGAGCCACACTCAAGGGGCCGCAGTTTGCCAACCACCGTTCTAGGCTATGACTAGAAGGCTAAGGCTTTTAAGAAGTTGATGTGTCTCTTTCATGCTTTTAATCTCCTTCCACTTATTGGATGCAGTGAGGCCCCAGGGAATAACTGAGCTACAAGATAGAAGGAGGTTGGGTCCTTGAATCACCTCATAGTCACCCACCAACATGAAACATATGTCTTGTTTTGTTGTCTGGGTGAGAAATAAACACCTGTTATATTTAAGCATTTATAGCTCAGTTTAAGCTATTTTCTCTCTGTTCTGTATTTCCTTGGAGAAACAGCCTCTTTTATGGCCTGTGCCCAAGTTTTTATTTTGTTCTCCTCAATTTTTGGTTGACACTGTCAACACAGTCAACTCAATGCCATCTGCACACACTTGTTCAGAGAAAGTACCCAACTTGTCTGTCCTCTCCCTGTCCTGTGAACCTCAGAGCTCAGAGAGCAACTTCCTAAGTCTGTTTCTTTACTTCTGTGTGTTCTTTCTCAGTACTAGATCAGACAGTGCTAGAAAAATTGAAAGCACCAGAGCAGTGGTTGATAGATGCCAGTTCACAGATCTGAACTGAGCTGTCATCATCAGAGTTGCCTGGTAATATTTTCTAAAGTAGAGTTTCATGATCTTCCCACTCAGAGATTTTGATTTGGTGTTTCTGAAGTAGGTGACTAGGATCTGTACTTTCAAAGTATCTTTGTGGCCCTTATGCATAACCACTGTGCTAGACAATGGCATGTCAATGTCAACAACAGTGTTGACAAATATTAATAACAAAGCCTCCCATAATAGGTAGTAGAGCAGCGTGGGGAAGAGCTTGAGATTTGAAGTCAGACTTGAGTTTGAATCCAGGCTCTACCCCTAACAAGCTGTGTTACTTTGGTAAACTTACTTAACATCTCTGAGCCTCACTTTCTCCCAATTGTTAAATTGATTCAATAATGCCACCATCATAAAACTTAACATGATATAATGACTGTAAAGTCCCTGGAATAGAGTAAAGAGCAATATAAATATAGGTATCGGGGTGTGTGTGTGTGTGAGAGAGAGAGAGAGAGAGAGAAGTCCATCTATAGAAAGATGACAGATGTGATGACCTCCATACCTGGGAAGAATAATGCTTATTATATTAAATGATCTCCCTTCTCATGGATCTCACTATCATAAATTGTTGGCTCTGGTTTTGCAGCTGTTGCCACTACTAGAAATAGCCACCAGAGGGAGCTTTTTTGCCCCATCTGATATTTTGAATCTAACCACAATTTGTTTTTCCCCCCCACCCTGCTCCTTTACAGAAAAAGTGGAGCCAGACCCAGTGGTCTGATCTGGGTAAAGCTTCCTGGTGCAGGCTTGGCATATGGCAGTCTTAGCACCTCCAAAGTACAAAGCAGATCCCATTAAGGGCGGCTGGCCTCCTGCCCTCTCCTGGCTCCTGGCCTGGGCCCTCTGGCTTTCTGACTTCTGGAGAAGGAGCTGTTCACATCACCCAGACACTTCTCTCTCCTGCCCAGCCACTCCTGCTGTCTGACTGCAGGTGGAAGAGGCTGGCTTTGAGTCCTCTCTGCCACCTGCCCACTGATCAATCTTGGAGCCTCAGTCTCCTAACCTGTAGATCATCAAAGGGTTATCATGAAGATTAATGAGCTAATACATGTGAAAGTGCTTGTCATTGGAAAGCACCAAGCAAGTGTACCACATCAGTGTTAACATTTAGCAGGAGGGCTCCAGCCCAATAGTGAGCATCACACAAGCTCTCTTTTCCTGGAATCTGTCACCCCCGCTTGCTGTTCCCCCAGGGACCTGAAGAAAATGGCGGGGGCGGGGGCGGGGGGGTTCTTCTGTTCAGTTTAATTCACTTACCCAAGTTTGAGGAAGGGATGTTTGCAAATACACCTGAAAGCCCCGTTTGATCACATCTGTCCCAACAGTCTGACGATTCTTCACAAATCCACAGTGAGTTGGGGGAGCCGGGTTTTACAACAAGAAGGTTCCCACTTAAAGAAAGTCCTTGGTTGGGAAAGTGATCCCGGAAGACCTTACTCGGAGTTTCCCAAAGGATTTTGAGATGAGAGGGAAAATATGACTTTGGTTCTGGGCCGGTGAACAGAGAGCCAAACCAGAAGTCAAGAGCCTTTGCTTCCAGAGCTGCCACAGTCTTGAGGGGAAAGAGAAAACCAGACTTTGCTATGCCACAGGTTCCTAGCCTGGAAAATGGAGGCTCACCTACTTTGTTCAGTGTCACGACAGGGCTTTGGAGTTTAGAAGTCTTTCTGATTTGCAACATGGTGACCACTGGGGCAGAGAAGTTGGAAGGTGGTGTCTCATTCTAGGTCTTGAATGCTCTCATAAACTTGTAGAGCTTGCTTCCTCTCTCCATCTCAATCTCTAGGATTACTTCAAACCTTATGTTTATTTAAATAATAGCCAATACTTAAGTAGCATGTTGAATATGCCAGGAAATTTATATATATGAGCTTTAATTAACTCTCACAACAATCACTATATTGCTGGGAAAACTGAAGCATAGAGTGGTTGGAAAACTAGATTAACATTCATACAACTGGTAGGCAGCAGAGCTGGAATTTGAAACTGGAGCTAAAGACTGTTGTTAACCACTATATTACACCATACTTGTTTAAATAATTTTTTACTGCCTCTTTACAGCTTTTATACAAATAAAAACCATGCAAAACAAAACAAAACACGCAGCTGTGCATTTTAACCCTGCGTGGTTAGAAGATAATGGAACCACATAGGAACATAGAAGTAGGTAACAACATGCTCACCTACTTCTTCACAGGGTGTTCAGGAGGATGGTATAAAAAATTACAATAACAAAATAATGTTTAGCACTTACTATGTGTCAGTGTTTTCAGCGTTTTACACTTAAATCCTCAGGACAGCCCCATGTGAGAAGTACTAGTATCCCCATTGTGTAGATGAGGAAACCAAGTGTAAGGAACAATAGCTTTCAATGATTATCAATGATTATCATTATTTAATATAATGTCCAAAGTATTCATATTTCTGTCCTATTGCTGTGCCTTATGAAGATTTGGACTTCTGTTGATCAGATGACAGATTCGAAGTGAGATAAGGTTTCCTGGGCTCTCTCCTTAGAGTGAGGCCCTGAACAGTAGCACTTCTAAGTGACAAAGTGACACACTGTCTATGTCATTCAAATGAACCGGATACTTGGAGGATTCTGTTACAGAAGAGACATAATTTATGCATCAATAATTTCTTTCAAGGTACTAGTCCCCTGCCTTTTCTTAATCATTCCACACCTTTTCCTGAATTTTCTCCCAGTTCTTCTCCAACCCACTCCCAACTACAGACCCCAAAGTTGGTGGCTCTGTGATCCATGTCATTCTCCATTATTTGTGTGACAGCTGCATGCAGTCCTCATGCATCCATCAGACCAAGGGTGTCCTCCATCTGGGGTCCAGGCAGTAGAATTTAGAAGCCTTGCAAGTGCTGGACCCAGGCGGTTTTCCTTCAGCCTCCACTGTGTGGGCCAAGGGTACCATCCCATAGATTTCTAGGCTTGAAGATTTCAGAATCGATGCACTTCTCTGTGACATTGGGAATTCTCAGTAATTATAATGAGGACAAATAGGTTTTGATTCATTATAAGTCAGGCATAGAGCTAAGCACTTAACATGCGTGTGTGTGTGTGTGTGTTTGTGTGTGTGTGTGTGTGTGTGTGTGTGTGTGTGTGTGTGTGTGTGTTAGAAAAGCAAATTTGGCTTCACCCCAAACTTACTAAACTCTGGGGGCCAGACCCAGGAATTTTTAATGAGCTCTAAGGTGATTCTGATGCCAGATGAAGGTGAGAACCACTGACACTGAAGTGGCTGTACTTAAAGTTGCTTTACAAATTGAAAGTAAATTTGTAAAATTCCACCAGCAAAAATATGACAATTCTCTTTATTGTGCTACTTGCCATGATCTGGAACAAAGCCCACAGTATCTCTGAGGTATGCCTGTACTTCAGATGGATATTTCATCAATCTCTATGAATTTGGGAGTTTTGTCTTGAAAATCAGCCATAAATTCATACACCTTTGACTTTTCTTGTGCGTCTACCAAATACCAAGTACACATGAGGTGCTTATTCAACAGTGTATGGTTGATTGAATGATTTATAAAAATGGGGTTGTTTTCTTGGGATCTGTGGCCTGGAATACATGGATGGGTCTCAACGATTCCTTGAGTCCCATGAAATTACGCACAAATGTTTGCATTTGTAGTTATGCATCTTTCTCTGTAGATGCCCCAATATTTTCATCGCATTCTCGGACTCCCCAACATTTTAAACCACTGTGTCAGACACAAGCATACGAGTGCCATCGTGCTGAGATGAGATGGGATGGATGCATCCTACCCATTACACGGAGCAAAGTAGGAGCAGAACACAAAGATGGCCTCCTCTGTTCTTTACTCCCCTTCTCACCTCTGCCCCAGCCGTCTCTGCGCTCCTCCTCCCTGATTCTCTCTCTCCCAAGAATAGTGGGGTGGACAACTCTGCATCACATCATGGAGATGACTGTTTAATCTCAGATGAGTGTTACATTACTCATCGCACGGGGCCCTCTTTGATCCAGCAACATTTGCTTCTTTTATCCCCACGTAGTCAGACATTAGTGCCCTGGATGCTCTGTGGTCTTGTTGTCTTTAAGATGCTGCTAGAGATTATTTACTGGGGAAACAGATGATATCTTGTTTAATGTCAAAATAATTGCTATTTGGTTGGCCTGATAGTTTATTTATACTTTCAATATTTTTATATTTTAGCATTGCTGAAATAGTATTTTGTCTATTAAAGTAAATAGGATATGATAACCTTTTTTAAATAACCTAGTTTTTCTTTGGAGGAGTTAGTTTATTAAAATGGTTAGAAGATAATGGAACCACATAGGAACAGTCACTCGGGTTAAAATGCACAGCTGCGTGTTTTGTTTTGTTTTGCATGGTTTTTATTTGTATAAAAGCTGTAAAGAGGCAGTAAGAAATTATTTAAACAAGTATGGTGTAATATAGTGGTTAACAACAGTCTTTAGCTCCAGTTTCAAATTCCAGCTCTGCTGCCTACCAGTTGTATGAATGTTAATCTAGTTTTCCAACCACTCTATGCTTCAGTTTTCCCAGCAATATAGTGATTGTTGTGAGAGTTAATTAAAGCTCATATATATAAATTTCCTGGCATATTCAACATGCTATTTAAGTATTGGCTATTATTTAAATAAACATAAGGTTTGAAGTAATCCTAGAGATTGAGATGGAGAGAGGAAGCAAGCTCTACAAGTTTATGAGAGCATTCAAGACCTAGAATGAGACACCACCTTCCAACTTCTCTGCCCCAGTGGTCACCATGTTGCAAATCAGAAAGACTTCTAAACTCCAAAGCCCTGTCGTGACACTGAACAAACATTCCTGGTTGTCTGTGAGCTAATCTAGAAAGGTGTTGAAGAGTGAAGTTTACTTGGAGATAATGTGGCCTGTTTCTCTTATCAAGGAACCATCATAAGATAGTTTATCCACCTGGAAGAGTTTCTGCAATCACACACCTTTCTTCATTTTCATTTAGCAACTTTTATGTCAGCTCTCTAAGTTTACCAAAGAAGGACAAGGGAGGAAAGAAAGCTCTCCTGGCAGGTTGCTCCCACTAAACCACCTGGGGAGAGCTACAGAGCATGGGGATTCCCAACTCAACCTCTGGCAGGGGCTCTTCTGCTTATTCTGACCTAACTTGTGTTTTATGTTACCTCTTTATTTTTTCATGTGACTGTAGCCTTTGATTAGAGTGAACATATACTACTAGGTGGTAATTCATTAAGTAAAAACAGATTGTTCCTGGTTGCTTTTCAGCAGTTTTGCTAGATGTTTTCATGAGTTAGTTTAGCCTCGGGTCTGCTTTCTCAAGTTCAAGTTCTGTTCCCAAGTTAATTATGGCTCATGGAGACTCATCTTTCTTCCGGAAGTCATGCTTACAGCACTTTTGTCTATCCAGGGAGGAATGAATCCAGAAATGGTTGCATTTGTGTGGCAGGTTGCTAGGTTGGTGGTGGCGGGGGTGCACCATTCCAAGTCTGTGGGGCCTTTGAATTCCCCTCTTTGCCAAAGATAGATGGGTAAAATGATTAGAATCAGGACTTGAAGAGATGGCCACTGGAGCTCATTATATTACTAGAAAGTGAGAAAGAGTGGAGTTGACTTCTTGACTTCCCCAAACTCCCAGAGCACAAGTCCAAAGGCTTCACAAAAGGCACGTTCTATCTTGTACAAATTAGATGGATTACATTATTTCTTGGCCCACATGACAGGGGGTTACACATTCCTACTATGATGCAAATTCTTTGAGTATATCTGGTCTTAAAGATCTGGGAATAATAATTTCTTATTACTGCAACATCTTAAATTTCAGGAATATCAACATCCAAAAGACTGACATGGGCCTAATACTATGCTACAATGGAAATCAAGCACTAATGAAACAGCAATTTCATCAAGAAGCATCACAGTCAATGCGGTACCATCTCACACTTGTCAGAGTGGCTATCATCAACAAATGGCAAGTGCTGGAGAGGATATGGAGAAAAAGGAACCCTCATCCACTGCTGGTGGGAATACAGACTGGTATAGCCACTGTAGAGAACAGTATGGAGTTTCCTCAAAAAACTAAAAACGGAACTCCCATTTGACCCAGTGATCCCACTTCTAGGAATATATCCCAAGAAGCCCGAAACACCAATCAAAAAGGATACATGCACCCCTATGTTCATAGCAGCACAATTTACAATACCTAAGATTTGGAAACAGCCTAAGCGCCCATCAGCAGATGAGTGGATTAGAAAACTGTGGTACATCTACACAATGGAATACTATGCTGCTGTAAAAAAGAAGGAACTCCTACCATTTGCAACAGCATGGATGGACCTGGAGAGCATTATGCTAAGTGAAAAAGTCAGTCAGAGAAAGATAAATATCACATGACCTCACTCATTTGTGGGATATAATGAACAACATAAACTGATGAACAAAAACAGATCCAGAGACAGAGAAGCATCGATCAGACCATCAAACCTCAGAGGGAAAATCGGGGAGGGTGGGGGTAAGGGGGAGAGATCAACCAAAGGACTTGTATGCATGCATATAAGCATAACCAATGGACACAGACACTAGAGGGGTGAGGGTACAAGCAGGGGGGGCAATGGAAGGATAAGGGCATATATGTAATACCTTAATCAATAAAGAAAAAATGTTCAAAGGATAAAAAAAAGAAGTGTCACAGTGAGAGATAATTCTGTTTGTTGGAATAAAATAGACTTCAAAAGGACCTCAAGAGGCCACTCAGGCTTCTTCTAATATTAAAGAACTACATCAATTGACAAAAATGTTGAAGTGTAGGATATGGCAAATGGAAATACATTGCTGGTAGGAGTATAAGGCAGCCCAAAACATTTTGGAGAACTATTTGGCAATATCTAGAAAACTCAAATATGAGCATACATTATGATCTACACATCCCATTTCTAGCAGATATATCTTAGGAAATAATTTCATATAAATACCCAAAGAGACATGCAGAAAGATGTTCATTGTGGGTTGGTTTTAACAGCCAAATATTGGAAACAATATAACTCATCAATAAACAGACAAATAAATTATATCATAATACTATACAGCAGTTAAATAAAATGAACTGTATGAATCAACACTAATGAATGTTGGAAACAATGCTTAGTGAAAAAAAAGCAAGTTGCTGAAGGATGTGTGTACAGATGTGAAAGTTAAGATTATACAAACACATGAATACCCAGTAAGACACTGAAAATACAGAAGGGAAGGATAAACACTGATTTCACAAGCACAATATCTTTGAAGAGGGGACCCAAATTAAGAAAGAAGATAAAGAGGTTTCAACTGCATCTGTAAAAACTTACAATTTTAAAAAATAGTTCTAAAGTAAATACCACAAGGATTACTGTGATGGGTACATTCTCTTCATTTTATTTTATTTATTTATTTATTTTTAGTTACCTAAAATTTTTTTTAAATTTTGTATTGATTTTGAGAGAGAGAGAGAGAGAGAGAGAGAGAGAACATGGATATGAGAGAGAAACAGGTTGGCTGCACACCTCCTTTCAGGATGGAGCCTGCAATCCGGGCATGTGCCCTGACCACAATTGAACTGGCAACTTTTCAGTACACAAGTAAGACGCCCAACCAAATGCCCAAC
The DNA here is from genome assembly GCF_014108235.1 of Myotis myotis. Lineage (NCBI taxonomy): Eukaryota > Metazoa > Chordata > Mammalia > Chiroptera > Vespertilionidae > Myotis > Myotis myotis. The sequence goes on from NW_023416390.1 coordinate 43,476,840, forward strand.
CAACTGAGCCACACCGGCCAGGGCAGTTACCTGAACTTTTAATACATATGCTCTCTTTGAGAGCCCTCCCAATGTATCTGGTAGGTCAACTGGCCTTTTCCTCACATTACATTGCCATATAGAATCCTTTCTAACCATTAACATCTTTCATCTTCCAATCTTGGAGTAGATTGGGTTTCTTGCGGGGAGAGGGGGATTTCTGATAAGTTATTTCTGCCCTCAAATCCATTTGTTCAGAGAATTAAAAGTTATTTCCAAGTTAAATTAAATCATCAATGTCCAGACAGAATCTCTCCTCTGCCAATAGATAGCATTCCTCTCTGGTATTTCCTCTCTCCCCATGGATGCCCGGATACCTCTCATCTAATTTTATTAGTAAATTCACTAAGATACTGTGTGTTCCTCCACCCTGGTTTAATAACCCTGTCTTGTGTTTCTGTCTCTTGGTCCCCTCTTATTAGAGACACTAGAGTTGCCAAAATAGTTCTGTAGGATTGTCTACTCTCTCACTCTCCTGGGTGCTTTCTCAAGGTTAAAATGAAAACCTGAAAAATATATTGCATCATGAAATCCCAATTTATTGCCCTGGCTTACCCAACTATGCACTCACATCTTCTCTGTAGTCAGCCCAAACTCCAAGAAATGTATCTCTAAATTAAAACATCAGATCAAGTTAGCTAGATTGAAAAACCAATATTCAAATTTTCTTTTAAAAACCTCCAAGGAGCCCTAGCTGGTTTGGCTCAGTGAATAGAGTGTTAGTCTGCAGACTGAAGGGTCCCAGGTTCAATTCCGGTCAAGGGCAAATGCCCAGGTTGTGGGCTTGATCCCCAGGAGGGGGCATGCAGGAGGCAGCCAGTCAATGATTCTCTCTCATCATTGATGTTTCTATCTCTCCCTTCCTCTCTGAAATCTATAAAAATATATAAAAAATAAAAATCAGTAAAAAAGAAAACCTCCAAGAATACAAAATGTGAAATAAAGGAAATATATACGTTGTTATGGGGCTACTAAATAGACAGAAATGAAAAAAAAATGTAGTGCTTGAGATGTTACCAAGTCTCTGTTCTCTTCTATTTTCCAGTTCCTCCAAGAAGAATTAAAGAAAATGTTGCAAAATGTAGATGGAAGAAATCTGGGGTATAATGAATAACCCTTAAAGATAAAACCATAGGTCAGATCAAAGGAGGGAAGGGCAAAATTTTTGAATTAGGAAAAAGAACTTGATTTCTGTTGTATGCCTCCATAATTTATAAGCATGCTCATTCATGATAAATTATTATTATTGAGGAGCAGATGGATGAATCTCAATCATTATACTATAATGGAAGATTAAACATTTTCTTAACTTCTATTCATCAAAGTAAGTCTTTATACTCCCAACAAAGCACAATGCATCAATGTTATCATTAGAGCTTTTTAAAATATAACTTTAGCGTGAAGCATAATACGACATGATTAATGTAACGACAGAAGTAAATACTGAAAAACACACATTAGTCTAGATTAGAACCCCTTATTTAGTCCTCTTATTTTTGTGACTTCTCAGTCCTCTCTGAATTTTGTCAAAAAGAAACAACCATCAAAATCACTTGATTTTGGGGAGGCGGGGGGGGGGGGGGCGCGGGTGCTGGGTGTTCCTTTTCAGCCACAACTTTATTTGCAAAATGTTACCTACTCCCTAAATCTATATGTGTGTCTTAAGGAAAGGGATGGGCAGATAATCTATTCAGCCTCTGATGAGGAGGCAGGTTTCTCATGTGGTTGAGTTTTGTGTCAATTTAACAGATTCTAAGATCTGGAAGGAACAGAGAAAAATCGCATGATCCACAGCCCCTCTTGTCTACCGCACCCCAACATGAAAGACTGCCCTGCACAACTCCAGATCCAAAAAACATATCCAGTTTTACAACATCGAGGAAGGCAGTTTCACAATCTCCCTCAAGAATGTATTTCAACACTTTTCATCATTATTGAGCACTGCAAGCACTCGTTTGTAGGCTAGACTGAAAGAACTGGCAGCCTCAAAATACTGCACAGCGGGCCAAAGAGCACTAACCTTATAGTCTTAGGACCCAAGGTCAAGTCCCTGATCTTCCACTTTATGGACCAGACGACCTCGCACATGCTGTTTAGTCTCTGGTTTTCTTTTACATAGAATTTATTGCCTTCTCCGACCAGAATCACTTTAAACATTTTGCATGTAACACCCACTTTCTGCATTAGAAAGCTCCCCATCCCATAGGTTTTATCATCCCCCTCTTACACCCATTGTTTTTATTGTGGTTAATTTATAAAGAATTGGAATGCAACACAATAGGAAGGCTTCAAGAAAAATTTCAGGACTAGCTAACAGGCTTCATTTACAGTTCATCAATAGTTAAATATTTGAAAACATAGGGCATCCGCTGCCAATTACTGTACATCAGCACACCACTCAGTAGGTGTGTTGATCCCCAGCTGAAATACATGGTATGATTTTTAATGTGGAAAGAAATTTTCATAGCAAATTTTCCTATCAACCCAACAAAATTTTAGGAAAAAATTTTCCAATTCATAAAGCCTAACAAAGCGGGTGTTAAGTTTGAGGAAGAAAAACAATGCTCCAAAGATGAAGGATAAAATAGAATACCAGCAAGACCCAGTGATGGCCCTGTGATTACTGCACCTTCCAGAGAAAAACTTGTCCCACACAAAAGAAATATTTCAACCGTTTAGGAGCTGGTGCCAAAAAGGAGTGGTAGCTGTTGTTTACTGTAAATACTTGTAATACTGGAATAATTACCCCTACCCCTAACCCCCAAATAACCCTTAAATACTTAAGTCATTTTTTGGTAATGATCCAAAAGTCGTATCAAGTCTTGGGGAGCTCTGAGTCATCATTTCCCACATTAATTCTCACTGAACAGAACTGTAACTTCAGAAACTATATAAATAAAAGCAGAATCCTAGCCCTAGATGATGTATCTGTCATTCATCTCTATCTCGTTAACATATAGTACACACACATGCATGTGTGCACACAGTTTGGATTCCAGATGGAGAATTTATGATGTCAAATCTAAACCTAAATCCTTATTTAAATCCCATTGCCTTTAATTTTACACTTAGAAGAGATGAAAGAATTTTTCCCACAAATAAAATGCTGTAGTGAAAAGAACTTAGCGAGATTTCAACATTACAGGGGAGAAAGCAAGCTTGCAGGCAGGGCCAGACAGAGGTGGGAGCTGTCATACACACAGTTTGGTGAGGGAGCCAGGGAGCACATTTATTGTCAAAGAAATATGGAAATGGTTATATAAAAGAACCTGGTTACAAAACAATATGTACAGTATGACATCATTCTGTAAAAATACAGACATATACATATATACATATATATGTTGACCTGAAAGTATATGGACTAAGGTTTAACAGGTAACCCCTGGGTAGTGAGGACATAATGTTTCCATATTTTTATTTTCATTTGTATTTCCTATTTCTTCAATGTAGAAACACTGATTTGGTAATAATTAAAGATTAAACTAAAATGATTACTTTCTCTGCACGTTTCATAGTCTTGTTTCATAGCTCCATCTTCTGTCTTTTCATTATAATCTCAACCATGAGGTAAGGGTAACATTTTCCCTTATGTTTTGGCTTTTGGGATGGGGTCATTATTAACTCCATTGAGTCTCCTGGGAGGCTGTGATTGCTGTCTCATCCCTGCTCCACCAACACACACACACACACACACACACACACACACACACACACACACACCCCGAGGGAGAGGGAGAGGGAGAGGGAGAGGGAGAGGGAGAGGGAGAGGGAGAGGGAGAGGGAGAGGGAGAGGGAGAGGGAGAGGGAGAGGGAGACAGAGAGGAAGAGGAAGAGGAAGAGGGAGAGGGGGAAGGAGAGGGAGATAGAGAGGGAAAGGGGAGGGGGAGGGGCAGGGGGACTAGAGGAAGAAGGGGAGGGGGAGGGGAAGGGAAGGAAAAGGGGAGGAGAGGAGGAGGGGGAGCGGAGGGGGAAGGGGAATGGAGTGGGAAGGGGAGCTATGCTTTTAACTCAGACCCGTGATTGAGTCTGTTTCACTATGTATTAGCTCTACAGCCTAAACAAATGAATTAACCTCTCTCAGCTTCAGATTCTGTTAACTGTGGTTGATAATACTTAAACCTTAAGGTGTGTGGAGTGAATTAAGTGAGAAAATACATGTAGACACTTAGAAATGGTAGAACCCCCAATACTATATTGCTTACGTAATTTCAATTTTAGCAGCCACTCTTCTGCTGTATTATTTAAGCATTTATGTGGCAATTATGTGGGTAAATTATTGCTCGTGGTTGCTGACAGGCTAAACCCTGAGTCTCTAGGACTATTGGAGCTAAAGCCTAAATATGATTTCTCACCTACAAAAACCAGTGAAGCAGTTAAAGAAAAGGCAATGGCAGTTATTCACTTTCTTATTGTCAGGAAAGAGGAAATTGTTTCCTGATAATCTGACAAGAGTGGAGATAGGAAAGAAGATGAGAATAAAATGCTATTATTTTAGTTCACAACTGGAGAGAAAAACACACAAAGGTCTCGGTATTACCCTGTAAATACCATAGTATATTAAAAATGTTAGAGGAGACGATTGGAGGCTCAGTCTAGTCTGATGTCAGGAATCTACTGCTGTCATAAACTGCCCCAACCCTCCTCTGTTCACCTCCAAAAATGTCTATCACTATCTATGACAGACTTGCCAAAAATATGGCTTGCACAGAGTGAGAGAGAAGTTGATTTCATGAGTAGTGGCCAAATGAAAGACTTGGGAAAAGCAAGAAGTCTAAAGGGAATTTTTTTTAGTGAAACAGTCTGGCATGTGCAATATAAATCACATCTTCAGTCTCTCCTATGAAACCTTCAGAAAGATCTCCAATTTTCACAAATACTTTTTGCAAATAGATTCTTTATGATGAATTTCAGGAAATGCTGATTCTGTTTCAAATCGCCACGGGGTGATTCTAGAGACTGCCCTTCGGGCCAGCCAACACATGGGCCACTTTACTTTGGGTGAGTTTAAGGTCCTATTTAATGTCTAGGTCAAAGCATCCTTGGCAAATCCATACCACACACTTCATCACATGGCTTTCATCATTGATTTAGACAGGCAAGGTAACGTCCCGTGAGGCTAACCAATTCCCACTGCGGCCCACCCGGTCTGCTGTGCCCCCAGACCACACTCATGGCACCTGAGACTTCCTGACGCATCATTACCTCCAGAACATATCATTTCTGAGGGCCCCTGTGAGCATTGTATTAAACGATACTGTGTCATCATTTGGAAATTAATTCTCCCATCACCTTTTTCTTTACAATGTCAATGCCCAATCATTACTACCCACACAGTGCTTCTTGGATTTCAATAAACTTCCCTCTCTATTCAAGTAAATTCTAAGAGTTCAAATCACTCTTCAGAACTGAATTGCGTCCCCTGAGTGGACTGACCTGGTATCAATGATCAGGAATCGGTGTAACAACGAGGAACTGCTCTGTTTTCCAATCAGTAAGAGATTTAATGCTGCAAAGTGGGTTATTTCAAACAATGGAAACTTTCAAAGGGTCAAAGTCAAGGGGCCTCCTAGATCCTAACACTGTCACCAGGGTGTGTCTGTTACTGCTGCTGCCATGGCTACCAATTTCTAACTCCCTGCAATGGGTGATGATGGCTTCCTGGGGCATCCTTTGTTTACTTCCCTTATCCCCACCCCCACATCTGTAAGTAGTCCTTTCATTACAAACCTTGCGAACCCTCTAACCGGAGCTCTGTTTTCCACTGGGCCCTCCAGCTTTCCCTTAAAATCCTCCTCTCTTCTCAGATACAGTTCCCCACACCTTGGCAGCCCTGAGGTCCCCTGCATCCTCCTGCTCTAACTTTCCCTCTCCTGCCTATACCGCACCTCCAAGCCCCTGTGCCTTCTGCTCTGGATCTTACGTTGTGCCAAATAATTTATAAATGAATTGGGAGCTTATATTTCTATCCAAAACAAGCTTTCTCAATTTTAAGAGAGGGCACATGGTACAATCATGCAGAGGGGAAGAAGTAAAGGTTTTACAATCAAAATTGTGATAAACATTACAAGGAAAAGCAGGGAGTGTATTTGGACAAGATTGGTTAGAGAGCCTCAAACCTACAAAGAAGAAGGTCTGTTCGTTTGGTGAAGGTCTGTTCTGTTTGTCCTCCATAGTGATGAAGTTTGATTCAATCTTAGAAAAACAGAGAACAAGCTCCTTGAGGACTGAGATTTTGTCTTGTTCTCAGTTCTTTCCCTAGCACCTGGCCACAGTGTCAGACACGTTGAAGTGAAAGAATAAATGAGTAAGCATGGCAGCGCTGCTTGGGCTTTTGTCTCTCAGTCTTCTCATTACCTCCACACTTGTGATTTTGTGGGGTGCCCTGTTTCCATAGGCAGTCAACACAGAACCCACATTTGGCCCTTAGAATTCTCGCTGTGATCTTGGATGAATCTCTTCCCCCTCTAGGTCTTAGTGTCCTCACTGGCAGAGGGGTCAGAGCAGGGATGGGCAAACTTTTTGACTCGAGGGCCACAGTGGGTTCTTAAACTGGACAGGAGGGCCGGAACAAAAGCATGGATGGAGTGTTTGTGTGAACTAATATAAATTCAAAGTAAACATCATTACCTAAAAGGGTACCATCTTTTTTTTTTTTAGTTTTATTCATTTCAAACGGGCCCGGCCCGCGGGCCGTAGTTTGCCCACGGCTGGGTCAGAGACTGTCAACATTGATGATTAAAACAATATTAACAATGCTGTCACTGCATTTTTAATTTGGTGAGTGTTCTTGCTTTGTTTGCTTTTATCTGGTCGATTGCTTTGGTAAACTGTGTGTTTGTTTTTGGCGTGAATATGGCATTTTGAGATAGCATATGTTTCTCAGATATTTCTCAGTTGTGTTGACATTAACCACTTTATAGGAATTGCCTGAGGCACCCTGCCAATGCACAAGTTTATCTTTCAGAAAAGCTTACTAAAAATGTGCATAACAGTAGACAAAGGGAAGGACTGCCATTTATTACAAGTGAAGAATAAAGGGCCTCACTGACAAAATACTAGCATCATGGACCAGAAATAGCAATTATCAAAAGCTGAGAGGCAAAGTACATTCCATAATGTCCACATAAGAAAAGTCCAAACCTGTAAGAATTTTTATGAGTTTATTTGAACCAGACTGATGACTATTGCCAGGCGGTAAAATCTCAAGGGGTTGAGAAAATGCCTTAGAAAATGGCAGTTTTGCCACTTATTTTATACATCAGAATCAAAAGGGAAGATGTAAAGGGATTACATGAAAGCCATTGATGATAGATTAGGGAGGTGGGAGAATGCAAGGCGGGGGGAATCTCTGGGATTACATAAAAAGTAAAAGGAATAGACACATACTCTACATCGGTGGGTACAGGATAGATAACAGTTTAACAGTCAACATGATGATAATAACAACAAGGGGCTCTGTGGTCTCCTGCTCTGGTGGGCGATTGTGCCTGAGGGTTCTGGAGCAAGGAAATTACTGACATTCCAAAGTTATGTCACTGTAGATGCAAAAACACAATAGACAGAGTCAATTAAAGTAAGCATTGGCCTTTATTGGGGAAGATACTGGCATACTGGCCGAGGATCTGACTATCCACCATGACTCTCTTTTAGCTAGAAAGTTTTAATTTCAGACCATCCTATGTGGTTACTTGTAAAGCCTGCCACGCAGGCCTCCCCTGAACTTGTCAGGTTTACTCTATGGCCCCTTTTTTGTCCAAAATAACCATAAACATATTTCTGATACAGAGCAAATATCTAAAACTAAGTTTTTCAGAGTAAATTACAATTTCTGAAAAAAACAACCAAATTTGGGAAACTATTAAAATGTAGATTAGAATATCTCTCCTCTACCATCAGTTTCGTCAGAATCAATAATAATCCTCAAGCATATTTAACTAGAGGTAAATAATCCATTTTTGAATAGTGGAAATATTGACATGCAAACAAATACTATTCAAAATTGGTCTAAGTGAGTGCTAATTCAAAAGATTCAGGCATAGTAAAACTAAAGGAATAGAGGCCATATCACCATAATTACTTTCTTTCTAAGCCAAAAATAATGTGACTCCAAGTTAGTATAATGTGTTACATTTGCATAGTTGTGGCTTCCTCTAAACTTTTCAAATAGTGCCCATTAAGTTGGGCAACAAATATAAATATAACCTCAGCAAAGCAGAGTTCTTACCTTCCTAATTTAGGGATTTATCTCAGAAGTTATTGCTGAATTGTGGCAAAAAATAAATTGAGAATAGGCATGTAAATCAAAGGAAAAATTGTTACTTTTAATTTATTTTTCAATTACAGTTGACATTCAATATTATTTTATATTAGTTTCAGGTATACAGCATAGTGGCTAGACAGTTATATAATTTATAAAGCGATCCCCCCGACCCGAATAATTCAAGTACCCACCTGGCACCATACATAGTTATTATAATATTATTGACTATATTTCCTATGCTGAACTTTATATCCCCATGATTATTTTGTAACTACCAATTTCTACTTTTTAATTCCTAGCCTTTTGACCCATCCCTTAACCCTCCTCCCCTCTGGCAACTATTAGTTTGTTCCCTGCATCTATGAATCTGTTTCTGTTTAGTGTGTTTGTTTTTGTTCTTCAGATTCCACATAAGTGAAATCATATCATATTTGTCTTTCTCTGTCTGACTTATTTCACTTAGCATAATACCCTCTATGTCCACCCATGTTGATGCAAGTAGTAAGATTTCTTTTTTTTTTATGGCCAAAAATATTCTATTGTGTACATGGGCATTTGGGTTGCTTCCATGTCTTGGCTACTGTAAATAACATTGCAGTTGTTATCAGTGGAAGTTGAGTTCTTGGGGTGCCTTGAGGAAAATAATTTCCTGAGGCTCCCACGGGAGGATGGGGTTTTGTAGAAAATATTGATGATGTAAAATTAAGGGGCTCCCCACCCCCAAGGTCCCATCTCTGTCTGTCTCTCCATGGGAGAAGTTCAGTCTTGTCTGCAGCAGGGCCAAAATAAAAACCAGTGATCAGAGTTTCTGCTTTATAGTCTTTGGGGGCCAATGCAGTCTGCAGGCCCCAGGTGGCCACTAGACCTGCATGGTCTCAGGCTCCCGGGAGAGAGAGAACACGGAATTCAGGGGGCAAGTGCAGGTCACCAAGAGGGAGAGAGAACAAGCTTGAACAAGAGAAGCAAGAGCGAGGGAACTCTTTGGGGATTTTGATCAGGAGCTTCTTCAAACTAACCAACCAACCTTCCAAGATTTTGCATGCTTCTGATGGAGTCCACCCCCAGCCAATCCAGGGTCCACAAGCTAGACTGACAGGCAAGCACCTTCCCTGTGTCATCCTGACTTTACTGCGTATGCATCCCCTTTGTTCAATCCCTTCCCCCAGTGATCTGCAGGAAATGGACCAGTGGTTCCCTTGGGAGTGTGAAGCTGTCGCTGCCCAGATGACCATACTTGCAATATCTGACTGCCCTTTGCTCTCTTTCCTTTATTAATATTAACTAGCTAATTATGACAGTAACACAATAACCATAGGGATGCATATATCTTTTTGAATTAGTGTTTTGAGTTTCTTCAGATATATACCCAGAAGTTCCATTTTTAATTTTAAAAAACCTCCATACTGTTTTTCATAGTGGCTATCCCAATTTGCTTTCCCACCAATAGTGCACAATGATTCTCTGAGGAAATATTCTCTTAGTAAGAGATATGAGAATTCCTTTTCAGTTTTGAGGGGAGCAACCTGTGTTGAGAAAATTCCTACTTTGGGCAGGAGGCAGAAACAGTAATGCTCACTAACTGTTCTTTGATTTCCATCTACTTCCTAGTCCCTTAAAGTTAGTGGAGCCATGTGGGGCATCTTCTGGCCAATGGGCCATGAGAAGTGGCACCATGTGTTGCTGTGAGATAGAAGCATGCAGGAGTATTTGATGTGTTGAAATGTGGGGCCTCTGTCAGATTAGGTTCCTGCGTGGCTCTATGAAGTAGAGCTTCCTGATGACCCATATTGGACATCTACCTAGAATAGAAAATAAACTTTTGTTGGGGTAGCCTCTAAATTTTTAGAGTTAATTTGTTATGTCAGCTTTATCTTGCCCATCCTGACTAATACAGATTAGAAGGCCAGATCTCAAAAAGCGTAGGTCCTTACAAGGATCACATTCTTCACAGAACTCATCTGCATGAAGAATGTGGTCCTTGTAAGAAAGGGAATGGAAGATAGAAAGTAACATAGGCAGGAAACAAAGGGAGGCTGTGAGTTATACAATGGAATCTCCACCCTATAACTTTCAAATCTTAAATTAATACCACCAGAACTCACAAAATACTCATTATGAGTTACTTATCAGTACAGCAACTAATCTTTGCACCGGGATGATGCAGGGCTAGAATAGAAGCAATGCAGTTGCTCTCAGAAGCAGGATCACAATAACATTGGCAGAAATCTTGGGCAGACTTATGGAGTCTTCAACTCATGAAACAGGGGAGATGAGGCTCTTCTGTGTTGAATACAAGGGATAAAGAAACCTAAGCTTTCTTGCTTTATTTGGACTACTGCAGTGGTTCTCAACCTTCTGGCCCTTTAAATACAGTTCCTCATGTTGTGACCCAACCATAAAATGATTTTCGTTGCTACTTCCTAACTGTAATGTTGCTACTGTTATGAATTGTAATGTAAATATCTGATATGCAGGATGGTCTTAGGTGACCCCTGTGAAAGGGTCGTTCGACCGCCAAAGGGGTCATGACCCACAGTTTGAGAACCGCTGGACTACTGGATCACCTCTTATAGTCAGAGAAAAACAGGTGTGGTTGGGTTTTTTTTACTTTTAAGAAAGTTACTTTCACTTGGTTTAATAAAATTGATGCAATCTAATTATATGATCATAGAATATTGGGCTCTCAGGGTTAAAAAGAACATCAGAGGTCACCTACTCTAACCCTTCCTATTTCCTCTTTCTAGGATAATCCTATCAGGTGGCTTCTCATCTCTGCTTGGCCATCCCCTGTGTCAGGGAATTTGCTGTCTCCCAAAGCAGTCCATTCCATCTCTGCATGGCTCTGACAGGCTCCAAGTTTTCCCTTATATTGAGCTGAAGTCTTCCTCCCTGTACCTTTTACTCAGTGGCCCAAGTTCCACCCCTTGAGGCATGCAAAACACGAATAGTGCCTCTTGCACAAAACAGATCTTCCAACACTTGAAGGCAGCAGCAGTCATGTCCTCCTCTCTCTGGAAATTCCTTTTGGAAAAGCTTTGCCCGAATCCCCTTCTCAAGCCTGGGTGAGGTCTATCCCTTTTCTTCTACTAATTATTCTGCCCTTCAGAAATGGGTTAGATGGCAGGAAGAGGGAATAAAAAGGAATACAGATCATGTTAATATCAACCAAAGACCTAATTAAACAAGATTTCTTGTCTGCTCATTACCTCCTCATGAATCTCACCTCCAGGGACCCATTAAATGGGTGAGAACCAGAGTTGCTTTTCGAGCAAATCAAGTAAGGACTGCCCTCATGGTATAATTTGAGACTATACCAGAGCCCTCTGCCTCAGAATCCCAAACCCAACACAAAGCATCTGGCCATTATTTCTTCTTTGTACAACTGGCTTTCCCTGATGCACCACCACAGTCAAAATTATGAAACATTTCTCTGGCTGTAGCCCATTCACCAAGATAAGACCACCCATTCTCATTTACTAACAACACTCCAAAAGAGTCAAAGTCAAAATTCATACGGCTGGTGCTGTATATTTGGATAATAGTGAAATAAAGAAACATTTCTCCTCTATACAGTTCTGACATTGTTTATAACACCAGCCCCAATATATTATGCTCCTATGTCTTACTGAGTTTTCAAACAACTCTTTCAGATTTTATTTTCAGTCCTTGACTTCTACCACTCAGACTGGGCTGGAGAAAAACCTAGGAAACAGACTTATTGCTGACCCTCCCCCTCCAACATTCAGGCATTTCTTTGTCCAATTTGTGCTTCTCCTCCTCATGCAATGAACCCTTAAAAATTATCCCACCAGGTCCTCTAGACAAGTCCACATAAGGCTTAAGTTCAAGCTGAGAGTCATTTTTCTGGTTCTTAAAGGTTTTTAGTTTGAAGATGAAATGCATGAATCAAACTAAGATAACAAATTTCACAGTAGGAATATTTTGGTGGCAAAGCACATGTTCTCCATAGCCCAAGGGTAAATGCCAATACATATTTAAAACAGAGTGGGAGAATTAGAAATAAGTTTGAACATTTTAATGTAAAGTTTCTGTTTCATATGCTGGCTCCTACCAGCTGAGTGACCTTGGGAAAGTTATGTAATCTCATTTTTTTTAGTTATTGTTGACACACAATATTATATTAGTTTCAGGGATACAATACAGTAATTAGACATTTGTATTTCTTACAAAGTGATCACTATCATAAGTCTGGTAACTATTCATGGTGATGAATACATGGTTATTATACATAGTTATTATAATACTAGAGGCCCAGTGCATGAAATTCATGCATGGGTAGGGTCCCTAGCAGCTGCCAGCTGCCGGCCAGGGCCTTCCTTCCTTCTGTGTCACCCCCTGTTGGTAAGCACATGTCATAGTGAGCAATCGAACTCCTGGTCAGTTGAACTCCCGAGGGCACACTTTGCATATTAGGCTTTTATATATATATAGATTGGCTATATTCCATACACTCTAGATTACATCCAGTAACTTATTCTATAACTAGCAGTTTGTACTTCTTAGTATCCTCCACCTTTTTCATCCCCCCCCCCCATGTCCCTTCCCTCTCGAAACCATCAGTTTGTTCTCTCTCTATATATATGTTTGTTTCTGTTTTGTTTGTTCATTTGTTTTGTTTTGTTTTTTAGATTCTACATATAAGTGAACTAATATAGTATTTAAGTCTTTGTCTGACTAATTTTATTTAGCATAATACCCTCCAGGCCCATCCATGTTGTCACAAATGGCAAGATTTTTATTCATTTTTATTAGTGAATAACATTTAATTGTACAAATTTACCATATCTTCTTTATCCACTCATCTATCGATGGACACCTAGGTTGCTTCCAAATCTTGGCTATTGTAAATAACACTACAATAGACATATATCTTTTTTTATTAAGTATCTTTGACTTCTTCAGATAAATACCCAGAAGTGGTATTGCTGGGTCATATATTAATTCTATTTTTAATTTCTTGAGAAACCTTCATACTGTTTTCAGAGTAGCTACACCAGCTTACAACCTCTTCAACAGTGCACAAGGGTTCCTTTTTCTCCAATCTTTGCCAACACTTATTCTTTGTTGTGTTTTTTATAATAGCCATTCTGACAGGTGTGAGGTGACATCTCATTATGGTTTTGATTTGCATTTCCCTGATGATTAGTAATGTTAAGCATCTTTTCATGTGTCTGTTGGCCATCTGTATGTCTTCTTTGGAGAATGTCTATTCAGGCCCTCTGTTCATTTTTAATAGGATTGTTTGATTGTTTTTGATGTTGAGTCATATAAGGTATTTCTATATTTGGGACATTAATCCCTTATCAGATATATCATTTGCAAATATCTTCTCCCATTTAGTAGGTTGTCTTTTTGTTTGTTGATTGTTTCCTTCTGTGTACAAAAGCTTTTTAGTTTGATGTAGTCTCATTTGTTTATTTTTGTTTTTGTTGCCTTTACCTGAGGAAACATGTCCAAAAAATATTTCTAAGCTCGATATCAAAGTTACTAGTGCCTATGTTTTCTTCTAGGAGTTTTATAGGTTTCATGTCTTATATTTAAGTCTTTAATCCATTTTGAGTTAATTTCTGTGTATGATGTAATAAAGTGGTCTAGCTTCAGCATGTATCTACCTAGTTTTCCCAACACCATTTATTGAAGAGACTATCTTTACCTCATAGTATATTCTTGCTTTGTCATCGATTAATTTCACTATATAAGTATGGTTTTATTTCTGGGCTCTTTATTCTGTTTCACTGATCTATCTGCTTGTTTTTGTGCTAGTACCACACTATTTTGATTACTATAGCTTTGTAGTATAGTTTGATATCAGATAGTTTGATTCCTCCAACTTTGTTCTTTCTCAAGAGTGCTTTGGCTACTTGGGTTCTTTTGTGGTTCCATGTAAATTTTAGGATTACTAGCTCTGGTTCTGTGAAAAATGCCATTGGTATTTTTATAGGGATTATTTAATCTCTTTATCCTTTATTTTTGCATCCCTCTAATGGAGACAACATGAATCCCATCCCTATCACCCTCAACTCCCTCACTTTTTGTGTAAGAATTACATGAGGTAATATATGTAACAAGTATAGTGCCTGGCACAAAATGAATTAGTAGTGTTAGCTCTTCTCCTTCCCCCACCTGTTCAGCTTTTTTTTCCTTTTCCTTATCTAAGAAATATAGAAATGTGTAGATTAGTGGGAGAGGCTGGATCTACAACCACAGATGCAGCAGGCATAGTAGTTCGCCCTGTAACAAAGGGGAATGGAGCAAGTGCTCTCCTGCAGCTTGACTGAGAGTGTGAGCAAATATAAGGCTTCATAAGGAGTGGCTGCCACCACAAACCATGGTCAGTGTTCACAGGAGCTTGGTTGAGAAGGGAGAGTCATGACTTTATTTTGCACCCAGATGGAAAGAAACACTAATACAACCCGCCCCCCCCCCCCCCCGCGCCCACCGCAACCACCAAAAAAACTAAGGAGTATGTGCCTGTGCACATAGTTTCTCTGTTTGCCCTTTTATCAAATAAAGCCAGGCTCTTTAACAAAATGAAAGCAAAATAATAGACTATCCAACAGTGGATGAGAGGTGGCATCTGCTCAGCACAGTACCACACAAAACAATGAACCTTAAATAAGAAGCACTTTATCTAAATGTACAGGATGGGGCAAAAGCGGGCTTACAGTTTTGAATATGAGAAACACAGTTTATTCTTGTATTATTATTTATTATTTTCATATGCACAACTGTAAATCTTCTATGTCAAAGCCAACCCGTAATTATCCAATCTGAGTAGGAAAGGAAAAAAAGTTTTAATGCCAGATCTTCCTTACTTGCCATTTTCCCCAGTGTACCTCCAAAAAAGGGAAGAACTATTTTAATTAATAATAAAGCCAGAACTCTGCCCCACAAGCCTCTTGCTAGGGAACAATCAGCAAGGCATCAACTCAGAGGGGAGGCTGCCACCTACTGGGCCATCACTAACATCCCTCAGCATCTTTTGTCGGCCTTCTCAGGTCCCTGTAAAATCCCAATTTGTCCTGAAACCGCTTTGTTAGTGACAGTGACAAAATCACAACTCAAGGGACTGCTGTACAGACATTTAAAAGCTGCAGCATGAATTAATCATATGACCATCTCTTGCAAACTTCACAGCACATTTTTGTTTGCTTTTGGCATAAGAAAGCCTGCATATTCAAAAGGAAAAGGAACCTTTCTCACTGGATTTCTGTTGTTGTTTTCTAAGGACAAAGTGCTTTAATAGTTGGTAAGTGCTGCTAATTGCTCCCTGGACAGCCCTAATCTAGCCATTTCCTCCCTGCCTTTTACTCCATAAATCCTTCAGAAGACTAATATATTGGTTTAGTAGTCCTCAAAAGTGCCTCTTTCATTCGATTGGTTTACATGTTTACAAATAGTTTCTCTACACCCACCATTTGAAAGAGCCTATTTTTAGACGATCTTCTATTATTGATGCTCTACCTCCAGGTTTATCACAGTATCACCAAGATCAACCACCAAACCCTCTTTCTTTTTTCCTTTTTCTTTTTTTTTTTTTAAGACATATTATCCTGCACTCAGTAACAAACAGAAAATCTGAGTTCTCTGTCTCCAACCAGTTTTATGCCCTTGGACAAATCTTTGTCTTTGGAGTATTCATGTGTGAAGCAGGAAAAGGAAACCTGCTCTACACAAGAGCTGTGATAATAATGGCTGCACTTAATAGGTGCCTAGCTGTCATGAGAAAGCGTTTTCTCCTATCTGAATCCTCCAACATTGCCCATGAGTGAGAATTATCACCCTGAAGAAGAGGATAAGTGATTACCAAGGTCAACCGTGGAGTAAATAGAGGAGGTGGATTTCACACTCAGAACTTCCAATCCTTGCTGGGAACTCTTTACACCTCTCCAGCTATGTCTCTTGTGTGTGAGATGGACTCATATGTGAATGCACTCAGAGAGGATACAGCTGTATGCAAACTCACATTCCATAAAGAATAAACACTAGCCTTTGAACTGATGCCTTGGAAAAGCTGGCTCCCAACAAATACTTGGTACTCTAAGATATAGAAATATTTGCTTATAAAATCAGGCAAGCAAAATAGATGGATGGATGGATGGATGGATGGATGGATGGATGGATGGATGGATGGGTGAATGGATGGATGGGAGGGTGGGTGGGTGGATGGGTGGATGGGTAGATAAGTATATTAGAAAGAGCCCTTCTTTTTATGACTCTTCCTTAAGAAAGTTGCCAGTTATTCAAGAGGAATATTTCTGTTTCTTTTTTCTATCAGGCTTTCTCTGCCTGCATGTTTGCAGATTGCTTAATTACTTCATTGGGCTTTGGAACACGTACATTACAGATACATGATCATCCAAGTTATTACCTGCATATTTTCCCATTAAGAATAATTATAGCTCTTACCGCCACTGCCCATGTACTTATATCCTGCAGGCCTGGGCACACTGAAGTAATCATCTTTTGAAAATGATCTTGATGGGCCAGTATTGTGTGCACAGTCAGCAATAAGCAAGATGAGGTGGGAAGATTTCCATCCCCTCCATTACTGAGCGGCTCAAAAATCACGTTCCCATTATTTCATCACAGTGCCATGCAGGACATGGAGGTCGTTTATGTTCTCCTGAAAAGTGAATTAGTGCTAAATGGGGAGACAGGACCCAGGGGATACTGGATAGTGTCTGCTTCTCCATGGATTACCTTTCTGAGCACGCACGCATCAGCCGTTTCCTAGCTCAATTTCACTGTCTACAAAATGGGATTTAAAAGAAGCTTTAAAAAACCTCTGATCATCAAATCTGAGATGGGGCAGTCTTATAGATGGCAACACAGCTTTTTATACTGATCCTGAGCGCACGTTCTGAAATACTGGCTGCTCCACTTTATCAACTCTACAACCTTGGGCATTTTATTTAACCTCTTGAAGCCTCAGTTTCCCCACACATAAAGAGAAGAGAGTAGGGATTCAGTGAGATCCCACTGGTGAAGCCCTCCACCCAGTACCTAGTGCCGGTGAAAGTCCAGTCATGGTTAGCTATTAGTATTATGATCCTTGAGTCTAACTGAACGAGTCTGGGGATTGCTCCACAGAGCTCAGGCAACTCATCTAAATTAAAAACATAATAATCCACAAACATTGCAAAGGGGTCACATGTTATTTTAATCAGTGGATCCCCAGATGGGTTCAATTTCAAAAGTAAAAGGGAGACAAGTTAACAGATGTTTTTAAAATATTAGGTGTACCCAAGAAAAAACTGTTTAAATAACTGGTTAGTAAGTAATCTGTAACTGGTTGCTTCAAGAGTTAATCAATGACTCAAGTTTTAAAAAATAAATTTTTGTTTTATTTTTAATATAGATAAAAAGTATTCACTGTTAAATTTTTTAGATTTTAAATGAGCAGTGGAAAGCCTCCATTAAAATTGCCTATTACACCTAGAAGCAAAGGTTAATATTGCTTTTAAATCATTTTACTGTCTGACCTGTAATCTCTCTTATTGCACTCTCCATATACAGTAAATATATTGTTTGCTTGTATGCATTCTTTCCTACCAATATTGCTCTTTTTACTTAGCCATGTGTTCTAGACACCTATCTATGTCATTTAATATTCTTTGTCATCTTCTTAATGGCTAGCAATTTTGTATTCAACTAATGTAATTTATTTAACCAAGCCTTTTTTGTTGGTTATTTAGGTTTGTTCCCAAATGATTGTCATGAACATCCATGTAGTTAAGTCATTGGATATTTTTCTAAAAGTGGACTTGCTAGATCAATGAGAAAACACTTTTTTAAAACAAACAGTTTATTTTTAACCTCCCATATTTTAACATGATTTGTACATAAAGGCACATCCTTATCTTAACTAGAATTTGGTGCCCTCCCCCCCACACACACACCCGGAATAATGCGTGTGCTTCTTGCGGAACAGACTGTCTTTGACGCAGGTTCTGCGGCCACTACCTATGGTGCTGCAAGCAGCAAAGGGCCCAGGGCTCTGAGCACAGCGTCTACCTGGGCCCCAGTAGACTAAACATGTCACATTTATAACCTGCCTCGCTGTGCTTCCCACAAGCTGGGACAGCCTAAGCTTGAGTGTCCTATACAAAATACCCAACTGAATATGATTATCTAAGTGTCTGGATATCTTGGTTTTCCAGGATGCATTTGGTGTCACTGATTTGAGTAGGCTGACGTTCAAAACTGTCTGCAAAAAGTTCAACCATTTTCCAGAGGTGACTTGAAAAACAAGCTTGTATGTGCACAGAATATCTCTAGGAGGATTCACCAACAACTGGGGACAGGGTTTGCCTCTGCCTTGGAGGAGTGGACATAGCAGAACTGGGGGAGAGACTTAACTTTTCAGTCTTCTTTTGCACAGTTTTAATTTCTTGCCATGCACATGTATTTAAAGGGGAATTTTTTAAGCAAGAAAGATTAAGCCCAAAAGAAACAATGTATGCATGGATACGTTTTCCATTGTCAACTACTGGATTAGTAAAACTCTAGCAATAGTAAAGCACTTGAATGATTTCATAAAAAGAGTATAGTCGAGTAATGTCGAGCAATTAAGAATAGAAGGTCTGGAGCCAGACCTCCTAAAGTCCATAGTGCAGCTCTGTCACTTACTAGCTATGTGATCTTGGATAATCACTAAAGCCATTCTG
This sequence comes from Myotis myotis, assembly GCF_014108235.1. Lineage (NCBI taxonomy): Eukaryota > Metazoa > Chordata > Mammalia > Chiroptera > Vespertilionidae > Myotis > Myotis myotis. Next base: position 43,495,833 of record NW_023416390.1, read on the forward strand.
TACCTCAGTTTCTTCATCTATAAAATGGGGCTAATTATCTTACTTACTTCACAGTTAATTATATTAAATGAGTGAAAACATAAAAGCCCTTAAAACAGTAACTAACACACTGCACATGATCATTGCATATTAGCTTTACTGTTGTTGCTATTATTCTTCATTTAATGTGTACAATGCTATACTAATAGTAGCAAAAGCCCTCCCTAGGATTAATAGACCTTGAAAATTAGAAGAGCATTTTTACTACAAGTGTCTAACTGATATTATGATGTTATTTACAACATGCAAATAGTCAATGAGAGGGAGGGGATGTTGTAAAACTTCCCTTTATTAGTAGTGATTCCAAATTTGAGAATGGCAAGAGTAGGTGACCCAAAGCATTTGGGGAGTTTGGTTTAGTTTTTTTGGTGGGGGTTTTTGGTGTGTGTGTGTGTCTGTCTGTCTGTCTCCAAATGATTTTGTTTCTTTTTTTGAGGGTGGGTTGGGGGTGGGAGAGGGAGAGACAGTGGTTAAACAAATAGCAAAAATGAAGCTGCAGTACCCATTTAGTTTGATTACCCCTTAAACAACTCTCTAAGAAGCACATGTTTTGAAATCAGTATTTGCCTAAGGAAAACATTCATGAGATAGAAGGACATTTGAGATTCCTGAAATATTCTAATCCCACTTACTGTGCATAATGTGCTCAGCCATTGGAAATGTATTGCTGGCAAAGCAGGTGATATGGTGACGGGGACAAGTAGACTCTGCTGTCACACAAGCCTACATACATGCTCTTGCCCAGCACTTTACTGAACATGATAAACAGAGCTGTTATGCCTGTTTTATGGCTGACCCCTGCTGCCTTATTCCAGGGTGGCTCTTCCCAAGCTGCCAGAATCATCGGAATGAGATCTCCTCTCCAGGATTTTAGTTCAGATGATCCCAAACTCCAGTCAACACAGTTAATTAGTGAGAGTACAGCGTGCTATTTATGAAGACTCTATTCTGAGCTCGTAGCAGATTCAGCATTGTGCTTCTCACACAATAGGTGTTCAATAAGCATTTGTTAAATGAATCTCCAAATTCATCATGTGGATATAACATAATATTTCCCCCATAAACACAAAACAATCCCAAATTCCCTGCATCTGCCACAGCTGCAGGCATAACAAGTTTCTACTGTTTGTCCCAAGTACCTCCCTCGGCTGCTTCTTTACAGGTAGAGCAAAGGGTAAGAATTGAGTCCAAATAAGAGTCTAGATAGACAATATTTTCATCGTATAAACACAGTTTGTGTTAATCTTAGAATTATGACTCACAGCACTGCCTATGATAACTCACAAAGACAAACTTAACCATTTGTACGCCATAAGCATCTATAGACACAAGCAGCGGACCTTTTTAAATTAAATTCAAAATATTGTGGCAGTTAACTGGTTAAATTTGGCTTGTTTTGTTTTCCTGAATTATTCAAAATCCAAGACGTTTGAAAAGTGAGCCCCATGATAAGTGACCTGATAGTCTGAAAGCAGAGTCATCCTTTGATGACATGGCAGCACCCAGCCTACCATGTCCCTAGAGAAGGAAGCGATGAGCAAAGAGTGTTCATGTGGCGCGGTGCTCAGTGTTCCTCCCATAGATTAAACAGCTTGTTCAAGCAGTGATACAACCACACAGCATCATTTTGAAGATATCAAAGTCAGAACGTTTAATACTTTGCCAGTAAACATGGGGCAAGTTATATTTAAACCACCTACATTAGAATCTATCAAGATACCAGATTCAGACATTTCAAAAGAAATATGGTAGTGAAACGCAAAGACACAAATGGGTACAGGTTAGCTGATGGAATAATGTGCTTGTCTTGTCAGAGGCCACAAGCTATATGGCATTACCATTGTTAAATCTCCCCACGTACAGGGAACGGCTAGGTTCCTGGGATACAATCTGTCTCAACAATATTAAGGCTGACATAGCCTTTGGGAGTTGTAGGCATTCTAATTATAGTACATTTGTTTTATAATTTTAACTCGGGTTATTGTATAAACATTTTTAGTGCATCATCATTAATAGGCTAAGAAAAGAAATCTATTTCTGCCAACAGATAGGAAATAAATCTTCACTATCTCTCTGGTCCACTAGTTTATGTTTAGAGCATCAGCCCTTTTCTGAAAAGCTGTGGGAGACATATGCTCTCATTATTACCCTGCAGTGATTTATCACTTAACTCTGAATCACACAGTATCTCCAACTTACCCACAAACTGGTGTCTTATTCCAATTACCATTAATTAACTCAAAATATGTTACTTTTACACAAACAGAGCATTGTTTTACAACCTTGTGCTTTAAACCGCCAACTGATAGTTATACGTTTCTCTAGCTAATACCATTTACTGAGAGCCTATTACGTGCCCAATACTGTGTTATGCAATAGTACCTTTGGCTTCTGAAGCTTTCATTATGGAAGTTTATTCTCAAAAAAGACAGTGCCAGAGTGTAAACATACACGGTTGTGAGTTTTTAGACCTTCTCTGCCAATAACACACTGTGTGACCCCGACCTCGTGCATCTCTCTGTGCCTGTTTCTTCACCTGCAACAGAGCAGCAACTGCCCGTGACCTGACTCAGCTATTAAGAGAAACAGCTAATAAAAATTGTTGCAAAGTACCATGAATATTGGAAAGTGCATCATCATCATGATTAATAATCATGTATAAAGCTCCAATATTGAAATGACTCCCTGGCATCATTCCAAATCAAGAAATATAAGCTCTGGCCTTGCATAGTAATGAAAAGAAACAGTGTGAGATGCTCTGATTGTACATGTTCGAATGAACATAGTGATGAATATCTTTAATTACACTGTGTTTTATAACTCTCTCTCTCTCTCTCTCTCTCTCTCTCTCTCTCTCTCTCTCTCTCTCTCTGTGTGTGTATTTTAAACTACATGCATTACAAGCCTCTCAACAATACATCTAGGGTTCAAATAGGATCATTTCCAAACCAGGAAGACATGTATATGTCTGTACCTAACCTTGAAATGAACGCTCATTTTGATAGAGAAGGTAGGCAGCTAGCAGTCTTCTGTTAAAGAAAACTGGGCTCTGGTTCCATAGATCTCAAACTCTGTCATCTTCACGTTAGCTGACTGTCTGGCACCTAATGAGAAAAACAAATTACTTTTACTTTCCACATAAGACATTTACATTTAGAACTTTTTTGCCTCATAAAAGGTTTCTAAAACATCCGCTCAAACCATTCTACCTGCATTTTTCACCTAAAAGGATCCTTATGAAATCTTACAGTAAATTTAATAACTCTCTTCAATAAACATGAGCTTTTATGAGCATGACATATCTAAATAGACTCAATGGTCTGGGAATAAGATCTGCATCAGTAATATTTTCAGTGCTGTAATATTCCACTTTTTTTAAGCCACGTACAGAGCAGACCACTGCATAAGAAAAAAATTAGTCTCCAAGTGTAAGAAAGCAACTAGTCAATGAACACCTGGGTGACCCATTAAGCTAAATGTGAAATGTCCTGATATGTACAACGTCGAGCTTCATAATATTCAAACATTAGCATCTTTCAGTTACTTCCATTTTCAGCAAATGCGCATTATAGAAATAACTTTAGAAATGGCCTTCAGTAATAGTTCACACTGGGTTTTTCAGGAAAGGGACCTTCACGTGAAACATTTCCCCTCTTCAATCACCTCCGCAGGGGACTTCTGCTTGGGTGAACCTGCTGACATGAGCCCTATTGCTGCAGGTAGCTCAGAGCTTCCTTCGCCAGTTAAGCTACCAAATTAGGCATGAGACTGGGATGCTCATTTCTCCTATTGCTTGTGTGTATCGGTAAGAAGACAGGAAAATGCTAGTGACTTTTTTTATAGCTGCTATATAACAAGAGAACGAAATGCCAAAGCCCTGGAAACTCCATCCTTCTTAGTCCCATCAAAACTCATCTAGCTACCACTAATACTGAGAGTTGGCCCTCACCTTCAACTTTGCCTTGCTAGCAAGTAGCAATTTGAAATTCAGCAATGCAGAGCAGTCCAAAGAGTCCAAGTATCCTGACTGTGGATTCAGTAGTTACTGAACATCTACATGTGCTAAGGGCTTGGGCAAACATTCAGAGCAGCCCACCCTTACTGTCTTGAGGTAGCTCACTTCCTACAATTAGACATGCTGTTGAGACATTGTATATAAATTGTTTCCTTGATACTTAATTCATATTTCTAACATACCAAGGGATTATATCCTAAAAGATAAGAAACATTTTTATGCAGGTTTTTCCTTAGTTCTTAAAATCATGTCTTTTTAAAATCAAGATTTGCATATTTAAATCAAGGTCTACTTAAAGTAGGATAGGGAGACAGAGATCAATTAACGCCCCCCCCCCCAAAAAAAAAAACACAGGTTATCATTTTAGTCCTTATTTCTATCTTCTTTTGCCCTCTCATGTTTTTTAACCAGAATTTCTAGTGAGAACCAAATAGAAGAAAGATATTCAACAGTCAAAAAAAAAACAAAAAAAAAAACACACGCTGTTTTCCTCCGTCTTTGAGTTCAAACTTCCTTTTGCAAATCATTAGCTGATAGAGGCTAAGAAGCAGAAAGATTGTGAGTAGAAGAGTTAGGGATAAGCATAAGATCTCAGGAGGAAATGTTTAAACTGTGCTTCGGACTTTCTACCACCCTTATCCTTATCTTCTCACTGCCCTGGACTCTCTACAGCTTGGGCACAAGAGTACATGGTAACCAAAGATGAGCCTTCTTCTTCCATACTCATTTCTTCCATCAACAACCTCAGGCCACAACCAGCAGAACTGCCTGGCCAGCCTGCCCCTCCTACTCAAGCTCCTGGTCCTCACCTGAACCTCCTCCTCTGCCTGGTCTGCCATCCTGGTGACCTGAGGGGCTCTTGGGCAGGAGAGCCTTCTGCATTTTGCAGGAAGCTCAGCCAAAACAGAGTGAGCCACCCCCAGAAAGCGCAGGCTTCACCTTGAGATCTTCTCCCAGGCTGCCTTTGGTCAACAGTGTAGTGAAGCAAAACATGGTCCAAAGCTGAACAAGAAAACAAATAGACGAGAAAGGACTAATCAACAAAATAGATCATTGTCCCTAAACAGCCAAGAAATAGCAAGGTAATATAAAGCCTGGTTTTCAAACTAGTTTTTTAGGGCCTTCAGACATGCCTGCTGCCCACAGAGCACTGGGAGTGTATCTGCTGGGATCCTTGCCCACCTGGACCAGGAACCCAATCTTCGTGCCAGAGAGCCCCCAATGATCATGAAGAGTTTTTCTAAAGCCAACATAGCTGTGCCTAAATGTCCTATTCCCAAGAATCAATGGAGCCTACGGCTCCAAATTAGTGCATTTTAAAACTACCAAATAAAATGAATGAGGTGATGATACAGAGAAAAGAAATCATTTAAGGATAATGAGCACCAGCACAGAGCTTCATTCTATACAGGGGAAAATAAAGGTCAGTAAATTTAGCACACACAGAATAGTGCTCACAAATCATCTCCTAATTGATCCTCATGCAGCCAAAATGTACTAGTTTAACCTTTTCATTCTGGGCTTCTCACAATATTTGCAAACCACTACCTCTCAACAGGAATGGAAAACACATCCGTCCCGGAAGCTGCGGGGCTTAGTGCGCCCTGGATGTGCTCCCACAGGGCAGGGTGAGAGGGCGCCTGGCACTGCCGCTCCTCATACTGGGCACCATGTAGAGTCTGATCATATGATCAGAGACCATAATCCAGTCAGTAAGGGCTGTTGCCTGCTTTTTCGGTGCCAGAGTTACGTGTACTTGGCAGCAAAGGGTTTTAGTTTTGTTTTGATTTCAAATAACAGTAATATAACTGATCCTTCGAAAACAATGAAGCTGACCGCAATAAAAAAAACAGGTCACACTTAGATCCTCCCCAAGAACGTAATTGGTGATTTATTAGAAAACCTTGTCAAAAGGCAATTTAATCCATAAGGTGAGTCTACAGCACAGGGATGCTGCAAGTAAAGAACATTCCAGAAGGTGTTCTAGGGCAGAACCTCCAAAAGAATATTTCCAAATACATCATTTCTCAGGATAAGTATGTTGATAACCAACTTAAAGCTTTGGAAACCTCCATTTGGAAACACTTCAGGGAAGTGTAACACATAGCACCTAAATAAAGCTGTCATTTTGCTAACCTAGTCCCACTCTGAACTAAAAATGCAAAACACGAAGTCTGAGTTTTTGCATCAGACCCTCCATAATTCCAGTTTCACTCCAGCCAGCACACAACCCTCTACCCACAGGGTCAATCATTTGTATCACTGTTACACTAAGAGTCAGAGAACCAAGGAAAATCAGAGCTGGGGGGAGGAGAGGCCAGATTATATTAACTGTGATGTTAGTCTGAATAATTATAATAGATAACATGTATTAAATGCTTTCTGCATACTTTTAAGTACATTATACTTTTAATTTATTTAGCCTCCATTATATCTCCATTAGGTAGGTACTGTTGCTATACCAGTATTATAGACAAGGAAGCTGGGGCACAGAGAGATTAAGCAATTTTCCTACGGTCACACAGCTAGGAAGAGGAGACTATGGATTTCTCAAGTACAGAGTTAATATTTATTCAACTCTATCCCATCAACACCTAATCCAGTAGTTCTCACCTACATAATTTGCAAAAAAAAAAAACAACATTAGTTTTTTGCAAAGAATCAGGGTGAACTGAATAACTTTTTGGAGGGTAGAGGAGCCTGCCTGGGACTACAGGGGGGAAAGGGCCTGGCTGTGTGAATTCCGCTTGCTACAGTATGAGGAGTGCTGGGACTTGAACGTCAAGTTTCTGATCACGCAACAGTGGAAAAGAGAAAAGCACCTCTCTACTAAAAGCCTTTTACAGCAGCACAAGGCTGCAGTCAGGGTTTGGAGAATTATACCCTGTTACAGCAAATTGCTGCTGGAGCGATGCTGCAAGCCATTACTGGCGAAGCTCAGACTGCTGAAGTGACCTGAGAGGGCAGTGAATTCTCACTTTTAGGAAAGCTAATTTGGGAGAAGGAAGAGAGGCAATGTTATCAGCTGTCCTTCAGAACAAATCAGAACAGCAAAGCTGGAATTGAAGACAGGGGTTTTGATTTGCAGAGGTCTCTTGCCTGCTGTGGTCAGATTCTTAAAAAGCAGAGTTTAAACTACAGAGGAGAAAGCAATTACTAAATTATTCATCTCTGATCAAGATTGCACCCTAGAACAAACCAGGCGCCAGACATACAGACAGAACCCACTAATTTGCCCTCAGTATAGGGTCGGGTCACACACAAGACAGATGAGATTCTGGCACCTAGCAGGATTCAGGCATACACTGCACATAGGACTTTCCAGGACTGTGTGATAAGAAAGCCTCATAGGAGGAAGGATGTATGTTAGATGTACCACTCCTTCAATACCACTGCATAGAAACCAATGATACTGCCCCCAGCCCTCTGTGGACCAAAGAAGACTTATGGTGAAGGAAATCCCATACCTATGTGTGGGGATGGAGGAGGCCAGTATGTGACATCAGAACAGTGGAAGGAAAATGACAGTCTCTCCCAACACCCCAGTGACCCAGCAGAGCCAGGAAAGAATACTCCAATAAGGGTCTCCAAGTCTTAAAAAGTCCTGCCTGGCTCCTTGGAATAAAAAAATGAGTGAAATATAGATGCTACAAATTAATCTAGGATTCTGTGGAACAATGGGAAATAGAATTTGGTCTTTGTTCCTGGTTCCTGGCTGCTAATACCTTTGGAATATTCGGAGTGATGAGTGTCTTTTGTATGCTGATGAGATGACTGGTGCCCCTAGAGCAGCTGTGGGCAAACTACGGCCCCAACCGCCCGTTTGAAATGAATAAAACTATTGAAAAAAAAGACCGTACCCTTTTATGTAATGATGTTTACTTTGAATTTATATTAGTTCACACAAACACTCCATCCATGCTTTTGTTCCGGCCCTCCAGTCCAATTTAAGAACCCATTGTGGCCCTCGAGTCAAAAAGTTTGCCCACCCCTGCCCTAGAGAGCTTCAAGCTAGTCACCGGCAAGACTAAGGCCTGATTAGAGAGTTAAAACTTTGTCTACCCCCTGACATACAGAGAGGGGAGAGTGACTAGAGCAGCGGTTCTCAACCTGTGGGTCGTGACCCCTTTGGGGGTCAAACGACCCTTTCACAGGGGTCGCCTAAGACTATCGGAAAGCACATATATAATTACATATTGTTTTTGTGATTAATCACTATGCTTTAATTATGTTCAATTTGTAACAATGAAATTGGGGGTCACCACAACATGAGGAACTGTATTAAAGGGTCGCGGCATTAGGAAGGTTGAGAACCACTGGACTAGAGATTGATAATCACCAATCAACAATGATTTTTTTCTTTGTTTTTTTTTTTTAATTCTTTATTGTTGAAAGTATTACATATGTCCCCTTTTCCCCATTGACCTCTCCCTGACCACCCCCTCCCCCCAGCACATGCCCTCATCCCCCTAGAGTCTGGGTCCATTGGTTATGCTTATATGCATGCATTCAAGTCCTTTGGTTGATCCCTTACCCCCCACCTTCTCTCTGAAGTTTGACTGTCTGTTTGATGCTTCTCTGTCTCTGGATCTATTTTTTTTTAATACACATTTTTATTGATTTCAGAGAGGAAGGGAGAGGGAGAGAGAGATAGAAACATCAATGATGAGAGAGAATTATTGATCGGCTGCCTCCTGCACACCCCACAATGGGATCAAGCCTGCAACCCAGACATGTGCCCTTGACGGGAATTGAACCTGGGAGCCTTCAGTCCTCAGGTCGACACTCTATCCACTGAGCCAAACTGGCTAGGGCTCTGGATCTATTTTTGTTCATCAGTTTATGTTGTTCATTATATTGCACAAATGAGTGAGATCATGTGACATTTATCTTTCTCCGACTGGCTTATTTCGCTTAAAATAATGCTCTCCAGGTCCATCCATGCTGTTGCAAATGGTAAGAGTTCTTTCTTACAGCAGCATAGTATTCCATTGTGTAAATGTACCACAGTTTTTTAATCTACTCATCTGCTGATGGGCACTTAGGCTGTTTCCAAATCTTAACCATGGTAAATTGTGCTGCTATGAACACAGGGGTGTATATAATCGATGATGTAATCAATCTTGCCTACCTAATGAAACTTCCATAAAAACCTTTAAACCACAGGGTTAGGAGAGCTTCTGGGTTGGTGAACACGTGGAGGTGCTGGGAGGGTGGCAAGCCCAGAGAGGCATGGAAGCTCTGAGCCCCTCTCCCCACCCCTTTCTCTATGCATCACTTCCCTTTGGCTGTTCCTGAGTTGTATTCATTGTGATAAACTGGTGATAAACTGAGTTCTGTAGGCTGTTGTAGCAAATTATCTAACCTAAGAAAGGAGTCATGAGAACCCCTGATTTATAACCAATCAGTCAGAAATACAGGTGACAACCTGGGACTTGTAGTCTTATGGCACTGATCCTTGACCTGTAGGGTTTTGCACTAAATCTAGGTAGTTACTATCAGAATGGAATTGAATTGAATTGTGGACACCCAGTTGTTGTCCACAGAGAGTTGATAAAACCCCACATACTTGGTATCAAAAGTGTTGTGAGTGCCCATCCAACATGGCTCAGTGGTTAAGTGTTGACCTATGAACCAGGAGGTCATGGTTTGAGTCCCGGTCAGGGCACATGCCCGGGTTGCGGACTCCACTTCCAGTGTGGGGTGTGCAGGAGGTGGCCAATCAGTGATTCTGTCTCATCGTTGATGTTTCTATACCTCTCTCTCTCTCCCTTCCTTTGTCTGTAATCAATAAAAAAAAATAAGATTCTTTTTTTTAAAGTATTGTGAGTAAAACAGCTCAAAATGTCTTTTTACATATGCCTCAGAAAATTTGCATAGTAAATTAGCAAAGATAAAAATATTTTTCTCATGGAAGAATGTAAAAAGATGGTGAAAATGTTATCCTCTTAGCAACTACCATAGAATTTCTTCTTCGGAGAGGAAGGCACCTATGTTGCTAATTTCTTGATAAAATTACTTGGAACGGAAGCTGCTAGGCTGCCCTTCCCCCAACCTTCAGGCCTGTTCTGGAAACGGGAGAGGTATGTGTTGCTCAGGGGAGGTTGAAGAAAGATGAGAGAGAAGGAAGAGCAGAGGCGGTGGCATGGTGGACAGTAGGAGGTAAATTTACCGAAGTCACCAAATACTTGTGCACATTGGTTTGGGAGGAGATTAAATTGAGCTTCCTGTCTAGATGGCATGGCAATAGAACTGAAGCAGCAAACGTACTCAGTGAAAGAGCCAGAGATAGAAAGATAGAGCTAAAAAGTGATGTTCTTGGGGAAGGGCATTCTCTGAAGCTCACAGAAATCCAAGGAGTGGGAGAAAGGGAAGGTGACTGAGCCATTTATGAAGCTCTCACAGCCAGAGAGTCCTCAGGTTTTCTAGATGACCCATATGTTTGTTCCTTCCTTGCTCACAAGGATGCTATGTGTGCCTCATCTTCCCTCTTTTCCTTGCTCTTGTACTTCCTATCCTCAGCCTCTCTCCTCCCATTGCCTGTATCCTTCTCCTGCCTAATCAATGATAGTTCACAGAACTTTTATTCCCCAAATTCCCCCTTTGTATGTGAGGCCGTTCATAGAGTCACCTCGATTCCTGCTCTTGTTAGAGAACTTCTTCATTGGCATTCAGAAGGCACATGAATAAAGCCAATTTTTTCTATTCCAGCCAACTGACAAGATCACACACCACACAAGTAATCAAGTCTGCAATTCAACCCACCCACCTGGGTTGTTTTGGTTTTACAGTTAGTACACATACTGAGCAGAGTAATTTAAAATAAAGAATTGGATGACTACATATTACAATTTGTCATTGTTAAAGAATGAAGGTGATTGGTTAAGTAGACAGGACAAATGCATGCAAGATAATATCGACAGCATGTTGACAAATCACACACCCAATCATCTTACCTGCCACAAGTGAGAATTTGGTTAAACATTTTGATGATGTACAGAATAGCTTGCGGAGGGATTTGTTCCCAGGTAATTGGCAGGAACTGAAGCTCATTAAATTACCTCTCATCTGACATGCCAAATGATACTCACAGTTGATCCGTTAGATCATCAGCAAGCAATTGTGTATATCTTCCATGAGCCAGGATGACAAATAAGCAATTTTAGCCAAAAGGGTTAAGGCCAGTGCCAATCATTATTCATACTGCAATTTAACTGATTCTCTAGCAATCAATACCATGCATTCAAAATGCAATACAGCAGTTTCTTCCACGTTGTGCAACCCTTTATGTGAATATTCTGCCAGAATATAAACAAACAAAATACTACATAAAGACAGGTCTCAAATGTAGTATTTGTCATCTGATTTTAAGGGTGTGAGGAAATCAGTAAATTAAGGGGCATTCACACTGGCAGTGGCATAACAGAGCAGGTACATTAAGAGAGCTCCTACCCAGATTATTGGGCTAAAACCAAGCTTAGCAGCCTCATTGGGAAGTCTGAGATAATGATGGATAAAACAGTTCTAAATGGCCACATTTTGCTCTCTGTTTCTCTGCACTTGAAATCAAGATCTTCGTATGAGATTAGCTAGGGGAGGGATTCTGTACCAGCACCACCACAATGTCTTATTCAGTTTGCCCATTGACATAGCTGGCCCTTGTCTAATATGCTATTTCCTTTTCAACCAACCTTTTCTTATCTTGTCTAAGGCTCCCGGCATTATGGCAAGATTATAAGCTATGTAGACATTTCCCCTCATTGTACAAATGACCAAAATACAAATAGTAACAGGTAAAGCCACTGCAAATGAGGAGTTTAAATCTTAGAGCCATAGTCCTGAAACTCAATTGTCACCGTGCCACTTAGTGCTCCGTCTCAAGTCTTGATTTCGCTTTCATTAGAACATGCAGATTCTTATCTAGTTTGTGGATTATTTGGGTTTCTTGCTTTCCCTCTTACCTTGACTGGGAATTGTGGTCACTTAGCTACTGCAGCGCTGCTCTAGTATGGGGCACTCAAGAGGCAGAAATTCAAGCCCAAAACAGCCTCCTCAGATGTTGTCTGTGCTGATAAAATATTAAGAGGAAAAGAGGATTGACGCTGTTGCCTAACATAAGGCTTTAGCATCATTTCACCGTTCCCATCCCGTGTGTTTTCCTTGGCCTCACAACCAAGATAATCAAAATTTGGTCATAAATTTCCTTGGTTAAGAGACCTCCTTATGATATGTGCTAGCAATCACTGTGCTAATCCAAAGCCCTGTGGAAAAACTGGTACTTTAGGTCTTTAAAGCAATGTATGTAATTACTGCAGTCATAATATTTATAATCTATATTCATAATTAAAACAATAAATACTATGCACAAAGCCCTTTCTCTGGGATCTTGTCAGACACACTCAAGGATAGAGGCCTGAAATGAGTTAGTGGTAACGAAGCTATAGGAAAAAGCATGGGGACTGGTCAGATTCTGATTGATTGGAGGAGTTAGGGTGAGAGAGAGTGAAAAGTCAAGAATTAGTCCCAAGTTTTTGACCTTGTAGATGCAACATCAAGATGGTTTTGAGACAATTGAGGGAGATAAGTTGAGTTTCGAGCATATTGAGTTTAAGATGCCAGTGGAACTTTCATGTGGAAAGATCTAATTAAATATTTGGGCCTAGAGTTCAGGAGAGAGATGGGAGCTGGAGATGCAGGCTTGGAAACTCATAGCATATCTGTTAATGCTGAAACCATTATGAGTGAATGAGACCTTTGGGGGCATGTAAAGAGAGAACAGGAAAAAAGCAAAACTTGAGGGATACCACATTTAAGGAACCAGCTAGGGAAAAGCCAACATCTCAGGAGGCTGAAAAGGGACAAGAAAGAGTAATATTGGGGAAACCTCAAGGGGCATCCAGAGTGGGTTCATAACTTTCTGGAGAGACAATTTTAGTCCCCCTGCCATTAATAAATATGTAATGATATGCAACATAATCAGGTCTCAGCTTCCCCATTCCCACCATCAGCCTTTTCCTATTCCCCCCTCTATAAAAACCAAGGAGTTTCAAAAGGGATATTATAGTTTTAGATGTCTCCACATATCAAATAAGAATAATAAAATTTTTAAAATTCCACTGACTTTAAAAAAAGGAAGTTTTTGGAGACTTTGAAGAATTAATTTCCATGAAATAATGAAAACAAGAGACCATTGCAATGGGCTGGAAAGTTAGAAAAGAATATGTGGTAGCTGCTCTTTCTAGAACTCAGTTGTGTTAGAACTCAGAAGAAAATTGGCAAAAGCAAGTGGGAGAAAGCAAGGTGAAGGAAGGTTTTTGCTGTCTGTTTTCTTTTTCAGATTAAAGGCTTCTGTTTATGTATGGTTTGTGAGGAAGATGCCAAGGGGGTTTCTTTAAAAAATAAACAATAGATCAATAGGTTGATAGATGGATAAATCAATAGATCAATTGAAAGGAAAACAATGGAAAGGGAGCAAAAGCAAGGGATTTGTTTTGAAAAGGAAAAGGGCTCCTCTTTATGAGAGGCTCCAGGCAGTAGGTATGACTGATAGGAGCAGCGGTTCTCAACCTGTGGGTCGCGACCCCTTTGGGGGTCAAACGACCCTTTCACAGGGGTTGCCTAAGACCATCAGAAAACACATATATAATTACATATTGTTTTTGTGATTAATCACTATGCTTTAATTATGTTTAATTTGTGACAATGACATTGGGGGCACCACAACATGAGGAACTGTATTAAAGGTCGTGGCATTAGGAAGGTTGAGAACCACTGGATAGGAGTATAGAGCTCTGGAAAAAGGTCATCCATTCTGTGGGGAATGAGAAAGAGAGAGTGGATCTGGGAGGATGCAAATCTTGTCCCATGTTTCAGCGATGCCCAGTTCAAGTGGGAAATTACACATTTACTGTGATACAAATTCATGCAGCTACATGAGCACCTCAGCCATTTGGGATGCAGGAGCAGAGACGACATGGTCAGATTGAGCCTCGTTGGGGCCTAGAAAAACATATTTTGTAAAAGGACATGAAGGCAAAAACATTGAGAATATCAGCAAGAGAGAAATGAGCTATCAAATATGCTGCTGTCATTCTTGTTGCTGCTATTTCTACTTTGCCCTAGATACACCCATGCTTGCTGGAACTCAAGCAGGCTTCCTTGCTCTTTATGCTGCTGCCCAACATGCTTGCCACCCTTTATCCAAAAGTGATTACTTTCTCTCCACACTCTCTTTCTGTGCTCCATTGGCTCTCCTTTGTGTTCCAGCAATGAGGGAGGTTACGTGGACTACCCTAGCCTTTTGATAGACTATTAGCCTATGTATAAAAGAAAAAGTCTCCCCCATTGTGCAGAAGTCAATGACTGAGTAGAATACTTCCTGTGTTACACCATCAAGCTTCCCTCCAGCTGCAGCCACCTAGATTGCACTGTTGAATGGTTGCATGCCCACTCTGTGTGGGATAAACATACAAAGAGGAACAGGCCATCTATTTTCTTTTAATATATTTTTATTTTTTTCAAGTGGAAGGGAGAGAAAGATAGAAACATCAGTGATGTAAGAGAATCATTGATCAGCTGCCTCCTGCATGCCCCACACTGGGGATCGAGCTTGCAACCCAGGCATGTGCCCTGACCAGGAATTGAACCATGACCTTCTGACTCATAGGTCAACGCTCAACCATTGAGCAACACCCGCTGGACCAGGCCATCTATTGAGCCTAATGGGATCTTAGCCTTGAGCTAACAGTGGGATTAGCAAGAAAGCCTATGGAGACTGATTATTTCCTCCTAGGCTTAGCCATAATCCAGCCTTTACCTGATTCTCTGCTCACCCAGTAACATTTTGAATATAAATTTGGTCTCTCAAATAGCGCAATAATAGGATAATGAACACAAAAATAAAACACTTGAAGGGCAGCTCCCATTGTAAAATAATAAATTGGCATTCTGGTTTATACATAATTTTTAATAGTAGCAATCAGCCATTTATTAAAGCTACCACATGGCACTAGTTATTTGCTTTCCCTCTCTCCTTTCTCCACAGTTGGCCACTTGGTAGCCCAGGGTCCTGGGAATAGGCTGGAGATGGACATTCCAGAGCTTTGGCACAGACTGAGACATCCTAGTCCAAGGACAGTGTGCATAGAAATGGTTTAGGGATTTAATGAGGGCAGGCTGTATATTCTAAAAGCATATGTTAGGAACACAGTGATATTCTCCAGAGAATATCCAATGAATAGTCTATAGTTAGGCATTGAGAGGGAGAGGGAGACAGAGAGAGAGGAAATCAGGTATGAAATAGAACACATGATCTTAAAAAGAAAGATTTTTCCAGCTTGATCACTAAAAGTGTCCAAGAGAAAAGCAGCACTTTATCCCACCACCAGCTCTCAAGCTCATGCACAGCTGAGTATTCAGACTTTAGTCTCTAATATTGTTATTTACTACGAAGAACCAGATCTCCATGTAGGTAGGTGAGCCTATGCTCAGAGACAGGAGAAAATCAGGATAGACTTGACACATTCTGTAGTTGCCAGTCATCCCTAGAACACTAGGGTTGTCCTCAAGGACATCAGACAATGTGCTGAAAGAAACGAGGAGACAGCCTTAAGGCTCTCTGGTTGGTGCTACCACAGAGAACCATCCACTGGGTGAACAGTCTGAGATGAGGGCTGAGAGAGAAAGCAAGAGGCCAAGACTCAGAGGGTTCTCAGACCCACACAGGCACTTTTCAAGTAGAAGTGTCTGTCCATCCCTCAGAAGAACTCATCAAACATCCCATACCCCCTGCTTGAAAGAACTGGCATTTAGATGGCCAATCCATCACAGAGGAGCAAAAACCAGTAGAAAGAAAGGGGCCAGACATGAGGTGTGCATGGATGGGAACAGCAATTATAACCAACAAAGACTCTTAGCACCAGAGTTAAAAGGAAATGGTTTTGTTCTCTTGTTCCTCTCTGCCCTTTCACCAGAATAGTAAGAACAGGGAAGAGAGACAGGTTTCTGATGATAAATTGTGTAACATACACACACACACACACACACACACACACACACACACACACACTCCAAGCTGCTGGAGTCTGAAGGATAATCTATACTGAAGGAAGATGAATGCTTTAGATCAAATAGGAGATTAACATTTTTAAATAAAAGGAACTAAATTTTAATAATCAAAATGAGACTCTTTTAATAAGTAAAGTGACTGACAAGGCTGATAATCAGAGGAGCTATTATCAAGGCAGCTTGCTATACAGGAAATAGAAAGATAAAGCCCATGATAGCACTGAATGGAGTGGAGAGCTCTGCAATAGCAGTTATATCTCAGTGAGTTGAAGTCTTCAATCACATTGCTTAAATAACATGTGTAATTTGAACACTAAGAAAATATAAATAATAGATTCATTCCCCGCTAGACACAAAAAATCTTTCAACAGTGTATAAAATATAGCCCTTTATTTAATAGTCATTTTAGACAGGTTTCTTTTTTGAATTAGGATAATAAAGAATATAAATTAAATTGTATACATATATATTTAGCTTGTATAATCTACCCCTAAAACTACCAGCCATTTTCCTACATACATGTGTCATTACATTCCATCTTCCCATAATTGTAAGGGCCAATAAATTATCTCAGGATATTGTCTAGGCCAGCCGTGGGCAAACTACGGCCCGCGGGCCGGATCCGGCCCGTTTGAAATGAATAAAACTAAAAAAAAAAAAAAGACCATATCCTTTTATGTAATGATGTTTACTTTGAATTTATATTAGTTCACACAAACACCCCATCCATGCTTTTGTTCCGGCCCTCCGGTCCAGTTTAAGAACCCATTGTGGCCCTCGAGTCAAAAAGTTTGCCCACCCCTGGTCTAGGCACATCTCATTTTACCTAGTGTTCTGCTGTTCCATTTTTCTTGTATGAACAATATGCTGAACAGTTTGGTACTCCTTCAACAATAGTATGTGCGTAACAGCACCCTCACTCTATTTTAACATGCATTGTAATATGATTTCTCATTTGCTGTCCTTCCAAGATATTTTGAGTTTTGACAACCCATAATTGATTTTTAAGAACTCATATAATTAATGCAGATTCACTGTCCAAAGTAAATACATAATTAGTTTTTTTCTACTAAGCACAGATCCACTTTGTAAGCTCTTTTGAAATATATTTTGAAATGCATATTGACAGCAGGATAGTTTTATTTTACTAATATAAATGAAACCTTTAATTATGAAAATTACCATGAATTTGATATATTGAATATTTAATTAGTCTACTTTGGAAAGGTTTAGTGCTTGGAGGAAGAGGAGATACGTGATTGAGTTGTGAGTTTGTAGGAAAACTTGAAAAAAAAAATGGAAGCCTCCTGACTCATGTGGCTCCCTGTATTCTGATAGAATGGCTAACCAAGAGCCCTGGGCTTGCAGTCTGGTTTGATTGTTAAGTCCCTCCTTTACAAGCTGTAAGCCTAAGCACACATATACCTACCAAGCCTTGGAGTTATCATCAGTAAAGTAGCCTACTTCATATGTTCCTATAAGAATCAAAGGACTGACTACAGGCCAGAATTATAGGAAATTATTATCATTAAAATCACTGTGTGTGATATATTAGCCCCTAATTTCTTAGCTACTAGACAGTCTCTCAAGACATAGAAACTTAAATCTGCATAACTACAGCCACCATTTATTAAACACTATGCATTAGATATTTTGCTAAATGTTCCACATGTACCATCTCATTTATTCCTGACAGCATCATGAGCATTATCCCCACTTTATAGTGGAGGATACCAAGATTCAGAAAGGGAAGTAATTTGTCCACAGTCACGCAGTCGGTGATCTGTGGAGCTGGGATTGCACTGGTATCTCTCCAGCTCCGGAGTCGATGCTGTAAACCACAGGGTCCACGCCCTCCTTGCTAACATTGGTAACGTTTTACCAGCTCACTCATCACATGCTAGCTCCCTATTCATTATTAGGAACAAAATAGTCAATGAATTCTAAACCTAGAAACGTACTATCTATTCAGGATAGTCTAACTCCTTGCTATGCTACCATCCCCAGCAATGAGCGTGGTGGGCTGAAAGGAGTTACTGTCCCACTAGCGAGGGTCTGAGTTTCAGTTTACCACAGAATCCCCCAGCAGATGGCAATGCTCATTTGGTAAATATTTCATGTTATTGCTGAATTCCTGGAAAATATGTACCAATGAAGATAAAATCTTGTCTGGCTAGTCTTCACATCACCAATGGAAGAAGTAAAATTTGGAAGATGAGACAGGACAGCCCAGGAGCCTAGGAAAGGAGGCATTCCCCTAGCTCCTTATCCCAGCAGCCAGCATTTTCCATGTGAAGACACCAGGGGTGAGAAATCAATGAAGGGCTCCTTCCTCTGGGAGGCCAGGATATGAGCAGGAGGGGAGGAATCATAGAAACCATTTCTCTCTCTCATCCTAAGTGACAGGTGCAGCAATAGACCCTGTGCCATGGGGCACACTACGGAAAAGTGTTCATTGCAGAACCGAGATGCCAAAGTGAAGAAGAAATAGAGCACTTCCATCAGCTGCATCTGGCTTTTTGGCAGGCTTTCCACACTGTGGTACTGATTCTCCCTGCATCTGTTCTTCAATCGTTTCACAAGTCACCTGTGAACTAAGTCTTACCCACTTTGACCACACACTACTTGAAACTTGGATGAATGTGGCACTGTTATGTCTGTTTTCAAGCTGCTGTGAACCTTTTCAAAGAAATCAATGTAAAACACTTTTAGTTGTAGCATTGAAAAGAAGGGAGAGGGAGAGGGAGAGGGAGAGGGAGAGGGAGAGGGAGAGGGAGAGGGAGAGGGAGAGGGAGAGGGAGAGGGAGAGGGAGAGGGAGAGGGAGAGGGAGAGGGAGAGGGAGAGGGAGAGGGAGAGGGAGAGGGAGAGGGAAAAGGGAGAGGGAAAAGGGAGAGGGAAAAGGGAGAGGGAAAAGGGAGAGGGAAAAGGGAGAGGGAAAAGAAAGAAGGGAAAAAGGAAATTCACTCTTCTGGATCACTGGCAGCTAAGAACACTGATCACGTCGACATATAATGATTTTGAAAACCAAGAGAAAATTCTGCCTTATTCTGAAGTAAGTGCTCTCTTCCTGTAAATGAGTACAGGGTTCAAGGGGTTAATACAGTGGCTGTACAGTTAGATAGGCCCTGAGGAAAGTTAATCTGCAAGGAGCCTTCGTTAAAATCCTCACCTTTAGCAGAGCTTTTTTGCACATCAGAAAAAGTGAAATACATTTCACGGCTTTCCCTCTACACATTTTTATACTACACCTTTCAGCAAAAGCTTTTACAATGATATTAAACATTAACTCTGTATGGGTTCATCCCAAGACACAGCAGCGGCCTTAAGGTTAATAGTCCTTTTAATTAAAGGATAAGTCAGTTATTGAACGCAGAAGCTAATCACAAAAGGATTACCACTGAAAATGAACATAGTCTGTGCAATTAGTCTGATAATTAAGACTTAAATACTGGACAGAGATCAAAGTGCTTGTAATATGCAATAAAGTTCCTAGAGTTGTAAGGATATTCAAAATGTTAGCTTGTGCTTTATTGCACCTTCCATTTATCGTGTACCCATGATAGCAGCAAACACATTTCCCCAATGGATGTCAGCATGGATAACTGCAACAGCTGTTACTACATAAGCCTGGTGTTTCTCACAATATGATTACTCTGTCAACGACGGCTGTAAAAGGTGGCATCTGCATTCATCAAACAGAGTTATCAATAAATGTAAAACCATACAACAATTAGAGATCTCAAAGGAAGAACAAATCCAACTAGAAAAAAAGTCAACCACATTCCTTAATTACTAAGATTGTTAATCAATAAAACACCTTCATAACTTTTAATTAAAATTTTATTTGAGCTGGATGTTTGGAAAATCTGATTCTTTGTTTTCATTACAGTTAACAGTTGTGCTACAAAAATCCTGGTGGCATCTGTGAGCACCTTCCCCTGGGGGACACTTTATATCTGTAATTGCATATTGTCACCTACAGAGGGTGTTAAGAATCCTTGTTAAAAATAAAGGAAATGGAAGACATTTCACAGTAGCCTTTATTATGGAGCAAATTACTAGATAGAGTAATCCAGAAGCTGTCAAGAAAGGTTAGCAAAAAAGAGTGTGAGGAAATCAACCATTCAGCAATTCATCATGGATCAAAACTAGGTCTAAAATAAACGAAGGCAAAAAAGGTTTTATGAAGTCCAGACATTGCCTTTGTTTATAGCAATGAATAAAGCTTATAAGAGGCTACTGATGACGGATAAAAAGATACAATGAGAAAAGAAAAATCAATTGCTTTAATCACACTGATTCTCAGGCAAGATATAATGAGAACAAGTTAGAATTCCAAAGCTCTGTGCTGTGTACATTAACTTTACTTTATCTTCAATTTGTATTGATAAGGGTCTGTGTAATTTATGCATCGCTAGCTCCAGAAGTTGCCTGGTGACTTTCCATACCTTCATCTCAGTCTCTTCAAGCCAAATACAGGCATAACTGTTACATTTTTAAATGGTCTTTTTGATTTATAGAAAAAGAAAATTGATCTTGAATTTTTTTTTCTCTACTGAATTTCCACTAGGCTCTCATTTCATACTCAGTTCCAGGCTACATACATAAATGAGGCTGACTCTTGCCTATTTTATTGCTGAAATAATTAGCAATCTCTCCTTTCACGATTTTGAGTGCTGATAAGATGTAGAATTTAGTGCTCAGAGACTCACTCTTGGGACTTTGCTTTCCTTGGTGTCACCTTGGTTTCCTGGATTCCCACAGAATAAGAATGATTGTAAACTACAGCCAGCCAATCTACGCAGTGTCCTAGCGAGGACTGCCAGCTCTCTAATTCAAAGCTCAAAGCATAGAATGTACCCTCCATGTTTCCCCTATTTCAGGAAAAGTTAAGGAGCTATCATCGGAACATTGCTTGGAAGATGGGCCGAAGAAGGCTGTTTTTTACCAACAAAGCCCCAGCCAAACTTGGGTTCCAAACAATGATTATACTCATGAGATCAGGGTCAAGAAAGAAGAAGAAAATAATAGTACTTCACATTTAAATAATGCGTACCAGATGCCAGGCACTATTCTGAGTACTTTACATATATTAACTCATTTAATCTTCACAAAACCCCTAGGAAGTAAGTTATTATTAGCACACCACGAGGTTAAGTTGCTTGCTCATGTCACATGCATATAAGTGATGGATCTGGAACGATGTACCCAGGGTGTCTGGCTTCAGAGTCTAGGCCTTACCCTCATCTTACACTGTTTTTATGCAAATAGCACTTATTGGGCATGCTAAATGTTTTACTTCTGTTTGCATAACTCTTCAAAGTGGGTTTTACAGATGGGGAAATTACCGGTAAGGCTCACATAGGAGAATTGATCCTGCCCAAAGGCACACAGTAAGTAGTAACACCAAGTCAAATCTACTTCTATCAGAGTCTAAAAATCCAACTTAATTCACATATTTTCAGAGCAAGAAATGATCATTGGATTTTAATTCCACTAATATTCAATGATGAGTGAGGGCGGGAATACTAGAGGAAAGGACTACATGTTTGTATGCTACTTTCTCTTCCAGCAGGCTGGGAAGTAAATTAGCTCTGAGACAGAAGACTAGGCAAAGTTTGGAAATTTTTCCAAAATGTGAGAGTGGTTATTGAATGGGATTCAAATATGATAGAGGTGATTTTCTAAGTAAAGGAGAATACATTCTAAGAATGAGAACTTTTGTTTCTAATGGAATCTGAGATCTAGGAGGTCAGGAGGCAGGTAAATGACATAAAAGTTTACATCAACATGTTCCCAAGAGTATTAAGGATTGCCTTCAACTCTGACAGAGATCGTGTTTTTACCATTCTCCTCAGGGATGAATATTAGGGTTGTGATGTTCATAGTAAAATATTCGCCTCTCTACCAGGTTAGTAAAACAAGTTAAAATAACCACCAAGGAAGAAATAGGGATTTCTATTAAGCAGTCCAGTGTGGAGGTAGCTCGCTGGAGGGGACTGCTGAAGTGGGAAAATCAGGGTCTGGTTCACCTTTGTAAAACCACAATGCCTTGCATAACAGTAGGCTCCAAAAAGCATGTCTGAACTGAATGATGAACCTTTTTCCTTAGCTACAATTAGGAGCTAGCAACTCCAACCTCTGCTAAAACAGGCTCCGCAGTTGTTTTCAGCTTACCAATGACAGCACTTTCTCATCTTTTCACCTGTAGCATTTGGCTTACTCCTATTATTCACTCTTATTATTCTGAGCAGTTGTTAGATTTTTTTTCTCCCTTTCATTTGAGTCACCAGTTCAGGACGGGCAACAACTCCATCTAAATTTATCAAAATGTCAACTTCAGATATTATAGTAGAGCCCTCCTTTTCTTCCCCAGGGTTTAGTGAGGCCTACTATGTTACAGACAGCGGTCAGAGCATCAATAGAGATGGTGCGTTCTGTGAAAACTGCTTGAGCCATACTCAGTATTTTGTTCATACCTATGAACAAAGCAGGGAGATACCCAGCACAAGTAATTTTAACCATTTCATCCATTGCACAGAAGTAGTAGTCATATTAGAACATCAGAGAGATGTTTCACACCTTAAATGATATGTAAAAAGCATTGCAGACTCCCAACTGTTATTTAATTTCTACATTTTGAGATGATTGAAAATGAACATGATTGAAATATGAAAGTCTTTTTTTTCTCTCAAAACTTTCATTTTGCAAAGGTTAATTGGCAAGCAGTTTGAGCAGAGGGAATGAGCTGCAAGTAAGTTTCCAATTACCAGAACTGGGACAGAGACGTGGGAGAATGTATGAAATACATAAATCTTGAAATGCTAACAGAACTTCCATTTACGAGGCTGAGGAATGAGCAGCGTAAATTTGAAGACATTATGGCTCATTTTAGAAAGCTATAGCTATCTACATAAAGATGAAATAAAATAAATATCTTGATTTTAATTTCAGGGGGGGAAAATATAAAAATTTTCCACAGGAACTATCAGTGACTAATAAAATGAAATTTCTTTTTCTATTAATGAAAACACTTGGGTATAGTTGCATGACTGTGTGAATATATATTCATACGTAGATGAAGATATGTAAATTCACTGCCAAAGAGATTAGCAAAATGCTAGTTGCATGGCAATCTGGAGGAGAGTGTATCTTGTTGCAATTTTTAAATTTCTCAATCCATCAGTTAAATGTAGATTCAGGGCACAGACTCATATTTCCTTGTCAAATAAATTATGTCTTACATCAAAGACCACACAGATCCCTACTTAACAAAACAGGAGAATGTCTGAATAGACCATAAATGTGAAATATGAAAGAGGACAAAATGAGACAGCCAATAAAATAAAAGATTTGTTAGTCAGCCGAAAACTATCCACAAAATGGTACTACTGACAATCAGAACTGGTGATTAAAGAAATAGACTTTTAAACCGATGCTAATTTTTTTCCATGAGCACTGAGGTCTGATGATAATGCAAAATGGTAAAATTGCTATGCATAAAAAGTTTTTAATTAGACAACAAAGACTAAGGTGGTACATGTATCTTTTCTGCTTGACTATTGATACGTCATGTATATATAATATAATAAGCGAAAAGAACAAGAAATGTGCCTGATCTTTAAGAAACAAACCAAGTACTAAATAATAATCTAGTTGTAAATCCAAGGGTCAATATTTGTTTGATCAACTTGACATTTTTCCCTTTCAAAGTAATTTATAGCAATTAATTTTTGTTTATAGATATGTTTTCTACTCATTTTTCTTTCTCCCAAAGATGGCATTAAAAGAGCTGTCCCTGCCTAGATGTCAGTGCTGAAGATGTTATTTGGTTTAATGGTTTTGGTAAATTAAAATGTTAGTAGTGCTTAGATTGGAACTATCTTAAAATGTGACAGAATATAACATGAGATTAAGAAATTCTATCCAGCTGTTCTTTAAAGCAGCTTCAGTACAATGTTGAGTTTCATAGGTAAGTCTGATTTCCAAAGGGCTCCAGAGGATTCAGTTTAACAGTTAAATGAGATGAAGCAGGATAAGTGTTTGGCACAGTATTTAGCACCTGGTAAACCCTCAGAAAGTAGGAACTCTATGTAACTGAATGGACAGCTCAATAAGTACTCCAGAGAGACGGTAGCCTTTTGTTGTCCAGGACCCCATCATATGTGTATTAGTTTGCTAAGCTGCTGGGGGTCAGGGCTTCCTGAATTTGGAGAGGATACAATTTAGCCCATAGCAATATAATATCATAATGTTAGAGACCTCCGGCACTGGGGGAGGATGTTACGATCCAGAGTCCAGAGAAAGGTAGAAGTTCTGGTAAGCAAGTACAGAGGGGAAGGGCTGACGTGTGGAGTTCCAGCACCCTCTCTTGAACTTACTTCCGGCCTGGTCTGGCTCAACCTCTCTTCTGCACCTGCATCTTTGCATTTTTTCTGTACCAACATCAAGCCATCTTTGCCTTGAGTCAGGTGTTGGTTTGATTATATTAATTCTATGTGAAAGTGAGTAAAAGGCTTAGCAGTCTTAAGAGGTGCTCTGGTGGCTCAGTTGGTTGGAACATTGTCCTGTGCAGTTTCCATTCCCAGTCAGGGCACATCCCCAGGTTAAGAGGTGCTCTGTATTCCCCACAGAGGACTTAGTTATACCAGAAGCAGCTCAGGTAAATTGAATGGGGGGAGGCAGAGGAGAGTGTAGGGATGAGGGGCCGTGGGATGGACCCTAGGAAGGGAAAGGGAAAGGGGAAGGCAGAGAATGCCCTATATTTAAAGGAACTAGAAAAAAAGGTATTTGTCTCAAGCATAAACAAAGCGTTATTTTATCCCGATGTTTCATACTGTGTGATAACCTCAATTTATGAAACTATTAATGTGCTAATCAGGGAAGAGTCGTTTTTCTTTAACAGGGTGTTAGTGTTAAGAAAGATTGTCATGATGTGAAATAATTTCAGTAGAATATGTGATTAGCTACAGTATGAACTTTAAGGAAAGGGAGGTAACAATAGTCTCTTCCTTGTTTCTCTTCTCTCCAAGTTACGAGAAAGGGGGTGTCTATAATTTAAGCCCTGGCTTAACACCTACTCAGTGCGCTATGCCTTGTTCAACAAATAGATATTGTCAACTGACAACCCCACTGCAATGTCACATTTGCATTTTTAGCCAAATTCACTATCTCTGCATAGTTCTATATTTCTTTGGGCTCTTTCCTCCTTAAAATGATGGATTGCCAAGTAATAAAAAATGCTTCACCTTTATCTCCACCTATCTCACCCCCTTTAGTTCTTCTTTTATTGCCAGACTTTGCGTCAGATGAATCCACCCACCCATCTCTCGTTGGCTTCCTGGTACCCAACAGCTAAGAGCCATTTTGGTTTTAAAATGATGGCAAGTCTTTCATTATAATCATTGAGGTTGGTTGACTAGAGGAGATGTGGGTTGTGTTTTAATTGTTCAGAAAGGATAGCATTCTAACTGGCATCAGCCAGGAAAGTCTCCCTTGAGCAGAGGTGCCTGAGCTGGGAAAAATTAAGAGGCAAATGCAGCAACAAAATCAGGCAGCTAAGAGTGGTGGAGCAGCCCAGCAGAGGGGTTATCTTCTTCTTTGCTGAATGAACTCTGAGATAAACCTCCAAAAACAGAGGCCTAAGACTGTAAAGGGTTATTTATTCTTTTAAAGTACCTAGGGAATTAATGGTTTGGGCACATAACACTTTTATCAAAAATAGGAGGAGAAGAGTGGTTTCTCTTATCTCTTGGGGTACCATCTATTGTTGAGGAGCTTTCTGTGACCCACATTGCCCTCCATCTATAAATCAGAACCTAAAACTTATGACGTACTTGGAGGCAAGGGCACTCGAAGACTTATGAGTTACTGTTTGTCTTCTCTTCATAACTGCAAAATCATATGAATATTCTTCAAGGTAGACCCAGAATGGCAGTATGCATAAGACCATTGAAGAACTTTGCAGCTCAAATCAAATTTAATCGCTGAAATGAGACCTGGGCAAATTCCATTTCCAAAGGGCACTCAAGAAGTTTAGGACTTCTAAATTAGAAATCTGAGTTCACGATTTTTTAATTTTCTAACAGTTATAATTTACGTATCATTTACATTTAAAGTTAGTTAATATTGACTTCATTTTTTTTTTATTTCTGGCTGATGTATATACCTGCTATTGAATTTCTAGTACACATTTTGAGTGCATAATAGTACAATTACTATCATTATCCTTTTTTGAACCATAAAGATCTGAGTCTACTTGTACCTACCAGAAAAAAATATATTAGGAGTTCCTACACTGTAATATAGTAGCAAAAGCTCTAGAACTGGACATAAAAGAGCAGGATTCTAGAGTGAGGCTACTCTTTGGATATTGTTAGCTCATCATCCTGGCCTGATATGGCAGTGGCCTTGCTAGGGATTTTTGGTACGCTGTGAAGAAAATCATTCATAAGACAGTATGAATTAGCCCATTGCCTCCCCATTTTTGTGTCCTCCTCCTTCCTACAATCCACCTCTTTAAATTTAAATTTAATGTGAATGCTGTCAATAACTCAGAACTTACAATAATCTACTACTTTTTAGCAGTAATTCTACAATAAATAAATGAATGATAATGTGGTTCCTTAAATATCAAAGTTTTAAAATCTATAATTGGGAAATCATGGGACATAAAATGTCCTAAAGTCAATAGGTTATGAATCTTTTGGCAGCAATATTTAGTAATCCAATATGCAAATTTTTATTTCCTACAGCAATAAAAAGGATTTACAGTTTTATTTAACTAAAAAGCAAGGTAATAGATTATGTCTTTGTAGAATGCAGCAGCATGTAAATAAGACAGAATAAAACAAAATAGGTCTTTAGAAATATGCCTCTTAATTTACTTTAACAAAATATGATTTAAACTTTTCCCCATTAAAATATTTTACTAAAAAATATTAAATGTGATGCTTTTCTTTCTAACAACTTATCTAAAGACTTTCCAGCATTACTTACAAAGAAAAAACACAAATATCTATTTTTATATACCTTGCTTTTACTTTTCAATGGAATGGAAAAATGCATTTATTAATTTTGCAAAGCCCAAATTATTTCTTATTTTATAATAACCTAACACTAAAATGTGTTCAAAGCTTTTATCCTACCCCAAAAGAAGCCAAGAGGCTAACATTGCATTGTCATTGCAGTTTTCCCTGATGAAATATTTAAGTGAGCTAAGCTACTATTTGTGTGACATTATTTTGAAAGCTTCTATAAAAACATATTTTTCACCTTGAAGTGAGTTACATTTGAAAGGATTGAGGAGCGATCCATCTGAGTAAAGGCCGGTCATTTTAGAGTCATGAGTTTCATAGTTGGAAGGACTCGGGGAGGCATTGCTCCCCCCCGCGCTCCCCCCCCCCCTTCCATCAGCACCGTTCCATCAACACCACCCTCACACCTCGTCAAAGCACAGCACACACTGAAGCCCAGCAGTCTTTATCACTACTAGGGGAACTCCTTAAGGAAAGGGATATCTTATTTCCTTTGTTATCCCAGTGCCTAACTTGTCGTTTCAAAGATGATCAACTGTAGGCGAATAAATAGCTCATGGCCGAATCCCTTCTTGCTGTGGACAATGAAAAAGAAATCAATAGAAAGACAAGGACTTTTGTTAAGTCATACAATTGATTAAAATCAGAACAGGATAAAAACCCAGAACTTTTGATTTTCATGCTGGGCAGTCTCAACCAGCAAGTCGAATGTAGATACCAAAGTACTGAAAATTGGTTGAATATAGTATGTGGCTCATGATGACTGATTTATGTACCATTTTATGATGATGTTGTACTAAGTATAGGTAATGAATTATTATCCTAGTCCATAGAGATATCTAGCATGAAAGTTCAGAGCACATTGGATTCGAATTGCAGAACAGACACCAGCTGAGTGGCCTTGCTCAGTTCCTTAATCTAATCCTGTTCTGTAATGTGGATAGAATAGTGGCCACCCCTTAGGAGGTCTAAGGACTAGACAGAACAACACAGAGCTCAGGGCCTGCCACATGGTTAACAATACAGCAGTAATTTAAACTGCTTTGTAGGGATTTGTTAACCTTGAATGAGTGAGAAAAACAGATCCCACTACAAAATATATTTTAGTTATAGATACATTCATATATATACATATTTATATTTACATATATGAATGCATATCTTTAAACATATAATTTAATATGCACTTACATTTATATTTTTAGATACTTATATATGTGTAGTACATAAATACAGAGGAAAATAAGTCTGATAAACAGTACAAAATATTAAGATAATTGTTTTTGGATAGTAAAATTTTTTATCTGTATTTGTATATATTTTCTATAATATACTTAAGTTATACTGATCTTATTTTTAGCATAAATAATTTATACAAAATAAATGTAATGTATTTTTTCAGCATAAATATTGACTTTTATTAATCTGGTTTAAAAATTCATTTATTTGGAGTAAATCCTAAAATCACTTTTATATGTGAGCTATTGATAATGCCAAAGCTATTGGAATTTCCCCAAAAATGTTGCTGGGTGTTTATTTTTAATTAATTTTACAGTTGTTGATTCTGTTTAACACTTACCATGTGCCAGTTACTGTTCCAAGTGCTTTATCACTATCAACTCAAGAAAGAGAAATAGTGCCCTATTTGGGGAGAAAAGTAGCTATGTATGGGGGTAAGACATACCTAGAATAAAAGCTTTTTTAAAAAGATAGTCTAGCCGAAACCGGTTTGGCTCAGTGGATGGAGCGTCGGCCTGCGGACTGGGGGGTCCCAGGTTTGATTCCGGTCAGGGGCATGTGCCTGGGTTGCAGGCACATCCCCGGTGGGGGATGTGCAGGAGGCAGCTGGTCGATGTTTCTCTCTCATCGGTGTTTCTGACTCTCTATCTCTCTTCCTTCCTCTCTGTAAAAAATCAATAAAATATATTTAAAAAAAAAAAAAGATAGTCTAACTTCTGTCTTTTAAAACCAGACTAATAGAAAATACAGGGCAAATACAAAATTCTTATAATATTTTAAGAAATATTATATATTCTTATAATATTTTACTCATATATACATAACCACCAAAATGAGATCATTATAGCTTAAGTATATTCTGCTAAGAAATTAATAATGATTTTCTAAATAATTTAGAAATGCTTTTATAAGGCATAATTTTACAAGAAAATCATCAGAAACTATGTCAACTACATGGCAGGCGCCTAGCATATATTATTTTCTTTTTAGCCAAAACTACCAATTACTGTTCTCTAAATGAAATTTAAGTACATAGTTAGAAATGTAATAATAAAAATGAGAACTAGTTCCCATTATCTTCTCATCATACTTTTCTCTGAATGTACAAGGTTTCCATAAAGCCAGCAGGCAGGTCTCGGTAGCTGTGGAGGTCACAGAGGGGGCACAGTGGTGCGTAAGACTCAGGCTGGTAGTCAATATGATATACCTCTAGAATCAGTATAATCACCCTGAATAACACGGGAACATCATGGTAATATATGACGAGCCATCATTTTTCCTTGCTGTTCCTTATGTGGCTGTGATGACCATAACTCAAGAACACATTTGTCACAGAACCTTCAAAGAAGGCGGGGGGGTGGGGGTGGGGGTTAATGGGCTTTCATACATCTGTTCTGGTAACATATGATTGTTTCTAATATAAATATAAATATATTCACAACCATATTTGCTTCATGTGTAGAAATGGCTATTCTTAAATATCAGTGCTCCAAAGGCATGGAATTTGCTATTTCTGTCACCTGAATGTTGAGTGATAGAAAGGAGGCCTTGGCATAATATGGTTGAAACCTCTTAGAAATAGGAAGAATCACTATTAGTCTTTCTGAGCCAGCTGCTGCTGAAATGCCAGTGAAAATCAATGGCCAGAGCCTAACCTGGGAGAGAGTAATTATTTTCCAAGCCACCCTAATGTTCATGTAGCACCAAGAGATGTGTTCACGTTCAAAGTTTTAAAGCATAAACATTTGATTAATGAACCAACAGAGCCAGCCTTAGTTTTCCTAAATCTCCCTTTCTGACATATCTGGGCTGAATTTGGGAAGAGCCGTGTGTGTGCAACTGCTAATGGCTGCACTGGTAATTATTTTCATATTGAGAAAGAAGTGAGCACAGAATTATGAAATTGTCTCCTTCTGGGGTGTTAAACAGAGGGAGCTTGTCCAACTTCATAGAAAAAAAAAAAGCAGGAATCCTTGGGAAAAACATTTTTTAATTTCTTCAGAAATCTTATGTACACATAACCTCAAAGATATACCAAAGTTCAAAGATTCCTGAGTCTGAAGAGGATTAGGGTTCTGAAAACAGAATAATAACAGTAAATAAATAAAATAGGAGCTGAAAGGGTGTTTAGAATTCACCACATCCAAGCCCTCACTCTCCACCCCATAGCTGATAAGGGAAGGAAGGTCCAGAAAAGGATCCCAAGTCAGACAGGGAATTTCAGGCTGAGCCAGGATTAGACACCCACTTGGTTTCCGTGGTAGCCCACAGCTCTTCCAGGACCCAGCCTGCAGTCTCTTGGCCCAATGTTCCATCTACTACGGGCTGTGTCACAGTAGGGAAGAGGGAGTCATTGAAGGTTTTTGAGCAAAGACATGACATAATCATCTCTGTGTTTTAGGAAGATTGATCTGGCAGTCCCATCTATAAACTGGATTAAACGGTCAGGACTAGCGCAACATAGCATTAGTCCAGGGCCATGGGAACAGGAACTAAGGGAATAGAATAGAAGGGGGAAGATGCAAGAGAGATTTCAAACCTGCTTGTCTACAGTCCAGTCTGCATGAAAGCAGAGCTAGCTGTATCCCCAGTTCCTGCTACAGTGCCTAGTGCATAAAAAATGTGGTATCTGATATTAAATGAACAGATAAATAAGTAGAAAAGACAGGAATCAGTGGGCCTAGAGAGAAGTTTATCTTCTTTTTGATTTTTTTATGTTTCAATTACAGTTATCGTTCAATATTATATTTGTTCCAGGTGTACAGTATAATGGTCAGACACTTATGTAACTTATGAAGTGATCCCCCTGATAAGTCTAGTACCCTCCTGGCACCATACATCATTATTACAATATTATTGACTATATTCCCTAGGCCAGTGATGGCGAACCTATGACATGCGTGTCAGAGGTGACACGCGAACTCATTTTTTTGGTTGATTTTTCTTTGTTAAATGGCATTTAAATATATAAAATAACTATCAAAAATATAAGTCTTTGTTTTACTATGGTTGCAAATATCAGAAAATTTCTATATGTGACACGGCACCAGAGTTAAGTTAGGGTTTTTCAAAATGCTGACACGCCGAGCTCAAAAGGTTCACCATCACTGCCCTAGGCTGTACTTTACATCCCTGTGACTATTTTGTAACTGCCAATTTGTACTTTTAATTCCCTTCACCTTTTTCACCCAGCCCCCTAACCCCTTTCCCATCTGGCAACCATCAGTTTGTTTTCTGTATCTGTGAGTTTGTTTCTGTTTTGCTTGTTCGTTCACTTAACTTTTTTAGATTCTACATATAAACAAAATCATGCAGTATTTGCCTTTCTCTGGCTGACTTATTTCACTTAGCCCAATACCCTCTAGATCAGCAGTTCTCAACCTGTGGGTCGCGACCCCTTTGGGGGTCAAATGACTCTTTCACAGGGGTCGCCTAAGACCATCGGAAAACACATATATAATTGCATGTTTTTTTTGTAATTAATCACTATGCTTTAATTATGTTCAATTTGTAACAATGAAAATACATCCTGCATATCAGATATTTACATTACGATTCATAACAGTAGCAAAATTACAGTTATGAAGTAGCAATGAAAATAATTTTATGGCTGGGGGTCACCACAACATGAGGAACTGTATTAAAGGGTCACGGCATTAGGAAGGTTGAGAACCACTGCTCTAGATTCTCCATGTTGTCACAAATGGTCAGAATTTATTCTTTCTCGTGGCTGAGTAAAACTCCATTATATATATATTACCGCACCTTCTTTATCTTTGTCTTTTGATTGAAGCATTTAATCCGGTTACATTTAGAGTAATTATTGATACGGAGGTAGTTATTGCCATTTTATTAATTGTTTTCCGATTGTTTTTGTAGTTCTCTGTTGTTTTCTTATTCGCTTGCTTTGGAGAGGGCTTTCTTGAATCACTGATGTAGAAGTGATCAGTGAAGCCCTAGCATAGATGAGAATACCATTGAATTACAGAAGTGGAAAAAGAGCTGGAGATATCAGTGGAGTTAATGTGTGCACCTGTAATGTGCACCTGGGTATGGTTTTTTAGACTCATAGTTCTTTACACATGGCTAGCTGATAGCATTTGGCAAAAACAAGGGACAAAATTTCAGATCCAACTCAGTATCAGTGTGAAATTCTCAAACAGGAAGACCTAAATGTATGCTTATAGCAGCAGTGAGAAAATTTCATCAACTTTTAACTTGTCCAGAATTTTATAATCAGAAAACCTTCTAAAAAGAAAAGAAAGAGCCCAGTTTTTATTTTAGTATCTATATAAATTTTGAGTTTTACAGTAAAGAAATATTTTCACTTTGAAATACATACTAGGTTGTGGGTGAGGGACATGATAATCTTTTCAGTAATTGGGCAGGATAGCAAACAAGCCCTGACACTCCCCCACCCCTACGCACGTGCCTCCAGGAGTGGCAGCATATGAATGCATCTTTTCTGCAGGATCCTGGGAAGCAGTCACCTACACATGTTTGCTATTGGCCACAGCAGCCTCCTCAGATGTGTCCTACAGCTTTTCTGCTCCTTCCATCAACCTGACCAATCAAATAGAAGCCAGACCTTTGAAGTGGTTGTTATTCTGTGGTTATTACTACTTCTTAAGGTAGTGGGATCCCAGAACCATAAATGTCAAAATTCATAGACTGTTATATCTGAACATGACCTTAGAGATGAGCTATTAAATCCCCTTGAGGGAGCCAAGAACCAAGGAGAGAAAGGCAAGGTTTTTGGTCAGAGCTGGTGTTCTAGGATCAGCAGCTGAAAGTGAGGCTGAGTGGTAGCCCTTATGCTGTAGAATGTTGTCAAGAGAGCAGCATTGGGCAAAGAGACTTGAGACACGTTCTCACAGTTGTCAAACACAAGAACAAACAGGTTGCAGATGGGACCTGGAGAAGAGATAGAAGGTGACTGGACAATCGAGGGGATTGTGGAGAGATGGGGGTGGTGCTTACTCTTGTAGGTGAGGACTTCTCCCTACAGTAACCTGGTTCTGTGATGAGTGAAGGCTAACCCCTGAAAAGATGTCTCCAACACTCTTAGGGTAGTAGAGTTAACTCTCATCGCAGGTGGAAATAAGAGTTTTGGAATAAAGACGGGAAATACAGTAAGATCACAAATAGTAGCTAAGCATGATGGAAATATATTATTTTTAAAAATAGTAATATTAGTTTACCAAAAAGAAAATTGAATCTGTCAACTTTGTTATTATGCTTACATTATAAGTAAGGTATCTTGCTGTCTTTCAGGTTCTTTTTATTTGCTCACTGACCTCTCTATCCACCTACATTTTAAAAAGTCATTTCCATATTCCTTTGTTCACTATTTCCTCAGCAAAATATACATTGTTTGCCTAAAACGTGTTGGGCACTAGGTATATAATAGTTTACAAAATTGCATAGAATAATGAATATTTTAAATAATAATTTTAATCTACTACTAACATGAATTCAGCTCATTTCAGCATTTATTCTTTCTTTTCCTAAAAAACAATTGTACTTTCATACAAGAGGAGCCATTTCCCTTGAGCTGAGTATATCTTTTTTTTTTGGAAGAGAAAATAAAATGCTTCTCTATCACTGTATCACTGGCATTTCATGTACATTCATCCTCAAACTAAGCAAGAATTTATAATCTTTCCCTTAGGAATATTCAAAAATAATTTGAAAATCACCGTAGCTTATCTTTGCTTCTGACAGGAGTTTGTTTGTAATATCTTTATTTTCTCTGTTTAGTTTGCCTTGGGTTTTGACATTGCTCAGTGCTTACACTTGAGCTAAGTCTTCCCAGCCTCTGTTCACACCAACTTCTTTCAACACTTAACTAACCTGTGGATGGTGATGTTATGTTAACTTATTCTCAACATGATCTTCAATATGGTCAGCAGGCAGTATTTTCTGCAAAAGGCATTTTCTCCTAACTGAAAGGAGAAGAAAGCTGACTCTAGCTTCCTGTGGGCCCAGTCCCTTGTGAATTCCGAGATGGAGAAAAAGGTTAATTGTTAACAGGCCCATGCATGTGTCACTTACAACTCACCACTGGATCCCTTCAGTCTGACACCCTTTCAGCAGTAGCGTTTAACACACTGAGACCAGACGGAGATTTTATTGCTTTCTTCAATAAGATACAGAGAGAGTTTAAGAAGGTGATCTTTAAGATTTATCTCTGTTCTGGAATAAGAGTTCAATAATTCCTTTAATCCACGTTGTCATCTCCTTTGGCCTATTGCTTTACTTTAGTCTTTTAACATCTCATCTAATATTAATAGCAATTATAAGAATCCATATACTAATTTCACCTAACAAGAACTCTAGTATGAGTCTAGTATGAGCAAGGCATGGGACTAGGCACTCATTTTATACTTCATAATGACACCATATTTCACAGGCAAATTAACTGTTTTTAATAACTACAATTTATCTACAATTTGTCTTTAAAAGATCTCTGACAATAAATCAAAAGGATTAATTGGATAAAAATTCCTTAAGATGCCGAAACCGGTTTGGCTCAGTGGATAGAGCGTCGGCCTGCGGACTGAAAGGTCCCAGGTTTGATTCCGGTCAAGGGCATGTACCTGGGTTGCGGGCACATCCCCAGTGGGAGATGTGCAGGAGGCAGCTGATCGATGTTTCTCTCTCATCGATGTTTCTAACTTTCTATCTCTCTCCCTCTCTGTGAAAAATCAATAAAATATATTTTTTAAAAAAATCCTTAAGATGGAATTAGAGTGTTATAACATCTCTTAACACTAGTTGAAGCAGTTGGCATAAACTTGCAAATACATCATAAAAATAATTTAAATTTTGGGAACAGGATCAGTAAAAGTAAAAGCCCAACTTTTTTTCTATTGTAATTTATTTTTTAAATCATTTGGCATGTTACATCTTGTAAATTTCAGGTGTACAGCATGTTATTTTGATATATTTATATTATAACATGATTGCCATTGAAGAAATATTTTCATATTACATCATTATACTGCAGTATTATTATCTATATTTATAACACTGTGCATTATATCTCTATGGCTTATTTACCAATCATTGAAAGTTTATATGCTTAAACACAATCAATCTTATCCTTTTAACCCTACCCCCATTCCCTGGCAACTACCATTTTACTCTCTATTTTTTTGCAGGTTTAACTTTTTTAGATTCCACATATAAGTGATATGATACAGTACTTGTCTTTCTGTCTGACTGTATCTCGCTTAGCACAATGTGTTCAAGGTCCATTCATACTCTTGCAAAGGGCAGAATGTCCTCCTTCCTCATGCTTGAATAATGCTCCATTATATATAGGCCACACCTTTTCTATCCATTCATCCACAGATGGGCATTTGTAAAAGGCAGATTTGCAACAGAATTAATGGATCCCAATTTACTTTAAATATATCTATATCTAAAGGATCCCAAATATACTTTAAAAGTATATATATAGATTACCTATCTATCCATCTATCTCTGTAACTATATGTATATATATTCCTAAATATGCTTAGTTCTTGATAAGATTTGTCATAATTTTCTACTTCAAGAGACACTACCAACAGGCTCCTTTTCTAGGATGTTTTGGATTAAGGCAACAGCAAAACATGCCTTGACATTTCATAAAATCTTCAATACTTATCATATCTCTGGATAAACATCAAAAGAGATCTGAATATTTAAATAATTGAAAACAATTTGACTCTTCATCATACTAGAAGTATATCAACAGAATCATTTGTCATTATTTCACAAACTTATCGAAGAACTAAGACCTCTACACCTCATGTGGTCCACCCTCTGTTGGAAATAACCACCTTTGCAACCCAAAGGCTTCTTAGAAACTGGCTAGTTAGTCCAGTATTTCTTAAACTTCCTTTCAAAGAATATTCCTGTACTTCAACATGCTAATAGGTGTTTGGGGGGAACAGTTTCTGTGTTCAAATAAAGTCTCAAATGTCTCCTCTGGGGGCTCACAGTGCATATTAGCATATCAAAGGCTCAGCAGACCTGCAGTTAAAAAAAAAAAAAAGACCTACTAGGGGGATGGGTTTTTATATTTTTATCTCTAAATATATTTGTACTTTTTATTATTGTGTACAAAAAAATATGGCATGCTACCCGAATAAGAAATGAAAAAAATGGATCTCAGAGAAAGTGGAGGAGAAGACAGATGGGAAAAGAGTTGATCAGTCCCAGTGAGAAATGCAACATTAAGGATTAAGAGATATGTCTGAAGAGCATTTTTATGAAATTTTGTAATATGAGGTGCTTTATCTCTTCCTTGGTATCCTTCAGAGTCACATTACTTGTCAGGGCAAGAGAATGAGGAAAGGAGGGAAGAAAGGAAAGAGGAAGGGAGAGAAGGAGGGAGGGAGAGTAGAAGAAAGGACAGAGGTCTGAGAGAGAAAGGAGCTGTTTAACTTTGTAAAACCTGTGTTTCCAAAACTTAATTTGACTGTAGAACTCCTTATTAAAAGAGAATCTATCAACACTCACGGTGTGCTGGGAATTATTTAACAACCAGCTCTTGAGAAAAGGAGGGGGCCTGACTTGTAGCATTTACCTATTTCCATGATGCCAATACTCCCACCATGGCCAATTTTAAATTGCCAACATGACATTCACTAACTCACAAGTTCTGGCTTCAGCATACCTCTGCCTGTGTTTCCTTAGAAAACAAAGTTTGTTGAGCTGGTGTATCTTCCCCTTTCACAATTCTCTCTCCTGCACATACATATTTTAAAGATGAGAAAACTAAGGCCTAGAGGGGTTATGTGACTGTTAAAATTACACAGCTAATCATCTTTACTTGTATCTAAACTCTAATTTATAAATTAAATGATTCTTTCATACTATCTAACATAAAATTTTAACTACATGGAAAGGAAATGTAGTACGAAAGATCCCAATAATGAGGAAGACCCTTATCTCAGAAACATGAGTTGATATCTTTTTAGCTGCTTATCCTCTCTGTCTGTAGATAATATAATTTGGATAAAATGTGTGTATTACCAGTGTCTCCTAACACTAATAAAATATGTGGGTTCATTTATTCATAAATATTTTGAAATCGTTAGTCAAAAGAGGCTGCATGACAATTTAAAATGTCATGCCTCATTCAAGTCTTGACATTTCTTAGAACTTGGTCTCCAACTAGAGATTACTTACTCTCTGAGGTCAGAAGAAATACCTTATTTAGAAACAAAGGAAAGTAAATTCTCATTTATTTTAATATTTTTGTTGTTCAAACTTTTTCTCCTAAACCATAATGTACCTTATATTTTTTTGCTTATCTCATCATTTTTTCAAAAGACAAGGATTTGTTGAAATACATGCGTTTAGAACATAGAATTGTTCTTTATATCTACTTACACACACACACACACACACACACACACACACATATTAGATTTTGCTTGTGGAAGGTAATGCTAATTCCTTGGGTTCAAAGATAAGACTATAAATTTGCTTGTATTGCAAGTCATTATCCTTTGTGGCAGAGGCCTCCCGTGAGCCCTTCTATAAAAGGATTTGTACATAAATCCCACGATCTTCTCTGACTGGCTCCCACTGATCTTAGACAAGTCCTTTAATCTGTTATTCCTTGATTTTCTTACTCCATTTTTAAAATAGGAATAGTAATCTATACTTTATGGGATAGTTGGCCTCAACTACAGAGGTTTGTAAAAATTGATAATTAAAAAAACTGAAATTTGTGAATTTCACTCTAACTTTGGTTATTTTACAACATTTGTCTCTCATCAAAAGCTTGGTGTGAAAAAGAACTAAAGTCAAAATTTGTTTTTTAAATTGTTAATTGTGTTAAATTATCTGTAGATTGAAATAATTCAGATTCTCCCGGTGTCTCATTAGGATGAGTACCAAGAGTTAACAACAATTGATATCGTTGCATAAATATAATAATGGATTTGTGTTGCCACTATATCAATGAATAGCATCAACAAAAGGATGATTTTTAAAACAAAAGCTTTACAAAATTCAGTAAGCTACAGAAGAAGATAAAATAAGAAGGAGCTTAATGAAAAGAGGAAGTATTAGAGGGTAAGTGGTTGGGACACTTCGAGTACCTCTGGCTGAACCACTTTTTACACCTCAAGGAATGAAATTCTCCTTTGGTCTCTTCCCTATAATGATAAATTTTTGGTTTTTCAGAGATTTTAATGAAATTCTACAAACTTTCAGAGTTTCTTAATGAAATTTTCCTCTATCTCCAAGTTTCACTGTGGTTGCAAAGTGATTGATTCCTTTGACAATGCATATGCATCACTCAGGAAGACAATTACCTGATAGTTACCTAAGCTCTGTGGGGAAATTCTGAACAGAACAGGTAATTGCAGGTTCAAATGAGTCCTAGGGTTGGTAATCTCTGATACACATTCATTACTCTATCCAAGCATACTCAAGTAACTTTGTCCAGCACCTTGTGAGCACAACTATTTTATGAGAGATTTTTCTGAAAATAATGTTATAAGAAGAAACAAAATGTAATTAACATTTAAATAGGACTTGACTCTTTATGCAGTATTTCCCCCCATGTTGTGTCATTTAATCTTCACAATAACCCCATCAGTTTGGAGGTGTATTAATATCCTCATTTTGTGGACAAACGAGTTGAAGTTTCAAGAAATTACCTTTTCCAGGTCAATGGAAGCCCATTAGGAAAGTTTGGGACTCAAATATCAAATTCTGTGTGCCTTCTACTATACCACATTAACTCTGAGAAATGAACTTGACTTTTGTTCCTACTATTCAACTAATTACTAATGTTAACCAGTCCCCCAATCCTGGGGAACCAGTAACAGTCAAGTAAATATGTTGCGTCTGCATATTTGCAATAGGTCTTGAACATACCACTCCAGCAGTAATGAGGCCATATAGCAGAAAGCACTTTCTCTACAATTGGACAGTGCAACATGCAAGTCCTGGTTCCAATGCTTATTTGGCCAAGTTACCTAACATCTTAGAATCTCAGTTTCCTCATCTGTACAGTGGGGAGGATGATACCACTTCCTTGTTGTGAGGATTAAATGGAGTTAAATACATAAAGCACTTAGCATGTAGTAAGCACTCAATACATTTTTGCTTTAAAAGGGTACTTCAGTTGCCCTAGCAGGTGTGGCTCAGTTGCGTGCGTGTCATCCTTGCACCGAAAGGTCACTGGTTTGATTCTTGGTCAGGGCACATATCTAGGTTTCGGGTTCAATCCCAGAAGGGGTGCATATGAGAGGCAACCCATCAATTGATGTTTCTCTCTCTCCCTCTCCCTTCCTCTCTCTCTCTAAAAACAAATCAATAAAAAACATTTTTTAAAAGTTACCTCAGTTATGTCAGTTTTTTAGTTATCTCAGTTTCCCCCCCCCTTTTAATATTAACATAAACGTAGCCTAAAATTAAAATTTTTGTATTAAACTCAAGGCACACACAGAATGTTCACAGAAGGCCCATCACTGGGGGCTTAACTGTTACTACTGTCTGCAGAAATCTAAAGGCCACCCCAGGCCACCAACTTAATTATACCCAGGATGCGCAACAGAGGTGAAAAGCCTCCTAGAACTGTTTTTCAATCATCATCTCTCCAACTGAGCTGGACTAGTGACACTAAACCCAGCAATTAAAAGCCTCACGTTTAGATATACACTCAGTGTCCCAAGTCCCAAAATGGCAAAGGTTAAGTGAATTATGTGGAGATAATTCTCCCAGGTCCCAAGGGAGGGTCCTGCTAACTTCAGATGACTAGCTGTTTCCATC
This sequence comes from Myotis myotis, assembly GCF_014108235.1. Classification (NCBI taxonomy): domain Eukaryota; kingdom Metazoa; phylum Chordata; class Mammalia; order Chiroptera; family Vespertilionidae; genus Myotis; species Myotis myotis. The sequence continues at coordinate 43,536,013 of NW_023416390.1, forward strand.
TTATGTTTTCCCTTCCCAACTGATATGTTTCTGGCAATGGTGCCGCCAATCTAAATATCAGGAAAATAAGAGAAGTTATGAATGGGGAAAATAAAAACTCTTCAATGTGTTTTGTAGGGGAAAGCATGTGGTTTGCACAGTTAGTATTTCTGTAACACCGAAAGCTTTTTCCTCTAGCTATTTTCAAGAGTAATCATGAGTAAATTTACACTCACCTCATACTAAAAATATTTGAGACCTTTACTGTGCTGCTTTGCTACTTAAATTGGAGTGTGTCGCCGGCCATCTTATTGCGTGAGACCATAATGGGACCCACAACTCTCCTCCAGGCTGAATTAGAACCACCCATTACACCTCGAGTTGTGTGGTAACACCTCCACAGTGTTTCCAATTAACTTTGTAAGTTTTTAATCAGTGACAAATGCATCTTTGTAAATTCAATTTACCTTTTATTGCAGCACTATAAACCGTCTTGCAGCATTCCGGTACTTTGTGGACATTTTACTTGCTACTGACATAAGACAGCTGTTAGACCTACAACAAAGGCTAAGCTTTATGAGTTACCTGAATTAGGATGTAGGTGAAGTAATTAAACCCCAAAGAGAAAGAGGGGGGAAACAGATAGCCCTCCACGATCCACATGCCACCGTACGCAGGCAGGAACTCCTGAAGCACTCTGAAGCTGAAACATGCAAGATTGAAACGCCCTTCTTTTATTGTGAGTTTAAACTCACAATATGTTAAAAGAGGTAGATGAGTGAAAAGGTCAGGCACATTTTATTAATAAACCCATACTGCTATTTGTTTTTCTTTTTAATCAGATTCAAATGCATCCTGTTAAAGGTCCATGGGTGATTAGATCATAAATCTGAATGACCTTGAAGATGATGAAGGAAATGCTTCTCTGTAAAGCGATCATCGTGCTGCCAGTTTCATCATTTACACATTTTTACAGGTGCAAGGAAAATGTTTAATTTCAAATCACTTTCCAGAATAAAATATTGCTTTATAAGATCTCCAGATAATAAGGATAATGAGCTAATTGAACTACATGAAAATATGTGAGGGTTTTTGTTTCTATCTTTGCTCCTAAAGTAAGAAAACGACAAAAAATTAGGGGAAGGATTAATATAAGTGTTTGACCTCGGCTATACATACTCTAGGATTCTAGCTTAGGGTTCATTTTGTTTGAATATTACTAATGACACATTAACTCATTACCCCTTTCTGAAAATTATTAACTAATTGTAAGTAATATAGTCATGAGACTTATCTTTTGTTATATATTTAATCAAAAATCTTCACTTTTTTAAAGGCAGCAAATTTGTGGATGACATTTATGGTTTTTTCCTTTGATACTGAAGAATTCTTTTGTCTTATTTTTAGATTTATCATTCAACCATGAGACATTTGACATTCAAGATGTAGATCTGTGCTTTACTATTATCACATTGAAAATACCATTAAGTGTTGTAATTTGTCAGGAGTTTTTAGACCCTGCCTTTATTCTACTTCATTAATTTGTTCACTTATTCATCAAGTGCCTAGAATAAATAGTGACTAAAGATGTGGTCCCTTGCCTGAAGATCAAAGGTCATAAATGCAAGAAAATTTGCAAATCTGTATAAATTTGTGTTATTTTTCAGATGTTTATTTAAACTCTATGTGTTTTTAAAATTCAGCCATGATCTAACAGTTTTTATTAAATCTGTACATTGTCATCATTTCTAAACCATAGGCTTGGCTTTCTTTGACCTTTTCTGAAGGGCATACTCTTTGAATACTGTTTTGATTTTTCTGTATGTATCAAAGATGCTTTTGATAGCTTATGAATTTTTTATAATATGTTTACAGAATAGTCAAAATGCAGCTTTGATTTTATTACCCTAGTTTTCTTCATTCTTTATTACATGTATTTAAAAAATAAGAAAATGCTTGACAGGTTACTATATATAGCTATTTTGAATGTAGGACTTAGACATGAAAAGCACCCTTTTAAATTACTATAAACTGATCATTAGTTTCTTACCATTTCTTCTGGGTGCTCAGAAAAAAATATGGTTTGATGTAGGAGAGGAGTTTTAGCAGACAGTATTGAGTTCATGGTCTTTATCCCACAGTACGATCTTCACCCACTCAAAGGAACACTCCAATAACAGTCTGTGACTGACTTGGAGGACAAGAGGACTCGGTGCCCTGTGACTGCACAGGCGTGAGAGAAGGAGGCTTTCCCCATGCTCAGTGCTTCCCTAACCCTAACAAACCCAACCCAGGGACATTCCCAAAGGGATGGAGAGAGAGGTGGCCTCCCAGAAGTCAGGATTTCATAATCATGTCCTAAGATGTCATCTGACACCCCTGCATGACACCAGAAAATGCCTTAAGTGTGGGGCAGATCAGTAGCTGGAATCAAAAGCTTTGGAGAAGAGCTTTGGTATAGTGACCAAGTTGTAAAAAGTTGCCTCTTATTGAGAGCTTGAAATATGCAGGCATCGAGTTCATCACAACTAACCCACAATGTGGAGGAGAATGCAGAGGCTCAGGGATTTGCTTGCAACTAACAACACAGTGGAGCTGGAATCCATACCAGTGTTGGCTGTGAGCTCCATGTGGGTAAGCCCACACTATAATTACTGTACCACCTTACCATCAGATGCCAGAATGTCATACTGTCTCTGAAATCTAAATCCTTATTCTTCATCATAAAATTGAAAATCTATGGTTTATCTCTTAAGTAACAAAGTTGACATCTCAGAAACCTATCTTTACATTGGAATTAAAGATCTCTAAAATAGCAGAGTCTGCCCTATTTTATGGCAGAACATGCTTCTACTGTAGAAAAGTCGATTAATTTTCTCCCTACTAGATAGTTTCCATTTAAACCATCTTACAGCCAAAGCCATTTTACCATAGTTTATGCTCAGCTTTTTAAATAATACGCTTCTAATAAAGTCTCTCGCATAAGGATTTTTATAGTATTGTGTGTGATACACAAATTGTTTTCATTAAAACAAATTTAAAAAGGTTTATATATATTCTATATTATTTAGTGATGTAAAACTCTAGCTCACGAAGTAATTAATTAGTGATCATTGGGAATTAGCATTTTGGATCCTAGTCAGGAAACATTTTAAAAATCAATGAATATTGTACGCTTCACTTTCTTCACACCCAAAAGAAAGAAGAAAGATTAAAAACAAATTCCTCAAGTATCATCATGCATTCTCAGCACACTCACATCTGGTATCGTCTGCAACAGCTCAATCGATAGGGAAGAGTAATGTAATAATTGCTGCAACATTTTCTGTAATTCCTCATTGTGGTAGCAACAGCATTTCAATAATATTCAGAGAGACTATTTATGGTGCTTAAGGTACGAGGTTTCTACCATGTACAGAATAACAGAAAATTCAGTGCTGATATTTAACCCTTAATGTGAAGAATTCTTAGTGAAAGTAAAGAAGCAGCTAAGCACTTACCTTCAACTGAAGTTATCAACTCTCTATGCCAGACAATAGTCACAGGGCATGTTGAGCCACAGGGTATCCAGATAGGCAAAATAGTACTTGATGACCATTAGTAGAGGACCAGTTGAATTAAATATGGTATATCCACACAATAGATAATTATGAAATTGTTAAAACAAACATAGGAAGCTCACTATGTACTAATATGAAAAATTATCCAAGATATAGTTTGTTGAGTGGACAAAGCAAAATACAGGATGGGACTGGGGTGGATGGAAAACATGAATGAGTGCGAGATGTTTATATATATATATTTATATATTTATAATTATATAAAATTATATATACATATATAATTTCTGAATGTGTGAATGTATTACTTATTCAATAAATTAAATTAAAAGTCATTTAAGTGATGTACCACTTTTAACAGAGACACAGTTAAATAAATATGATATATTCATAGAGTGGAATACTATGTGACCATAAAACAGAATAAGGAGGCTCTTTATGTAATGATATAGAAAGATCTCTCAGATGTCTTATTGTATTTTAAGAAAATCTGCGTGTAGAATAATATCCTTAATATGCTACAATTTTTGTGGAAGGAAGAAGAATATTTGCTCTGAAAGTACATATAGTAAATGACTAGCAGTGGTTGGTTGTATTAAGAGAAACAACTGTGTGATGTGACTTGAGGGTGCAAAAGACACTTTTCACTGAATAGCCTTTTATGCTTTTTTAAAACTACTTGAATATATTACCTTTTTATAAAATAAAATTCAAATATTTAATTAAATTTATTTGTGTGACATTGGTTAATAGGATCCTATAAGTTTCAAGTGTACATTTCTATGATACATGATCTATATATGGCATTGTGTCCATCACCCAAAGTCAAACAATCTTCCATCACCAAATATTTGGCCCCTTTTACCCCTCCACCTTGCACCCTTATTAAAAGTAGTATTTAACTATAATTACTGCTTTTTCCCTAAAGAAAATAAATTTATCAATAGGTTGCTCTTGAAATTAGAGAAAGGAAAAAACCAAGCGCTAATTTATCAAAATACCTAATTTATCAAACTACTAATCCAGCTACTATCAAACTACTAATATTTCACCTTACTTTTTTCTAATGAGTTTGATTCAAACTTAGCTTAAAACAATTAACAGACATATAAATAAACGTCATGTTTGCCTCTCCTCCACCCCACTTCTCACTCCCGGAAGGGAAGACTGCATGGATTGAGATGCACAATTTAAATTTTACCTAGCTCATTGTCACTTTCAAATAATTTATGTATTTTAAGCAGCTGCTTTTTTCTCCTTATGTGTCAGTCATGCAAATTAGCAAGACCTCAAAGAAACTAGCCTATAATAAATCAATTTTTAAAATAAGTGTTTCACAGGGTTATCTTTCCCTGTGTATCTTAATAGCTGCAAAGCACCCACACTTCTGGACTAGAAAGTAGTGGAAATATTATGAGCTTATAGTTAAACACCCCTGAAGTTTAATCTTGCCCTGCCATTTATAAGCTGCATGTCCTTGGACAAGCCATTTAACCCCTTTGAGTCTCAGTTTTCCTTATCTGTAAAATAGGAGAATGCCTGTTCACAGGGCTGTCATTTAAATAAGGTCTGCTAGAGTGGGCAGTAGAATGCCTGATTCTGGGTGACCAACAGTCCTGGCTTGGCTGGGACTCTCTCCTTTAGCACCTCAAGTCCTACCTACTGGGCAGCACCTCAGCCCTGAGCAGATCAGGACAGCTAGTCACCCCCTTCGGTACAAAAGAAACATTCCATGTGAATTAAAATGTTGAGTGCACAGACTAGGAAGGGCCCTAGTGTCCATAGTAGATTATTTCCATGTTTCTTGAGGGGCTTCCATGAGAAAGATACAAAAAAAAGTCAATTCTAAACCTTTTAGGCAATGGAGGCACAAGATAGACAAGGAAAGGTGGGTAGTGACTTGACTCCGGAGCCAGGTGGCCTGAGTTTTAGTTTTGGTACTGATGAAGACCCACTGTGTGGCTGGCTTCTGTGCCATTGGGTCTTGGGTTTACCATCTGTATTTGAGAAATTTAGACTGGCTCTTTCTTAGCTCTAAAATTCTATTTCAGGAATACTCAGAAATCCCCAACTGATATGAAAAATCTCTGAACACCACCAAAAGGAGGTGAAAAAGCTCAATGTCCCTTGTCTGGTCAGACCTTCCAATGCTGCGAGCAAGTATGGAGCACTTTCTCCGTGAGGGGAACTTTCTGCCGAGTAGAAGCCAGGTGAGTAATACGCAGCCCTTGCCCTCCACTCACATAGGATGATGTGAGAGTTATTTTTGCCTACAAGTATCTGAGAAATCTCTGGCAAGAAGTGGATTGCAACTGAGTGTGAAGGTTGGGTAAAATTTAATAGGCAGTGGATGGCATGGCACTGACAGACTGCAAAGAGAGGTCACGGGGTTGAGTGAGCCCCATGCCCACCAAAGGATTTAACACCGAGAATACTGTGTTTAGTGAGAGCAGATAATAAATATTGCAGAGAGCTATTTTACTAGGGTCATAGCAATACCATCACAACTGCCAAGTGAGGAAGAAAATGGAGGCCTTGGGTAATGAGGGGAGGAGAGAGATGAGAACCTGAAGCAGAGGCAGAGCAGGGCCAAGGCAAGGTTTTTTTAGAAAAGGGGGGAGATTTGAACATGTCTTCTGTAAATATATGACAGATCAGCAGCACACAGCAAGAGCATATGTAGAAAAGTTTACTTTGGGAAGGAGCAAGAAATTTTCTTTTTTCTTTTTAGACTTTAGGTACAGGAAGAAAAGAAAACTTCAGAGAAGACGAAAATAGTTGGTGGAGGGTGGATGAGATGGAATTGGAGGAAGGGGTTAAAAGGTACAAACTTCCAGTTATCTATATTAATAAAAGGCCAGTGGCCGTAACACCATAACACCGCAACGACCAAACGAGCAGCAGCTCTCACAGTGGGGTGGGGCGCCAGCTACTAGTGGCAGAAAGCTGCAAGCAGCAGCGGGCGGGGCGTGAGCTACGAGCAGCAATGGGCAGGGCAGCCCGTTGAGGCCAGCGGAAGCGACCAAACGACTGGTCACCAGGAGGTGCATGGAGTGGCGAGGCTCGAGGCTGGAGGGGCTCATGCGGGCCTGCGACTCGCGAGGCATGGCAGTGAGCTACTCATGTGCACTGGTCCTCTAGTAAGATAAATAAGTACTAGGGATGCAATGTACAATGCTGTATAATATATTAGGGTTGTTAAGCAAGTAGATCCTAAGATTTCTCACCACAAGAAAAAAAATCCTTTTTTGTTGTTGTTGTATATGAGATGATGGATGTTAACTAAACTTATTATGGTAATCATTTCATAATATATGCAAGTTAAATCATTCTGCTGTACACCTTAAACTTACACAGTGCTATATGTCAATTATATATCAATAAGCTGGAAAAATAATATAATTATAATACTACCATAAAAAAAAAAAACAGTTGGGGGAATTTGGGTTTGACAGTCTCAATCAACAGTGTAAAATAACTTTCAGTTATTTTTAGTTAAAATATCTCAATTTGGTGAATTATCTTAATGTTTACATATCAAAGATGGTGACAATTAATGGGATAATTAATTTAATGTTTTGGGAAACTGAAATTTATTGAAGGTTTCAAACAAAACTTGTGCCTTTGTTCTAACTTCTGTCTTTGAATTTTGAAAAATCTATTACTCTATTCTCCTTCCTTGGCAATTAGAAAATAGGATCTATTGGATTTTTTAGTTAAATTACTAATTAAAAATTGTTAATTATAGAAAATATGGAAAATAACGAAAAATATGAAGAGGAAAAATTCTCACATAACCACATTCCCAGACATTACTAATATTTTGGGGTGAGTATATCCTTATGCTTTTTTTTCTAGGCATTTTTGTTATGGTATTATGCAAATAATGTGTCACAGTTTTTTATTCACTTAACAATAGAAAACAGGAATTTTCTCATATCAATACAGACTCTTATAGCAGATGCTTCCACTCATCATTTTAATATCTGCATTCCATGATGAGATTGTGCCATAAATTATTTAAGTGCTTTTCTATTTAGACATTTAGGTTTTTAATTTTTCACTATTTTGTATAATGCAGCAATGTGCAACTTTATGTATAAAGGGGTTTTCTAATTTAGGATAATTTTCTTAACTTTGATTTCCCAGAAATGAAGTTCTTTTTTAAACAGCCTTTTATTGAGTACTAGTGGCCTGGTGCACAAAATTCATGCACATTAAAAGGGAATTAATTAGAGGAAATATTTTAATATTGCTATTTGCCTTTGTCTATAATAGAAGTGTCAGAGATTAAAGAAAATTAGTAAAATGTATATGAAAATCTCCCTCCTGTCAGAGTGTGGGGTGCACTGCAGGACCCAGAGTCAAGTCCCCGCCCACCTGTGCGCACCTCGATATCGCACAAGACCCAGAACCAGCGGCCCTACCCCCATTGGGTGAGACCCAAACCTGGCCAGCCCCACCCCTGTCAAGCCCCGCTGGGCAGGGGGCATAGTCTCAGGTCCCCCGCCCTGCCCCGGCACCACGCAGCCTCAGGTCCCTGCTGATTGGTTGTTATGGCATGACGGCGTGATGACTATTTACATATTAGCCTTTTATTATGATGATAGTTCACATGCCCTACACTTCACCCGTTTAAAGTATACAATTCAATTGTTTTTCATATATTTGCAGATATGTGCAAGTATCACCACAGTCCATTTTAGAACATTTTTATTACCACCCAAACTTTGTATGCTTTACTTATTATCTCTCTAATCTGCCCCCCTACACCCATCTTCCACCAACCCTAGGCAAACACTACTTTATTTTCTGTCTCTATAGATTTCCCTGTTCTGAATATTTCATATGAATAGAGTCAAGTAATATGTGGTCTTTTGTTAACTGGCTTCTTTCACTTGACATAAGGTTTTCAAGGTTTATCCATTCTGTGGCATCTATCCATACTTTATTCCTTTTTATAGCTGAATAATATTCCATTGTATGGATATACCATATTGTTTATCCATTTGCCAATTTATGGGCAATTGGGTTGTTTCCATCTTTCGGCTTTTGTGATTAATGCTGCTATAAACATTTGTATACAAGTTTCTGTGTGGACATATGTTTTCATTTATTTGGGATATATAGATCCTAGGAATGGAATTGCTGGATCATAGGGCTAAAAATGTAAATTCCTGTTTAAAAGAGCTTGCACACAATTAAATCTCGTAATATTTAGCTCCATATTGCTTTTCTAAGTGTGTTGAATTAACTCTTAATTCAGTGATTGAAGATCTAATAATTATTTAGTCAGTTGGTTCTCAGGGAGTAATGATGTCCCAGAGTAAAAGCCTAAGACAGTGTTGTCCAATAGAAATATAAACCAAGTCATATATGTAATTTTAAATTTTCTAGTAGCCACATTTTTTAAAAGTAACAAAAATAGGTGAAATTAATTTTAATAATAACTTTATTGAACTCATTATATCCAAAATATTCCTACCTTTTCAACCTGCAATCAATTTAGAAATTATTACTGAGGTATTTTATCTTCTTTTGTATTCACATTGTTTCCAAAATCTAGTATTTATTTTAGACTTTGACACATCTTCATTTGAACTAGTCGTATCTTAAGTGCTCAATAGCCACATGTGACTAGTAGTGGATAGTGGCCAGGAGTTTGGCTGACTACATCTTCTTTAGAAGGCAGCAGGAAGCTACTTTTAAAACATATCCTCAGATTTAGTTTCACTTATCTTCATCTTTTTAATAAAAAAATGAAGCAGGAACAAAACTTAGCTGACTAAAAATTCCTCCTAGGTTGTGAGTGGTTGACTAAATATTTACTGATTTCACACACTACATATTTCTACTTGATGAGTGACAGTGTATAATGTGTGTGGGAAAAGACAGTTTTAGAGCATCCACTTTTTTTTATTGATTAATGTATTACATATGTGTCCTTATCCCCCCATTGCCACCTCTCCCCCTGCCCCCCTCATGCCCTCAACCCCTGGTGACTGTGTCCATCAGTTATGCTTATATGCATGCATACAAGTCCTTTGGTTGATCTCTCCCCCTTACCCCCACCCTCCCCTACCTTCCCTCTGAGGTTTGAGCAATGCTTCTCAGTCTCTGGATCTGTAAAAAGGAAGGATCTCCTACCATTTGCAACAGTGTGGATGGAGCTGGACAGCATTATGCTAAGAGAAATAAGTCAGTCAGAGAAAGATAAATATCACATGATCTCACTCATTTGTGTATTATAATGAACAACATACACTGATGAACAAAAACAGATCCAGAGCATCCACTCTTTTATTTCAGATAACTTGGACAGACCCTGGGGCTGCTTTTGTTTCTGGGATCTATGTGACTGTGCTGAATGCTAAGCACCAAGGCTAACATTGTCCAAAATTGGTAAACAATTTCCTTTATTGGGTTTTTAATGATGAAATAAACAGGAAAGAAAGAAAGCAAGAAATAGATTTCATTGTACTATGCTGCTGAAAACCATGTTTTCCAATTTATTCTTCTCACAATACAAAGTGTGTAATTTGGGATTCTATATAGTCCCAGGACACAATGATCCTTCTCTGTTGTATGGCAACTGCCTGCCATGCATAATAATTTTCCGAAAGTGTATCAAGTCATAGATGCAGAGAATGGGGAAAGGGTCCATGGTGACCTTAGGCAGGTTTTTTTACTAGTAGGAATCAGTTGGATAGTTATTACTACCTGCCGCTGCTAATGAGTCTAGTTGGGAAAAGAAAGCTGCTAAGCACTCCACAGCAGATCGCACTGTGGTCCAGGTCTTCGGAGTCTTCTTAGGGTCTGTTGAGCACCTAAAGATAAATTTTAAAGTGTTTTGCCTAGTATAGAAATTGAACTCCTGTTTTTTTCAGTTTTAAAAGGAACATGTTATTTGGAAGCATCATTAGTTGTTGATTAATTTGTGCTTCTGTAACCTAAATATTTTACTGGGTTTATAAAATAATTTTAAAAGTTTAAATATATTTGTATGCATTAAAAGCAACTTATTCATAATATTCTTGGAAAAAGTCAACCGTCTCTTCCCAGAAGGTATTTCCACTACTAATTCAAATTGCCTTTAAGCAACCCATATAGAGACAATCCAGTGCAGTCATTCAGAGCAGGAAGTCTGATGTGGAGAGACCTCCACCGTTTACCAGTCCTGTCACCAGAAGCAAGTTATTTTTCTTTGCGTAAGAGGCCTCTCCTGAATATAGGAACAATGAGAGCTATTATAAGGATTGCATAAATCCTTAAAATAATGCATCTATGGTACTTAGCTGAATACCCATCACTGCTGTCTTTGTTGTGGTTTCATTCTTGTTTTTGTTTTTGGTTATTATTCATACTTACATCTCATGTATTCCAAGCTATCACAGCATAAAGAATAGCGAGTAAAAAGCCCAAGGAATAGTAAATAATCGAACAACAATTACTATATAGCCCAACTGCAATGCTAGGAGAGGAAAGAAAGCATGGCTATTCCGTAAGTTGTGAGAACTAGGAAAGAGAAGACTGGAGTGATGATGGGAAGAGGAAGTAGTAGGAAACATTAAAGTTACATACTTACTAAGAAGATGCTTTACTAATACACTCCACCTATTGTAATTAATTCAATACCTACTTATTGAGCACTAACTATATGCAAAACATGGTGTTTGGTGTGAGGGTTACAAAGATTGGATATGTAACCTGCCTCCAGTAGTTGTGAAGCCCAGCAGAGGGTTGCTTTTACAATTGTATGAACCACCTTGCCGTGCTTGCCACCCCAGCTTCTTGATTATGAGCAGAAATGCTATTTTACTTACATGTATACCTCTGCACTGAGCACAGTACTCAAGAAATGTTTGCTGAAGTGAATTCCTACGCATGAAAAGGGAATTCAACCACTATTGGATTTCCAACTGTCATAGATAAGCTCCTTGAAGGCAAAGAACCATGCTTATAAATTTCTCGATGCCAAGGAAGGTGGATTCTTGATATTAGTTTAGCACAGTGATTTTTAACCTCCTGGCACAATAAACTAATTACTAAAATTCTGCTACACACCAAAAAAATACATATTTTTTGCCGCCGATCTGACCCCAAAAAAATAGGCATAATTTTGCCTCATTCATACTGGATGACTATTATTGCATTGGCTGTTGTCATTGTTTTATTTGACAATGTAAGGAAAAAGAAGTCAGTGCCCCTGCCTAAATAGTCAGGTATTGCATGTTTTAAAAAATATTGTGGCACACATGTGCCATGGCACACTGGTGTAGCAGTTATGCCAATATTAAAATTGCATTATTAAAATGAGAGTTGCTCTGTAATATCAAAATGCAGTTATTACAGTTTCAATTTTCAGTAGGTTTCTTTAGTCACAGATGCATAAAATACACAATTTCATTGCACTGTTATATCTAAATAAGGGAAATAAAGCAATGAAAATGTGCTCTCTGATAAATATGTTATTTTTGTTGAAGTTTGGAAAACCTTTTGCTTTTCAATGAGATGCTAAAAATAAGCTTTTTATTGAATCATAAATGCTGGGACTTCATCATTTATTTTCCATTCAGATTACCTTATTTTCTTTTAAAAAAATAATAGACGTTGAAAAATGTTTAAATGAGGAAAAACTGATTACAGAATATGTGTGTTTTCCAATTCTCATGTGGAGGTAATGTAGTCAATGAGAGCAATTCATAATACTGTTTCAGTGTATTTGGTAAAATTACGTTTTGAGGATGCATCCTTTCTGATGTCCTGGAAGTAAATTGTGCATCATATTATTACTGAACTTTATTAGACTGTGGAAATTTGTAACTGATTCTTTGATAGGCGGAGTGGAGACAGGCTACAGATATTCATTCCTATTATATATAGTTATAATTGGTAGTCTGGAATTAGATGCTAATCCACAGCCTAATCCAAGCATGATAACTTTTCATTAATCTGTGTTGGGTTTTTTATTTCTTTATTATGAGCTAAATGTGTAAACACAAAAGAATTAATAGTCATCTTGACACGACTTAATTCTCAGAGCTCCCTCTGCTGGTAGTGAAAAACAACAAATTTACAGAGAGCTTAAGAATGAGGTTAATATTATTACCACACTTTTGCCATTTATATTAAAGCTAAATTTATTGTTAGACACTTATGCAATAAAGCTAAATGTTTTGGTTTATGGCAAGCCAGCTTTTCCACTAAAGATTAAGTGATATTTTTGTGGTTGAATTAATTAGTCTTTTCATCAGAGAAAATTGAACTATTTTGTATTTAAAATAAATATTTGCCAGAGTTATACAGAGTAATTTACAACATCACTTATACAAATGATTACCAACAGTTTACATAAATGGAAACAGAACACTTAATAGAGACATAGTGAAGATTTAGTAGCTACCCAAACTACTTCACCCTCCCCCTACATAATTCCTATATAACATAAATATACACCACATATACCATCCAATAAAACAACTACTTTCTGGGCCACAATACCACAACATAATACATAAAAATACATAAAAATTGGAAAAATATATTCAGTTTGCAATCCTCCAGGTTAAATACGGTGCTTTCTTAACTTTGAAAAGTACTTTCACATTTACCACCACATTTTATCCTAACAGCCCTTGAGATAGAACAGGTACTGTCACCCCCATTGAACAGGCATAGTAAGTGAGGTTAGGGGCTAAACAATTGTCCCAAAATTACACACTAGTTAGTGGATGAGAGCCTTGGGCTCTTCCAATATGGCCTGAAGACCTCTCTCTCTATCGAGTACTATTTATTATTAACCAAGTTGTCTTGAATTGGCTGTCCATATTTATGCTTTGCAATGATCTATTGAGGACACCTCTTAATGAACCCAAATCTTCTGAGAGCTGTAGACAATTTTAAACTAAGGGTTCTACCAATGAATTAGAAGAGGGAAAAGAGCAGGGCTAGTGAGGTGGGGATCATTTTAGCATCATCCTTATGTTGGTACATAAAGGGTAGGCTGTGTTCCCTGACTCTGACTTCCAAGATCATGTGGGAAATGCTGAGTCATGCCATTGTATTGAACCATGAGTTCTAATTAGGTCAACCTCAAGATAAAAACAAATAATTACTCCAATACTCATGAGTCATCCAGACCTATAAGCAGAGTTTTTTAAAACCAAATCGTGAACTTAGCCTTTTTTTCCATGCATAAGTGAATAACCTTTTAGCAAAATTTAATGATAGAGTTGAGACCAAAAATTCTGGTCTAACTAACAATCCTCAGAGAAATAGGTTTGATGATGTCAGTTCAGTGCATATCATGAAAGCACTCTGGCACAATTGATAGGATGTTCATGAGGAGGTAATATATAGAGCCACAGATTAAATTACTTTTCACCCCAAGAGATATTTATAGGGGTGATCTATCAAGGTTACAGGGAAGGACAGTGACATGGCAGTAAGAATGCTCAACCTTAGCTTATATGCTGGAATATAAAGACACCTGCAGTTTTGTCCTTGTTAACTATTATAAATTGACAACTTTTCATTAAAAAATGTTTTGGTACAGAAATCACTTCTAAAGATTTATACTTGTTTATCAAGTTGAATAAAAGTGAAAAAATGTACCAATCTATTTTACTATAGAAAAGATACTACCTACATCTTAAAAGAAGATATATAAAGTTAGTTTCCATAGCAAAAATAGTTAATTTATTTTATTATAGAACAGATGCTACTTATATTTTAAAATAATAAATAAAGACCAGAAATATGAAATTATTATCTTCACAACCATAAAATCCATTCAATTGTAAAAAACATGATTTTTCTGAATAGAAGTTTCAGCAAACATTTTGCCTCTAAAAAACCTACCAAGAGATCAACTCAATTTCAATTACATTTCAATGTTAGATAATACAGATGGATGAAATTGTCATCTTCTAACCCACAATTTCTACTCCAGTAGTTCTTAATTGGAATGAAATATGGTCCACCTGACCTTTAGACTTCACACACATAAAAAAAATTATATTATTTCCTTGGTCTTCTCAACAATTGAGAAAATAGACCTAAGTATTCTTTCAAAAGTATAGTAACACTTTAATTATATCTCATATATCTGAGTACTTCATTATTCATAATACAAGAACCACGGAACCAGGAAAAAAACTAAAAAAAAAATCAAGGGAAGAAAAATAAATCCAGCCAAAGTCCATCCACTTTATTTGTGAGAAAGTTCCTTGGCCCCTCTTTTATAGCCTCTTTCCTCTTATTTCCATACATGTTCCAACAAGCTTAGGTTACCCTGGAAGAAAAGTATTACTAGAGGTGGGCATACTGACATAACAAACAGCATTTTATGTATACAGATACAAATAAAATTACCACTCTGGTCCAGAGAAAAGGCACATTGTAAAATATGCACACAAAATTCCTTCTCTTGGCTAGTCATTATATCATAGAGCATTTTATAATTGAAATGTACATTTTATAATCTCTTAATTTATAATAAGCTGCTGAGCCTTTATGGCATGCTGACTGGATAAGGAGTACTTACTGCACCACTTGGCTCAGACTGGACTGTCACAAACCCGGAGAGAGAGACCCCGGGGAAGGTTTTCACTGGGGAGGGGAGGACGTGTCTCTTCCTCCATGCCTGAATGCAAACCTTTAGTTTCCGAGGCCCAGAGGAGGGCCTGGGGGAGAGAGGGGAGCAGCCAGAGTTGGCAGCCCATGTAACTTATCCATGTAGACCACTTCTGCAGCGTCTCCACGACAGGTTCTTCTGCTCTACTTGTACTTCAGCTCAGGAAAGCTGAGTCGCCGAACCCTTCTGGGCAGCCTCCAGCAGAGGTGGGAGTAAAGATTTTCTCCTTTTGATGTTGAGACAGTGTGACAAGAGCAAGAAACGGAAATTTAGGGTTACATACTTGGTGACCAGTTGTCCTCCCCCAGCCATAAATCATGACTAAAACAGAAAGCCATACCAAATACGTTCTGCCAATTGAATTTTCAATGCTAAATTAAAGCTCCATTCTTTCCCTCTATAAATATTATCTTGATTTAATGTAGTCATAGTTCCTGTGTTTCTTTGGTTCTTTCCTGAAATGTTGATCAACAAAAGTGGAAATATTGTGCAAAGACAGTGTCAAAAGAGAAATTTCTGATTTTGAGTGGATATAATTGAGAATCTTTAAGCAACCTTTTGAAAATCTCTAGTGATTATGTGGAGAATCTTGAAGTGATTAATTGAAACTGGGTTCTCAAACTTCTGTAGTATGAGGATCCTTTGCTGCAAGTTCTTGAACTTTTAGTATCTGCTGCTTAGGAAGCTACATAGTGATGACAAGCTATTGCCAGGTTAATGATTAATTTAATTTTAAATTAGCTTGCAATTAATAAATTACATCATCTACATATATTTGAAAAGTAGCAGTATATATATGAGAGACACAAATTCAGAATCCATTTACACATCTTCTACAGTAACTCCAAGGGAACATAGAGACTAAGTCCATAAGTTGGAAAGTACTTCTTTAGAATAACTAAACTTATGAAAATAATAAATAGCTAAAGGAACATCTGACCATTTTGAATGTGGGCATGTTTTATATTTTAAATTTTTGTATTAAATATATTAGAGTGACATCTATCTATACTAATAAAAGGGGGGTAATATGCTAATTAGACCAGACATCTTCCGGACATCCTTCCAGACAAAGCCATGGTGGCGGGGGGCCAAGGCAGAGGCGATTAGGGGCAATCAGGACGGCAGGGGAGGGCATTTAGGGGCAATCAGGCAGGCAGGCAGAGGCAGTTAGGGGCGAACAGGCAGGCAGGGGAGCAGTTAGGGGCATCAGGCAGGCAGGCAGGTGAGTGGTTGGGAGCCAGCAGTCGCGGATTGTGAGAGGGATGTCTGACTGCCCCCGAGGGGTCCTGGATTGGAGAGGGTGCAGGGCGGGCTGAGGGACCCTCCCCGTGCATGAATTTTGTGCACTGGGCCTCTAGTATGTGGTGTGTGGGTATATATATATATATATATATATATATATATATATATATATATGCGACCAAACATCAAACAACTGGTTGACCGGTCGCTATGACGCACACTGACCACCAGCTCAATGCAGGAGCTGCCCCATAGTGGTCAGTGCACTCCCACAGCCAACAACCTCCCACTGCGGGTCAACCTCCAGCAGTCCCTCCCCCTGGCCGGCCCCAATTGGCCCCGATAGAGCCAGCTGGCCAACCTCCCATGGTCCCTCCCCTCGGCCACCCAACCTTCCGCAGCCCCTCCCCTGGCCAACCTCCCACAGCCCCGATCAGCCCCAATCACCAGCCAGGCCGAGGGACCCCACCCTGCACAAATTCGTGCACTGGGCCTCTATTTGGTTAATAAAATTACTAGATACCAAGTATACAATTCTATAATGCATCATCTGTATACTGCATTGTATATTTACCACCCAAAGTCGAATCTCCTTCCATCATCATGTATTTGTCTTTCTTTACCCTTTACTATCCCCTCCTATCCCCATTTACCTGGTAACTAGCATACTGTTGTCTATATCTATGAGTTTTTGTTTGCTTGTTTGTTCATTTGTTGCTTTTAGTTTTATATCCTACATATGAGTGAAACCATATGATTCTTGACTTTTCTATCTGACTTATTTTGCTTAGCATGATATTCTCAAGATCCATCTATATTGTCACAAACACCAAGATTTCATCTCATCTTATGGCTGAGTAGTATTCCATTGTATATATGTACCACATCTTCTTTATCCAGTCATCTATTGAAGGACATTTCGGTTGTTTCCATATCTTGGCCACCATGAATAATGCTGCAATGAACACAGGAATACATATAACTTTAGAAATAAGTGCTTTTAATTTTTTTTCTGGTAGATACCCAGAAGAAGGCTTGTTGGGTCAGATGGTAATTCTATTCTTAATTTTTTTGAGGAGCCTCCATACGGTTTTATATAGTGGCTGTTCCAGTTTACATTCAAATGTGGATATGTTTTAAATTGTCAGGAACCTAGAAACAGCTCAAATTGAGTGTCCTGCCTTTCTTTTTAAAGATCAAATACATTTTGAATATGAATAGGATAAACAAAAACAAAAACCTAAATGCTTGACTGGCAATGAGACAAAAGACTTTACATTTTAGCATAGGAAGGGATATTAACAAAAACGAATACTTGTGTGGAAAAAAAATTTGGTTTTTCTTTTTCTCTTTTATTCTAGAAAAAAATAGGCAAAGACAGAAACATATAAGATCATTAGGTAGTAGAACCGTGTAGTGGCTAAGCTCCTAGTTTTGAGAGCCAGATAAACCTGGGGTTGACAGCAGGCCTCAGTCCTAACCAACTGTAGGATCTTCAGTTTCTTTTTTCATCTGTAAAATAGAAATAGTGCCTACATTAGGAAATGGTGGTAAGGGTTGAATGGCGTACTTGTAAAGTGCTTGGTGCACAGGAAGAGCTCAAAAAATGGTGGCCATTGTTATTATTAGTGAGCTCTGCATGTAAATGGATATTCTCATGGGTTTTATTTTCAGAAAGTTAATATTTTTTAGTATACACAGAGAGAGGACAAATTACAGACAGACCTAAAAGCCAGATCTCCAAAATGCAGCAAGAGGTGTCCTCACTCTACTTAAGTCAACTCCAAGAGATGAGAGAAGAAGGAATTTTTATCACTGTTTAGTTTGTGCTTGGGCTCTTTGCTGAGGCCACAAGTAAATGGTCTCTATACTCTTGGTATGACGGGTACCACTTGCAAAAGAATTAAATCATTTTCTTGTAAAAAATAAAAAAGTAAAAAGCCTGTACACTTAACAGAATGTATGAGACAAATGTGGACTGTGACAGAGAATAGCTTTTGGACCGTCTTAGCGTTTGAGGGAAATTTATAGGCTTCATTTGTGAAAGGTCGACACTGCACTTTTTCTTTAATAGAACATTAATTCCTTTCACCACCGCTTCAAAAGAACAGCTGCAAAAACAAAACAACTCACATACATGTTGTGGATCTAAGTTGGAAAACCCAATTTCCACTTCTCATTCTTGTATAACTCTGAATATTTTGCATTTCTTTTACCTTGACAATAAATAGGTATAAAGATCTACTACTTCTTATTTGGCAGGGTGGGTGCAGTGGGAAGACTCAACTTAGCATGTCCTTTTTTCTCGAAACTTATTAAAGTCCTTAGGATCCAAACATTTAGCTTCACTTGAAATAAAGATTGTAATACCAAGTAAGTGTCGTTGGCCCTTCAGGGATTTTCTTGAAGTCTGCCGAAAATCATCCTGATAGCACCTGAAGGATCAGGAGGGGATAGTTCAATTACAGTCAGAAAGTGCTGCAAAGAAGATCTGCACATAATTCTCACAGTGCTCATTACCTCTGGCTTTCTGCCTTAGCAACTGCCATGTACTACATCAAGCGTGTAAATGTTCTATGCAGAATGCTTTTTTTGTCACAGCCTTTGAGCCCGCAGGGCCCAGGCAAGCCTCAGAGAAAGTTAGCATAAGACATGTGGGACCCAGTTCCCTAACTTTTAAAATATTGAGATGATAATCTTGAAATGCATGATGAATAAGAATATCTGTATTTACTACATAACAATTAGTTGGTTAAATCGTATAACAATTCTGTGAAAGATATAAAAACTGTTAGCATCTTCATTTGTGTTTGTTTGGTGGATTGTTTTCTAGTATAAGCTTTAAGAATTCATTCCGTATCAACCATCAAGATAGGCCTGTGTGTCCTAATTCCTCTAATCTGTTGTGCTTTCCTGAAGTCATATAAGGTCTGGGCTTTGTTCTATCAAATTATGTTTTGGGTTTACTAGTAGTCTCCTATCATTCATAAACCATTCCACAGGTATTTATTAAGCTCCTACTGTATGCTAGGCACTAAGTATACATAGGTATGTACTCCCTGCCTTTGCATAGATTACAATCTGTGGGAGAGACCAATGATAAACAAATAAATATGCAACTGCAAACTGTGAGACATGCTTAGAAGGAAACTAGTAGGGAGCAGTTGACAGTCAAACAGAGGGGGCCTCTCTGGGGTGACATTTAAGTCACAGTGTGCAAGGTGAGAAGTGTCCAGAGCTTTCCGGGAAGAAGGAGCAGTAGGATATGCTCAAGGATTTCTGGGCATTCCCAGGACCCACTGAAGGCCCCTGTGGCTGAGGCAGAGCAGGTAAGAGGCAGTGCGGGGCCGTGTTGGAGAGGTGGTGGGGCCAGATCACGCAGGGCTTTCTTTGAGTTTCCTAAAGTGCAATGAGAAGCCTTTGAAGGGTTGTAAGCAGGGGAGTGACATGTGTTTAAATGACTCCTCTCTAATTGCTCTGTGCTGAATGGACTGGAAGTTGCTAATATTGGAACCAGGAAGACAAGAAGGAAGCATTTGCAATTGGCCATGCTATTGGAGTAGTTCTCTTCATTTTACTTCAGAAGAAGCTATAAATGCAGATGGAGAGTAAACTCCAAGGCAAGTAAGCACTGTGCTGCTAACCAAACTTTGTGTAGTATTTATAAGTATGTCCAATTACTTAATTTCCCTGAGCATCAGTTTTTCTGAAGAAATTTGCTGACCTTGAAGAGTTATATTAAGGATTAAATGACAAAATTAATGAGTGAGAGGCATCTAATACCATGCTTGGCACAGAGTAGATGTTCAATCAATTATATTGTTATTATCATTTTCCATAAAGTAATGCCGTCTTCTGACCCACATAATCTCTATTTCAAAAAGTTGCCAATATCTTTATTTATAAACTTGCTAAGACAGAAAGAAACTACCTTGTTTAAGTGGGTCCTTATCTTCTTACTTATTTTTTCTTTTATATCTTGGAGTAGAGACTGATTTTGCAAGAAAATGAGTAGTCTACTAAGTATATGAAAATCAATCAAATCTTTAAAGATTAAAAGTATGTTTAATGCCATCCTGGTAGTAGTTTTTTTCTGATTATTTTGTTTGTTTTTCTGGTTAGGGGTAGGACACATTTTACATTGCCATCTTTGTGTATATACAAGTGGAGAGAGAAAATATTTCAAATGCAAATTAGAATTTTATTTAAAAATATGCTTTTAATTTTAATTGTATACTAAATCTAAATTATATTTTATCAGTCAATATTTGTCATTTAAAACAGTATATTTGAATTTTACATTATGAAATCAATTAAATATTAAGGTCCAGTTCAACTTTAATATTTTCACTCACTAAATTTATAATTAAGATATTGGTATGTCCTTCTCAGCAATGATTATCCTTCACAACAGAGAAATATAAATAGTATTTTCACTAGAGTTCTCCATATTCTTAGTGCTTTAATCCAGGCTCAGTTTTTTTTTTTTAATTAAATCTTTATTGTTCAGATTATTACATTTGTTCCTCTTTTTTCCCCCCATAACACCCCTCCTCCCAGTTCCCACCCCACCCTCCACCCTCACTCCCCACCCACTGTCCTCATCCATAGGTGCACGATTTTTGTCCAGTCTCTTCCTGCATCTCCCACACCCCTTTCCCCCCCAAGAATAGTCAGTCCATTCCCTTTCTATGTCCCTGATTCTATTATAATCACCAGTTCATTCTGTTCATCAGATTATTTATTCACTTGATTCTTAGATTCACTTGTTGATCTATGTATATTTGTTGTTCATAATTTGTATCTTTACCTTTTTCTTCTTTTTCCTCTTCTTAAAGGATACCTTTCAACATTTCATATAATACTGGTTTGGTGGTGATGAACTCCTTTAGCTTTTTGTTATCTGTGAAGCTCTTTATCTGACCTTCAATTCTGAATGATAGCTTTGCTGGATAAAGTAATTTTAGTTGTAGGTTCTTGGCATTCATCACTTTGAATATTTCTTGCCACTCCCTTCTGGCCTGCAAAGTTTCTGTTGAGAAATCAGCTGACAGTCGTATGGGTACTCCTTTGTCAGTAACTGACTTTCTTTCTCTTGCTGCTTTTAAGATTCTCTCTTTGTCTTTTGCTCTTGGCATTTTAATTATGATGTGTCTTGGTGTGGTCCTCTTTGGATTCCTTTTGTTTGGGGTTCTCTGTGCTTCCTGGACTTGTAAGTCTATTTCTTTCACCAGGTAGAGGAAGTTTTCTGTCATTATTTCTTCAAATAGGTTTTCAATATCTTGGTCTCTCTCATCTTCTGGCACCCCTATAATTCGGATGTGGGTACGCTTGAAGCTGTCCCAGAGGCTCCTTACACTATCTTCACATTTTCAGATTCTTTTTTCATTTTGCTTTTCCGGTTGGGTGTTTTTTGCTTCTTCGCATTTCAAATCTTTGACTTCATTCTTGCGCTCCTCTGGTCTGCTGTTGGGAGTCTGTATAATATTCTTTATTTCAGTCAGTGTATGCTTAATTTCTAGTTAGTTCTTTATCCCAACATCGAGGGTCTCATTAGATTTCTTGAGGATCTCACTATATTTATTGGCGGTCTCACCAGTCTTTTCGAGGGCCTTACTAAATTTATCTGCGGCTTCTAGACAGTTCTGGAGAGACCTTAAAAGTGTGGTTTTGAACTCTATATCCTCCATTTCTGTCATTTGTGTCCTGATTCTTTGTCTCCGCATTTTTTTTTTTTAAGTATGTTTTTATTGATTTCAGAGAGAGGAAAGAAGAAGGAGAGAGAGATAAAAACAACAATGATGAGAGAGAATCATTGATCGGCTACCTCCTGCACGCCCCCTACTAGGGATCGAGCCCACAATCTGGGCATGTGCCCTGGCTAGGAATTGAACCATGACTTTCTGGTTCATGGGTTGCCGGCCAACCACTGAGCGACACCAGCCAGGCAACCAGGCCTCTTGATAGCATCACCTAAACAGTTTGTTTATTCTTCTTTGTCTCCAAAGCTTGGTACCTAAAGGTATTGCAGAAGGGATGGTAAGGAGAAAGCACTGCACAGTACTGAGGAGATGAAAATTTGTTAAAGAGTAACTGAAAAGTCACATTACGGGTTCCAAAGGGAGGTACATTTCAAATGTTGATATTGCCAAAAAACATTTTAAGGAACTTGTGCTCCCAAAACAGGCACAGTAGTGCACAAACCTTTGTGCATAAGAAAGTTCACTGCAGCATTGTTTTTATTAATAAGAAATGGAGACAACCTGAGTGTCCAGCAAAAGGGGGTTGGCTAAATAAATGACAGTGCCTCCATGCAGTGGAATACTATCTGCCTTATATAGATTAGGGTAGGGCTTTAAAGTGTGACTCCCTGTTGGAATACAACAATGAACATATGGGCATAGAAAAAATCTGGATGGCCATGAACAAACTTGTTAACAATGGTTAGTTATGGATAGTCAGTTTACTTTTATTTTTTTTATTTTTTTTGGGGGGGGGGTTTATGTACTTCTTTTTATTTTGGGTGTGCCTATTACACTGTGATAGTTAACTTTTTCTCAATTGCTTCCAAAAATGAGTACATGATTATTGCCTTTGGGGGAGTTGATTGTGAACTTTGTTCTGAGTCTAAAGACTTGATCAAAGTTTAAAAAGAACGAACAGATTTATTCTTTAAACCTCTAAATGTAAGTAGCTATCCCCCAAGCAAATCTTTTTTCATTCTGTTGCTCTCAATTACATCAGAAGTTGAGATATAGGTATATCTTTAATTATCTTTTAAGTCTTTTTTTTTATTTTTTTTTAATTTTTTTTATTTTTTTTTTAATTAAATCTTTATTGTTCAGATTATTACATTTGTTCCTCTTTTTTTCCCCCCATAACTCCCCTCCTCCCAGCTCCCGCCCCACCCTCCGCCCTCACTCCCCACCCATTGTCCTCTTCCATAGGTGCACGATTTTTGTCCAGTCTCTTCCCACATCTCCCACACCCCTTTCCCCCCCAAGAATAGTCAGTCCATTCCCTTTCTATGTCCCTGATTCTATTATGATCACCAGATTATTTATTCACTTGATTCTTAGATTCACTTGTTGATAGATGCATATTTGTTGTTCATAATTTGTATCTTTACCTTTTTTTTTCTTCTTCCTCTTCTTAAAGGATACCTTTCAGCATTTCATATAATACTGGTTTGGTGGTGATGAACTCCTTTAGCTTTTCCTTATCTGTGAAGCTCTTTATCTGACCTTCCGTTCTGAATGATAGCTTTGCTGGATAAAGTAATCTTGGTTGTAGGTTCTTGGTATTCATCACTTTGAATATTTCTTGCCATTCCCTTCTGGCCTGCAAAGTTTCTGTTGAGAAATCAGCTGACAGTCGTATGGGTATTCCCTTGTAGGTAACTGGGTTTCTTTCTCTTGCTGCTTTTAAGATTCTCTCTTTGTCTTTTGCTCTGGGCATTTTAATTATGATGTGTCTTGGTGTGGTCCTCTTTGGATTCCTTTTGTTTGGGGTTCTCTGCGCTTCCTGGACCTGTAGGTCTA
The DNA here is from genome assembly GCF_014108235.1 of Myotis myotis. Lineage (NCBI taxonomy): Eukaryota > Metazoa > Chordata > Mammalia > Chiroptera > Vespertilionidae > Myotis > Myotis myotis. The sequence goes on from NW_023416390.1 coordinate 43,559,973, forward strand.
TTTCTTTCACCAGGTGGGGGAAGTTTTCTGTCATTATTTCTTTAAATAGGTTTTCAATATCTTGCTCTCTCTCATCCTCTGGCACCCCTATAATTCTGATGTTGGTGCGCCTGAAGCTGTCCCAGAGGCTCCTTACACTATCTTCATATTTTCGGATTCTTTTTTCATTTTGCTTTTCCAGTTGGGTGTTTTTTGCTTCTTCGCATTTCGAATCTTTGACTTGATTCTTGCGCTCCTCTGGTCTGCTGTTGGGTGTCTGTATAATATTCTTTATTTCAGTCAGTGTATGCTTAATTTCTAGTTGGTTCTTTATCACAACATCGAGGGTCTCATTAGATTTCTTGAGGATCTCACTACATTTATCGGCGGTCTCACCAGTCTTTTCGAGGGCCTCACTAAGTTTATCGGCAGCTTCTAGACAGTTCTTAAGAGACCTTAAAAGTGTGGTTCTGAACTCAATATCCTCCATTGACAGTTTTGTCCTGTTTCTTTGTCTCCGCATTTTTTATGCTTTCTTGGTGCACCCCCTAGTGGTCTTTGTCCGCAGTCTTGTTGCCTTTAAGCCTTGATTGATGTCGGCAATACCGGGGTGATTTGACCTCCAGGCTAACTGGCTATGAGAGTCTGCTGTGTCTGTAGTGGGAGGGCTTCTGTGCTGGATCTCTAGGGCGGTGCTAATCTAGCGTTTGCCTGAGGCTATCCGGCAAATGGTTCTGTGCAGGGCTTGGGCGGGGCGGGTCCCTGGGAATCTACAGGGCGGGCGGAACAAGCAGTTATGGCGACTCTCAGTTCCTTCCCCAGGGGCTCTGCCTCTCAGAGCCCCAGCAATGGCTGCAAACCTCGGAGAGAAAGCTGCCTTCGAGTTCCAACCGAAGCCAGACAGTCCCGTTTCTCCCGTTTGAGTCTCGGTCCCCAGAGACTCGCCCGGATCTGGAGCTCAGAGTCTGAAACTCCCTCCCGATTGAAAACAACAACCGCGCCCTCCGCCGCCAGCCCGCTCCGCGCGCACACTCCGCACCTGAGTATTTCACTTCAGCACTGCGCCTCCTCTGAGTCTGGGTATGATATTCTCTTTCCTCCTAGTTGTAGAATTTCCACTCAGCCAGCCTTCCCATGGTTCTGGGTGATGTCCGTTCTGTCCTTTAGTTATATCTCTGAAGTGGTTGTTTGAGGCAGCAATCTCCGGCGTTAACCTATGCCGCCATCTTGGTTTCCTCCGTCTCCGCATTTTTTATGCTTTCTTGGTGCACCCCCTTGTGGTCTTTGTGCACAGTCTTGTTGTAGTTAAGCCTTGATTGTTGTAGGTAACACTGGGGGGGATTTGACCTCCAGGCCAACTGGCTGTGAGAATCAGCTGTGTCTGCAGTGGGAAAACTTCTGTCCTCTAGGGAGATGCTAATCTAGCCTTTGCCTGAGGCTATCCGGCAAATGCCTCTGTGCAAGGCTTGGGCAGGGCGGGTCCCAGGGGATCAACAGGGCGGCCTGAGCAAGCAGTTATGACTGCTTTCAGTCCTTTCCCCAGAGGCTCTGCCTCTCAGTGTCCCAGCAACCGCTGCAAACCTCGGAGAGAAAGCTGCCCTCGAGTTCCGACTGATGCCAGACAGTCCTGCTTCTCCCATTTGAGTCTGGGTCCCCAGAGCTCAGAGCCTGAGACTCCCTCCCGATTGAAACAGTCAACCGTGCCCTCAGCCGCCAGCCCGCTCCGCGGGCACCTCCGCACCTTAGTATTTTGCTTCCTCACTGCGCCTCCTCTGAGTCTCAGTATGCTTTTCTCTTTCCTTCTAGTTGTAGAATTTACCCTCAGCCAGCCTTCCTGTGGTTCTGGGTGATGTCCGTTCCATCTTTTAGTTGTATTTTTGAAGTGGTTGTGCGAGGCAGCAATCTCTGGTGTTCACCTATGCCGCCATCTTGGTTTCTCCTCCAGGCTCAGTTTTTAGCTATATGAACAACAAGGAATTTGGCCTGGTTTCAGGGGAGAAAGAAAGTGAAATTTTGGATTTGGGACTATTGGGTCGAAATAGCTTGAAGGGCATCTGGGAAGTACTTCCTTAAAGGACCTATGACCCTATTATAAGAGAGAGAGAGAGAGAGAGAGAGAGAGAGAGAGAGAGAGAGAGAGAAGGGCGTATAGCTACATAGGACCCTATCCTGATAATATTCATGGTTGGGCATATGTTTGAATCTAGTGCCAATTATAGAACCTTCTATAAAGGAATATGTTACTAGATTGATAGAATGTAAGTCAGATTGAATCAAGATCCCACAAATAAAATATAGCTATAGCCAGAAAAATCTAGATTAAAATACTGTTGGTGAATAGTTGGTTAAGTAGGTTTTGGTTCCATTCCCCAGCACTAGCATCCCTTTTTTAATGAAGAATCATGTTTGTAATGTTGACTTGTGGATCAGTATGCCTCGGGTCAGCCATAGAATTCCCTTTAACACTGAATGTGGATAAGGTATGGAATCAACAAGGATAGAAGAAAATAAGCACAGCTTAGCTCAATCTTTCTTGGAAAACAAGTTAGAAAATGGAACACATACATCTTAATTATAAATTTAATGAGTGATAATTGTCAAAACCTGGAAGAACCAAGATATCCTACTATAGGTGAATGGATAAACTCTAGTACATCCAGACAATAAATAGTAGTCAGTGCTAAAAAAAAAAAAAAAAAAAAAAAAGTGAGCTATCAAACCATGAAAAGACATGGAAAAAACTTAAATGCATATTGCTAAGTGAAAGAAGCCAGTCTGAAAAGGCTACAAACTGTTTGATTCCAACAATATGGCATTCTGTGAAAAGTAAGATTATGGAGGCAGCGATGAGGCTAGTGATTGCCAGGGTTAGGGAGTAGGCAGAGCACTGAGGATTTTTAGGGTAGTGAAACTACTCTGTATGATATTATAATAATGGATATATGACATTATACATTTGTCCAAGCCCATAAAATGTACACCAAGAGTGAACCCTAAGTTAAACTGTGGTCTTTAGGTCATTGTGATGTGTCAGTGTTGGTTCATCAATTGTAACAAATGTGCCTCTTTGGTGGGTGAGTGTTGATAACGGAGGAGGCTTTGCATGTGTGAAAATGAGCTATTCGGGAAATTTCTCTACCTTCTCAATTTTGCTGAGAAAGGCTTTTTCTAAGTAGTGTCTTATTATTGGATAATTGTTAATTTTGCTGAGTTCTTACTTTGTGTCAGGCACAATTATACACCTGGTCACATTTAATCCTGAACAAAACTCTGTAAAGTAGGTACTATTATTATCATTATTCCCACTTTACGGAGAAAGAAATCAGGCTTAATTTGACAAAGGTCAAAATAGACAGATCCTACACTTGTCATTATACCATGCTGTCTCAGGCCACACATGCTCACTAAAGGCACTGCTTTGTCACAGGGACATTGTAACATTCAGGCATGAGTAAGAACTGTGATAGGGAAGACAGAAATTTTGTATGAAGCTATTTATAAATAAGTTGTAAAGATCACATAGACTGCCACCAAGCGAGAGATCCAGGGAAAATCTTAGCATCAGGAAACGTGTGTGTGTGTGTGTGTGTGTGTGTGTGTGTGTGTGTAGTAATGTTTGTGGTCATTTTTGTTAAAGGGAAAAAAATAGTTAAAAGTCGTCTAGTGGCAAAAGTTTAAATAGATTTTAATGATTTATGCTCTGAGTGGGGGGGGAAACTGTTCTTCATTATGCCCAAAATAAAGTAAAATATGACTTTTTCACTTTTTAGTGATATATAGGCTATACCCCACACTGTGCCCTCACAGGGCATATACAAAGGGAAGACTGAATTCATTAATAACGTAAGGATGCCCACATCTGGTTGATCCTCCCAGGTGAATGAAACCAAAGCCTGATTTAACAGATGGACACTGCACTGTTTCCTGATGGTGAAATCGCCAGATGTTTAGAGATTCCACAAGTACAAAGGCAGAAGGAAGTGCGTTAATGATGAGGTTTCTGGCACACCTTTGAATTTCTTTTCACACTACATTTTCTTGCATCTCAGGTACATGTGCATGAGTTGTGCCATTATTTGAGTTTAATTAAAATAGAATTTTACACTAAAATATGTTATTCTAAAAATAAGGAGCAAGGGGAATATTATTATATACCATCACCAGGCTACACCAAACATTATTCAAAGCTTGAAAAAAAACTATTGTTTTGTTTTCCATTAATTTGCTTTTGCAAAAAGCCCTTGACAAGGCCTGGGCCAGTAATACCAGCCCTTGTGGAATGACTTGCCCAGTCCTCCCTGGCTCTGCATCCTTGGCTGTGCAGGGGAGCCTCTGGCAGGGGGATCATTGCAGGTTTGCTCCAACGCTTTACTAAGCTGTAGCCATTATTTTTAAGCCTCCTATCCTAAAAAAAATGTTAGGCCCACTTTCATTCATGAAGGGGAAAGTGTGGAGGCCTTAATGCTGGGGAATTGGCTCGAGGACTTTGGTGCCAGTAGGGCTGTAGGAGGAAGATTATTCCTTGATGGGTAAGAGCGTAAGAGTGATAGCTGTGCAGAGAGCAAAGCCTGGGTTCCAGTCCTGGCACCAGCATTTACTAATCCTGTGGCCTGTCCTTGGACCAGTTACTTAACCTCTCTATGTCTTAGTTCTGTTTTCTCTTCTGTGCAATGGGGAGCCTCATGCATACCTCATAGGATTGTACTGGTAATTAAAGGAGATAAGGGGTAGAAATGCACTTTGCACGTTGCTTGGAATAGCGTTAAGTCCTTCAAAAAAAAGAAGGAGAAATCAGAGATTAAAAGAAAACTATGCATCATGAATTTCCTTGCACACTGCCTCGGATGACAACACAATCTCCCTTTCTTTGGCCTCAGGATATTTCCATTTTGATGCCTGGAATGAACTAACTTCTGCTTATTTGTTCCAAACCTGTCTTGATCACTCCAGTAATCAAATTCTGGGCCCTATGTACAGTGTAGTGAATGTGGACAACAATATTGTATTATAATCACCAAACTTGCTGAGATTAGATCTTAATTATCCCCCCCCCAAAAAAAGAAACAATAATTATGTGAGGTGATAGAGGGGCTAACTATCACTACAATAGCAATCCTATTATAATATGTAAATGTATTAAATCAATGTCATACATTTATACTATGTTATAGGTCAAATATATTTCATTCATTCGTTCATTAACTAGTTAATTAATTAATTGATTGATTGATTAATCGGGGTCCTGGATTTTCCTCGAATGGAGCTTCCTCTTTCAAAATTGAGAGCAGCAGGCCAAGGGGTCCACCCAGTACAGCTCTCTTGTCTCAGTTTATCTTTTAAATGTTAAGAAATTTGGCTTTTTGAGTCCCATCTGAATACAGAGACAAGCGACAAAACACACACACACACACACACACACACACACACACACACACACACACAAGTCGCTTTCTCCAAGAGCCTTTTCCATGTTCTTTCAATGGGGTGAAGCTGCCCAAGGGTTAAGTGCTGTGCTACCAACTGATGGAAGAGAGACACACCCTGAAAATGTAAGGCCAAAGTTCCCTTTTTCCTAGTCTTTCTCAAACTACCTGCTGGGTGACTGTTTAATTAGTGGGCAAACAGTGATTCCCAGAAATTATGGAGTCTTTAGTGTTCACAAGGATATAGTTCCTAATGTTTTTCCCAGCAATATATACAACTATTTCCTACTTTTAAGTAGTAGGCTAATCTGAATATTAGCTATCTGCCAATTTCAACACGCCTCTCCTATAAACATTTCCTTCCTGGGTAGGGAGGAAGCCCAAATGATGTGGTCCTGGGTAGTTCTTTAACTTTCTTTTTTATGATTGGTGCAGAGCATCTGATTATTTCCAGGTGTTGCCGAGTTTCTCAGGGTCTCCTTGTTATTTCTCCCCTCTTTGAGCTCCTTTGGCAATGAATGTGACCATGAGTCCAAAGCTATAAAGGATGTGTTCACCACTTCCCTCTTATGTCTGTCTCTTTATTTAACCACAAGTTCACTGTCTTTATCCATGTTAATTCCCCAAGGTATTCACACAGCATTTGTGTTGACTGCCTTAATTTTGATCTTCTCTAATCATTCCCTGCCAGATGGTAGTTAAAGTTTAATGGCCCCTGTAAAAATAGTTCCCTTTCTTCTTTCATCAGTCATGTGTGTTTACTTAGCTAGCTGCTGGATGTTCAGAGTGAACACCAAGTGACCACCAACAAAATGAATTCAACAAACACATCGGCTTAATACTTTTCATGGTAGCTAAAGATGTTGCCTGCCATTATCCACTCAGCCATTATCCTTACCTTTTATTGTCTTTCCTTTCTATTTTGTTAGTTTTCTTTTCTTTTTATCTCCCTTTTCGGGTTGTTTGGTGGTAAGCCACAAGACCGTTAGGCCTGGCAGCCGTCAGTATCCAACAATTAAAGTGTGTGGACATGTCCGGATACAATAGCATTTAAATGCTAAATAAATGACATTTGGCATATCTGTAGAGCTTTCCTTGCCACGCCCCTAAGATGTGTGGGTAAGCATCATTCTTTATGTTTCAGATTAGCTAGCTAACTCTCAGCAGGCCACACAAGGGGCTGGCATAGAAAGTGGCATTTTAAAGGAACAAAATGAAGAAGCAGATAGCTATAATTAATTCCTCTCTAAATAAAGAGTATGCCCTCTGTGCCGCATCTTACTATCCTTTCTAAACTAGCTAGCTCAGAAATAGCAGCTATATAAGGATTGTATTATATGCCATTTTACAGACGAGGTAACTGAGATGAGTCATATTGCATGGCTCTTGCTAGGCCACACACACATCACTAGAAGCATCCTGTCACTTCGATTTACAGTCAATTTATTAAAATATGTAGGAGCTATTTAAAAATAAATAAAACTAACCAAACAAAAGATTAGCAGCATTTCTAGAGCAAGCATTCAGGGTGACTTTATACACACATACCACTTAAAGCCTATAAAACATAGGAGTCCAAGGCAGGGGTCTGCAAACTCCAGCCCGAAGGCCAAATTCAGCATGCTGCCTGTTTTTGTAAATAATGTTTTATTGGAACATAGTCACTCTCATTCTTTCACATATTGTTTATGGCTGTTTTCACACTACAATAGCATTGTTGAGTCATTTTAACAGAGACTATATGACCTGCAAAGCCTAAAATATTTACTCTCAGGCCTTTTACAGAAAGAGTTTGCCGACCCTGCTATAGAGCTTTGAATTACAGCATTGCATAAATAATTAATTAATTCCTTCTTATGATTCAGGAATGCTATTAGGTGTTGTTACTGAACACTGTTTAAAATGATGTTGATTTAAAATGGCATTTCAAAGGATTCTAAAATCTTGTACTAAAATTTTCATCTCAATTGTACTGACCACCTTGACAAGTTAAGAAACTACAAATATTCAACAACTTCTTGGTCATTTGGGAAGCACTATACATTCTGCCATTGGTAGGAATTAGAATGTAGGCAAAAGATATCCCAACTAACTATTAATCAGGGGCGGGAAATGTGTTACTATTTGGCCAGTTCTGCAAATTTGGGGCAAGAACCATAATCCCTCTGGGCTTTTGTTTCTTCATCTATGAATGGATGCTGTGTATGAAATAATCTCTAGCATCCCTTGTAGCACTAATGTTCTATTGTCCATATTCTTCCCAAAGTGCAAGTAGCCCCTTCTCCCCTCCAATCCGCTGCCAAAAGAAAAGTTTCTAGGCTCTCGTGGGAATATAGTTAGTTCCATTTTTTTAAACAGCCCCTGCAGGCAGATTTTAATTCTAGACAACTTTGACTTGAATCTCCTTGAAGGAGAGATGATACTCCAAAATGAAGAGCATTAAGTACTCTCATGCCAAATATCTGTCTTTACAAACTGAAGACTGGTACCCTTTAGACATGAGAAAGTATATCCAAACACAGAACAAATAGGCATCAACTTTCCACAAAGATTTTGAAGGATGAATTAAGAAATTTAACTGATTAATTTTCAGCTTCTTCTGATATTAAAACAAATAAAACCGTGTTGTGGAGTAACCTGCAAAAATCAGCATGAATTTTAAAAGTAAAATGCAGCCCTTCAAAGAAACTTTGCTCGTGAGGAAGGTTCCCCGATTTTACACTGGAGCCCTCCTCATCCCTTGTCCACTCACGCAAAGGGCTGTTCACTGTTCCTGGTCGCTGAGGAGCTACAAGGGAACAGTTAGAGAGGCAGTGCCTTGATGAAAGTCGGTTCTCAGCTTCCACTGTGAAGAATATCCCCTGTACCTTTGATTCACTGCACCAGGATTTATATTCAGACTTATTACTGTATCTGAAAACTTCTGACTAGCTCTGAGAAGTTTATTTCAACAATATGTGTGTAAGTGAACAGTCAGACTGGCCCAGACTTATAAATTCCCAGAAGTGTGTGTATGTTGTCCTGATGTTTCAATAAATTACTGTGGGTAGAATCCAAGCATCATACATCAACCAAATTATCTCCGAGTTCCCTTCCAAGCAAGGGAGGCAGTAGGAGGAGGTGAGGAATGGAGTGGGAATAAACCAGAAGGTTCTGCCACTAACTCATGGTGTGAACCCTAATCAAGTTTAACAACTCTGGGCTGTGGTTTCTTTATCTGTGAGTGAGAGGTTAGAAATAGAGGCAGGCCGACATATGTCAAATGTGAAATTCTTAGTAAGTTACAACTGCTATAAAAACGTTATTTGTATTATCTTCTAGTCACTATCCTATGTCGGGCATAGGAAGTATCCTAATCTCTTATTTTAGTAACAAAAGTAATAAACACCATAAACAATGCAGGTATCAGAAGAATAATTTGGAACACAGTAAGTGAAAAAACAATGTGAAGGGGGTGATTGCATATCTAAAGAAGCTACCAATGAGACTCAACAATAATAAGACTTTAGAAACAAATAAGTTTATTTCTCAGGTAACAGTCACAACAGGTGGGCAGCTCTGTGCCACAAAGCCATTCAGAGAAGAGGCTGGTGACAGATCTCCCTCTACCACATGTGGCTTCCAAGGCAGAAGCCAGGAAGTCCAGAGCCAATTCGTGAGAAGCAAGATACTCATCTCACTTCCATCTACCTTCCATTGGCAAGAGTTCAGCCACACACATATCTAGCTTCCCGGGGGACTGGGAAATGTGAGACCTCATCCCTAGCCACAGCTCCATTATTATGGAAGAGGAAGAGAATAGATTTGGGAGACCAGATAATCCTTATGATCACTAGAATTAAAGGGGGTTAAAGAGGCAAGTTAGTCTGTTACTTAATGTATAAAAGGTATATGCATATATGAAATATTTCATTTTTATATGTAAAATATTTAAATATAGATAAAAATTCTAGTAATTATAAAACAAATTCATGATGCTCACCCAAGCATTAATAATCTTGGATTGCATATAGTTGAAGACTTCCAATTCACTCTCCTCCCTGACCAGAGGGCGCACACTCCTGAGGTTAGTGTACAGCCTTCCCTTCTGTCTTTAAAATTCTACTACATTTTGAAATCAATAAGCAATATGAAGAATAATCTTATTTTTTAACTTTACACAAAGTGGTGCCACACTGTATCTATCAAAATACTTTTTTTCCCCTCCAAATTGTATCTTTTAGATTATCCATGTTGAAAATGTAAAGTAAATTTGTTTGTTTTGATTGCTTTATATATTTGTGTGACTGCGGCTTATTTCTGATTTTTTATTATTGCAAATATTGCTGCAAAGAACATCTTTTTCACATGGGCAAGCATTTTTCTAGAGCGATGCTGTTCAGTGAAATGGCCACTAACCACATGTGGCTACTTAAATTTAAATTAATTAGAAATCAATTAAATTAATCAATCAAATAAAATTAAAATTTTAATTCCTCAGTTACACTAGCTACTTTTCTAGGGCTCAGATGCTGCATATAGCTGGTGGCTAGCATATTGGAGGGCACAGTCATTATCACAGAAACGTCTACTAGACCAGCAGTTCTCAACCTGTGGGTCGCGACCCCTTTGGAGTCGAACGACCCTTTCACAGGGGTCGCCTAAGACCATCGGAAAACACATATATAATTACATATTGTTTTTGTGATTAATCACTATGCTTTAATTATGTTCAATTTGTAACAATGAAAATACATCCTGCATATCAGATATTTACATTACGATTCATAACAGTAGCAAAATTACAGTTATGAAGTAGCAAAGAAAATAATTTTATGGCTGGGGGTCACCACAACATGAGGAACTGTATTAAAGGGTCGCGGCATTAGGAAGGTTGAGAACCACTGGCCTAGATAATACTGCTCTAAAGTATATATGCAGCAGTGGAACTGCTGAGCTGTAGAGTATGTATATCCTCAACTTTAATAGATATTTCCAAATTGCTTTCCACATCAGTAAGATTCTTCATTATAAAGCAACAGAAGGCCATTGCGGATTATTTCACCAAGAAATATATATATTTTTTGCCTGGCCAATATGGGTCAATGGTTGAGCATCGACCCATAAACCAGGAGGTCAGGGTTCGATTCTGATCAGGGCACATGCCTGGGTTGCAGGCTTGATCCCCTGAGAGGGGTATGCAGGAGGCAACTGATCAATGATTCTCTCTCATCATTGATGTTTCTTTCTCTCCCTCTTCCATCCTCTCTCTGAAATCAATAAAAATGTATTATTTAAAAAGAAATATATAATTTTAAAGAATAGCTCACAGAATCTTAGGAAGGGCTTGAGAACCAACTTGAATTTAAACTACCTAATGTCATGTCATGGAATTGATCTAATAATGACAATGCAACTCTACTTAAAGGCACAAGTAATGCCCCTTTTATTTCCAATATGACATATGCCCAATGCTGGTGCTTTTCCTAGAATTACAGTCATTGCTGCTTCCAGAAATTGTACTTAAGTGTCACCATTGCTTTCACCTTCATGACAGGGATCCTGCTGGGTACCTACATTTTAACACCATTTTCAGATTCAAAGTTGGAGCTGATGTATCTGTTTGGCAGACTAGGCCAAACACCTGCACCCCATATTTACAGAAGGCTTAGAAGGCAAAAGTCTTGTAATTTTTCATTTCTGGGATATGTGTAGATTTTCAAACTTCCTAGCTATTTGCCTATTGGTATCAAAATAGATCTAAAATGTTTAATTCCCACCATAGCAAAGGACAGTTTCCCTTTTGCCACATAGTTTCTTACATGTGGTGTCATTTGGCATTTTAATGTTTGCCAAACTAATGATTGTGCAAAGATATCTCAATGTGATTTTAATCTGTGTTTTTCTGATTAATAGTAAAGCTGAGCATCTTTTAATATGTTTCATTATCATTAGAGTTTGATCGATAAACTTTTTGTGTATGGTGTGAGGCATGTCTCAGTGTTGAAGTGAAGTCTTAGCAGAAAAGATTTAAAAGAATTAGAGAAATCTTTGGAGAAATGGTTGATGAAATTTTCCTGGAATTAAACTATAAATAAAAAGAAATTCATGCTTGGACATATCATGTAAAAATGCAAAAATATCAAAAACAAAGGTCTTGCCCTGGCCAGTGTGGTTCAGTTGGTTGAGCATCATCCCATGCACCAGGGGGTGACAGGATCAATTCCTGGTCAGGGCACATGTCCAGGTTGTGGGCTCAATCCCCAATAGGAGGGGTGCAAAAGGCAACTGTTCAATGTTTCTCTCTCTCCCTCTCCTTTTCTCTCTCTCTAAAAAAATTTTTTAAAACTTTAAAAAATATATTAAAATCAGCCTGAGAGTAAAGAAATAAGTTACAAAGGAATGACAAACTGATCGTAGATTTACCAGTATCTATATCAATATCCAGAATGAAAGTCAGGAGACAATGTTTCTCTCAAATAGAGAGAGAGAGGTTGGGGGGGATAGCAAGAATTGTGTAACCTACTAAATTATCTTTCAAGAATGAGATTTAAATATAATTTACCAAAAACTGGGAGGGTTTACTACCAAAGACCTGCCCTAAAAGAACTTCTAAAAGAAGTACTTCAAGAACAATGAAAATGACTCCAGAATGATGATCTGAGATATGAGGAAAAATAGTAAGGAAATAAAATGGTCAAGATGTACACAATTACTATCTGTTTAAATAAAAACAATAATAATATCTAATTTGTGAAATTGGAAAAAGAAAAGAACAAAACTAAGATACTGGGCAATCAGCTGTATATCAGAGGGGGAAAGGGTATAATTCAAGTTAAGCAGTTCTAAGGACTTGTATTATTCCAAAGGCAATTAAGATATGAATTGTGTAACTTTAGGCTTTGTTCAGTTATATATATAACATAAAGTCTATATCAGCAGAGGGAGGAGAACATGAACTAAAAGAAACACCCCTAAGGATAGACATAAAATGAAATGAAATAGAATTGAGAGTCCAGAGATTAACTCTTATATTAAATCGGCGTTGGTGATGGTTACCCAACTCTGTGAATATACTAAAAACTATCAACGTGTACACTTTGAGTGAGTGAATTGTATAGTATGTGAATTAAATTCCAATAAAACTGTTAAGAAATAAATAAAAGGAAAAGGAAATAGTAAACAAAATAGTTGGAGCCAATGCCATCAGGGCTCTTCCTTCGCCTCTTTTCTCTGTTCTTCTCCACATCTGCTGCAGATCTTTTTCAGCATCGCGAGGATTCAAGGCTAGCTATGTCTTCCAGTCTCCCACCTACTTAATTCCACAATTAAAGGGGAATGAGGTTTCTCTTTCTAGATCCAGTCTGAAATATCCCTGTAAAAGGCTCTGATTGGCCCTGCTGAAGTATTGTTCCCATTCTTTAAGCCAATACAAGTCCTTAGAACTACTCAACTTGAATTATACCTTTTCCTCTTCTCATATACAGGCGGATTGTCCAATATTTTAGTTTTGACCTTCTCTTTTCCCAAACTCACAAATTAGTGGCCAAAGAGATGAAAGATTATGATTGGTCAAGTTTTAGCAGCTAGGGTAAGGTGGGGAAAGGCTGTAACCAGAAAGGAGAGTAGAGAATAAAAAGGAGGAAGGGGAGGGGGAGGGAGGAGGGGGAGGAGGAGGAGGAAGAGGAGGGGAAAAGAGGTCTACTCTAGGTATCCAGTTTGCCTATATCCTTAAATAATTTGTTTCTAACTCACAGCCAAGAGTCTTATTCAAAGGTTCCTAACTAAAACACTTGGCTCTGAATGATAATAGACTCCAGTTCACAAGACAACTTGTGAATGACCAGCTTGCTATCTTTTACAGGAACCTATTATAACCCTTGTGTTCAAATGGGGACTATTCCTGTTGGGTATTACAAAATATAAAAAGGTTATGCAACTGCATGATTTTTGTCTAACTTTAAGATGACATTTCTGTGACTGCTTCTAGGCAACGACCAAGGCCAGAGTCCCTCTGATAAATTAACTTCCTTTTATACCACCCTTATCATTTATGTACTTCAGAATTTACTTGTATTAATTCACTTCAATAAAAAAAATCTACCTTTTTTATTTAGCTTCACATTTCTTGTGCTTCTTAAAGTCAATTTTATCATCAGAACTTCTGAAATTGCCAAAGTACAAGGATGAATGTCAGAGTGTCAAGGGTTTTTAAATGAATTCTGACAAGACAGAAAAGGTCAAAGCAGATTTCTTCAACACGTTCAAATGTGGTCCTGGTTATAAAGATTTTTACAAGGAGTATTTAGGTTATTTCTTAAAATGACTGCAGTATTCTGCTATACTTGATGGATTAAATTTTGCATGGAACACTCTTCTCTCTAGGGTCCTCAAGTTCTGCCTTGCTCATCTCCTCATCCTTTTGCCCCTACTGTAGATGTCATCTTTGCAACAAGTCTTTCCAGGTTCCCCAAGATACAGCCAGTTGCTTCTTCTAATATCTTTCCCTACTCATTGTTTACTTCCATTATTGCACTTACTACACTGTATTATAATTACCTGTTATTTTGTGCATCTCTGATTCTTTTTACTAAAGGACCAGCTTTTTGAGGTCAAAGATGGACCCTGGACTGAAGTACTCTAGAGACTAGCAAAGTGCCTACAAAAAGTAAGTATCTGCTATGCATTTGTTAAATTAAGGGACATGCTTCAAAACAATTGCCCTGTATTCCATAAAAATGTCAAGGTCATGAAGTACTAAGAAATTATCCTATGATTCTGATCCTTATTGGATGCTGGACCAGAAAAAGAACATTAATGGGACAATTGACAAAATTGGAATAAAGTCAGTAGGTTAGTTCATGGCATTGTATAAATATTCATTTCCTGGTTTTGATCACTGTTGCTATGGTTTTATAAAATGTCACCATTAGGGAAGCTGGGTGAAAGCCATATGAGAATTCTTTGAATGACTTTTTGCAATCATTTTTGTAATCCTGAAGGTTAAACATGTTAATAGGAAAAAAACATGCATGTGTTAACTCACAAATAAAAAGGAAAGGAGGGAGAGAAAATGGAAAGAAGGGGTAAGGGGAGAGAGAGTAGGAGTAAGAGGGGAAAAAGGCTAAAAGCTAGCTGGCTTTTGGAAGTATAGCTGGGTAATAAAAGGAAAAATTTGAGAGCTTTCTAACCATAGGTGCCTCAAATGTCATATTATTACCACATTCTTAGCAGTCTAATTTGGAAATGCTGTGCATGACCACAGCCTTATATAATTCTTTCTTTGCTGTTTACTCCTGAACTTTGACCATATGTTTAAAAATTATTCAGTTGGATTTAGCAAGTACCTACTGAGTGCCTGCTATGTGCCAGGTACAGTGATGAGCACTGAGGATAGAAGCAAATGTGGTAAGATATGTTCCTCGTCCTCAGAGAGGAACACAATCTACAGGGGAAATTGAAGCAAAAAGAAAATGAAGAATGGCAATACAGTGAGAAATGTACAACTATTCCCACAAATACCAAATCAAGAGGCAACACCTGAGGGTAATATGCTAAGTGAAATAAGTCAGACAAATACCATATGATCTCACTTATATTAGGAATCTTGAAAAAAATAATTCACATATAAAGAATAGACTGGTGGTTTTCAGAGACAGAGGTTAAGGGTGGGCGAAATGGGTGAAGGGGAGTCAAAACATACAAACTTCCAGTTATAAAATAAGTAAGTCCTGGGAAATGTAATGCACAGCATGGTGACTATAGTTAATAGTACTGTACTGTATATTTGAAATTACTAAGAGAATAGATCTTAAAAGTTCTCATCACAAGAAAAATAAATTTGTAGCTGTGGTGATTTATGTTAACTAGACATATTGTGGTGGTCATTATGTAACATATACAGATATTCAAATATTGAATTATTATGTTGTATACCTGAAACTAATATAATGTTATATGTCAATTTTATCTCAATTTAAAAAAAAAAAAAGAGTGCAAAACAGAAAGTGCTTACTTTCCTGGGAGAACAGAAGCGTCACAGAAGAGAGAATGTGTAAGCTGGGTTTTGAAGAAGAGGGATTTACCAGTAGACAAAACTGGGAAGAACATTCTAAGCACAGAATGTGTAAGACCTCAGAAGTGGGAAACAGCAACGTGAGTTAGCTCAGCATGGTTAAAGGGGAAAGCACCCCCAGAAGAATGGACTCTTTCTTGGTGGCTTTATTGGGATATAATTCACATATCATAAAATTCACCCATTTAAAAGGTACACTTCAGTGGTTTTTAGTATAGTCACAAAGCTGTACAACCATCATCACTGTCTAATTTTAGAACATTTCATCAGCACCCAAATGAAATACCACTCCCATTAGCAGTCACTTCCCATTCCCCACCTCCAGCCCTAAGCAACCACTAATCAAATTTACTTTCTCCCTCCACAGACTTGCCTATTCTGGACATTTCATATTATAAGTGGCTGTACCATTTTACATTTCCACCAGCAATTCCACAAAAATTGTTATTGTCTATCTTTTTATTATAGCCATCCTAGTGGGATGTTGTTTGTTAGCTTTCTAGGACTGCTGTAACAAATGACCACAAAATGGGTGACTTAAAACAACAGAAATTGATTCTTTCACAATTCTGGGGGCTGGAAATCTGAAATCAAAGTGTAAGCAAGATCATGCTCTCTGTAAAGGCTCTAAGTGAAGCACTGTTTTATACTTTCTCTTTGTTTCTTATGTTACCAGTAATCTTTAGCATTCCTTGGCTTACAGATGCATCACTTCAATCTCTGACTGTCATTACAGGGAGTTCTCCCCTGTATCTCTGTTTCTTCTCCAATCATATTGGATTAGGACACACCATCATGACTTGACTACATCTTGTTACAAATACTATATTTCCAAGGAAAGTCATATTCACAGGTACTAGAGTTAAGACTTCAATATATCTTTTTGAGGGAACACAATTCAGCCCACAAGTGCTATTCCATTGTGGCTTTGATTCACATTTCCCTAATAGCTAATGATGTTTAGCATCTTTTCATGTGCTTATTGGACCATTTAACCCAAAATAAAATCCAACTATAAAAAGGCAGAGGGCTGTCACTTCTTATTTTTTTCTTTTTTTTTTTTTTTTTTTTTTTTTTTTTTAAATATGTTTTATTGATTTTTTACAGAGAGGAAGGGAGAGAGATAGAGAGCTAGAAACATCGATGAGAGAGAAATATCGATCAGCTGCCTCCTGCACATTCCCCACTGGGGAAGTGCCCGCAACCCAGGTACATGCCCTTGACCGGAATCGAACCTGGGACCTTTCAGTCCGCAGGCCGACGCTCTATCCACTGAGCCAAACCGGTTTCGGCTTATTTTTTTCTTGTCCATACATTCTTTCAGGCCTGGGTTCCCTTATACAATCCCAGCATAATCAATATGCTTTCTTAAAAAAAAAATAACATTTTTTTCAGATCTTGTGAATCAACAGGTTTTTCTTATACATCAATGGTTCTTTTTTTGTTTCACTTTTTATATTTTTATCTTAAAGAGTTCAAAAGTTTTTTGTCCAAAAACTAAGGTTTTAATGGAAAATGTTCAAAGATCTCCTCATAGCCCAGGTTTGATTATGGAACAAATAAAATAACATATATACTTTGATTCATAATCAATGTAATTGACTTATAATTCCAATGTGATTAGAATTCTATAGCAGAAACTCCCCTAACCCCAGTCTAAATTTATAAATAGGACTCTTCTGTATTTTAGAAGTCAAATCAGAGACTTCAGAAAACTGCAGATAAAAATTACAAGGGGTGGGAAGGGAACCTAGCTCAGAAACAGAGTGAAAACCTAAATAAAAAAATTTTAAAACATAAAGAAAAATAAATTTTGAATTAAAAATTTTTTTAATTTAAGTAAATAAATATGAAGAAAGCAAGAAAAAATGGTAATGACATTTACAAGTGAATAAGTACAGCTGATCCAAATCTCAGTTTTAAAGCATTTCATAGGTAAAGTCATTAGGAATGGCTTCCAGCTCACCAAAGAGAGTGTTTCTCCACATGCCAAATTACAACGCCAAGGCAGATCAAGGGAAAATAATCAGCCATTTGTTGATTATTTATTTTTTAATCATGTCCTCAAGCATCTACAGATGCAAGGAAGCATGTGGCCTCAGACTGAGGCTGTTTGCAAACAGCAGGATTGCCTGGCCCAAGAAATGGCGTTTGCTGTGAGGAAAGCTGCCCCTCTACCACCGTGTTGGGATAGCACCTACGGCCTGCTGAAATTGGCATAGCACATTCTCCATGGGCATACTGCCAGCCTAACAGATGGGCAGGAATGTAACCCTGCCAAAGAGCCTGTGTGTGCGGGGAGCTCACACCTGTGGTTAGACTCCTAACCTGTGGTTAGACTTATGCTGCCCAGGAGATAAACGTATGACTTACCTGTCTTCAAATTGCATTAATGAATATGTAAAAATTTCTCCAAATTAGTGGTTACCTGGGTTAGTAGCACTGTTACTATTTGGGCTATTGCTAGAAATGCAAATTTTCAGGTCCCACCCTAGACCTAGTGAATCAGAAACTCTGGGGTGGGACCCAGCATTCAGGTTTACCAAGCCCTCTAGTACCTAGCTCTGACATCTGAATCTGTTGAAGGAGTAACTGTGGAACCATTCTAACGTGTGAACAGAAGAGGGCACAACAAAATCTAGGGAAATGGTGAGGCTGCAAACTGGGTTCAGTAAAGAGTCCCTGAGCCCTAGGAAGGCATGCTGACCTGGTGGTTTCGTTTAGGGTGACCCAACAAGCTCAGAAGTGTTTGGAAATGTTTGAAAACATGTCTGACTGTCCACAGCTAAGGAAGGTTACTGGTATTTATCCAGTGTTGTTATATTTCTTCAAATAAATGGAAACTAAAATGGCAATGGCACCCACATTGAGATCAAAGTCAGAAGAGGACCAGGCCCCAGTGTGATGACTGGGACATAAGAGAGGTCACCAGATAAGGACTTGAGAACAGAAACTAAGAATGAGCACCAAACTATAAACTGAGCCCCATGGAAGGGTGTTTATAAAGGAATACCCTTGAGGTAAACACCTGTGGAAGGAAAGAGATTATCTTTGTCTGGATAGCTTATAAACAAAAGAAATTTATTTCCCACAGTTCTAGACTAGAAGTCCAAGGTCAAGGCACCAGCATGGTCACATTTTCAGGTGAGGAGCTCCTAGCTGTGTCCTCATATGGTGGAAGGGGTCTCTTTTATAAAAGCACTAATCCCACTCAAGAGAGCTCCACCCTCATGACCTAGCCACCTCCTGAAGCCCCCACCAGTTAACACCCATCACCTTAGGATTTTAACGTGTGAATTTGGGGGCAACCAAATATTCAGATCATAGCAGTGATAGAAGCAAAATTGGCCAGAGGGAGAAATCAAGCTACCTCAGCTGACTCTATGGAAAGTGCTAGAGCTAGAATGGCCCTTCAGTGTTGTCTCAAGTTGGATTAGATGTCAGTGTCTTTCTATACACCCCATGGATCAATCATTGGATATGGGCTGCCCTGGAAAGAGTATGACCTTGGCAAGGCCATTGTCCTTAGATAGGTAATTCCTGAAGTGGCTGGCAACTGAAGACTGCTACAACACTCCTAATAGCTGGGTTAATAAGATCCATTGAAGGAGGATCTGAGTGGCATATAACAGGGATGGGCAAAGCATGTAGAATAACATGGAATTCCAGTGGTCAGTGCCATGACACCATCTCCCAGGTGAGCTTTCAGCATGAATTCCCTGATCAAACACATCAGTCCCATGTCCAAAGTTTGGATGCTGGTCTCTAAAGTAGGGAAGTTGCATGTTCTCAGGACGATGCCCACTTAGCCTTACATGCAATGACCTAATAGAGGGGATTGGTCAATAAAGCCATGACACTTCTCCAGATTCTACAGCAAGATCTGGTTGTCACACTCCCTGTCCTTGCATGCTTGAGCCCAGAAGTAGACAGTTATAACATGTTCAACCTTTCAGTCAGTCCCACCTGTTGGTGTGCTAAAGAGAACTAAACATGGCTCTATTTAGGTGCTGCTTCTCTCTCCTTTCATTAAATCTTGCCTGAGAGAGATGAACAGCAGCCTTTTATATGAATTACATAGAAATTTAGTTGGAAGGAGTAGGCTTTTTAAAAATATATTTTTTATCGATTTCAATAAAAAATATGTTTTTTATCGATTTCAATAAAAAATATGTTTTTTATAAATTTCAATAAAAAAATATGCTTTTTATTGAGAGAGAGACAGAAACATCGATGAGAGAGAAACATCAATAGGCTGCCTCCTGCATGCCCTCTCCTGGGGATTGAGCTTGCAACCCAGGCATGTGCCCTGACTGGTATTAAACCAGCAACCTCCTGGTGCATGGGACAGCGCTCAACCAACTGAGCCACGCTAGCTGGTCAGGAGTGGGCTTTTTTTTTTCACATCGGAGAATTTTATTGGACATGGCTCTGGGCCTGGCAGGCCCAGCTCATGGCCCCGCAGCTAGGGCTGGAGGACAGTGGTTCCATACAAAAAATCTCAGGGCACATGGTAACCCCACAAAGCGACACTCTAAAGATTATTATAGTTGGGAGACTGTAGGGCTGCTCCACAGACTTGCGAACAGGTCAAATCTTTATAAATAAACATCCAGTGAAAGCGACAACTCGAATTCATTTCTATACACAGAGCACTCTAGAGCAGGTAAATGGGTGGGAGTGGCTAGAAGCCATCATCCTCACTGGTTGGGGACCTGGATGGGTGATGATGAGTGGGCCCAGATGTCCACGGCACGGGGTAGGAGTTGGCTTTTGATACCAGTTCTGGTTTATATAATGGTCCAGCCCTGCCTTGAATGTGTTTGCTTGGCTGCACATTTATCAATCCACCTAGTGCTGGTCAATCTATTTTTTCCCAGGATCTGGACCATGTCCCTGATTCCCACATGCTATCTGGGATCTTGTTTTCTTCTGAGCCAAAATGATATCACCATTGGGTATCACCAGCATAGCTGCTGTTCAGAGAATCTTGCAGCAGGATCCCAGCTCACCTTATCTGATACCTTAATTTGGATTTCGTTTGGACTTCATCCAGCTTCCTTGGAAACTGGCCAGGTCAGTCTCCCAAGCCCTTGCCTCATAAAGCCACAGTTTAGGGTCCAGGGTAACCACTGGCAAAATATACATTCTACGACACTTTGAAGCCTCTTAGAAAGCTGTTTCAAAAGTACAAGCGTCAGGAATCAGTGCAATAATACTTCTGCTAGCCAAATGGAGATGACGGATCTTAACCCACAATTTCTTTGACTTCCTATCTTCTCAGATTTTAGTCTTCCCTTACAGATAGGGTTATTTTACTTTATACAACCAGGAAGCATTCCTCTGAACATAGCAACCCTTTTTCTAGAACATGGCAAAAGACCATAGCTCAACATCTCAGACTCCCTTGGGGCCTCCCAGTCAAGTTTGGTTTCCTGTCTGGTTTGCATTCCATCTGCAGTTGATTGACTGAACACAATAAATAGTCTACACTTTCCAGGCTATTTGGGATAACTCCAGCTCCCCCAAAACTCTGGGCAGTGGCTTTGTCACTTATGAGTTTGCTCTATAAATAATATATTAACTATTTAATGCCAATATTATCCATTCAAAGAGACAGAAGACTAAAGACTGGTTGCCCAGGGCTGCAGAGAGTGGACAATGGGGAGTTAGTATTTAATGGGTACAGAGTTTGGGATGATGATAAAGTTCTTCAGACAAATAGTGGTGATAGTGGCACAACAGTGTAAATGTACTTTATGCCCCTATACTGTATACTTAAAAATAGTTACAGTGGCAAACTTTATGTTATATGCAGATTTTTTTAAACACTCTGGAGAGACTTTTTAAAAATATGTTTTTATTGATTTGAGAGAGAGAGAGGATGGGAGAGGGATTAAGAGATAGAAACATTGATAAACTGCCCTAGGTTCATGGGGTGATGGTTCAAACACTGAACCACACCAGCCGGGCTGGAGAGACTTTTAAAAAGACTCCTATTCTAGTTTCTTTGGTTGGAGGTGGAAATATATTTACTCAAGTTTCCACAAGTGAAGCTGTTTATTGTAAGACTCAGGATCTCATATCAATTAAAGAACAGGGAGCAGATTGGAGCAAAAACTGGAACTGTACCCAATAACTCTCTGGAGAAGAGGGTGACTCTTCTCTCAAATCTCCACTGTTTAAATCCAAACAAGGCTCAGTTTCTCCTTGTCTATGCTTCTCCTTACTTGTCTTTGTCTTTTTTTATTTTTTTATTGATTTCAAAGAGGAAGGAAGAGGGAGAGAGATAGAAACATCAATGATGAGAGAGAATCATCGATCGGCTGCCTCCTTCATGCCCCCTATTGGGGATCGAGCCCACAACCCAGGCATGTGCCTTGACCAGAATCAAACCCGAACCCTTCGGTCTGCAGGCCGATGCTCTATCCACTGAGCCAAACCAACTAGGGCCTCACATGTCTCCTTGGTACTTCTCGCAACAAAGACTAGTCCCTCTACTTTATCTTTTCTTTTTTTTTCTTTTTTTAATATATTTTATTGATTTTTACAGAGAGGAAGGGAGAGGGATAGAGAGAAACATCGATGAGAGAGAAACATCAATCAGCTGCCTCCAGCACACCCCCTACTGGGGATGTGCCCGCAACCAAGGTACATGCCCTTGACTGGAATTGAACCTGGGACCCTTCAGTCCGCAGGCTGATGCTCTATCCACTGAGCCAAACCGGTCAGTGCTCTACTTTATCTTTTCTCCTTCTCATAGCTTCTGCTCAATTATTGTCTTATCTTCTTCACAGTTTAGCTTCCTTGTAACCTAGCTTTGAACTTGACCTCTTTTCTACATTATACCCCTTCTATACATCCTTTCATATCAATCCCCACTGTTACCCACCTCATATTCTGTTTCCCAAATCAGGTACCCATGACTGAGAAATCAGTCTGAGTAGAGCTTTTTGATCCAGGTGACCCCATAAGCTGCTCTCCAATCTATATTTTGGCTCAGTTTGCTGCAATCAGCTATGTGAAAGGTGGATTTATTAGGTATAAAACATGGCTGCCTTCATCTACCTCTTTAGCAGAGGTGGTAGGTATAAAATACACTGTGATAGCCATATCCTGTCCAACCTAAGTTTTAATATCATCACTCCTTATGCTCTAGAGCAGTGGTTCTCAACCTTCTGGCCCTTTAAATACAGTTCCTCATGTTGTGACCCAACCATAAAATTATTTTCGTTGCTACTTCATAACTGTAATGTTGCTACTGTTATGAATCGTAATGTAAATATCTGATATTCAGGATGGTCTCAGGCGACCCCTGTGAAAGGGTCATTTGACCACCAAAGGGGTCACGAACCACAGGTTGAGAACTGCTGCTCTAGAGAGTCTAGAATAATAACCCTTTCTAGGAAGAGTTGCAGCAACTACATCTGTGTCAATGACATCTTTGACATTAGTGTATTTCAGGAGAATCTCTACTTTCTTTTATATATATATATTTTATTGATTTTTTACAGAGAGGAAGGGAGAGAGAGATAGAGAGTTAGAAACATCGATGAGAGAGAAACATCGATCAGCTGCCTCCTGCACATCTCCCACTGGGGATGTGCCCACAACCCAGGTACATGCCCTTGACCGGAATCGAACCTGGGACCTTTCAGTCCGCAGGCCGACGCTCTATCCACTGAGCCAAACCGGTTTCAGCAGCTTTCTGATGATGCTAAAGACCAAATGACTATTCCACTGATGACACCAGCAACTGTTTTCTGTGCTCTAGGGATATATATATATATACCAATGTCAGAGAGCATGCCTCTGGTATGAAAACACGCAGGATCAACTTAAAACACTTAGCTTGATTTTATGGAACATTTTTTACCCCTGTTGGTTACTCATTATGTTCCTAATTTTGGCATAGTTTAAATCCAAAAAGTCCTGTGGACAAATGTATGCTTTTTAATCGGCAAATTATTTTTAGTTCCCGGTCATTAAATCCTAATAATGTAACTAGGACATTTGGCCTCTAGCAAATGCACTAATTAATAATGTTTTAAATAGCACATAGTGGTTTTTTGTGTGGGCAACATGCTAACTAAGATATTCCCAAACTTAAAGCTATAGGAAGTTATTCCTTGAGACATCAGATCTGGCTGAATTCTGTAGAACTCACTGAATACATCAGCTGGCTCAACTCCAGCTCTGCAGGACCTGAAGCTTCTGGCAGGAGAACAGGCAAAATAGCTGCATTGTGGGTGCCCCCAAGTGGGTACATGTTGATGTGCACGCTGAGGATTTTCTGGCCAGCTCCTCCAGCATTAGCCTGTGAAGTGTTTATAAGAATGCAAAAAAGCTATTATATAAGAGGTGATGCATTTTTCAGCATTCACCTCTTATATAATATCAACTGAAAGAATATTTAATGTTTTGGGTTACCACAGATCATTTATTTTCTATCAAATATTTATAACGTTTTCAAATTACCCTACCATACACTGAGTGGCCAGATTATTATGACTACCCCATCAGTACAATGAAGTGAATTAGTTATGCAAATAATAATAATAATAAAACCTTGAGAGTATTTGCTTAGGAAGTTTTCAATATTCAGTATTTTTGGAAGTGTCAATGAAGTACTGATGGGGTGGTCATAATAATCTGGCCAGTCATAATAATCTGGCCACTCAGTGTATGTATCAAACAGAAAAAGGATGGACTTTAATGTCAGACAAAACTTGACTTTGAACTCTCAGCTCCTTATCAGTTGTGTAACCTTGGGCAATCCACTTAATCTCTCTAATTCATAGTTGTCTCATTTTTAAAATGGGATTTTTACTTCATAGGACTATGAAGTAGGAGGATTTACTTCATAGGACTATGTTTTAGGTAACACTTGTAATAGGGACAGGGTCTAGCACATTACAAAGTGCCTAATAAATATTATTTATTTTTTTTGCTTGTAAACAATATTGTTTGATATATACATGCAAAATAAAATATATCTATTGAGATATATCAAAGTTCTAGGACTTCCCCAATACCTTGTCAACAAATTCCTATCATGGGAATGTAAAGTACAGCATAGGTAATATAGTCAATAATATTGTAACTGTGTATGTTATCAGGTGACTACTAGACTTATTGGCCTGATCACTTCTAAGATATCTAAATGCCTAATCATTATATTGTACACCTGAAACTAATATATTGAATGTCAACTGTAAATTAAATTTTTTAAAATAAATTCCTTTCCTGCTTAAATCAACAATAGGCAATTTCTGATATTTATGATGATAATTTAGCAATGTATATAATTATGGCAGTGAAAAAGAATGAGGTTGATCAGTATTCCTCAAAAATGTTAATGTTGCCGAAACCGGTTTGGCTCAGTGGATAGAGCGTCGGCCTGTGGACTGAAAGGTCCCAGGTTCGATTCCGGTCAAGGGCACGTACCTTGGTTGTGGGCACATTCCCAGTAGGAGATGTGCAGGAGGCAGCTGATCGATGTTTCTCTCTCATCGATGTTTCTAACTCTCTATCTCTCTCCCTTCCTCTCTGTAAAAAATCAATAAAATATATTTTTTTAAAAAATGTTAATGTCATGAGAGACAAAGAAAGGCTAAGGAAATGTTCTAGATGATAACAGACTAAGAAACACAACTAAATGCGAAAAAATCTCTATAAAGTACATTATTGGGATAACTGATGATATTGGAATATGGACTATATAGATTGCATAAAATATTTTTATCAACATTATATTTACTGAATTTGATAACTGTTATTATGTAAGATAATTTTTGAGGTATAATTGACAAATTACTGTATATTAGTTCCAGATGTACAACATAATGAATCAATATTTGTTCTTAGGAAATATGCACAGAAATATTAAGGGGCATGATTCAGACAACCTACTCTCAAATGGTTTAGGAAAAGTAAATAAAAATATGTATAACATTTCTGTGTGCATATTGTGTAGATGGTGGATAGATAGATGTCTATGCATATAGACATCATCATACATACACATGTATGCAAAGAGAATGAGAGAGAGAATATGGAAAGATAGAAAATGATAAATATGGGTGAATCAGGGCAAAGGGTAAACAATAGTTCTCTGTACTCTTCTTGCAACTTTTCTTTGTTTAATATTTAAAGTTAAAAACTCTAGGTTTGACATTTTTTATATAAAAATTTTTAAAGATAGTGACATAGTCCACCAAAATATATTAGGTAACTATCCAGTATTTTGAGACAAACCCACAAAATCATTACAAATTATTTTGGAAATAAAGTACGTGTTATGTTAAAGGAATGTCTACTCTCCAGAGAAAATTGGACTATATTAACTAATTCTTTTTAAACATAAATGATTTTCATGCGCAAGAAAAATTATGAACTATAATAGCTCAAAGTGACCTTAGAGCTCACCTAGTCCAGGCTTCTTTCAAAGACAGAAAATCATCCAAATTTCTTGAAAGATATATCACCCGCTATTAATCTATGGGTAAATCACTCTGTATTCATTTTCTGATGATTTAAAATTATGTCTGACTCATTATCCTGAAAACTGGTAAATAAATGGAAAGAATCAACAATTTATCTTGGCTTTTCTGTTCTAACTATTATCCAAGGTAACAAAAAATAATTGCTATGGGAAAGTTCTTCATAAAATAATTCCAGCTAATAAATGAAGATGGAACAATAGAAAAAAATCACCATATCTCAATCATAATGAAATAATTGATTTAGGAAATAATCATCAATGACCACTAAAATCAAGTAAAAAGCTGATGAGGAACTTTCTAATGGATAAATCAAGCTGACCTCATTGATCAATTTTAATTTCATTGCCTCCTAATTGGTGCACATTGGAAGTATACAGACATTATATGCCTCCTAACTGGTGCACATTGGAAGTATACAGAGCAACCTATAAAGGATATTTTAAGAAGAAGGAAAAAAAATTGACCAATCCTTTAGATCTAGCTACCAATTTATAGGAAATACAAAGTTCAGATGAACATGTTAAATGACACCATGAAAATAAAATTAGCAAAATCTAAAATGTGGGATATTCTACCTGACAAAAAACGAGTTTCTTAAACTAATAAATTTGAAAGAGTGAGAATCTATAGGTTCAAAGGCATTTAAAAAACATATAACTAATTACAATGTGTAGAACTTATACAAGGTTCTCAATTTCAACAAAGCAATTTTTAATATTATAAGACAGGACTGTCTGAACACTGGCTGCATATTTGGTGATATTAGGAATTATTAAATATTTTAGGTGTGATAATGGTATTGTGGTTATATTTTCAGAAATCCTTATGGAGATTTATACTTAAGCATTCATAAATTAAATATTGGCTTCTGGAATTTGTTTCAAAATAACATGGGGTAGAGTGGAAAAGAAGTGGATGAGCAGGAGAATAGTAGAAAAAAGATTGACCATGTATTGATGTAAGCAATGGGTGGGAATTTAACATATTATTTCCTTAACTTTTAAATTTCCATATAAACTTTTACACATTGTTTTTCAATGTTTATCTATGATTTTAGAGGAAGAGAGAGACAGAAAGAAAGGGAGAGAGAGAGAGAGAGAGAGAGAGAGAGAGAGAGAGAGAGGGGAGGGGAGGGGAGGGGAGGGGAGGGGAGGGGAGGGGAGGGGAGGGAAGGGAAGGGAAGGGAAGGGAAGGGAAGGGAAGGGAAGGGAAGGGAAGGGAAGGGAAGGGAAAGGAAGGGAGATCTGTTGCTCCACCCATTCATGCACCCATTGGTTGGCCAGGGCTTAAATGTTATTTTTAAAAGATTGACGTAGCTACGTGTTTACTGGAACTGAATTATTACTAATAACATGTTCATTGAAAAAATCGATATATTTTTTTGGTTTGTTATTATGGCATAATATACATAGTATAAAATTTACCATTTTAATCATTTTTAAGTGTACAGTTCAGTGGCATTAAGTACATTGACATGTTGTACAATCATTGCCACTATCCATTTCCAGAACTTTTTCAGCATTCATAACAGAAACTGTGTACCCATTAAACAATAACTTCTCATTTCCCCTCCCCTCAGCCCCTGGTAGCTTGTACTTTCTGTCTCTATGAATTTGCCTATTCTAGTAATCATATAAGTAGGATTCTGCAATATTTATCTTTGGCTTATTACTTTAGCATAATGTTTCCAAGGTTCATCCATGTTGTAGCATGTATCAAAATGTCATTCCTTTTTAAGGCTGAATAATATTCCATTGTATTTATATACCATATTTTACTTATCCACTCATTTGTTAACAGACATTTATGTTGTTCCCACCTTTTAGCTACGTGAATAATGCTGCTATGAATGTGAGTGCAAAAGTATCTGTTTGAGTTCCTGTTTTCAATTCTTTTGAGTATATACCTAGAACTGAAATTGATGGATCATATGGTAATGTTTAAGTTTTTGAGGAACCCAATAGCAGCTACATTATTTTACATTCCCACCCATAATGCACAAGGATTCCAATTTTTCTACAACCTCGCCAGTTGTTATTTTCCTTTTATTTATAGCAGCCATTCTAATGGGTGTGAAGTAGTTTTGACTTGCATTTCCCTAATGACTAGGGATGTGCATCTTTTCATGTGTTTATTGATCATACTTGTATCTTGTTTAGAGAAAGATTTATTCTATTTCCTTGTCCATTTTTTAATTGGGTTGTTGGGCTTTTTGCTGTTTAATTGTAGGAGTTCTTTACATGTTCTAGATATTAATTCCTTATCAGATATATGATTTATAAATATGTTTTCCCATTCTGTGGGTTGTCTTTTCACTTTCTTGATAGTGTCCTTTAATGCACAGAATGTCTAATGTTGATGAAGTCCAGTTTATCTATTTTGTTGTTGTTGTTGTCTGTACTTTTGGTGTCATAGCCAAGAAATCATCTCCAAACCCAATGTCATGAAGACCTTCCCTGTGTTTTTTCCTAAGATTTACATAGTTTCAGATCTCACATTTAGGTCTTTGATCCATTTTGAGTTGATTTTTGTATATACTATTAGAGTCCAACTATTTTGCCTGTAGATATCCTATTTTCCCAGCAATATTTGTTTAAAAGAAGACATAAGTTTTTATTTAAGAAAATTAAAAACTATAGATATATTTCTATGTAAAAACATAGTGAAAAATCTGGGGATATAACACTACACTGTTAACAGTGGTTACTCCTGGAAAGGAAAAGAATATTAGGAAGGAGAATATACAAGAGCTATACTTTTTGCTCTATATAATGTCATAGTGTTTATTTATAAGTACATATACAAACATAGCTTATATAATTTTTAAAAGGTAGTTGTGGTGTTTTTATTTCCTGTTTATTTTTAAAATAAAATCAGTTCGATGTCAAAGCATGGAATGAGTAGGCTAAGGGTCAATATTTTGCAATTAGAGGTCCACATTTTTAAAAAATCTCTGCAGCAGGAGAACTGCAGCGTGGGAGCAAATGAGCAAGTCTCAAGGGGAATGCCGTTTGTCCAGATGATCTGGCAGCAGCAAGTAGAGACAGTTAAGAAGATTTGGTTCTAATTCTTAACCTTCCACCCACCCCCTTGACTTATTGTATTTAATCTTCAGATGTATTTGAATAGCATATGTATTGCTGATATGTGTAAGAGGTAACTGAACATGCAGCAGTCCCTGTGAGCTTTGCCAGAGCGAAGCAGCCAGAGTTAGAGTCTCTTATGCAATGGTTTTTTGGAGGCTAGAGAGTGGACCATTTTGGCCAGACCAAAGGGATTTCATAACAGAGCAGCAGGAAAAAAGGCTTTTAATTTTACATTACTTAGTACTTTATTCTAAAGTTTTCACCAAAGAAATTGGAAAGCAGTCTCACAGTTGTATGCAATAAGTGCATAAAATGCTTATGAACAAATAAATGAATGATATGAATCAGAAGGAGAAAAGTGAAGACAAATAGACTAAATAAGAGTAGACAAATACTATTAAGATATTGGATTAAATAGAGTGGTTTCCCTGGGGGAAGAAAAAATAGAAAATGTTTCTAGACTTGCTGCCCAGTGCCACCTGGATAAGTCCCCTGAATAATCAAGAAGCATGAATTCCAAAGCCTATTAATTTTACCTTCCAATAAGCAATCAGTAAAAATGATTCATCATTCAACTGACACTGCTTCACATTTCCTGGACCTCATTTCCTGTAAGGTTTTCTACCCTAAGAGCAACTTTGAGGCAAATCTGAAAAGATTATTTCTAGCTCTTTGTCTAGAAGTCAGTGTGTTTCAGAACGTGTTCTGTTACTTTATGCTCAGAAACATTTCAGCAGCACTACTATATATCGGAATAATAAAAAGTAGAATTGATTTAATTGGTGATTAAAAACACTTCAAATTATATCAACCTCTGCAATAGAATAAGATATAAAAAAAAAGATAAAATAGAACAAGGGCCTATTTCACTAGCCCTTTAAGGGTGTAATTTCATAGGGAATTGGTTTGTGCTTCTCTTCTGGTAGGAGTTCTCTGGTAGAACAAGTTGAGGAGATTCCCTTAAATGGTCAAGAAAAGCAGATGGAATCTGGCCAAAGAACAGTCTGGAACAACTGATAGAATTTGCAATTAAATAACATATGGTTGCCATGAATATATGGCCATTCTCCTGAAATGAATGTACAACACTGAACAGAATTATGATCAGATAAAACAAGTGTTTGTCTATGTGTGTCTTTTCTATTTCAAGCTTGATACAAAGTTTTAGATTTAAAACTTGCACATTTTACTCATGCTCTCCTCTAGTTCAAATCAAGAAAGGCAAGTACTCTGTAATCCTTAAGACTTAGATGAACCTGAGATTTCCACTGACCACATTTTGTAGAATGTGGCTCTTTGATATTTGCCTCTTATAAATACTAGATAACCAGCCATCACTACTTTAAGTCAAGTTCCCTGGCTTGGGGATATGACATAGAAAATTAACCTCAGCATCAAAGTTCATAGTTCAGAAACTCTTAGAAAGGCGCAATGGGTAAAGAAAAGTCTATTATTATGTTTGAACAAACTACATAATGGAATAATTGACTAAAATCAGTGATGTAAGAGGTGGCCAAGGACAGAGTTATTTGTGCTGTGTAACCATGTTATTCCTCCATAAAGTCATGAAAGTCCAAAAGTGGACAGAAAATAAAGCTTTACTTACCATGATGTCTTTGTACCATGTGGAAAACATATAATTCCTGAAATTGACGTAAAACCCTCACATATCACATGGTACTGGGACCAGGAATATGACTCTTAATGTCAACACTGGGGCTAAAGTAGCAAAAAAGTGATAAACAGTCCTCTCAGATATTTTATTGCCATTGTAAAATGTCTTGTTTCTTAACATAAGTTGAATATCTGGGTCCACTGAATATGGATGGATTTAATTTAGTGAAGGAAAATTAGGACTTTTACTTGTAACTGATTGTCTTTAAAATATATGAAATTGATATAACACCTTCCTATCATATACAATAAATTCCAAACAATATATAGATAAGAAGGTACACACACACACGCGCGAGCGCGCACATGCACACACATGAACGTACACATGCACAATACTTTAAATGCCATAGAGTTTGAATATAATTTGAAAAGTATTGGGTAGGGTTATTGCCTAAAAGCATGCCCAACCCCATCACCAAAAACTGAAATTCAACATTTAAGAATGATTCCTTTTGTTTAATTAGTGCAAGTACCATAGGAGATCATGTAATAAATGTTATCAATTTGTGAATTATATAAACTTTTCTAACATATTGGTTTTTAAAATTTTAAAGTAATTCATGTATATGATAACATATTAAATAATACAGAGGTATGTGAAAAGAAACTTAGCAGTTATTCCCTTCCTTCTCCAACTCCATTGCTCAAAAATTTATTGCCTATCAATGGGCCAAGCATGTTGTAGACTAATTGGGTATAGCAATGAACAAAACAAAGTTCCTGCCCTCATGGACTTAGAGTCTAATGTGGGAGCTAAACAAACAAACAATAAATAATTCCAGGTAGCAATAAGTGCTATGAGGAAATATGTGTAATATGTATAATCAAACAAATAAAAAATGTTCTTTGGGTTCTTTAAGTTTGACTATTGCAATATTAGAAAGAGAAAGACATTCTAGAGGTCATTCTAACCTGTCCAAATTGACTAAAATCTTAGTTAAAAGAAAAAATAATACAGTTATTGCAAAATACGTTGTACATACTAACCCCTTATTTATTATTATTGAACAGAAATGTATTGAATGACTATTATGTTTAATACTTTGTTAGGTGCTATAGAAGAAATAAATATAAATTAGGCCTAGTCCCTGCCCTTGAGAATCTTACCAAATGTCCCAGTTATTAACTTGTGATGTCTCAGCTACAAATCCATCCTTCTCTGCCCTGCTTTATTATTCTAGAACTGGATGCTGTAGGCATTCTGCTTTGACAACTGACAAAATATTAGGCTTTGCCAATAGAGGGCGATGGAAAGACACTGAGTCTAGAGCAGGAGGAAAAGGACTTTCCTTTCTGTACTGTTTTACACGTGGACAAGTAGATTGGTTCACAGGTGACCGATTATGTTCACCTCAACAGGGCTCATGGTGCACTTGTGGCCCATACTGGCAGTTTGTACATTCCTAGGGCAGCCATACCTCTCTAAATTTCTGAGGTCTTCCTTGCTGGTCACTCTTCCTTAGCCAAGGGTAGAAGCTATTCCCACAGTTGCTACTTTATCCCTTAGAGTCCATTCTGCCCTTCATAGTTAGATACCTTTTACTGGGTAATAATCTCTATATTAAATTTTTCTTGTACCTAGTAGATATACCATGGAATAAGCAAGAAAGGCCATTTCTTCTGTAATCACAGCCTAAAGACCAAAGAGCTTCAGAGATGTAGATCTATAGAATTATATCTTTACTTGGGTTGTATTCAGCTGCATATAACAGAAGACAGACTGTAGGCAGTTAAGAGCTGCTGTAGGTATTAAAAAAGTAAGAACTCGGGCTCATTTTAGTTTCCAGCTTCTCCATCCCTAATGTGTGGCTTCTGTGCTAATGGCTGCAAGATTGTTGCTTCACCTCCACACACTAGGTCCATATTCCAGGCACGAAAAAGAAAGAGAAAATGACAAAAGAAATGATCCAAGTAAATCTATCCCCTTTCTACGCATTCTAAAAGGCAATACCAAGTCAGCTATTACTGACCATTCTAACTGTAAGGGAATCTAGGAAATTCAGTTTGTTTTTAACAATGAACAGGGTTCTGTAAGTAAGAAAAAGGAGAGAGAATGGATGTTGGATAGACAACTAACTGTGTCTGCCACGAATTGATTGAAAAAATAGTAAATTATTTTTGAGATGGGCAAAAGTCAGCAGAGGGCCTTGATCTCATACCCATATACTTATTCATTTTCTTTTTATGTAAATAGTCTTTCTATATTAATTATTGACTATAACATAACATTTTTCTCAATAACTAGCATATCTTACCAGAAAAGGGATGGAATAATATTTATTTTATTAGTATATTGTCTTCATACAACTCCTTAATATAAAATTTAGCCTTAGGCCCTCTGAAAGAACATGGAGAGATACATTTACTTTTAATTCCTTGCTGAATTATTTGGAATTCATTTAGTAAATATTCTATTTCAGTATATTAGATGGCATGAAAGTAGCTAAGTAATCTATAGAGGAGTCAAAAAATGAAGTTTAAGGATGAAATGTTGGCACCAGAAAGTGATTCATAGTCTAGGTCAGTGATGGCGAACCTTTTGAGCTCGGCGTGTCAGCATTTTGAAAAACCCTAACTTGCCGAAACCGGTTTGGCTCAGTGGATAGAGCGTTGGCCTGCGGACTGAAAGGTCCCAGGCTCGATGTACCTGGGTTGCGGGCACATCCCCAGTGGGAGATGTGCAGGAGGCGGCTGATCGATGTTTCTCTCTCATCGATGTTTCTAACTCTCTATCTCTCTCCCTTCCTCTCTGTAAAAAATCAATAAAAATATATATATTAAAAAAAAAAAACCCTAACTTAACTCTGGTACCGTGTCACATATAGAAATTGTTTGATATTTGCAACCATAGTAAAAACAAAGATTTATATTTTTGATACTTATTTTATATATTTAAATGCCATTTAACAAAGAAAAATCAACCAAAAAAACGAGTTCGCGTGTCACCTCTGACACGCGTGTCATAGGTTCGCCATCACTGGTCTAGGCAGTTAGTAGATTTAGGAGTTTGGGTTTTAAGAAATCCTAAGAAATCTTTCCTAAACAAACATCCCATCTCTCTCATCTTAGTTCAACAATGAAGTATCTTCTGAATGAGCTAATTTTTTTCTTGAGATATATCCCTTATTATATACCACACAACTTAGTCCTGGGACATTTACTGATTTGTATTTTTCTCAAAATTTTTTATATACCTTAACCCAATTTTTCTTACACCCCAATTATATTGTAAACTGTTACATTTTCCTGTATACTCACTATGTTCAGAGAGAGGAAATACTATTATGTGGAACTCACTTTGATTTAATGATCTTATAGAATTAGTGCAGATGTAGAGGCTTTTTTTTAAAAAAAAAAGGTAAATTAATAACAAATGAAGGCCAGTAATAAGAAATAAACACTTTTATAAGAAAAGCAAAATATTATAACAGACTCAGACTATTTTTAACTTACACTTCTAGTTTTTATTTCCACAAATAGTATTTTTTATCTTTAATAAAAAATAGAAACTTTTGGAAGAAAAATAAAAGATTACAACAGAGCCCGGAATATTTTTGACTTACGTTTCTGATTTTCAATTCCACAAATAGCATTTTGTTGTTGTTGTTGTTGTGTTTCTTTTATTTTTTTTATTAATTAAATCTTTATTGTTCAGATTATTACAGTTGTTCCTCTACCCCCCCATGACTCCCCTCCACCCAGTTCCCACCCCACCCTCCGCCCTCACTCCCCACCCACTGTCCTCATCCATAGGTGCACGATTTTTGTCCAGTCTCTTCCTGCATCACCCTCACCCCTTTCCCCCCCAAGAATAGTCAGTCCATTCCCTTTCTATGCCCCTGATTCTATTAAAATCACCAGTTCATTCTGTTCATCAGATTATTCACTTGATTTTCAGATTCACTTGTTGATAGATGTATATTTGTTGTTCATAATTTGTATCTTTACTTTTTTCTTCTTCTTCCTCTTCTTAAAGGATACCTTTCAGCATTTCATATAATACTGGTTTGGTGATGATGAACTCCTTTAGCTTTTTCTTATCTGTGAAGCTCTTTATCTGACCTTCAATTCTGAATGATAGCTTTGCTGGATAAAGTAATCTTGGTTGTAGGTTCTTGGCATTCATCACTTTGAATATTTCTTGCCACTCCCTTCTGGCCTGCAAAGTTTCTGTTGAGAAATCAGCTGACAGTCTTATGGGTACTCCTTTGTCGGTAACTGACTTTCTTTCTCTTGCTGCTTTTAAGATTCTCTCTTTATCTTTTGCTCTTGGCATTTTAATTATGATGTGTCTTGGTGTGGTCCTCTTTGGATTCCTTTTGTTTGGGGTTCTCTGTGCTTCCTGGACTTATAAGTCTATTTCTTCCACCAGGTAGGAGAAGTTTTCTGTTATTATTTCTTCAAATAGGTTTTCAATATCTTGCTCTCTCTCTTCTTCTGGCACCCCTATAATTCGGATGTGGGTACGCTTGAAGATGTCCCAGAGGCTCCTTACACTATCTTCATGTTTTTGGATTCTTTTTTCATTTTGCTTTTCCGGTTGGGTGTTTTTTGTTTCTTCATATTTCAAATCGTTGACTTGATTCTTGCGATACTCTGGTCTGCTGTTGGGATTCTGTATAATATTCTTTATTTCAGTCAGTGTATGCTTAATGTCTAGTTGGTCCTTTATCACAAACTCAAGGGTCTCATTATA
Source organism: Myotis myotis (assembly GCF_014108235.1). NCBI lineage: Eukaryota > Metazoa > Chordata > Mammalia > Chiroptera > Vespertilionidae > Myotis > Myotis myotis. The sequence goes on from NW_023416390.1 coordinate 43,595,393, forward strand.
TTTCTTGTAGGTCTCATTAAGTTTATCGGCAGTTTCTAGAAAATTCTTGAAAAACCTTAAAAGTGTGGTTTTGAACTCTATATCCAGTAGTTTGCTTTCCTCCATTTCTGTCATTTGTGCCCTTTTTCTTTGTCTGCACATTTTTTATGCTTCCCTGTGTTGATAAAGTGGTTTTCTGTGCTAAGTGTCCTGTAGGGCCCAGTGGTTCAGCCTCCCCAATTACCTGAGGAGGACACTCTTGGTGCACCCCCTTGTGGTCTTTGTGCACAGTCTTGTTGTAGGTAAGCCTTGATTGTTGTAGGTATCACTGGGAGGAATTGACCTCCAGGCCAATTGGCTGTGAGAATCAGCTGTGTCTGCAGTGGGAGAACTTCTGTGCTGGAGACACCCCTCCGGGGAAAGACTTGCTTCAATGGGGCTTTGGTGCTCACTGAGTCTGCCCCCTGAGTGTGTCCTTTATGGTTCCACGGAGCTGCAAACTGGATGGTACTACTCTCACCTCTGGGTACACTGGCTCCTGGATCTCTAGGGAGGTGCTAATCTAGCCTCTGCCTGAGGCTATCCAGCAAAAGCCTCCCGGCAGGGCTTGGGCAGGGCGGGTCCCATGGGATCAACAGGGCGGGGCTAGCAGTTACGGCTGCTCTCAGAGGCTCCACTTCTCAGTGTCTCGCTGTAAGCCCCTCCGAGAGAAAGCTGCCCTTGAGTTCCGACAGATGCCAGACAGTCCCGCTACTCCAGTATGAGTCTGGGTCCCCAGAGACTCGCCCGGAACTGGAGCTCAGAGTCTGAGACTCCCTCCCGATTGAAAATGACAACTGCCCTCAGCCCCAAGCCTGCTCCGTGTGCGCCTCTGTACCTTAGTATTTTACTTCCGCACTGCGCCTCCTCTGAGTCTCGGTATGCTTCTCTCTTTCCTTCAAGTTGTAGAATTTCCACTCAGCCAGCCTTCCTGTGGTTCTGGATGATGTCCATTCCGTCTTTTAGTTGTATTTTTGAAGTGGTTGTTCGAGGCAGCAAACTCCGGTGTTTACCTATGCCACCATCTTGGTTTCTCCCACAAATAGCATTTTTTAAAAAATATATTTTATTGAATTTTTACAGAGAAGAAGGGAGAGGGATAGAGACTTAGAAACATCAATGAGAGAGAAACATCGATCAGCTGCCTCCTGCACACACTCTACTGGGGATGTGCCTGCAACCAAGGTACATGCCCTTGACCGGAATCCAACCTGGAACCCTTCAGTCCGCAGGCTGACACTCTATCCACTGAGCCAAACCGGTCAGGGCAATAGCATTTTTTTTTTATTACATTAGCATGACAAGACTGGTGAAAACTTTATAGAGTATTAAAATAAAAACTTTCAAAAGTAGATAATTTAAACATCTTTCCATATGTTTGGGTTAGAATTACAAGAGTTTTAACACTAACAACCCTACTCCATCCCCATACCTCAAAGAAAGGTGAGTCAGTCACAGAAACACATGCTTCTCTCTATCTGGTTTGCTATGAGCTATACCTGGAATTCTGAATGGAAAGTTCCCATATTAAGAAACTGCTGTGCTGCTACCTCCACATGGAGTGATCACTACTCCAAATAGGAGTAGTGACTATTGGATGCACATTATCTCCTGTTTCTTATCTGCTGCTGCGTAACAGACGACCATAAAACGTAACAGCTTCAGCCAACACCCCTTTCATTGTTCTTGATTCTGCAGGTCAGGAATTTGAGCAAGACTATGGGTCAGGAATTTGGGCAAGGCTCATTTCTGTTCCATGTTGTGTTGAGTGGGAAGGCTTCACTAAAGCTAGAGAACCTAAGAGGGCCTCACTCACATGTCTGAGCACTTTAGTTCTCTCTCATGAGGCTTTTTTCTGTCCAAGTGCTTTCTTAGTATTTAGTAGTCCAACCCATGTGTTGTTGTTTTTTTAATATATTTTATTGATTTTTTACAGAGAGAAAGGGAGAGGGATAGAGAGTTAGAAACATCGATGAGAGAGAAACATCAATCAGCTGCCTCCTGCACACCCCCCACTGGGGATGCGCCCGCAACCAAGGTGCATGCCCTTGACTGGAATTGAATCTGGGACCCTTCAGTCCATAGGCCGATGCTCTATCCACTGAGCCAAACCAGGCAGGGCAAACCCATGTTTCTTGATATGGTGGCTGGCTTCCAAGAAAGAGAGAATAAAAGCTATGGGACCCCTTCAGGCCTAGTCCAGAAGTCACAAATTGCCACTTCCAAGACATTCTCTTGGTCAAAGCAAGTCACTGGGTCTGCCCACATTTAACAAGAGAAGCAGACTCCACTGCTTGGTGAGTGAGTGCAGAGGGGATTGCAGGGTAGGAGCTATATGGGAAATGATTTTTCATACTTCTCTTTACCTCCCCATTTCTTTCTTCCCCTATCATCACCAGGCTTACCAGATACTACCAGATTATGATGTCTTATAATTTAACGTATCTCTACAGTCTAAGAAAAAAATACAGAGAGGATTAAACACTTCACAAAATGTTCTCTATTCATCTTTATGGTCTCACTGTACTCTTCTCAGAAGGTGCCTTTTTTCTTCAAATTCCCTCAGTGCAAATATATACCCCCTGTCAACATGGGTTGGTGTCAGTCAAGATCCACTCCCCTCCTTCTATCAGTGTAAGTCTGAGGATGCAAAAGTCAGCAAAGTCCAAGTAAATTGCTCTAGAAAGCACTTTGGAAATATGGCCATGGTCAGAGCCCTCAACTGTCTAGATTGCCCTTTAGAAGCCTTCAGTTTCTAGCCTCCAGCTTGTGTGAGGTGGATATGCTTCCTCATTATTTAAAGTCTTTCTTCCTCCAGCAAATAATTATTGGGTGGGTCCTTTCTTTCTCTCTCCGTGTTACACACACACACACACACACACACACACACACACACCATTTTCAAAGATACAACATCTGTTCTTTGAACACCTACTATTCTTCATAAATATTTAAACTCTAACTGATGGAACCCACAAAGCACCTACTCTCTCCTCTTCTAGGCCAGTTCACCTGCTTATCGACGTGCTGACAGTACAGGGCCTGAACTTAGACTTCACTTCTCCCTGCCACAGGCCTCTGTGGTATGTACCCTGAAGTGATCCTGTTAGGAATCCTGGCTTGTCTCCCGCCTACTCCTCCTCCTCAATAGTTGCTGCTACTGATTTATAGCTGAACGGATAGGAGCTTCCCTTAATCCATCACCATATACAAATCCATTTAGAATAATTTTTCCCTGAAGAGGATCTATTATTGAAGTATAAACACGTGATGGCTAATTTTATGTATCAGTTTGGGGGGCCGAGATTAGACTTGATTTCTAGGTGTGTCTGTGAAGCTGTTTCTGGATTAACATCTGAATCAGTAGCCTCAGCAAAGTAGAAGTTTGGCACATTTCTGAAACATTTCTGTGGTCATCTGAAGAAAAATTATTTGTCCAATGTTAGCAAAAAATGGTTAAAGTTGGGTAGGTTTTGAAAACATTCAGGCTCTTCTTTAGTCTCAGACCCTGCATGAAAGACATTATAATCACTGAATTCTCCCGATCATAGAGCTGGAAGAAAAATTGACCTCTCTCACTTTACCAAGAGTCAACTTTGTGCCCAAATTCACCAAACTCAAAGGAATCTGCTCATTCCTTTGTCCCAGCCCTTCCAGGTCTGTCATCCACAGGAGTAAGCATACCTCTGGAATCCTTTTCCAGATTCCTTTAAAGCAGCGGTTCTCAACCTGTGGGTCGCGACCCCTTTGGGGGTCGAACGACCCTTTCACAGGGGTCGCCTAAGGCCATCGGAAAACCCATATATAATTACATACTGGTTTTGTGATTAATCACTATGCATTAATTATGTTCAATTTGTAACAATGAAGTTGGGGGTCACCACAACATGAGGAGCTGTATTAAAGGGTCGCAGCATTAGGAAGGTTGAGAACCACTGCTTTAAAGAAATGCACTCACTTTGCTGGGACCCTAATTTGTCCTGTCAAGCAGTGAATCACCCTTTTCTCACACACACACACACACACACACACACACACACACACACAGCCCTACTTCACGGAGAAAAATGGCCAGGAAAGGGGACCCCTCTCCGTAAGAGCAGCTGATAAAAGGCCAACTGTCTCAGGTGTCACCCGAAAGAAACGCAGCCCTTCTTTCTCTCTGCCGGGGCTAGCGGTCAACCTCTTTCCCCTCTCCTTTACCAGCCCCTGTCCGTCAGCCCATCCCCGGGTGGCTGTCAGTGTCCTTCCCAGCTGGTTACCAATAAAGTTGTTACAAAGTGACCTTGAGCGTCTTCCCCTCTGCACGCGATTCCCCGCCTTCTCCATCCGGGTGCCCCGGCGCGGATAAGAGCCGGACCGCGCCTGCGCGCCCAGCCCCACTCCTTCGACCTCTGCCGCCGCCGCCGCCGCCGCCGCCGCCTCCTGCAAGGTAAGCCGAGGGCGCGGGAGCCGGCCTGGCCGCGGGAGCGGCGCCCACGGGGACCCATTCATTCCGCCGGCGTCTCGCTGGGCGCGGGGCCCAGGCCGACGGCGCGCGGGAGCCGCGGGACCTGGCGGGGAGGACAGGCCCTTGGGGGGCACTTGACCTTAGGCCGCTTTTCCTCCGCAGAGAGCGGGAGAGGAGCCCACGCCGCCTGCCACCCAGTCTCCAGCCGCGCCGCCCCGGGAGTGTAAGATGTTCGCCTGCGCCAAGCTCGCCTGCAGCCCGGCTCTGGTGCGTAGCCCCGCGGGGCCGTGGGCTCGCGGCCGACCTGCTGGCCCGGAGCGTCCACGTTGTGGAATGGGCCACGTCCTGGCGGCTCGCGCCGCCCCCTCGGGACAGCTCTGCCCCCCTCCTAACCCTGTCATTTTTCCTCTTTCCTCTCATCCTGGCGCGCCTCGCTCTCCTCCCGGGGGCCATGGAGGGCAGCCGAGGCCTAGCTGTCAGGCGCCCGGCGTGTAGGTCAAGCCGCCCACGCCCGCAGCGCCCCTCCCCCTCCTCACCCCTCGGTCGCGCTGGGGGGTCGGGTGGGCGCCGAGGCGGGGGAGCCGGGAGGGCAGAGCGGCCGCCGAGGCCTAGGGCGGCCGCCGCGCTCTCCAGGGCCTGCCTGTAGGTCAAACGCGCTGCTGCAGAGGGAGGGACTGCGCCTCGCCCCGCGTGGGTGGAGGAAGGTGGCGGAGCCGCCGAACCCCTTTCTTTCTGCCTCGAGAATGCCGTTTCCATCACCATTTTGGAGGCGTTCGGGGAAGTGAAGGTCCGGGGGGTTTGTCCGACGGAGTCCGGTCTTGGTGCCGAAGGGGTTTCTGTGACCTTAGTTTAGTGGACGCTCAAGGGCAGGCGGAGCAGCTGGGCTGGAATATGTCCTTATGGTCAGAGTATTGCACCGATTAGCCTGACTCTGATATGGAATTGCTTACACTGCTTTTTGATTTTATGATTAACTGACATACTGGAATATCTTGGAGACGGTGGGCGCTCACATTAACGGATGTGCCGTTTTAAATAAGAAGCTTTTAGAGTGACACTCCTAAGAGGTGCATTTGTTGGTCCACTCAGAGTGTGTGGTGTTTATTGTCGTTTTTCTGATTGAATTGTGACACCACAGTAATTAAAAATTTTAAAAGCCATACATATTTTTTAAACTAATTGCTCTTAGTTTTGTTCAGTATATTACAAATAGCTTATGAAGCAAGCTTTAAAATTTCGTTAGCAACTTTAAAACTATTACAATTGCTTCATCTATTGAAAATGACCAAACAGCCAAGATAAGTGTCAGTACAGAAGTCATGAACTTGGACTCATTTTTCTTCTTGCTTTCTTCGAACTCATGGTGCAGGAAAGGTCATTGAAATCTTATCTGTATCCCTACTTACTATGTGGAATTTTCTTTCATTAACAGATCCGAGCTGGATCCAGAGTTGCATACAGACCAATTTCTGCATCAGTGTTATCTCGACCAGAGGCTAGGACTGGAGAGGTAATAGTAGTAATAACAGAAATTAAGTGACACTCCTAAGTAAGTCTTATGGTTTTGACTAAAGTGAAGTGGGTGGGGAAACAACCTCATTAATGAATGGCTGGAAGGCAATCCTTTCTATCTGATAATAAAATGTGCAGAAGATAAGCCAATAAAATAAACGTCTGTATCCAAAACTTATTCACCTGATTTGGCTAGCAATATAGTCAGTATGTATATTTAAGTGCATAGGCTTGAGTTGTCTATATTTAAGATTATAGTAGCTGCAGTTATTGAAAAGCCTACTCTACTAAGAAGCATATGCACATACTTTGTTTCTTAATTTTCAACTCTCTAGGGTATAGATAGTGTTATTGTGCCAGATTGGATTTATTTTAAGCCCTTGATTGTGCCACATCACCTACTATTCAAACTTGGCTACAAAAGAGAGAAGTAGTTATCATTTTGACAGTATGGTAATTGAAATAGCTAACTGTGGTGACTGATTTGACCTTTGCCTTTATTTCTTGTTCTCTAGGGCTCTACAGTATTTAATGGGGCCCAGAATGGTGTGCCTCAGCTAATCCAAAGGGAGTTTCAGACCAGTGCAATCAGCAGAGACATTGATACTGCTGCCAAATTTATTGGTGCAGGTGCTGCAACAGTAGGAGTGGCTGGCTCTGGTGCTGGTATTGGAACAGTCTTTGGCAGCCTTATCATTGGTTATGCCAGGTAATTTCAATGGCCAAATAAGAGCATGCTTGAAATAGTTGGAAACTTAGAAAACTAGTGAAATAATAATAGCTAATTTGTATAAAGTGCCCACTCTATGTCTTGCATTATATTTTAAGGGCTTTGCACACATTATGTCACTTAACTCCCCATTTGTCATAGCTAGTAAGTGTCAAAATAAATTTTAACTCAGTTTGACTTCACAGTCTACACTCTTAATTGTTAAGCTATATTGGGAATATAATTAACAGCACATTCTTTAAGAGTCAGTTTCCATTTTATTATGTAAGACCTTATTTGTAAACTATCAGATCTTAAAAGGTATAGAACGTAGTTTCATAGGCATAAGAAGAGTGGTTGGTCTTCACCCAAAATAGATGAAGACTAACCATTTATATTGACATACAGAGTCAGCTCTCCCCCTTTTCTTCATATGATTAGGATTGAGGAGGAAGGAATGTCAAAGGCAAAGCAAAAGAGATCTAGACAAATACTCTCCCAGTATTTCCAGTTTACAAAGATCCCCACACTAGTAATCTGATTATTTAACATTTACCAAACATTGAAATTCAAATGATATTTCAAAGTAATAATGTGTTGTGTGTCTTTTTTAGAAACCCTTCGCTGAAGCAGCAGCTGTTCTCATATGCTATCCTGGGATTTGCCTTATCTGAAGCTATGGGTCTTTTTTGTTTGATGGTTGCTTTCTTGATTTTGTTTGCCATGTAACAGAAATTACTGCTTGAAATGTTGGCATTCATATTAATTACGGATGTAATTCTGTGTACCTTACTGTGACTCCGAGCACTATAGTATTGGTGTCATGGAAATAGACATTATTTCCAAAGTCATTTCATTAAAGATGAAAACTTTAATTTTTGCTGTGATTTGTACTTCCCTACATTTAGATCATCACAAAGAAGGACATGCATTCAGGCAGATGCTGTACAAGTCAGAGGGAACTACAGCCGTTGCCTCACTGATGAAAAAGATCCTAATGTAATTTTTATGGGAATTCTTTTATATAGTGTCTGAACATTGTAAATTATAGGGTTTTTGATTCATTAAAGGAGAAATATTTGAGTGCTTTAAGCTTCTATGAAATATGATTAATGAAACCAAGATAGTTAATTGCTCAAGACGGTTTTGAGTTTTTAAGGGCTAACATGAATTCAATACTTGGAAGCAGGATCACCTTCCAAGAGTAACTTCTCTGGTCTTACACAGCTGGGTCTAAAAATCATGTCAGATTTTAGGAATCGAAGCCTTGCTACAGGGGAGTAGAAAGCAATTTTCACTTTTCATTAAGTTATAAGCAATTTTGTGTCTATGATGAATCTTATCTGTCTTCTGAGAAACAATCTAGCAGCTAGTTTCTTGCCTAAACAAGGCTCTCCTTAACCAAATATCAAAAACTAAACTGAATTGGCTACATTTTAAAGTCAAACATTGCTAAAGCATTGCTTATCATTGATACTAACATGTTTATAGTAGGAATCTTGGAAATAAGAGTTGGCTCAACAGTATTTTGCTTATAATCTATACTAATAAAAGGGTAATATGCCAATTAGACCAGGAGACCTTCTGGACATCCTTCCGGACAAAGCCATGGTGGCAGGGCCAAGGCAGAGGCAGTTAGGGGAGATCAGGCCAGGAGAAGAGGGCAGTTGGGGGTGATCAGGCTGGCGGGGGTGAGCAGGTCAGTGGGGAGTTGGGGGCCAGTTGGGGTGAGAAGGCTGGCGGGGGCGCATTTGGGGCAAGGAGGCTGGAGGGAGGGCAGTTGGGGGTAAGCAGGCTGGGGGGGGGGGTGTTGGGGGTGAACAGGCTGGCAGGCAGAGTGGTTAGGGACGATCAGGCAGGCAGGCAGGCAGGCTAGCGGTTCGGAGCCAGCAGTCCCGGATTGCGAGAGGGATGTCCCAGATTGGAGAGAGTGCAGGCTGGACTGAGGGACACACACGCGCACACACACACCCTGCACATACTTCGTGCACCGGGCCACTAGTAGTACATACTGCTTCTTGTTCAAATTTTTCCTATTAAAAGGAAGAAAGTAGTGCTACTATAGAAAGACTGAGTTTTCCCCCATCCTCAATTTCAGGGTTTTCATGAAGGTTAGGATGACAGTTACTAAACCTACATTTTACTCCTTTAATGCCTTATGCCTAATTTAATTTCAATTGAGTCATCAATTACCAGGGTTTCTTGGCGCTGTGGAAAGACCACCTCCATCAAAATCACCTACAATGTCTGTTTAAAATACAATTCCCTAGGTTCTGGACCTACTGAATTGGAATCTTGGGCCATGAGACTCAGCTGTCTGCATTTTTTAGGTTTCCCAGGTAATTTTTGTGCACACTTAAAGAATCACTAACTTATATGTATCCTTCCCACTTTATATATTGTGAAATGAGTCCACAAAGAGCTAGAGCTAGAACTACTACCACTTTTTGGTTAGTCATCTAGTGTATAACATTCCTGGAGCCTTCACTATTTTTTGAATAGTATTACCCAATATTTCAACCCCAATGTAAATTAAAATTATTATATGATCAAGCAATTCCACACCTTAGTAAATACCCAAAAGATTTAAAAACAAGTGTTCAAACAAAAACTTGTGTTCAAATGTTCATAGCAGCACTATGCACAATAGTTAAAAGGTAGAAAAACCAATTGTCCATCAGCTGGTCAATGGATAAGCAAAATGTATATCCACGTAGTGGAATATTGTTCAGCCATAAAAATAAATGGAGTACTGATACATGCTACAACATGAATGAATCTTGAAAACCTGGGTAAGTGAAAAAAGTCAGACAAAAAGATGCACACTATATGATTCCATTTATATGAAATATTCCAGAATAGGCAAATCCATAGCGACAAAGCAGACTCCCGGGGCAGGTGAGACGGGAAGAATAGGGAGTGACTGCTTATGGGTATGGAGGTTCCTTTTGGGGTAATAAAAGTATTTTGGAACTAGATAGTGGTAATGGTTACACATGTTGTGAATGTACTAAATGCCACTGAATTGGCACACTTTAAAATGGTTAAAATGGCAAATGTATTTTACTACAATTAGAGTACTATAACAATGTACGTAGTATAAATCATACCACATTTTTTAAATCTAGATAAACATGTAAATTAACTAGTCCTCTGTTCCAAGTTGGTTTAAATAAAATCAACTTGTATTTTATTTTTTTTTAAATATATTTTATTGATTTTTTACAGAGAGGAAGGGAGAGAGATAGAGAGTTAGAAACATCGATGAGAGAGAAACATCGATCAGCTGCCTCCTGCACATCTCCCACCGGGATATGCCCGCAACCTAGGTATATGCCCTTGACCGGAATCGAATCTGGGACCCTTCAGTCTGCAGGCCGACGCTCTATCCACTGAGCCAAACCGATTTCGGCTCAACTTGTATTTTAAAACAACTGTTCTTAATACTGTTTTGGTGGTTGGCTGAAGAGGCCTGAAACTGATTCTGGAGCAGGTCTCTTGCAAGAGGTGTCCCTCCCTGAGGAAATCTGAAAGTGGAAAGGAAATACCTGGGCTGTGGCTACCTGACTTCCATGTTGCTGAGCAAAATAGACTTTAGAAAGTATAATGAAGTATAACCACAGCCTATTTTACCTAGAAGGCAAAGGACATATTAAATGGTCAATATCCTGGAGTATATCTCTCTACTATACTTTCATTTCCAGTAACAAGTTTCTGACATTGAAAGTACCTCACTGGAATACATCGACTCTGACAGCAGAAATGTTTATTGTGCACCATCTTATAGGACAGTGGTGGCGAACTTATGACACGCGTGTCAGAGGTGACACGCGAAATCACTCTTTTGGTTGATTTTTCTTTGTTAAATGGCATTTAAATATATAAAATAAATATCTGGTGATATGTATAGCATAATATACCAGAACATTGCTACTCAAAATGAGGTTCAAGGATCACCAGCAGCAGCATTGGCATCACCTGGGAGCTTGTCAGAACTGTGGGTTCTAGAGCCTTACCCCAGAACTTCTGAATCAGAATATGAATTTTAACAAGAATCCCAGGTGATTTGTATATACATTAAACTTTGAGAAGCAGTGTCCAAAAATACTGCATACCATGATTCAGACTCCTTATTTTTCAAAACGCTGTCAATTCATTCACTGGAAAACCTTTTCCCCCTTCCCATTGGAATATACTGCTAATCCCGTGATTCTTCAAGTGTGGTCTGAGGACTGCTGAGGTTTTCAGGAGGTCCTTCCTTTTCCACTTACATAGCTGTGTGAGACTAGATTCTCGTCATATTCTTCTACCAAAGCAACATATTGCAACAGGTCAAATGCTGAAGAATGCAAATATAGGCATACCTCTATTTTTAAAAAATATATATTTATTGATTTAAGAGAGGAAGAGAGAGGGAGGAAGGGATAGAAACATCAATGATGAGAGAGAATCATTGATTGGCTGCATTCTGCATGGCCCCTACTGGGGATCAAGCCCGCAATCCGGGCATGTGCCCTTGGCCGGAATCGAATTTGGGACTTTCAGTCTGCAGGCCGATGCTCTATTCACTGAGCCAAACCAGCTAGGGCTAGGCATGCCTCTTTTTATTGAACTTCACGTTATTGTGCTTTACAGGTGTTGCATGTTTTACCAAGTGAAGGCAAGACCCTCCACCTGCAAAAAGAATACGACTAACTTTATTGCAATACTTGCTTTATTACAGTGTTTGGAACCAAACCCACAGTATCTCCCAGGTATGCCTGTATCTTCTATTTCCCTAGGTCACATCCTTTCAGTTCTCTCTTTATAATCTAAAAATTGGCCCAGGCTCCTGGTCAGAATCTGTACTTTCTCCTGACCAATGCTGATAATCTAACTCCTCTTAGAAATTTAGTACTATAGAGCACCTTTCTCAAGGGAGTTTAAATATTAAAAAGAGGAATTGACCTGAGACTAACCAGGACTCGTAAATCCTAGAGCTTTTGATTGTTCCACGTATTAGCGTGAGCTAACATCCTACAACTGACCTTGGCAGACTCCTAAGGGGACCCATGGTTGTTGGCTGCCTTTCAACAACAGCTTTTAGTCAGCACTTCCCAGCCATGGAGACTCCAGGATCTGCTCCTCTTATAGGAGAGTCCCAGGGTTTGCTTCCTCAAATAGCTACAGGTTGGCTGAGTCTTTCAGCCACTGGACAGCTCAGTATTTGAGAGTATTGAGAGGCTGCCCCTTAATATTCCCTTAATACTTATAGCCAAAGGGCAGCTCAAAGCATTTATCTACCTCTGTAGAAATATCTGTAGCTCTCAAGTCCTCTAAAGTCATATAAAAGAATTAAGCTTATAATACTGCATATTATTACACCCTTGCTATATTTTCTCCATAGCACTTACTACCACTATTTAAATCTTATTTTCATACTAGAGGCTCAGTGCATGAAATTCATGCACGGGTAGGGTCCCTAAGCCTGGCTGGCAATCAGGGCCAATCAGGACCTTCCGGCTGCTGGACAGGGCCACTCTTCCCTGGCTACCACCTGGGCCTCCCTTTGTTCCGCGCCGCCCCCTGGTGGTCAGTGCACATCATAGCCAGCGATTTGTCTCCCGGTCAAACTCCCAAAGGGACAATTTGCATATTAGGCTTTTATATATATAGATGTATTGTCTCACCTTCCCCATGACAGCCTCCTTAAGTGACTTTGTCTTGTTTATAGTTGTAGCCTCAGCACCAGGAACAGTGCTTGACATGTTTATGTTCAATACATCTTGGCTTTATGAGTGAAGAACTATACAGAAACAGAGCATCTGATAGACAGTTAACTCAAGAGGCTGCATCCAAGGTTAGAAGGTACCTAGAAAGAACAAGTTATTAGTCTAAGGGCCCAGGCTAGTCTTGGTTCCTAGCATAGGAGTTCATGGCTTTAGTATTATATGGGCCTCAGGTTGACAAATTGACTAGCAGTGAAGGGTAGATACTGAAATGCCAGGCAAAATTCTTTACTCTAGGAGTGGTTCTATCTATTTTTACTGATAACTTAGTGTGGGGAAAACAATATAATGTTGACAAGTCCTCCGTCTAGTGAGTGGGATATGAGAGATTGGAGCAGGCATTGATATGAAAGATGAAAATAGAGCCCTTAGATTCCATTCTCTGTCTCTGGGCTGTTTTCACTGACCCAGCATAAACTGATTGGTATGATTTAAAGATAAATACAGCCCTCTAATTTTTTCCCCCACAAAGCCACACACAGTACTAAATAATACACTGAGTGGCCAGATTATTATGACTGGCCAGATTATTATGACTACCACATCAGTACTTCATTGACACTTCAAAAATACTGAATATTGAAAACTTCCTAAGCAAATACTCTCAAGGTTTTATTATTATTATTATTTGCATAACTAATTCACTTCATTGTACTGATGGGTGGTCGTAATAATCTGGCCACTCAGTTTTATTTTGAGAAACCAAAGGTTGGGAGTGGGAGGTGGACAATGGTCCCCCTGCACTTGAAATTCTCTGCATGGAAATTTCCATAGTGAGAACAGGCACTGAGAGGTAACTATAACATAGGTCATTTTAGCAATGTGCAGAGAAACCCTGGGCTGTCAGATATAGGAAAAGATGACCTGCCATGGATAGAAGCTACTAAAAATAATCAATTGTATGTATAGGGCCACACTGTTTTCATCTCATATCTCTGATACCAGGTGGGTGGATACTCTTGCCTTGCCTTGTCCATCTTTTTCATCACACACACACACACACACCCCTGATCTCGCAAAATTCCAGCGAATGCACTGTACTGGATTGCATCTTGAGGATACCTGTGAAAATGCAGTCCAAGGCAGATATAAGGGATGCCCTGGAGTATGTTTAGCTAAAGACAAACTAACACCCTAGCCAGTTTGGGTCAGTGGCCTGCGGACTGAAGAGTCCCAAGTTCGATTCCGATCAAGGGCACATGCCCAGGTTGCAGGCTCGACCTATTAAAATGTCCAGTGCCATTACAATTTCATTTATGCCGGATACCATTATTGAATTGCAGGTTCATTAACTCTCAAATACTATTCCCCACAATCTTCCAACAATTTCAGTTCCACTTTGATTTAGAGATAATGTTTGTGAATAAATTTTATGTTATTCCATAAACTGTATTCATAATTTTGTTATGGACTAGAAATGAGCACTTAATAAATGAAAAAAACAAGATACTGAAAAGACTTCCCATTTATCAATAATGCAAATTTTCACAGGGGCCTGATCATACTTCTCAATTTATGCCAGTGTGTATTTATTGAACAACCAATATCTATACACTTAACATCTAAATATTTAAGTTGTATAGATAATAATAGAGCAACATTAAAAGAAATAATTTCAGCACTGTACTTATTTTGGTGTTTTTAGGAGTTTATGTGTGTCAGTGGCAAAGAAATAAATACAGGGGTGGGCAAAAGCAGGTAAATTACCAGCCATCGTTACCTAAAGATAAATCATAAGAAAGGATACAAAATAATAAAGAACACAAATAACACAATAATTAATAAATAAAAATACAAGAATAAACCCTGTGTTTTGGTACTCACAAGTGTAAACCTACTTTTGCCCACCCCTGTATGGTTTCTTTTGTCTCTCATGTTAATTTAACATATTAAGCAGTGGGATAATATTGTGGAAAGAGTGCCATTTCTATGCCAAAGGACACTAATTTAGTGTCCTTTGGTCCTCTCTAAAATAGTTGTTGTTTTAAGGGTTGAAACTATTTCTACTAATATTGATACGTATCTATAACTACTAAATAAAGGAAAATTGATAATATAGGATACACCAAAATATGGAAGACTCTCTTACAAACAAGTTCTTGCATTGTTTTAAATTACTGTTATAGAAGGCATTGTGTGTCCTTTTCTTAAGTTACTTAAAACATTATTATATGCTACCATCATATACTACTAGACGCTTAGGAGTCGGAAGAATCTAGTTATAGCTTAGTGAAATTCGAACAAAGGCCATTGAGAGCGAAGGCTTTTCCTTTTCTTTCCAGAACTGACTTATCTGACTTTCCCGCTTTAGCATATGGGGGTTTGGGGTTATTTCCGGCAAACTCCGCCTCTTCCAAATCTCAGTTCACCGACGCTCCCCTTCGCAGGCTTCAGGGTGGCAGGAAGGTGGGCTCAGGCGCGCGGCTCCCACCGCTTTATACCTTTTTCCTACCCAGGGCCGGGAAGTGACAAAAACGGAAATACGGTGCCTCTGGGGCTGGGCTCGGGGGACTCGTCCCCGCTCTCCGCCCAGCCACTCGCACCTTCCCTCCCCGCACACCGCCAGCTCCTTCCCGCGACCTCCACATCCACCTGCTTTAGTGCCCCGCCCCCAGCCGGCTGCCAATCACAGGCTTCCGCAGGTCCTATGCTACCACACACTCTGGTGTTGGCTCCCTGGTTGCGCCCCCTCCAGCTCTGCTTCCCGCCCTTCGTGCTCTTCGTCCAATCACCAGCTACCGAGTGTTCCTTGGTCCCCGCCCCCTCAATCCCGCCTTCCTGAAGTCCCGCCCCTTCCCTTAAACCTGATGAAATCACCTGACACGGAGGCGCTCCGTCTGAAAGAAGGCGAGGAGGGGCGTGTGCACGGAGGGGCGGGGCCCGAGGAGAAAAGGGGGGATGCCGGGAGAGGGCGGGGAGAAGGGTTGTCAATCCGATCTCGCGAGAGAGGACGGAAGCCTGTGGGAGTCCGTGGCCTTTAAAGTGCCGTTCAGCCCTTTCCTGCAAGGGTAGTTTGTAAACACGGCGGAGGTCGGGTCTTCCCGGCGACCGAAAGAAGCATGAATTAGTGACTTAGACAGGTGAGTAGTGATGGGGAGAGGGCCGCAGGGCTGGAGGCGGTCGGGATACGGAGAAAGCAGGCGCTAACATGGCGACGCCGCTCACCCTGGTCCCCACCCCCCGCTTCCCATCACCTCGGGCGCTCCCGCCTCAGTGCCTGGCCCTCCGGGCGGTTCACGGTGCTGCCACCTCCGCGGCCGCACCGCGTCGGCTGCAGCGCCCGAGTGGCGCGGCCGGCCCGTTAGGTAACTGCTCTTCGTCGGTCCGGCCCCTCCCCGCTCGCGCGCTTTCCTAACGAGGAGGAAAAAGGGATAACGGCTCCTCTTAGACCCCTCCCCCCGGTTTATCTTCTTTCGTCGGTTCAGAGGTTCCTGGGCACAGGTCGGAGATGCTCGGGTTTCAGGGAGACGGGCCTCCTCCAGACCTTGGATGCAGCAGGAAGAGGCTTGGCTCGGTCTCCCCGCCTCGGACTCGGAGGCTGGGGGCGGTGGATGCGATGGTGGCGGGGATGGAGCCGAGGGAGGCGCGACTGGAACAGGGTCAGGGGTTCGCGCTGCGGGGGACGCGCTAGGACAAATGGTACGGAGGACCCTGGAGTTGGAAGTCGGCCTTTTCTGCCCGTTCTGCCCTCGCACACTCCCGCCACCCCCACCCCCACTTCTTCCCGGTGGGGCGGGGCTGAGGTGTGGGTGCGTATTGATTATTGTATTCTCCCCCCCCACCCCTACATTTCACCTCCCTGGATGGACTGCGGAGCTTCTGTTGGGAAATAACCTGTGTTTTGTATTGATGCCCTAGGGACCAGAGCCCAGTGTGCGTGAGTGTGTGTGTGTGTGAGTGAGTGTGTGTGTGAATGTGCGTGTGTGTGTGTGTGTGTGAATGTGCGTGTGTGTGAGTGTGTGTGTGTGTGTGTGTGAATGTGCGTGTGTGTGAATGTGTGTGTGTGAATGTGCGTGAGTGTGTGTGTGAGTGTGTGTGAATGTGCGTGTGTGTGAATGTATGTGAGTGTGTGTGTGAATGTGCGTGTGTGTGTGAGTGTGTGTGAATGTGCGTGTGTGTGAATGTGTGTGTGTGTGAATGTGCGTGAGTGTGTGTGTGTGAATGCGTGTGTGTGAATGAGTGTGTGTGAGTGTGTGTGTGAATGTGTGTGTGAGAATGTGTGTGTGAATGTGTGTGTATGTATGTGCGTGTGAATGTGTGTGTGTGTGAATGTGTGTGTATGTATGAGTGTGTGTGTGAATGTGTGTGTGAATGTGAGTGTGTGTGAGTGTGTGTGAATGTGTGTGTGAATGTGTGTGTATGTGTGTGTGTGAATATGAATGTGTATGTGTGTGTGAGTGTGAATGTGAGTGTGTGTGAATGTGTGTGTGTGTATGAGTGTGTGTGTGAATGTGTGTGTGAATGTGTGAGTGTGTGTGTATGTGAGTTTGTGTGTGTGTGAATGTGTGTGAGAGTGTGTGTGTGTGTGTGTGAGAGTGTGTGTGTGTGTGTGTGTGTGTGTGTGTTCTGTGTTCCTCCTTGAACCGACACTGGAGGAGGAGAGGGTGTAGGAGCTGGGGACTATTTGTGTGCCCTCATGTGGTGTGAAATTGTCCGCGTTTAATGGGGCGTCTTAAAACTGGTGAAGACAAGAGCAACAGTGAAGTGCATATGATGGAGTAAAAGGGATTACTCCTGATGGATGGTAGGCCTATGGACTCATCCTTAAATTATAATGTGAAAGCTACAATTTCTTAGGAATTTTAAATCATGGAAACGGTAACAATGCACGAATTTAATGTATATATTTGAAATGAGAAGAGAAACTCTTCCTCTGAGCACATGTCCTAGTTGAAGAAGTTCATAATCACTGGCATTGTCAGCAATAGTCTTTGTAGGCATAATCTTTACCCATGTATCCTTGGCCTTTTGTGCCAAAGCTGTGAAGGTGAGAAGCTTGTTAAAAAGTCAATCCTATGGTTGACTTTCAGGTTAAGTGCCCTGAAAGACACCTACAGTAGCAATTATATCTCTTAATGTGTTACATTGACTGAGGAATCCATGGCAAACATTTTTTTTTTTTTTCAAAATTGCAGGAACACTGATGTAAAGTATGTTAAAAAATAGAGGATCAAGAAACAGAGTCAAGAAAATTCATGCCTCTTCAGGGCCACCAATTGAATTACAATTAAGAGTCCTAGTCTTTGTAAAGTAATTATGAGAATCTTCCAAATTTATGGTGGATATGTTGCTTTCCTAAAACATGTTTAAGCTTGCTTTGAGAAGATGCTACTGCCATTAAGTTTTTAATTATTTAAAATACAATATTGTGATAATTTTGAATTTAGGTGTTTGTATTTACTGACAAGGAAGGAGTTTTCAGAAAGAGTCGTTTGCATGTGTGTTTTTAAGGTACATAAACATGCATTCCAGAAATTCCTGCATTTACTTCTTTACTTGGGAGTATTGGTTTCATGTGTTGTCGTTTTTTTAATATATTTTTATTGATTTTAGAGTGGAAGGGAGAGGGAGAGGGAGATAGAAACATCAATGATGAGAGAGAACCATTGATGGGTTTCTCCTGCACGCCCCCCACTGGGGATCAAGCCTGCACCCCTGGCATATGCCCTGACTGGGAATCTAACGGTGACCTGGTTCATAGGTCAGTGCTCAACCACTGAACCACACCGACTGGGCTGTTTCATGTTTTTAAACTAAGATAACAGTAGAAATGGTTATTATGTCAGCTCTTTAATATTTTGCAGGGATACTTTTTATTAGTATTATACTTCAGGACTTAGCTATATGAATACTAAAAATTATATGCTATGCATCAAACACCTACTACTTAAAACTAGCATTGCCCTAGCTGGTTTGGCTCAGTGGATAGAGGGTCAGCCTGCAGACTGAAGGGTCCCAGGTTCGATTCCAGTCAAGGGCACATGCCGGGGTTGCGGGCTTGATCCCCAGTAGGCGGTGTGCAGGAGGCAGCCAATCATTGATCCTCTCTCATCATTGATGTCTCTCTCTCTCTTCCCTCTCCCTTCCTCTCTGAAATCAGTAAAAATATATTTAAAAAATAATAAAATAAAATAAATTTTAAAAAGTAGCGTTAACTCAAGAAATCATCTACATTTTCTCTACCTAAATTTTTGTATTTTGGAAAAGTTGGATTTCAATGATTTTTATGTTCTCTGCTGGTATGTTAGATTGTTAGATCAAGTTTGTGGATCTCACTGTGTCACCCAGGGCAAATAATAGAATCTCTCATTTAAAAACCAGTGGATAACAAAAATTGGATATGCAACTAATCCTTGTAAAAATCAGTACTTGTTATGCTATTCTCTGTAACTAAAATATACTGTACAAAACCCCAAATTTTCTTTGTTGTAGTCAGTTTAACATAGTGTTTCTGTATTTAACCTACACTCACCCCTATTCTTTGAGACTAAGAAATTATCTAAAATGCTGCATGTTCTCTTAATTTTTTAATAATGAGGTAGTAGTGATAATATTTACCTATTTCTATCTAGGGGTAAACCCCATAAAACATTTTGGTTTTTTTTGTTCTGATTCTTAAGCTCAGGATTAAAAAGTATAGAATAAGATATAGCTTCATAGAAATTTAAAGGAGTTTGTGGATATTTAAAGTCAGCAACAATTGGAATTGTTTTGCATATATTATTATAAATATATATCATAATTATATATACATATATACTATTTTCATTTATTCTTTTTAACAACCTTAAAACTGTTGTCTTTACTTACATTTTTAAGTACATTTAGTGATGCTGTTTTTTTCCTTGGCAGTTTGCAGTGGTAGTAAAGTGATTAAAAACTTTTTGTAACAGGAAAGGATGTAAATAAGTAGAATGTTTTGGGGGCAAGGCCTAGTCACCCATCTCTGTATTCTGTATCTTAACAATAGGGGTTCTCACCCATTTTTTCTGTCTTGGTATCTAAGGAATAAAAACACTATCAATACTAGTAGTAGGTTATTACCACAGAGATTCTCAATAAGATTAATGGGGAAAGACAGGGTGGGAATGATAATAATTAGCAAAAGCCATTTGGCAAAATACCAAGTGCATTTTGGCTATTTTGGTAGTATATGGTTACCTTCATGTATAATTAATTAAATTTATAAATATGTTCCCTAAATGTTCTTTAGTTCATCTAACTGAACCTAAACCTTTGCTATTTCAGTTTTATAGCTTTGTGGGGTTTTCTAATTCTACTGTTTAGACTAGTGTGTTTCCTTTTATTTATTGAACATTTATTAGAATAATGTTACTAGAAATCAACTCCAATTTTGCCCTATTAACAGATAATCATTTTCATTTTATTTTTTTGTTAATCTTCACCAGAGGATATTTTTCCCATTGATTTTTTTTTTTTTTTTTTTTTTTTTTAGAGCAAGGGCGAGGGAGGGGCGGGAAGGAGGAGGGCGAGAAAGAGAAAGGGAAAGATAGAAACATCTATGTCAGAGAGACACATGGATTGGTTGTCTCCCTCACTGGACCAGAGTTGGGGATTGAACCTGCAACCAAAGTACGTGCCCTTGACCAGGAATCAAACCCTCGACCCTTCAGTGGTTCTCCTGCCAGTGCTCTAACAATTGAGCCACACCAGCCAGGGCCTTTTTTATTATTTTTGTTGCCTTCTAATTTGTGCATGTGTGTTATAGTTTTTACAGAATTATAATACAGAGTTTAGTTTTATTTTACTTTTATATCATTAACATTTCCCCATATTATCTAAGTTTTATAATATTTAATGATTACATGACATTTACCAAATGACAGTTAAAATGTCCTCAATTTTAAATGCCCAATAGGAAAATACTTATTTCACTTTTTGCCTACTTTAACAGTGAATTGAGCATCTCTGTGCATGTACTTATTTTGAATTGTTTCCATTGGATACTATTCTCAAATGAGATGACTAGGTTAGAGGATATAAATGTTTCCCCAGTTGCTAATTTTTTGCTTCCCCAAACATTTGAACAAATTTACACCATCAGAATATGAATGCATCAGTTTTGTTATAATTTCACCAACTTTACAGTTGTGCTTATTAACAAATAATTATTTAATTAGGAATTATTAATGGGAATAAGTTGCATTACTTAGCAGTTTGATTTAGTTGACCATATCAATCTCTAGTTATTTGTCTACCAGTGATCTATGTGCTGGAACAGATATATTCCATATTTTCTGTCATTTCACTGACTTTTTCTTAAAGATTACTAAAATTTTTGACAGTCTAATAATAATTCTTGAATTTTATGTAGTTTTACATAGATTATATGTGGCATGTCTTATGCTAGTTTGTTTTAATAAAATACTTTATGAACTATACGTAGATTTATGAGCTATTAAAATTCATAATGACATTTCCACATAGATAACCTTTGAAATAAAGAATATGCATATTATATAGCCAAATTGAGTTATTGCTGCCTCCATATCATTTTCTGGTACATAGTAAGTATGTAATCAGTGTCTTAGGGAAGTTATTAGGAGCCAGGTTGTCATGGTTCTACCATTGCGTCACCTTGAGCAAATAATTTCTCTGTGCCTGATTCCTTATCCTTAAGAATAACAATATATAACTTCTAGCTTGTTGTGATAATTGAAATAATTAACGTATGTACAACGTTTGAAACACTGTCAGAAACTTAATGAGTACTCAGTATGTGCTGTGGTAATTATTATTGTTAAAGTTCATGCAAAAATAATAATCTATCACAGCCCCTCCTGGCACATGTGTGGTGTGACTTGAAGGCAGACATCAACCATCTATTTGGTAGCTTTGGCAATATAGTTGGTTTCCCTAGGAATTTATAATTTGTGGTAGAATTTACCACCTTAGCATTTTCGTAAATCCATGTGAGAGGATATATCATCGTTTTTGTTTCATATACACCCCTTCACCCCAAATCAGGCTTTTCTATATAAAACACATGCAGTATAGCATATCTATATTTTTTGATAAGGAATTATTTATGATTTCCATAAAATCCAATTCTTTTTCTTAATATATTTTATTGATTTTTTTTAACAGACAGGAAGGGAGAGGGATAGAGAGTTAGAAACATCGATGAGAGAGAAACATCGATCAGCTGCCTCCTGCACACTCCTCAATGGGGAAGCGCCCGCAACCGAGGTACATGCCCGTGACCGGAATCGAACCTGGGACCCTTCAGTCCGCAGGCTGATGCTCTATCCACTGAGCCAAACCGGTCAGGGCCATAAAATCCAATTCTTATTTTTTCTGTTCTACCAACCCCACTTATAAACATTTCAGAGAGACTTTCCATTTCTTTCCCACTATAGTGGAAGAGATGATTTTAATTAAAGAACCACATTTCTAATGTTCTTTTGAATTCTTTACTAACTATTCAGCTAATATAACTACATCATTAGTTCTTAACCAGTGTCGAAAGTCACTGGTGTCTTTTATCATTGTTAAGGAAGGTTTTTAATGATTGTTGAAATATAGGTGTTTAATTGATGGTTATTTCTGTAGTAATATCTCTTTCACTTCCTTAAATTTTGGCATACTTTGAGAGGAATCGAGAGAGGTGAGCTTACCATTGTTGTAATGGGCATTGTACATAATTCATACCCTATCTTATTTGTGCCTTCTTCATACTGAGAAATTATTTACGTACTTTTAATAGCAGTGACAACTATGAATTGTTGTAATACTTGAGGAGCTATCAATTTGTTTGTTTTTTTACTTTTACAAAAGACAGGTTTTTAGTAAGAAAACAAAAACAATGATAGATAAGTACATTTTATACATCTACCTTCAACAAAAATAATTTATTGGACATTATTTTATATTAGTGCTCCAGTGCATGGATTCGTGCACATTGAAATGAAGGTGGCCAGCGGGGCGGGACTGGGTGAGATGGGCCGGACATGTCCTGGAGCCAACTTCCTGAGGTCCCTGCACGGCATCTGCGGAGTGAGCAGAGTCCCTCCGTCAGGTGGGGTCCCTCAACCTGGCCTGCAGGGATCGGGCTGAAACCAGCTCTCCGAAATCCCCCAACGGGTCCTGAATTGCAAGAGGGTGGTTCTCGGGTAACACCCCCCACCCCCCCGGAATCGGGCTCTCTCCTCTCTGGTTCTGGGGTATGTCACCCGAGAACCATCGCTGCTAAGTCACCGCAGCTTAGCAGCTCCTGTGTTGAGCATCTGCCCCCTAGTAGTCAGTGCGCATCATACTACCAGCCAATCAGACGGTCGGATAGTCGCTTAGCCTTTTATATATATACTGGAGGCCCGGTGCACAAAAATTTGTGCACTCGGTGGGGAGGGGGGTCCCTCAGCCCGGCCTGTGCCATCTCGCAGTCTGGGACCCCTTGGGAGGTAACGCCCTGCTGGCTTAGGCCTGCTCCCAGGTGGCAGAGGGCAGGCCCAATCCCTAGGTGCAGCCCCTGGTCGGGCTCAGAGCAGGGCCGATTGGGGAGTTGGGGCACCGCCCCCTGTCATGCACAGAGCAGGGCGATCAGGAGGTTGTGATGCCACCCTCAGTCACGCTCAGGGTAGGGCCGATTGGGGGGTTGGGGCACCGTCCCCTGCTACACTCAAGGCACGGTCAATGGGGAGGTTGCGGCACCACCCCCTGTCACGCACAGAGCAGGGCCAATCAGTGGGTTGGGGCCCTGCCCCCTGTCACTCACAGAGCAGGGCCCATTAGGGGGTTGGGGCTCTGTACCCTGTCATGCACAGAGCAGGGCCCATCAGGGGGTTGGGGCGCCACTCTCTATCACCCACAGAGCAGGGCCGATCAGGGGGTTGGGGCACCGCCACTCTCACACTCAGGGCAGGGCCGATGGGGAGGTTATGGCTCTACCCTGTCACACACACTGCAGGGCCCGTGGGGGGGTGGGGGGATTGGGGCGCTGCACCCTGTCACACACAGAGTCGCAGAGCGATCGGGGTAGGGGAGCTCCCCCCTATCAGGCACAGAGCAGGTCTGATCAGGGGGTTGGGGCGCCTTCCCCTGTCACGAACAGAGCAGGGTGGATACGGAGGTTGTGGCCCCACCCTCTGTCACACAGAGCCGCAGGGCGATCAGGGGGTTTGGGCACTGCCCCCTGTCACGCTGATCCCGGTGCCAGGAGGCCTCGCGGCTCCGCTGATCCCGGTGCTGGGAGGCATATTACCCTTTTACTATATAGGGTAGAGGCCTGGTGCACAGGTGGGTGCCGGCTGGTTTGCCCTGAAGGGTGTCCTGGATCAGGGTGGGGGTCCCCACTGGGGTGCCTGGCCAGCCTGGGTGAGGGGATGATGGCTCTTTGCAGCTGGTCACACACCCTTCATGGTGGGGGTCCCCACTGGGGTGCCTGGCCAGTCTGGGTGAGGGGCTGAGGGCTGTTCTCAGGCTGGGGGTGACTGAAGCTCCCAACTTCTCCTTTTTTTCTTTTTTCTTTTTTATTCTGGGCCAGCTTTAGCTTTGAGGCTTGGCTCCAGCTCTTAGGCCTCAGCTGCTGAAAGTAGGTTTCTGGCCTTTGCTTACAATGTTGCAATCCTGCTGGCTGAAGCCCGGCGGACTAAAGCAGGTTTCTGGGCTTTTGTTTAGCTTCTATATTTGTAACATAGTTGCTTAGAGTTGCAGCTCAGAGGCCTGCAGCGGCAGGCGGGGGACGTTGGAGTCCTCCGTCACTGAAGCAAGCAAGCCTCATGTTAGTTTCAAGCTGCCTGGCTGTCGGCCGCCATCTTGGCTGGCAGTTAATTTGCATATTGCCCTGATTAGCCAATGGGAAGAGTAGCGGTCGTACGCCAATTACCATGTTTCTCTTTTATTAGATAGGATAGATAATAGATACAATTACCAAATCTAAAATGTTACTAGTAAAAACATGGATTAGCACTGTTCATATTCATAACCATTAGTCTGTAAGTTCTTTGTATTTATATATTTCTAATGATCTGTTGTAATTTTAAACTATAAAAATTTTAGACTTGTTTGCCTTACCTTACCTAGTGATTAGAGATCTGTGAATAATCAAAACTCACTTTAAAATTGAAATTTAAATTAGACTTATGATTTTTATTAAAGAATATTTTGAGATATGGGGCTGACATCACCATTCAGATATTAATAATGTACTTTCATGAATACAATATTGAGAAAAGTCTGTGATACTCTTTATGTGTCCCATTAACCTGAGGAATTTCATCAGAACTTTAGTATACTCATGAAAAACTGCTGCTTTCCCTGTTAAAGCTGGGCTTATATTTTTTTTTACATCTCTGGAGTTTGATTTAATTACATTGATGAACTAAACGTTATGTACCAAATAACGTTTGGGTTAGAGGTTAATGTAAAAATCTTCTAAAAGTTAAACTACACATGTAGGTCTCAGTTTCTAGCTTTAAAAATAAAGAAGGCAATAAGCATAGCATTAATTAAGCATTAAGAAAATGTACACTTAAAGTCAATAAAATGCAGTGAAACTTCTAATAAACTTACTGGATAATGTATGAGTACCATGCACTGTACTATTTTACATATATTTCACTTATTCTTTTTGGCAACCCTGAAACTGGTATATCGTTTTTTAATAGAGAGGATTGCAGTGAAATCATACTATTTAAAATTTTCCTAATAATAGAAATATTGAAAAGGGAATGAAGTCCTTCCAGCTCATAGCTGCAGGTTTTCAAACTCTTAGTTTAAAGTTTGTTATTTTGTTGTTTCTAAAGTGAACTCTAGGATTAATTCATGCATTTTTGTGGTGCTTGACCAAGATATCCTATATAATAAAGGCTTATATGCTAATTGTCTGGTCATCCAGTTGTCCGTTCAACCAATCAAAGCATAATATGCCAATGATATGCTAAGGCTAATCAACCACTCGCTATGACATGCAATGACCACCAGGGGGCAAACAGTAGACCATCGACCAGTCGCTGTGACATGCACTGACCACCGGGGAGCAGATGCTCCAACTGGTAGGCTAGCTTGCTGCTGGAGTCCCGCTGATCAGGATTGAGTGAGATGGGCCGGACACGCTCTGGAGCCCTCCCAGGGTCCCTCCTCGGCCAGCCAACCTCCCACATCCCTCTCCAGCCCCGATCGTGTGCCCGTGGGATCCCTTGGCCTGGCCTGCGCCCTCTCGTAATCTGGGACTCCTCGGGGGGATGTCAGAGAGCTGATTTCAGTCCCATCCCACAGGCCAGGCCGAGGGACCCCACTGGTGCACGAATTGATGCATTGGGCCTCTAGTAAGGAAATAATAGCACAGAGAAAACTCTGTAAGATGATGATGCCCTTGAAGCCTTGGGACATAAGCTTATCCTCCTGGGCACCTTAGCTTAGGGTCTTACAAAGCCAAAATCAATGTGTTGGCAGAGCTGCATTTCTTTTTTGCAGCCTCTGGGGAAGAATTCACTTCCAGGTTCATTCAGATTGTTGGCTGAATGCAGTTATAGGACTGAGGTCCCTCCTTTCTTGCTGACTGCCAGCCAGGTCTGGTCTTTGCTGCCCCCCTTCAGTAATGGCAGATCAGGTCTCTCCCAGACTTGTACTCTGACTGCGGCTACAGCTGCTGAATCACTGATTCCAGAGGGAGAAAGTTCTCTGCTCACGTAATTATGTTGGGCCCCCTGGGTAGATAACTCAGGTAATGTTATTTTAGGATCTGTAATCTTTTTACATGTGCAAAGTCCATTTTTCCATGTAACATAACCTATTCACAGTTTCCAGGAATTTAGGTGTGGGCATCTTTGGGGGACCATTCTACCTACTACACTCATATGCATCTGAAAAGAAATTTGATTTTAAAAGTTGAGAAAAGTATAATTTCTGGCTTTTCTAGATATTGATACCACTATTTTGTAAGTACCCAGGTTCCAGGATGATTTGATACTAGTATTGATTTAAAAAAACAAACTTCACTTTCCATGTTGATAGCACTCTTGCAAACATTGTAAAGTTCCTAACACTCCTACAATACTTTCTGTAAGAGTGGCAAGAATCAACCCTACAAAGCCATACAGTACAAGAAGGGCAAGGATTCTCTGTATGTGCAGGCAAAGTGGCATTATGACAGGAAGGAGAGTGGCTGAGGTGGGCAGACTAAGCCAGTTTTCTGCAAAAAGGCTGAAACTACAAGAAGATTGTGTTGAAGCTTGAATGAGTTGAGCCTAACTGCAGATCTAAGAGAATGCTGCCTTTTAAGATATGTATATATTTTGAACTGGGAAAGTAAGAGCCAAGTGATCTAAGTTACATGTTTTGTTTTATTATGAGACAATAAAATCTTGATATGTTCACTTAAAAAAACTTGAATTCATCTTTTTAAAAATATTTTTATTGATTTCAGAGAGGAAGGGAAATGGGGAAAGAAAGAGAAACATCAATGATGAGAAAGAATCATTGACTGGCTGCTTCCTTCTGGATATCAAGCCTGCAAACCGGGGCATGTGCCCTGACTAGGAATCGAACCGTGACCTCCAGGTTCATAGGTCGACTCTCATGCACTGAACCTTGACAGCCTGGCAAAACAGTTGGAAATTTTTGTTGTTCCTTTTTCTTTTTCTTTTTTTTTTTTTAAATATATTTTATTGATTTTTTACAGAGAGGAAGGGAGAGAGATAGAGAGTTAGAAACATCGATGAGAGAGAAACATCGATTAGCTGCCTCCTGCACATCTCCTACTGGGGATGTGCCCGCAACCCAGGTACATGCCCTTGACCGGAATCGAACCTGGGACCTTTCAGTCCGCAGGCTGACGCTCTATCCACTGAGCCAAACCGGTTTCGGCTTGTTGTTCCTTTTTCTTATTGAAGTTTTATTTAATTTACACTTCTCTAACAACTTTACTTGAATCCAGTGTATTTTAATATTTTAAAGTAATTATTGATCACCTTATTGTCTCTGCAACAAATGTAAATTAAACTTTTCAAAGTTTCTTACTGATTTCCTCTTTGTTTTGTTCTCTTGGAGCACTCTGTCAGGACAATTCATTTTTGGAGAATATTGTGAGAATGGAAATCATTAAATGAGGCTGTTTTTTATTGTTACAGTCATTACACTATGCAATATATCTGAATTCAGAACATTCCTAAATATAGGACAAAACAGTATTCTTAAAGCCATGCTTTGTTTTAACAAAAATAAGACAGGAAAAGACAAGTCTGAGGTTTAATGGTACCTTGATTAATGGAGGCTTTAAGACATCTTAAATTATCTTTTGTTCCCTGGAGGATTTTACAACCTGGGGCAATGTATTGTAATAAGCTTTGATCTGAGAGAGAAAGATGGGTTTCTTTTGCAGTGTGGAAGACTGAGGACTTAAGAAAAGTAGGCAGATCATTTTTAGGAAAGCAAACATAGGGAAGTTGAAGATACTGGAATTGATTTTCTTAAAACGTGTTCAGATGTCTTTTGGAAAGCCTTATATACACCTGTTTGAACACTGCTGCCTGGAGAGAGTGTCCCCCTTTTGCCTAGCTCCCATCCTCTCACAAGGCCAGAAGCCAACTTCTCTCTTCCAACCAAGATTGCCTTTGAGTATGTTAGACTCCTCTGAGTCCATGTCCTAAAGAATTCCTTTCTCAAGCTACCTTTTGTGCCCTATTTCCTGGCACAATATCTACCTTTTTCCAGAATACTTGCCTTGCCATTAGCAGTGTTTGCCCCCTTCAGCAGAGATCCTACCCCTTACCCACAGTTTAGTTAAATCCAAATATAAGAAACATGTACACAGTAGTCAGGATAGAGTAGAAACGAGAGTCTTCCTTGCTTCTGGTATTTGCATCAGTTTTAAACATACTAAGGCTATTTCAGCCAACTTTATTCAAGGTAAAGTGCAACCCTCTTTCCAACAGTGTACAATAGGGAAATCTCTGAAGTTCATACATGACCTAATAATGGGAGAGGAAAGTCTACTTTCCCTTTTAACATCTTGCTTCTGAGTTCACTGCCTTTCCCTAATGCATTTTGTAACTGAGCTTTCTGCCAAGTTCTTACCCAGTCTCACCTTGGGCACTCCCATGCTTGCATAATGGTCCTGAATAATTCTGTGTTTTGTGGATTGCTTGAATGAGTTTACCCTCCTAAAGTACAATATAGATTGTTTCTTTACTCTAGCATTGTTTTTGTGGTCTTCAGATTTTCTCCTCTGTCACCTACAGATTGGCCTTGCATATTTAGAGTAGTCCTTGTGGACATTGGTCTTGTTCCTTGATCACTGGGCAGGACTTTCTGCTTTCGAAAGCTCCCTTCAGTAGACTGCTAAGGCAGCTCTACAGGTATCCAGCCATCTCACATTTTAGAATGAAATGAATGAAACACTAATTGTCCACTAATATTCATTCTTTTCTTTTTCCTTATTAGCTGAGCATATGGTGAAATAAAAAAATATATTTCCCAGATTTCCTGCTAGCTGTGGCCATGTGATTAAGTTTTAGCCTATGGGAGGTAAATAGAAGTTTCCTGTGAGATTTTTGAAAAATTTCCCTAAAGGGAGGCTATTGCTTATCTCCTATTCTCCTTCTTCTTGTCTGATCAAAAGATGTAATGACTATACCTTGAGCAGTTACATGTTAAGGGTGGCAAAAGAACAAGATAGAAAGAGCGTAGACTACTAATGATCACAGTTCTGGACTGCCTGTGTTTATATGATAGACATAAACTTCAGAATCATTTAAGCCATTGTTTCTTTGAGTTTTCTGTCACTCACAGCTGAACCTAATTTTGATTCAGGTATACAAAAGTCAAGCTGTTTCCAAATAAGAATCACATAAACTAGGTCCCATGGATGTTGTTTCTTCTGTCAGTGTCGGTAGCACTGACAGAAGAAACACTATAATCTGAACTAACAATTTTGATGCTCAGATTTCGTACTGCCATTTCACCTGTCGTCTTTGACTACCTCTCCCTTCTATTATGGTAAAACTAGAGGCCCAGTGCACAAATTTGTACACAGGTGGGGTCCAGCCAGCCTGCACCGATCGGGGTCATCGGCCAGGCTGCCCAGGGCGGGAGGACGCAGGAAGTTGGCATATTAGCCTTTTATTATATAGGATAGGATGCTTCATTTTTCTCCTTTCACCAAGATTCCATTGCCATACTTACATCCTTAAAACTTAATTCTATCTAACAAAGAGGGAATATGCAAATGGACCGTCACTCCATAACAAGATGGCTGCGCCCACAGCAGAGGCGGAGGATCCCAGAACACAAGATAGCTGCACCCACAGTGGAGGCCAAGTTCCCATAATGAGCCTTAATGAGCAATCAGCAGGGACCTGAGGCTGTGCCCCCCGCCCCAGCGCCAGGCTGGGGGACCTCAAGCCATGCCCCCAACCTGGCAGGGCTTGATGGGGGACCTCAAGGCACGCCTCCAGGCCCGGGCTGGGGGACCTCAGGCCACACCCCCCACCCCGGCACCAGGCGACCTGAGGCCACACACCCCACCCAGCGGGGCTTGACGGGGTGGGACCGGCCGGGCCTGGATCTAGCGCAGTGGGGGTGGGGCCAGCCGGGTCTGGGTCTCGCACGATTTCAAGGCACACATGGGTGGGTGGGGACTTGACTCTGGTTCCCATGGCGCACCTCAGACTCTGACAGGAGGATGATTTTCATATACATTTTACTAATTTTCTTTTATCTCTGACACTTCTATTATAGAGAAAGGGCAAATAGCAACATTAAAATATTTCCTCTAATTAATTCCCTTTTAATGTGCACGAATTTCGTGCACCGGGTCACTAGTACTATCATAAGTGGCAGTGTACCTGGCGTTATGGAGGCCACAAGATAAATATCTTCCTGGAGCATTGAAGACTTTGGAGGGAACCCTAATTTTTATATAAAAATAATAGCATGGAAAGCAAAATTCACATGCATTTTAAAATATAAAATAAAATACACATTTTAAAAATATAGTGGATGGAGTTGAACTGTATGAGGCATTTTCTTTGGATCTCACAGAATAATGAGTTCACTCTTTTCTGCCTCTTAGAAGGAAACCTGAGAAGCACTGCTTACCTGCCTAGAACTGGGAGATTCCTGGCAGCAGAGTGACCAAAGCTCATGGCCCACCAACTAGAAAGGTAAGAGATTTTAAACTTTTAGTGCAAAAGTGTCTTCTTATTTTGTGATTGTCTCTCAAATATTACTGAATTTAACAGATGTTTCCAGATGGTAGTCCTCAGAATGCTGGTGTTCTACCATATTGATAAAAAAAAATTCTGGTAATAAAAAAATTCTGAGGTGCAGCAAATTTGAAATGTCCTTTTAGAGCTACTGTGCATAGCAGCACACTGAATACTTACATTGAAGTGTTTAATTTTGTTTAACCCAGAGGCTCTTAAACCTTTCTGATTAGGGAGCCTTCTATATACTACAGGATCCTAAGATGAAAGTCCCAATTCTCCTAGGATTTCATAAGGATAGTAACAGGAGTTAATCCGTGACACATTTTCTACATTTCAAAAATATTTCACCCACTCTAAGGCTGTACAGCTAACTAAAATGTCAAAGTTATTTGCTTTTGGCTTAAATTATATCAGCTAAGTTTAGTACCATGATCAGAAACATTTAATAGGACGTTATATATTCAAACATTTACCTTTATTAAACATCTCTGTCATAGCCGCGGTGTGCTGATGTTAAAAGATACAAAGTAGCCCTGGCTGGTTTGGCTCAGTGGATAGAGCGTCAGCCTGCGACTGAAGGGTCCCGGGTTCGATTCTGGACAAGGGCATGTACCTTGGTTGCGGGCACATCCCCAGTAGGGAGTGTGCAGTAGGCAGCTGATCGATGTTTCTCTCTCATCGATGTTCCTAACTCTCTATCCCTCTCCCTTCCTCTCTGTAAAAAATCAATAAAATATATATATATATATAAAAAAAAAGATACAAAGTACAATGAGTTTTGGTCTCAAGCCATTTATAATTTGGGGATGTAGCTTCTAAAAATGGAAAGAAAATACTGATTTAATAAATGTGGTCCAGCATACAAAATCTTTCAGTTTGGCCTGGTGATAGACTTTGTCAGATATATGAAGATACACAAGCAAACTGGCATATGCTGTTGTATCTTAATCTGGAGATTCAGATCAAAAGAAAAACTGTATGTAAATGTACATTTACTCTAATTTTGATACAAATTTAGAAAATAATTTAAATGTACATATGTATTTGAAAAAGTAAAAAATTTTCAGCAGGTATAAGGAGAAAAGTGTGGCAACACTCAATAATTTTTTCTTATACACTGATACCTACATTAAATAATTTTGAGCTACCTGTCTAACTTAAATGTTCAAGTCTACTCATTTGGTTAGAACTCTTTCCATAAAATGTAAATTGCATGAGGACAGGTACTGTGTCTATATCACTGTACTCTGGAATCTAGCACAATTCCTACCCTCCTGCACCTACTCAATAAATATTTATTGACTAAATGACTAAGTAAAAGAGAGATCTATATTTCAGGTTGGGGAGAGAGTGGATGGAGGACTATCAGAGGTGAGTAGTGTTAACTATGAAAGGGATAGGTGAATGGGAAATGAGGCTGAGGGAGAGAGCTGATTAAAAGCCTGCATAACTAGAGCCAAGAGATGAAGAGTCAGCATAAGATTGGGATAGGAGGTAGGAGGCAGAAGGCAGTTCAGGCAAGGGGCTGGAAACAATGTAAGGATATGAGGTTTTATCCTAAGAGCATTTTTTTCATAAGCAGGTCCTTTTCTATCATTTTGATTGCTGCTGCTTGACTTTAGACCATTATTCTCTTTCCTGAGGTTAGCAGTAGATTGCACTGGTTTTCTGTATAGTATTGCCCTCTCTAATCAAGCCTTCACACTTACATTAGTGATCTTACCAATATGCCCCTTTCATTATCTACTTCACCTGCTTTAAATCTTTTCACTTTTTTACAGCATGGTTAAGCAAGCTTTATCTTTAAAGGGCCACATAGTAAATATGTTAGGCTTTATGGGGACTACATATGGTCTCTGTATGTTTTTTATTTTTTATTTTTATTTACTTATTGATATTTAGAGAGAGAGAGGAAGGGGGATAGAGAGAAACATCAGTTTATTGTTCCACTTATATATACATTCATTTAGTTGCTTCTTGTATATGTCCTGATCAGAGATCGAGCCCGCAGCCTTCGTGTATTAGGACGGTGCTCTAACCAACTGAGCTCCCCAGTCAGGGCTCTGTTGCTTATTCTTCTTCCTCTCTCCCAACCTCCACCCCCACCCCAACCAATTAAAAATGTGAAAAACTTTCTTAGCTGAACGTTTATTTATTTATTTATTTTTTATATTTTATTGATTTTTTACAGAGAGGAAGGGAGAGAGATAGTTAGAAACATCGATGAGAGAGAAACATCGATCAGCTGCCTCCTGCACACCCCCAACTGGGGATGTGCCCGCAACCAGGGTACATGCCCTTGACCGGAATCGAACCTGGGACCCTTCAGTCCTCAGGCCGACGCTCCATCCACTCAGCCAAACCGGTTAGGGCTTAGCTGAACATTTTGACACAGGGCCCTAGTTTATAACCTCAGAGTGGAGGTGGGATGGGGAAAGTATAGCATTGAAACTCCTTGCCAAGGCATTAAAGGTCCTTCAAGTTGTGCTTCCCTCTCTGTCATTACCGCTCTTCCCTTCAACCTATGTACACGTCAACCATCAGAAGTTCTTAGAGATCCTTCAGTGTATTCTGCTTTATTGTGCTTTCTACATGGTGTTTCCTCTGCCAAAACATCATCTCTAACTGGCTGATGCCTCTTTCATTGAGAAGACTAAGCTCAGACATTGTTTCCTTCAGTAGTCTTCCCAAACTCTTTTTCTAGGCGTGACCAGGTACTGTTTTAGTTAGGGGATAGAAAATCAGATAAATTCAGGTTAAGAAAAATAAAAGGAGCTTCACACTCAGGATAGAGAAGACTCTCTCGTGACCCAATCATAAGCATAGTTAGGCATCACAGAAACTATGATCCTTCATACTAGCTGAACTGTTTCTCATCTCATTTTCAGTGTCTACTCCATTCTGGAGTATGATCAGTATGAACCTGACAGAAAATATCCACCAGTCCTGAGTATGATTATGAATCTCTGGTGCCCACCTCTGTTTGGCTGATTTTGTTTTTCTTTTATAAATTTCCTGAAGAGGTAATCTGATTGGCTTAACTTGGCCAGGTGTCTCCCCTGCTTCACCTGAGCCTGGTATGTCAGGAGCATGGATATATAGGATTGCCCTTTACTGAGCAATCTCTAAGAGCACTGTGGATGCTGAGGAAGATGACTGCTCCAGTATACTCCTTATTTCCCTATGTTCCCATAGTGTCTGTGTATATCTTTATAATTATAATTATTTTCACTTGTTTGTCTTTCTCACTAAGCTGATTTTGAGAGCGAGGACTATATGTATTTCTTATTCTTAATATGGTATTTGGTATACAATAGACATTCAGATGTTTTCCAAATAAATTTCATAAATTATTTATATTAGAAATGTTGGGGAATGATGTATATTGTATTAAACATTATTCTTATTTTAGAAATCTCTTTTGAAATATATTTTAAAGGTAAGAGGTTAACAACAATTATAGTTCTACTAGAGGCCTGGTGCACAAAAATTTGTGCACTCGGTGGGGAGGGGGGTCCCTCAGCCCAGCCTGTGCCCTCTCCCAGTCTGGGACCCCTCAGGAGATAATGACCTGCTGGCTTAGGCCTGCTCCTGGGTGGCAGAGGGCAGGCCCAATCCCTAGGTGCAGCCCCTGGTCGAGCTCAGAGCAGGGCCGATTGGGGAGTTGGGGCGCCGCCCCCTGTCGTGCACAGAGCAGGGAGATCGGGTGGTTGTGATGCCACCCTCAGTCACGCTCAGGGTAGGGCCGATTGGGGGGTTGGGGCACTATCCCCTGTCACACTCAAGGCAGGGTCGATGGGGAGGTTGTGGCGCCACCCCCTGTCACGCACAGAGCAGGGCCAATCGGGATTGGGGCACTGCCCCCTGTCACTCACAGAGCAGGGCCCATCAGGGGGGTTGGGGCTCTGTACCCTGTCACACACAGAGCAGGGCCCATCAGGGGGTTGGGGCGCTGCCCCCGTCATGCACAGAGCAGGGCCCATCAGGGGGTTGGGGCGCCGCCCTCTATCACCCACAGAGCAGGGCCGATCAGGGGGTTGGGGCGCCGCCACTCTCACACTCAGGGCAGGGCCGATGGGGAGGTTATGGCTCTACCCCGTCACACACAGAGCAGGGCCTGTGTGTAGGGGGTGGGGGGGTTGGGGCGCCGCACCCTGTCACACACAGAGCAGGACTGATCAGGGGGTTGGGACGCCTTCCCCTGTCACACACAGAGCTGCAGGGCGATCAGGGGGTTGGGGCGCCTTCCCCTGTCACACCCAGAGCCGCAGGGCGATCAGGGGGTTTGGGCACTGCCCCCTGTCACGCTGATCCCGGTGCTGGGAGGCCTCGCGGCTCTGCTGATCCCGGTGCTGGGAGGCATATTACCCTTTTACTATATAGGGTAGAGGCCTGGTGCACAGGTGGGTGCCGGCTGGTTTGCCCTGAAGGGTGTCCTGGATCAGGGTGGGGGTCCCCACTGGGGTGCCTGGCCAGCTTGGGTGAGGGGATGATGGCTGTTTGCAGCTGGTCACACATCCTTCAGGGTGGGGGTCCCCACTGGGGTGCCTGGCCAGCCTGGGTGAGGGGATGATGGCTCTTTGTAGCTGGTCACACACCCTTCATGGAGGGGGTCCCCACTGGGGTGCCTGGCCAGTCTGGGTGAGGGGCTGAGGGCTGTTCTCAGGCTGGGGGTGACTGAAGCTCCCAACTTCTCCTTTTTTTCTTTTTTCTTTTTTATTCTGGGCCAGCTTTAGCTTTGAGGCTTGGCTCCAGCTCTTAGGCCTCAGCTGCTGAAAGTAGGTTTCTGGCCTTTGCTTACAATGTTGCAATCCTGCTGGCTGAAGCCCGGCGGACTAAAGCAGGTTTCTGGGCTTTTGTTTAGCTTCTATATTTGTAACATAGTTGCTTAGAGTTGCAGCTCAGAGGCCTGCAGCGACAGGCGGGGAACGTTGGAGTCCTCTGTCACTGAAGCAAGCAAGCCTCATGTTAGTTTCAAGCTGCCTGGCTGTCGGCCGCCATCTTGGCTGGCAGTTAATTTGCATATTGCCCTGATTAGCCAATGGGAAGAGTAGCGGTTGTACGCTAATTACCATGTTTCTCTTTTATTAGGTAGGATAACCAACTAGAAAATCAGTTAAATTCACATTTTTTAAAAAATATTTCTTTTATTGGTTTCAGAGAGGAAGGGAAAGGGGTAAGAGAGAGAGAAACATCAATGATGAGAAAGAATCATTGATTAGCTGCCTCCTGCACACCCCCTTCTGGGGAGTGGAGCCCTTGACTGGAAGCGAACCCAGGACACTTCAGTCCGCAGGCTGAGGGTCTATCTACGGAGCCAAACCAGCTTGGGCTAAATTCACATTTTAGAACATAAAGATTTCTGAAGTTAGTCACCAGAAATTGTCCCCTATTTATTTTTTAAAATTCATTTACTCACATTATTTTCTAAAAAGTGAATTAGTTTCCTTTTTATTTGTTTTTAATTAGAAATGTTGAAGAGTGAATATTTTTGTCAGCTGAATTATTTGAATGACAGAATTCAAAAATGGCCTGGGGATATTAATACTGCAGCCTAAAGGATCATCTAACAGCTCTAATGCACATCTCATTTTTTTAAAGGGAACTATCCTTTTGGACAAATAATTGTCTAATATCACCCCTGGAGACTTTATTCAGATATAGAAATTGTTCTATAGTATTATTCTGTTTGCTCTTAACCTTGCAGTACAGAATACAGTTTTTCTATTCATTGGTATCTCATAACATGAAAGTTATAAACCAGAAACAAGCAGAGAATTGTTAGAGAATCCATGTTTTACAGTATTTTTCTCATATAACTACTGCTAAAAATTACCTACTAATTATATAATGGTTGTATAGTGAATTATTCTAGTGCATATTATTTATATACAATGTAAACTATAAATTTTTCTTAATTTAAATTTTTAAAAATTTAAGTTTCTTTTTGAAATTTTTTTAAAGTTCAGAATCTTTTAAAAGTAAGTTGCCAGCATGATGTCTCATCATCCCCCCCAAACTTTGTTTTCTATAATAAAACATTCTCCTACAAAATCACAATATAACCATGAAAATCAAGAAATTAATATATTACTACCATCTAATTTGCACATCACATTTAAGTGTTGCCATTTATTCCAATATGTCTTTTATATTTATAGCAATAAGATTCAGTTGGAACCTCACATTGCAGTTAGTTGTTATGTTTCATTGGTCTTTTTCAATATGAAACATTTCCTCAAACTTTCCTTGACTTTGATGACTTTTGGAGATTATAGGCCGTTACTTTGAAGAGTTTACCTCACTTTAGAGTTGTGTAACACTTTTTCATGACTAAATTCAGGTAATGTATCTTTGATATGACTATCATGGAAGCGATAATATATCCTTCTTACTGCATCTTATCAAGGCACATGGTATTGATTTCCCCTATTTCTAGTGTGAATTTGGATACTTGAGTAAAGTGATGTTTGTCAGATTTTTATACTATAAATTACCCTCGGCTTAAATAATTAAAATGTATTTTATAGGGTGGTAGAGAGGCTATAAATATTCTGTCTTGTGAAACTTTCAGTTTATTCTTTTATATCAGCATGGATTAATGGGATCCTATTTTATTCATGATTTGAGCCATTAATGCCATTATTTATTTTGATTCTCAAATTGTCCTAGATTTGGCCACTTTCTGACCAGATTCATATGTAAGTCCTTCTTTACTTTCTGGCTCAAGATACTCAAAGCCCATCCTGTACTTTCCCTGCCCAGCCCTGAGATCTGCCAAATTTTAAAGTTCCTTTCGGTGGAGAATGGTATCTAGACATCAACATCTGGGTGCTAAGTGGGCTTATTGCTAAAGGGGTATCAATGTTCCCAGACCCTCTCAGAGGGCACAGCTAGGGAAATATATGTGTTGTCATCTATATTTCTGTATTTTCATATCTATACTAGAGGCCTGGTGCACGAATTTATGCACGGGTGGGGTCCCTAGGCCTGGCCAGCGATCAGGGCTGATCAGGGCCTGCTGGCCAGGGGCAGGGACCCGGAAGGTTGGCCAGCCTGCCGGCGGGGAGGGACCACAGGAGGTTGGCTGGCTGGGGGGAGGGACTGCGGGAGGTTGGCTGTGGGAGCGCACTGACCACCAGAGGGCAGCTCCTGCATTGAGCTTCTGCCCCCTGGTCGTCAGTGTGCATCATAGCTACTGGTTGACCAGTCGTTCCAGTTGTTCAGTCGTAATGGTTGCTTAGGCTTTTATACATATAGGTGGAAAGTCATGAGTTCATATCAAATCTTAGCTCATACAAAGGTTCATTATGTATAATTATCTTCACCCACAATGTGAATTTACCTTCACCTACTACATCCTTGATAATAGTTACTTTTTCAGTCAATTCCTATATATAATGAATTACCTGTTGTTAACAGGTCCTCTCCTCCTTACCCAGTACATATCCTCTGCTTGGGCCTTGATATCTTTTGCTGGAATGGTCCCAACCCTATTTCTTACCTCATGTGGATGCCTCCTCACCCTACTTGTGCATTGACATCCCACATCAGTGTACATGCCCCCTCCATACACTTTCCTCAGCCAACTCAGACTCCCCTCAGGTCCAAACCCTCTTCCCACCCATGGACACCTTGCTTGTCTTACCCAGGCTCTAAAACTCTGTAGTGGACTATCCCTCAATTGCCTAAGCTGCCTCCTATGAAGACACCACTTTTCCCCCCTGGAGGCTTGGCTTTCATATTAATTTTAAGTTATATTCATTTTAAGTTATAAGAAATGGTTTGCCAGTTAATTTCTCCCATTTTCTTCTGTTCATCTTTCCTTACAGTGTTCTTCTTTACTAAATTCTTATTGGCATTTTATATTATGTGTGATTTTAATTGATGTAGAGTTATACAACTGAGTCTTTAAGTCACAAGAGAGTCCTTTGTACTATTTTTGTAAAGGTGGTTTACATAAAATTTTGATATAATTGGTAGGTATAGAATAGCAAGGTATAATAGCTGATATGATTAGTGGAGCCGGGCTTACCTGTGGGTAGGCACAGTATAGCAGTTGAAAGGTTCTTGTCTCATTTTTTACCTGGAGTAAGTTATTTCACTTTTGGGGACCACTTTTATAGATTGACTAGTTAGGACCACATCAGGAACACAGTGGAGGTACATGATCAGAAATCTATATCATAAGAAAAAGCCTCTGATATATATTCAAGAAAGAGAATTTTGTTCTAACATTTTATTTTTTAATAATCAGCAAAGGAAGCATTTCACAGATAACCATTTTACATGTATGAAAAAGTTCAACCTTATTACCATGTCAAGATATGCAACTTGAAAATTAGGTGTTTTTTTTGTTCGTTTTGTTTTTTACTAATCTAAAAAAGTGTTAAAAATAATATGTACTGTTGGTGTGGATGTTGAGGAATGGGACCTTTCTGTACACTACTTGTTAAGTAGAAAAATAGTAATAAGGAACTGGAATTTTTATTGGGTGTCTAGGAAATAGGCTGATATGTAGGTAGGAACTTCTTTTTTAGAGAAAGGGGACAGTTGTGGTAGAGGAGTGGAAAGAATGAGAGAGAAGTGTACCAAGGGTTCAATCTCTCAGAAGGCTTTTCTAGAACAATCAGAGTGGTCCCTGCACTACCTCTATATTCTTATAGTATTTTAACTCTCATTCTTACCAAAGGAATTTAAATTACATTTCTGTATTTTTTCTTTCTTCTGCTAGACTAAAAGTTTCTCACATGTAAGCACTGTTGTTGTTTTTTTCTAAAAATTTTTGTGTTTTGGCATATATAAGATGTTTAAATGCTTCTGGAACTTAACTAAGTTTAAATATTGTTTTGGTTTTTCAAAGCAATATAGTGATAAAGTGAACTAAACTTATTTGTCTTGTTCATGTCATACAGCTATGTATTCATTCCTTATATTTTATGAGTAAATGTTATGAGCTAGGCACTGTTTTAGGTAATTAACCCAAAAATAAGTTCTTTGCCCTCACTGAGCCCACATTCTACTGGTAATGACAGAGCATAACTTGTATAGGTTTCCTTTGGCTTATTCTAGTGTTCTTTTCCCTCTTCTCACAGACAGCATGGTAAAGATGGATGTGAAAGAAGAAATTGAATCTTACCAGATAGAAGTTTTGCCTGAAGCCAGGAAAAAAACTTTCTTTTTGCTATCTCCTATACCACATCACTCTTGACTCCAGGGTCAGAACTGTGACTATTTACAGATTTTCTTACAAGAATCACCCACTGTTTCTGAGCAAGACATTCTTGTTACCACAATTATAGAAGCAAAATTAATGAAAAATAAATTTTTCTTTCTGTACCATTGGCTTATTTAAATAAGCATATATAGTTACTCTGTTCACCTACTAGATGGAATTTCAGTGAATGCAAGATGAAATAGTATTAGCAGTTTTAATGGACCACTGTTCTGGATAGATTCAATAAATCACTTGTCCTAAAACAATATCAAATAAGTAAGTTATAAAGTTATGGAAGTGAGAACTGCTTATATAGATCAAATACATTATGAGACAGATAGATTTTGATGAATTAGGCTGAGAACCTCACCACCATGAACTACATTTTAAAAAATTAAAAGCCTTTTAAAATACTTTGAAATACTAGCTCTCATCTTCCTCATCAGACTTCAGAAGTCAGGCTTTTCACCCTTTTAAAGGCTACTCTTTAACCACAGCTGTAAAGGTCAAATGAAATGTTTCTTTCTCTTTTACTCTCTTTGTGGTGGAGTTTGATATATTAATATATATCTTATATATATTTAGTAGTATATAAATGTTTAAGTTATTTACATGGGTGGTATTCATATTTAAGAAGTAGTACTGTATTGTAAAGATTCTTAATAGTGACTGGATTTTTGGATGACAGTAACAGTGTCATTATTTGAGTATTATTTTTTCTACAGTGTTTGAAGAAATCTTTAAGTACTATTAAGAGTGAAAAACCACTTGGGTTTTTGTTTTGTTTTGTTTTGTTCAGTATCCTTGCAATGAAAAAAAGGACGTGATAAGTTGTTCAACTTATGAAATTCAAGTTACATGTAAATTCTGCCAGGTATGTATGCAATATTTGATATTTTTACCCATTTTAATATTTTAGAGTGTAAAATTTTTCATAGGTTGTTTCTAGATAAATGTTTTTCCATTAATAAGAAAACACTTATCTAGTGTGTTGTTTAGTTGAATATACTATTGTTTTTAAATTATTAAATAGAGCATCTAAATGCACTTAACTCTGATAAACATAAACATATTTTAGGGTTCTGATTTCTCTTAAAATGATTACAAATAATAATGGTCCCATGAGATAATTTGTAAAAAATGGTTCAATTAGCAAATGGATATGGAAAAAATATTCTAGGTGCTCCTTTAATCATTTCACTTGAACATGTTGATGGCTCTGAGAAGTCGTACCAAAAGAAAGTACTCCAGCATTTTCCAAATTTGTTTACATTTTTTCTATAATAGCTATTGTCATTCCTACCAGAAATGCTTTGGGAAGCGTTGCTCTGAAGAGTTAACAAGCTAGTATTGAAAAGGCCAAAATTTTTCGTTGCATCAAATACACTTGTTATATATAATTTCTAGAAAGAATGCAAAACAAAAGCCTACAAGTTGATAGAAGGCATAATGGAAACTTTAAGTCTAAATCTAAAAGTAGGAAATAATCTTGACTCAAAAATGTCTTTTTGTAGTTGTTTTGTTCAAATCAGGACCCAAAAAAGTCACCATATTGCATTTTGTTAGTATGTTTATTAAACCTCTTTTAAACTAAAACAATTCCCTCTATTTCCTACTCTCTTTTGTTCCCTGTTATTTATTTATCTACTAGAGGCTTGGTGCATGAAAATTCATGCACTGGGGGTGAGGGGTCCCTCAGCCCGGCCTGCCGCCTCTCACAGTCCGGGAGCCCTCAGGGGATGTCCTACTGACAGCTTAGTCCCACTCCCCGTGAGGAGTGGGCCTAAGCCACAGTCTGGCCTCCCTCTGCAGCAGGTGACCAGGCCTATCAGGGGAAGGCACCGCCCCCATCACCCCGCTGCTGCTGCCACTGCCGGCCCTCGCAGTCACTGAGGCTTTGTCTGGAAGACGTCCAGTCTAATTATCATATTACTCTTTTATTAATATTGATTGATGAGACTGGGTAGTTTTTCCTATAGAATTTAGCTAATTACAACCTGGTAGTGTTGTTCAACATGTTTTTCTATCACCTATATTTCCTATAGCTGTATCTACAGAGGCTTAATTACATTAAGTTTGACTTTTTTTTTTTTTTTTTTTTTTTACCCCTAAGAGTATTTTGTGTGTTTTCTATTACATCATATCAGGAAACATGTAAATTTTTTTTTTGTCCCACTGTTAGTGATGTTAATTTAAGACTGACCCAATTCAGCCATTATAAAGTTCCCATCACTTTGACGATAGTTGCCTAGATCAATGGTCAGCAAACCCGCTCGCGAGCCACATGCAGCTCTTTGGCCCCCTGAGTGTGGCTCTTCCACAAAATACCGATTTCTGCCCATGGGCCACGAAGTTTCAATCGCACTGTACGTGCGCACCCGCACGTGGTATTTTGTGGAAGAGCCACACTCAAGAGGCCAAAGAGTTGCATGTGGCTCGCGAGCCGCAGTTTGCCGACCACTGGCCTGGATATATTATTTTATTAGGGGTTAAAGTGGTGATTTTCTAGCTACAGTATTTCTTTCTTTCTGCACTTTACTATTTAACAGGTAACATTTAGCCTGATAGATCAGGGTTCCCACCCCCCCTTTTTTTTTAATCCTCATCCAAGGATATGTTTATTGATTTTAGAGAGAGGAAGTGAGAGAGAGAGAGAGAGAGAGAGAGAGAGAGAGAGAGGAGGGAGAAACATCCAGCGGTTGCCTCCCATACCCAACCCTGACCAGGGATCAAACCCACAACCTGTGCCCTTATGTGGAATCAGATCCCCATCCTTTTTGG
The DNA here is from genome assembly GCF_014108235.1 of Myotis myotis. Lineage (NCBI taxonomy): Eukaryota > Metazoa > Chordata > Mammalia > Chiroptera > Vespertilionidae > Myotis > Myotis myotis. Next base: position 43,638,015 of record NW_023416390.1, read on the forward strand.
TGTGCGAATGGAGCCATCTTGGCAGGGGCCCTATCTTTTTCTTCTATAGTATAAAATCTGCGTGTTTACATATAGTTGTCTACTCATAATAAGATAGAAGATATGGTTAGAATGTCACTAAAGTGTATCATTTCACATTTGGATAGAAAAGGTAACAAACTTAGTGAAAATAAAAAATACTACATTTTAAATTATTTTTGAATTAAGAATCTGTACTGTAAAACATTAACCCTCTCTTAATGTTTTACTGTAGGCAATACAAGGACCTGTGGAATATGAGTGATGACAAACCCTTTCTATGCACTGCCCCTGGATGTGGCCAGGTAATATATAAATTACTTTAAATCATTTTGTGTATATATATTTGTTAAAACACTGATGACAGTATATGTTGTCATTAAAAGGATTCTCTTACAATGTTTTGTATAGTTTTGGAGTTAAAGAAAATAACCCAGAATAATTTGGGGAAGGAATTCCTCTTTTTCTCAGTAGCATTATCTGAGTTTTAAAAAATTCAGTCTAATATTGAAAAAAAGTTATATCTTATAATGGAAAGATGAAAACCTGGACAAAATCTAGGGTTTAAAAGTATTTTCATTTGACCATTATTGGTTGAAAAGCACTATAAACTGCCTAATTGGAAATTAGATGTACATTATCATATATGAAAATTATTTTATTTGCTAAACTCTTATGAAATTAGCTAATATTTACCTGAGAGTATTACTAATGTATTAATGTTCTTAAAGCTAACATCTTTAATACAGAGCATGTGTGGAAGCATTTTCAGAAAATAATACTTCAGTGTTGTTTCAGAAATATTTCAGTGTTCTGTAACAGGCTATTAAATTATTAACTTATGCTATTATAATTATTCTAATCTTAAAATAACTACAGGTACTAAAGAATTAAAGAATAAATTCAATGTGTAATGAAATTACAGACTACTTAAATAGATAAATTATAAATAAAAATTAAGTATGAAAGTGCTTTATTCTGGCATATCACATTTACTCCTTGGACCTGGTACTGAGTTAAATGGACAAAGAGGTGGTATTACTCAAGTCATCCATTTTGCTGGAATGGATTGAACAGACACAACATGATTCTGTAATACCCCGAATTATAGTAAACACAGTATGTTGCTAGAGCCAGTTTTGCTATGTTGTTCTAGGAATTATTCTTAGAAACTCAGTCTCAAACAAGCCCCTTATTCCTTCTCCTATTCTTTTCTTAAAATAGTAAGAATTGTTTGTTATCTCGTGATTGATTCTTTACTAATATACGCCATTTTTTAGTAAAAAGTATTATTTAAATTTGCTTAAATTGAGCAGAACAAAAGGAAACCTATTGCTAATAGAATATATATGTGTATGTATATCATAAGAGATTGTTTCTTAAAAGACCTGTCTAATATTATGAAAAGGAAAATATTAAGGAGTTAGAATTGTTTTTAGACTCTCTATTGTGAAAAGAGTTAACATTCATACTTCCTCCTACCTCTTCTTTCATTTCTTGATGTCTGATAATTTGTTTTTTACATTGTCAAGGTTTGTAATACATTTTGTCTAATAATCTGTAATTTCCATATTTGCTTATCTTCCATATTTAAATAGTATAGATAGAGAAAAGGGGAAGAATTAAGTTTTAAGGCACTGTGTATTTAGAAGTCAGAAAGAGGAGGAGAGGGAGGATGTAGAATAGAAAGCTGAGAAGTAGCAAACAAGAAAATTGTGTCCTGGAAGTCAGGTAGAAGAAGTGTTTCAAAGTTGGGGAACAAGGTAGTCAGATAGTTGATAGGAAAAGGTGAGAATTCAGTATTTACTATTGGATTAAGAAATACGAAGATTATTAGGTGAGTAGTTTCATTGACGTGGCAGTGACAACAATGTGATTGCAGTAGGTTAAAGAGAAAATGGGGAGAACCAGAAGTGGAAAACATTCTAAGACAGCTCTTACTTGGAGTTTAGCTTAAAGGGAACAGAAAAATATAGCTGGAGAAGGATTGAAGATGGAGCTTATTTGTTTTGCATTGTATAGTGGGAATATCACAGCATATTTGACCCTGCAGAGAGAGAGACTGTTACAGGATTGGGGTCCTTAAGTAGGTAAAAGAAAGGATGGGATCTGGTGCTCAAGTAAAGGGACTGGCCTTAAATAGACCATGGGCAATTATTCTGTAGTAACTGAAAGTAAAAAGGGCAGGGTAGAGGTTTGGAAGGTTTGAATAGAGAAAAGAAAGCATACAGACATATTTCCTTCAATATAGTCACCATAAAAAACAAAATTACATTTCTGTTTATTCCGTTGCACACAAAAAATTACCTTTAGAAGCTATGGCATGCTGTTTTTTTTTGTTTGTTTGTTTGTTTTTTTAAATATATTTTATTGATTCCCCACAGAGAGGAAGGGAGAGGGACAGAAAGCCAGAAACATCGATGAGAGAGACACATCGACCAGCCGCCTCCCGCACACCCCACACCGGGGATATGCCCGCAACCAAGGCACATGCCCCCGACCGGAATCGAACCCGGGACCCCTCAGTCCACAGGCCGACGCTCTATCCACTGAGCCAAACCGGCTACGGCTGGCATGCTGTTTTAAATAGACTTAGGGGTGGCAAATTTTTAGCCTCTTATATTACTAAGGATGCTAATTAGGTCAAAAAGTCAATCTAACAATAGCTTGAACAGTTTGTTTTTTATGTAACAGCCCAGAAGTAGGAGTTCCAGGGCAGGCTCACTGCTATCCTCACATGTGAATTCCATTTTTAGGTCCAAGATGGCTGGCCCAGCCCCTGCCATCAGGTTCACATTCCAACAATAAGGAGGGCGAAGGGGAAACAGAGCACACACACACACACTCACCATTTTATTAATATTAACTGGAAATAATGCGTATAATTTTCATTTATTTCTTTTGGCAAGAACTCAATCACATAGCCACCTTATTGCAAAGGGAGCTAGAAAATGTAGTCTTTTTCTGGGCAGCCAGGTACTCAACTAAAATTGGGAAATTCCTTTGGGAAAATTTTGAGTAATAGAGATTGAGGGACAGTTAGCAATCCTTTTCATAGTTTTCAGAGATGATTTTTCATTTGGGGGCTTAGCAGTAAGTCATTTGGAGCCTGAATCTGGTTAACCTGGGTACAGTAAGTCCTCACTTAATATTGTTAGTAGATTCTGTAACTTTAAGTGAAACGACATCTAACAATCATAGGCAAAAATGAATGCAAGACCATTCAAGGACCTGCTGTAATGTTTTTAAAGTTGAAAACAAAGTTTTCAACGTCTGGAATTTAGTTGTCAGTAATGTATCAGTGTTGGTTTCTTAGTTAGGGGTATCCCATACCTATTATTTATCTGTGCCCAACTTGTTTCAAATAGTATTTGAGGAATTAAAGATTCATATAATAGTTTTCATAACAATAAAAACAATATTTTTAACTTAGCTAGCCACTGTGCTAAGAAGGTTATGTGGATTGTCACTTAATGCTTCCACCAACTCTATGAAATGGGTGGTTATGGCCTCATTTCTCTGAGTCACAAAACCAGGAAGTATTGGAAATAAGTTTGTACCCAAGCCTATCCTTGTGTTCTGTAATAAATAAAATGTTCAGGCCTCAAGGTATATTTAAATACAGGTCTTTGTATTTGTTATCTTTCAATTAACATAGTTTTTATTTCCTCTAAATAACAAAGTTTCGCCGAAAATGTTGACAGGCTTAAAATGGCAAAATAAAATCTAGAGAAGACTTTGTTAACATTAGGAGCATTTCATAAGCCCTTCTCCCCTTTTATTTTTTAAAACAAAATTGGGACCTTACTGCATTTACATAGTTGTATATTTATCAGTATGCAGATTGCATTGCATGTATCATAAGCGTTTTGTGTGTTAATTGAAAACATGGGTTTAAGCTGCTGTGTCCTATTCTATTGCCAGAGCATGTCCCATAAAGAATTTACTCATTCCTCTATTATAGACTTTTATAATTTTATAACTTATTAAATTTGTATGATTTTCATATAATTACATAAAATACAATTTTCTGAGTATATATAATATGCCATAATTATATATAGTTTTATAATTCCAGTATTATAAGCAACTTTGTGATGAAATCCTTTATATGCATCTCTAATTAATTTCTCAAAATACATTCTTAAAAATAGATTACTTGGTCAAAATGTATACACAGTTTTGAGGTTCTTCATACATTTTGCCATATTGTTTTTAAAAGCTAAGCCAATTTTTATTCTTATAGTTTATTTAAGCACTGGCTTTATCATGAACACTCCAGTTTGGGGTATTATTACTTCTTTTGTGTGTGTGTGCCTGTATTTATTCCCTAAGGGATTTAAAATAATCTTGATGTTATAATAATATCTTATAACTGTTACTGATCAAAATAGTAACCTGGCTGCCATGGTCGGGTTGCTCAGTTGGTTGGAGTGTCATCCCATACACCAAAAGGTTACAGGTTTGATTTCTGGTCAGGGTACATACCTAGGTTGCGGGTTCAGTCCCCAGTCCAGGCGCTTGGAGGAGGCAACTGATGGATGTTTCTTTTTCTCTGTTCCTCTCTAAAATCAATTTAAAAAACATATCCTTGGATGAGGATTAAAAAAAATGTAACCTGGCTAACGTTAGCAACATCCATTTGTTAAATCTTTCTAAGAACAGAAATGGAATAGTCTTTCTTTAGATTCAAATAATATTTCCTAGGAAATCAAAACTTTAACTGGTATTATCCTGGTGGCTTTATAACTTAGTTGTACCTATTTATCTGTTAAATAGGAATAATAATCTATGTCATGTGTGTGAATTAAATGCAGATTGACTGATTTCTTGGAAGTTAATTCTAGTGAGTGCGTTCAAGTGTTCATGCCTTGGAATAACAGATTTCTCTATATATCAGAGCTTATATTGCTTTATTATAAAAGCATCTGATTCACATCCCTTCAATATATCAGGTTGCCCTTCCTTTTTTAACCTTTTAAGAGAGATGATTATCCTGTCCTACCTTTCTTGACTGCTTTTCTCATTGTTTATTCAGCTATATGCTCGAAGTCTTGTTTAAGACAATACTGTGCCCATTTCGCATTGAATTTGTGCTCTTGTGTTCTCAATATGTTGTTATTGCTAGCAGTATCATTACAGTTTTATTCAATACATATTTTTAGAATAAATGTTTTAAATTTGCCTTGGAAAGCAATTCAAACAGATTTTGCAAAAAAATTATTTTAGCATGTAGTAGCTACTTTTATATAAGCATTTATTGAAAAGATGCATTTTATTTATTCATATATGTATATATATAGGGAAATAAAAACAAGAATAAATCCTATGTTTTGTGTACTCTTCAACTGCAAACCTACTTTTGCCCAACCCTGTTATATATCTTCTCTTGGTGACTATCTTTTTTTTTTTTTTAAAAGAAATCTTATTGTTGAAAATATTACATATGTCCCTTTTTCCCCCCCATTGCCCTCTCCTGTCCCTCCCCCCTCACCCCAAGCCTATTGGTGACCACCTTTTGACAAGATTGCCTTTTGCCGCTGTCTTTAAGTTTCTTGTTAGAGGTAAATAAATTTTCGTATATGACAATCCAAGTTAAACTCACCTGTATCAACTGCCAATTTTAGAGTATTTTATCCATGTATATAAGTGATATCATTATATGATCAACAGTTCACTATAAATAGCATTTAGGTAAATTTGATCTGGAGATTGAACATTCATATTTCTTTCATTTCCCCTTTTAGTATTAATATGACCCAAAATGTTTTTTAGGGTCTTTTTAGCTGCTACTTTTCACTTAGGATCCATCTTGGTGCCATTTTCACATGTTTTGTACAAAATGTAATGTTATTTATTCTATATGTAGTTGCTCTTTGATTTGAATATTTGTGGTCAAGCAATCCAAGCAGAAGATATTGGTAGAATAAAATTCCTGGGAGGTAATTTTCCAAGTTCTTAGGTATTAATTATGCTGACTTTGCTGTTTTGAAATCTAAGACCTCTATCTACCAAAATACATTCACTTACAAATGTTTACTGATTCTCTTCCGTGAAGAAGTCACATTGTTAGGTTATTTGTAACAAAATGAATTTTGCTTTAAGATACATTTAGTGTGAAATATAAGGCATGTACTTTTAAACATGTAATGCAAAGTTAAAAGCAATGAAATAATGCCAGTATACTGCAGATATGTCACTCTCCAAGAGCTTTGTTATTCAATAGTCTGTCAATTCTCCAAATTTAAAAGGGATTCTTAAAATGTTAGCATATGAAAATAGCACTTGAGTGGGGAAAACTGGGTTATGGTCCCAGTGCTTATAGTCGCTGCTTAGTAAATGTTTGAAGAGTGAACAAATGAATAAATTAAGGGATAGGGGTACTGTTGCATCTGAATACTCACCTTCAATAGGACCATAAGCAGGTTCTGAAAAGGGGTCATATAATAATAGACATTTTTCTATTCGTGTATACAGTAACCTAAAGACTGAGTGGTAAACCGTACTTAATATGATAGCAAAATATGGCCAACTTAAGTAAAAGCTTAATTGACTTCACTGAACATCTGTGGTTTTGGTGGTTTATTTTTGTTTCTTCTTTAGACTGGGCTTGAAGATTCAGCTGTTTAATTGTAAGGAGCTCATTCTTTTGAACATTTATTAAATACTGTATGTTAACTTTGGGGGAGCTCAAACAGATAGCTCAGACTACTTAAAAGGACAGGCATGCAAAATAATCAATATAATATTGATAGGTACTATAACCAAGGCATTATGCAGAGCATAATGGGCATTAATGAGAGAGATTATCATCTACAGAGTGAGGATCTGGTTGGTTTGAGGATGATACAGGTAGATACTCAGTGTCATACTTTTAGAATAATTAGAAAACTTTAGAATAAAGAGCATAATGGTAAGAAATGTTTCATTCTTTTACATTGTGTACATTTTATATGACCCCTGTTCAGAACCTGCTTATGGTCCCATTGAAGGTGAGTGTTCAGATGCAACAGATTTCACAAGAGAAGGAATCCAATTTGATGGTTTAGGCAGTGGTCGGCAAACTGCAGTTCGCGAGCCACATGTGGCTCTGTGGTCCCTTGAGTGTGGCTCTTCCACAAAATACCATGTACGAACGCGCATGTACAGTGCGATTGAAACTTCATGGCCCATGCGCAGAAGTCGGTATTTTGTGGAAGAGCCACACTCAAGGGGCCAAAGAGCCTCATGTGGCTCGCGAGCCGCAGTTTGCCGACCACTGGTAGGGAACTAAATTCAAATATTATAGTTTTAACACCCCCATTTGTAGGGACATAGGGAGTGAGTTTAGATCTCTTAACTTGGCATTTTATAGTTATTTCTCTGAAATAACAAAGAGTAAGTGTACCCAATTTTCAGTTATAAGAATTACTTAGTAAAGAGTATCTTCATAGCCCTGACCGGTTTGGCTCAGTGGATGGAGCGTCGGCCTGCGGACTCAAGGGTCCAAGGTTCGATTCCAGTCAAGGGCATGTACCTTGGTTGTGGGCACATCCCCAGTAGGGAGTGTGCATGAAGCAGCTGAATCGATGTTTCTCTCTCATCGATGTTTCTAGCTTTCTATTCCTCTCCTTCTCCCTTCCTCTCTGTAAAAAAATAAATAAAATATATTTAAAAAAAAAAAAAGAGTATCTTCATAAAGGTTGATGTCCAGACATTCAGGAGATATTTAAATTATGCATTTATTATGTTGTAATCATTAATGTTGCCTTTGGCATGCAGGGCCTATCCAAGTTAAATGTAGCTTTAAAAATAATTTTGCTTCACTTTTAAAGACTGTGGTGGGGGAAAAATCAATATTTTAAGTAAAATTTTTTTATTTTAAAATTAACTATTATTATACTGGTTACTATTTCTTCACTGAATTGTGACAGAGGCATTCTTTTTATATGTGGTAACATAAAGAACCTGATTTATTTCTTAAATCATCCAGGTGTAATATTTTTATAAGAAAATTCTCATTTTAAAAGTGGTAAGTAACCTGAAGTCTATGTAAATACAGTACTTTTTTCAAAAGTCATTGTATCACGGAGCATATATTTTTATTGTGATGTGGCAGAAATTAATAATGGCCTATTTTTAATGTCCAATGAAATTTATATAAAGTTTCTTTGCCTCAGGTTTTGTTTTTATATGCTCTCAAGTGAGCTGTGAGACCTAGTAACATATCAGCATTGCTTATTCTTGGGTAATAGGTTTCTCTATGATTACTTGAAATCTAGTATGTTTACCTATACTAACAATAGATTCTTTTATAGTTAACAGACTGCTATTTCATTGTTAATGGTGGTTTTACATGTTGTGGAAATGAATTTCCTTATTTTACTTATTTGATCAAATTGAAAATCTTAACTATATTTTAAAACTTTTTGCCACAGCGTTTTACCAACGAGGATCATTTGGCTGTCCATAAACATAAACATGAGATGACACTGAAATTTGGTCCAGCACGTAATGACAGTGTCATTGTGGCTGGTTAGTATATGCTTTTATTAATAGCTTATATACATATTTCACCTGGAATGTGCACAATTTTTGTGTATTCTCTGTAAATAATATAGTCTGGTGATATTCCAATGACTTCATTTGCAATAAATGTTGGCAACATGTATTTTACCCATTACATATCCATGTTTCCTTCTGACCATTCATTTCACTTCTTGTATGGTTTTCAAATGTAGATTTCAATGTCAATTTTGTGGAAGTTAATTAGAAACCTGGGAGCATTCATTCCCTCTCCAAAAGTTTACATTTAATAGACAATTGAACTAATGTGATGTTTAGTTATTGTTTCTTTTAGCCGTTCACACCTGGTCTACAGTGCTGTGCGAAGATAGAAAATGATCACACTCTTCCTGTTGGAGAAAGATCACTTAGCCGACTTGTTTATTAGGATTTTTGTTTCTATTTCCTTGGACTAAACATCCATGTTAGTAAAATAACTCTGAATACTCTCCTAAATTCAGTCGTTTTTGTATGTTGATCCTATGAACATACAGTATCACCTAAGCAGATGATTATCTTTCACAATATGTGAAAAGAGAATATACATTGGTTTATTGTCCTCCATGCTGTGTTAATTGCTCCTTTTTTGGTACTTAAATATATATAAGCACACATCTGTGTATGTGTACACACACATAATATTAGTAATTTTACCATATTTTACATATTTTTTAAGTATTGTGATAAAAATGTTTATATGAAGTCTAATATATTTATATAAATTTCAGACTTTTAGTATCATAACCACAGATTCACATATCATAAATATTCAAAATAACACTAAATTTTTTCTATAAAGCTTAGGTTTTACTCTTTGTAAATCTGTATTTATATCTAAATACTGAATATTATTAATACTTTAAAATTATCACCCGAATCTAGAGATCAGTTTTACATATGCAATCTTTGGAGCAATAATGAGGCAAATATTATTAGGTGGTTCTTCTAGTACTTTCAGCATCAAATTTTTTGTAATGAAAAAATTAGAGGTAACAAAAATTTGGTAAATTATCAAAATAATTTATTTATGAAAAATGTAGGGAAATGTTCAACCTGTCTTCAACTCCACAAGTAAAAGGAAGCTAAAAAGAGTGAGGTGTGCTTTTCTGTAGAGTGTCATATATCAGATATTATAAGCTGGAACCAAAAAACAGTCAAATAAGCAGTATAACACGAACAGCCTGGAAGGGTCACTCTTCTAGGTATGAAAGTCTTTGCTTCTCTAAAACCAACTGTCTTAGAGCAGTATCTCTCTTTGTAACTTTAACTCAAAAGTGTTTGAGATTGCTTTCTAAAAACTACTTTTCTATCTGCATTTAGTACAATAAAAAAAATAGAACACATTCAGAAACAGTACTTGACCATTTTTTTACTTATGTGAAGGTGAGTAATTTAGCATTACTATGTAAATAGAATGCATGCTGTATGTACTATGTATTTGATGATCAACAGTCATAAGCCATCTGCATGTTTAAACAATTGTGCCTGTGTTGACTTTTCTCAAGCCTGATCATTCCAGTAATCACTGATGAATGTGATTTATGCATATACATTTTATTTTTAAGACTTTTCTCTCTCTTTAACACAAATTAGGAGCCTACTGTTGAGCTTAGATAGATAAACCCTTTAAGTGTGAACAGAAGACTCAAATTTATATTCAGTTTACAGATTCAGTCATGTTAGACCTAAGCTGATGCATGTATGCTGGGTCCTTTTATCATATGATTTTAGAAATCTTTTGGGGGGTGAGGGTATGTAAGTTGCAGACTGACTAATAGGTAAAAGGATGACACAATAGAGTTCTTTAGTAATTCTGATAATAATAATATCTGAGATAGGCCTACATTGTGTGTAATATGACAAGTAGGTCATTTTAATGCTAACTATTTATATATAGTAAACATTAGTACTCTAATGTCATGTTAGTATATGTGTGGGGGCAATGATAAAAGAGTAAGTAATGCCCATTTTGGAGACATAGTAATTAACAAATGTATGAATATTAATTTCACAAAAGATTTTATTAATATTTTAGCTTAAACTAGGAGTGTTTTGTTTCTTTTAAACTAGGAGTCATCTTATACTTTTATTTTGCTTAGGCTAGATTGCTGATATAACATATAAAATTGATGCCCTAAAAGATGTAAAAGGTGACTAGAATTTCAGTGTACTACCAACTCTGATCTATCTGAATAAATAGCCTTGAGAATAATAAGATTTAATAGGCAAAATTCATAAATTTACTATTTTTTAGTACATGTGGACCTTAACAGTCATTTGTTCTGTAACCAACACTTATATGTATAACTCATGTAAGGTAGTACATGAGTTAATGCACTAGCATGAGTAATGTTCAAATATAGTGAAAATATTTCAAGTTTTTAAAATGTAAAGTTGAAGTCCTCTGCTGCCCTATAAATTGTGCTAGAGCATACCATAGATATGGAACTCTTCCATAGCTAACTCCTCGTACAAGCTTGAAAAAATGCATTAAAATTGAAAATTGGCTTCAATAGGTAGTAATAAGGAGGGTTTTATTTTAGTTTGTTTTTATTATAGGGCTCTTATTTTAACCTTTTTTTTCTTGTAGTATTTTGATTTACCTGCTAAAGATTGTTTTATGTTAAGCATGCTTTCGTAATAGATTATGAGCACTAGTGGAAGGGCCAAGTTGAGTGTATATACATGCTCTTGTCTAGTTTTCCCAAAACTGCATGTATTTTAAACATAATTTTTAATGTAAATTTTAAAAAATCTTATGTTGACTAATGATGATAGTTGATCTCTGAGTAGAGGATGTGTATGTCACTCTACTCAGAAGGTATGGACTAAGGAACAAGAAGGATTTCTTTCATGGTTCATAAACTTTGAGGAAATATCTTGAACTGCAACAAAAACTTAACCAAATTTTGTTTGCTTTAAAGGAAAAGGACTTTCCAAAGAGAAAATTAACAGCTGACTGAAGCAGTCCTGCTAATTTGTTAATTTATTAGGTGTATTTTAGGGTTCTTTATGATATTTAAATCTATATGATTGCTTCTTGACATTTATTTCAGATCAGACCCCAACACCAACAAGATTCTTGAAAAACTGTGAAGAAGTGGGTTTGTTTAATGAGTTGGCAAGTCCATTTGAGAATGAATTCAAGAAAGCCTCAGAAGATGACATTAAAAAAGTATGTTGTTCACTATGATATTAAAGAGTACTTCTCACAGAACAACAATTAAAGTTTATATTTCTTTTTATTTTAGATACACTGATTGGGTTTATTTTTAACTCCTAATATTTTCTTTAATGTTTATGTTTATCTTAGATGCCTCTAGATTTATCCCCTCTTGCAACACCCATTATAAGAAGCAAAATTGAGGAACCATCTGTTGTAGAAACAACTCACCAAGATAGTCCTTTACCTCACCCAGAGTCTACCACCGGTGATGAAAAGGTTAGAAATTTGTATTTATGGTAGAAACACATACTAAGTGGAAAATTAGCTTCCCAAGTAAGGATTAATATTTGATCTACGTAACTAATAAATTGTACATAATTTAGTGTCAGGTTATATGTGAAAGCCTGTGAATAGTCTGAAATTTCAAGGAAAGAAGATTCTAGCTTTATAGATAATTAGCTTTTTATTACACACAGAATATTTATAAGGGAGATCAGCAGTCACTTTAGATAAAACTTACTTTTTAAAGGATATATAAATTTATAAATTAAATTTTCTGGGTTTTGCTATTTTATTTTTAACTACTTATATACAGTGACAGCTTAATTAAGAATCTTTACAATGAATATTGAACAAAGGTTATTTTGGCTTTTAAGGGTTATGGGCATAGTTACTCATTCTCAGCAATGCATCTTCGGTATCAGCACTAAGATGATGATGATACTGTTTTAGTACAGGCCTGTAGTAGGTGTTTTAGGGCCTCACTTCTGAATCTTGAATAGCCTAGTAACTTGAACCACCTGGCTCTCATCTTAAACTTAGTATGTCTAAATTAGAGCTCTTGATTCTTTCCACAGTTTGTCCTATCTCAGTATATTTTCTCCTAATCCATCTAGTTTCTCAAGCCAAGAATCCTTAATTATTTTTCTTTTCCTTCACACTGAAGTCAACAGCCAATCTTATCAGACCTACTTCCTGAGTATATCCTTCTATCCTCATCTGTCTTCAGTGTCACCACTTTAGTTCAAGCCATCTTAATACATTGTCACTTCCCTGCTTGAAATCCTTCAGCGGTTTGCCATTGCATTTAAGGTAACTCACACTCCTTCCATAGCCCTCATTGATCTGGGTTTGTCTACCCATCCAACCTCACCTCATGCCACTCTCCTGGTGTCTTTATCAAATATTGCAAGCTTTTCCCTGCCTCAAACACATTACTCATAGTGTTGCTTCCTTCTCACTATAATGATCTCCTAATCCTTTCAGTGTCAATTCAAATAACCATTTTTTCAAAGAAGTTCACTTTACTTCACTGTACTTTCTAAAGTAGCCAACTCCAACCTTCTTCAAGTTAATTTTTCATTATTTATATCATGTTGTACTTTTACTCTACAGCATATTTCAATCTGAAATTCTTTTTGTTTTACTTGTTTATTGTCTGTCTCTTCTTATGACTGGTCCTTGAGAGCATGTTGTATATTATTAAACTTGTTGAATAGGTGAATTTCTAATAGTATTAGTTTATCTTTCTATGAAAAATTGGACAAGCGTTATTTAGGCTTTTAAAGGGTTATGGGAATAGTTACTCATTCTTAATAAGATTTTTGGTAAGTGGCAACATAAAAGCCAATTCAAAGTACACAGTTGACCCAGTTTTTATACTAACTAGCTAGTTAAGGAGTTCTGGATAAGGCCCTTAATCTCTTTGTTTCCTGATCTGTAAAACTGGGGAAAAGACCACCTGTAAGGTCCTGGCTAACTCACATAATTATGTAATTATGTATTTTATATTCAAGGTATCAATATTACTTAACCATTGGATACTGAGAAATCATTGATAATGGATAAACATTTGCATTGCTTTAAATTTAAAAAATATTTCTATTATTGGATATGTATAAGCTTATAACAGTCTCCCTAGACCTCTTTTCTTCTTTTTTTTAAATTGATTTTAGAGAGAGGAAGGGAGAGTAAGAGATACATTGATGTGAGAGAGAAACATCAATCAGTTGCCTCCTTCCTGTATGTGCCCTGACGGGATCGAACCCACAATCTTTTGGTGTATGGGATAACACTCCAACCAACTGAGCCACAATGACCAAGGCCTCTTTCCTCTTTTTATAGTATAGTGATAGAGTAGAGCTTAGCAATCTCTTCTGGATTTTAAGTTCTGTGATTCCTAAGAACGCTTTGTATTTTTTTGAATATATTTTTATTGATTTCAGAGAGGAAGGGAGAGGGGGAGAGAGATAGGAGGAGCATCAGTGATGACAAAGAATCATTGATTGGCTGCCTTCTGTACATCCCACTGGGGATTGAGCCTGTAACCTGAGCATGTGCCCTGACTGAGAATTGAACTGTGACCTCCTGGTTCATCGATCGATGCTCACCCACTGAGCCATAGCAGCTGGGCTGTATTTTTATCTTTTAATAAAATTCTCATGGAATCATAGCCAAGTTACTCAGCCTGACTTACTTCTGGATTGATAGGAAAACAAGTTGTACTGATAATACCATTCAGATGTTTTTAAACTAAAATACGAACATTGCATTTGAAACTTTACAGCTGCTTCTAAAATTTTCTTGTAATTAACTTTAGATACTTATTTTGGGGGGTATTAAGTATCATCCTGTGGACACTTTTCAAAATGTGTTATTTTCTGTTCATTAAGGTACATGAATTGACTTGCATTTTTAAATTCCACTCTTACTCTATCTCATTATTAAATAGGAAGTACCATTGGCACAAACTGCACAGCCAACATCAGCTATTGTTCGTCCAGCATCATTACAAGTTCCCAATGTGCTGCTTACAAGTTCTGACTCAAGTGTAATTATTCAGCAGGCAGTACCTTCACCAACCTCAAGTACTGTAATCACCCAGGCACCATCATCCAATAGGCCAATCGTGTAAGTAATTTGGGCCATCAAATTACTGTTTATGAATTAAGTTTTTGTTGTTTTATAGTTTGAATTGTGACCTTAGTTTTGTGTTTGTCATATTCTGCATGCTTTGATTTTTAGAAAAAGTACTTGTGTCGTCACACACACACGTATATATATGTATATCACACACACACGTATATGTATATGTATATGTATATGTATATGTATATGTATATGTATATATTATTAGAAAATAAATACCTAAAATTTAGATGGTATTTCTTTTAGACAGGTAGGCTCTTAAGAGCTTTCTGATAAGGATTTTTCTTATTTAATATATTGGAGATTGTCCTAAGTAAATCCTCAACTTTTTCCATTTTTTCTTGTTATTTTTTCCACACTGCTACATGCATTATGCATTTTAAATGCAATTAAAAATAAATTTTGCAGTTTGTTTTGCATTGATTAGAAATTTTTTTTAATGCTGCAGTAATAGGAATAAAAATACTCTTTTTAATTTCCCTTTTTTTGTTTTTCTTAGTCCTGTACCAGGCCCATTTCCGCTTCTATTACATCTTCCCAATGGACAAACCATGCCTGTTGCTATTCCTGCATCAATTACAAGTTCTAATGTGCATGTTCCAGCTGCAGTACCAGTAAGTTTGAGATTTAGACTATTTACATTTTTCTTTATAGCAAAACTTATCTTTGTAATCAGAAAATACCCTTTGGGCTGTTTAATTGGTTTATGAAAATGAATTCAACAAACTATTTATTAGTGGCAAGTAGTATTTCCTCTTTGATATTTATAGTGATAACATGTACCATTCAAGAAAAACATAATTGGATAGAAAACATCTTTTTATTCTCCAAAAATCTTAATTGTTTTCCTTGTATTTTTAATACTGAGAACATTATTCCTAGTCAACCCATTTTAATTTGACTTAGATTTGTAGAATTCAAATATTAACACAGATTTCTATTCTTTAAGAGGATATTTATACTAGAACACTTGTCAGGTAACTCCATGGTATTTCAGATATTGTAGAAATTGTTTATAAAAACACTCTTTGTGAATTTTATGGTCAAGTTGGGTTTATAGAATTATTTTTGCAATTCAAGTATGTGAAAATCTAAACAGTCTAAAACAATAGTTAGTCCCTCACTTTTCTAATGGGAAAATAAAAATAAAGTTGTTTGAGGGGCATGTTAATTATATAAAATTTAAAAGACATAGATAGTAGTTAAATATCTAATTATAATATTTAATAATTTAGTGAATATTTAAAAGCACATTCTTTAGAATTATGTAAGTTAGAAATAATGCTTTTTTTCCTATTTTCACATTCATAAAACAATTTTATTCAAACTCTGCAAATGTCTCTTCAGTATTAAAGTTTGCATCATTAGAGTGGCTTTTTAAGATATCTGGCACAATTTTTCAAAACACATTATTTTCGTTTTTACCTAAGAAGTTTCAATATAATACTTTTTGAATTTAGTATTCTCTTTCTGGAAGTCTTATCCCAATTTCTAATACTCATTCATATAATAAAAAGAGAGTTTCTTTTTTCACCTTGTAGGTACATATTTCTGATTAGTACCATATAATCATTTATTGCATAGCTTTAAAAAAAATTTTAAAAGCCTACTTATAGTAACATCCAACACTTTTGGTGAGAATATTCCCCATAATGTTACTGAAATTAATGTTAAATATTTATTTTCATTAATTAATTCTCCTAAGTGCTATTTAAAGTATCCAGGATTAGCATTGATTGAAATCATCTTGACTATGTATGTGCTCTTCAAATAGAACTTTGCTCTTCAAATTCATTATTTGGGAGACTTTATAAAGACTAAATATAAGGTGACTACTTCCTCTTTTCTGAGGATATTTTTGAAGGGGAAACATTCTTGCCCTGCATTTGAGATTATGTATTATCCTATGAAATGTAACTAATGAAAGAAACTGAAATGAAAAAGAGGTATACTTTAGCCGAAACCGGTTTGGCTCAGTGGATAGAGCGTCGGCCTGCGGACTAAAGGGTCCCGGGTTCGATTCCGGTCAAGGGCATGTACCTGGGTTGCGGGCACATCCCCGGTGGGGGATGTGCAGGAGGCGGCTGATCGATGTTTCTCTCTCATCGATGTTTCTGACTCTCTATCTCTCTCCCTTCCTCTCTGTAAAAAATCAATAAAATATATTAAAAAAAAAGAAAAAGAGGTATACTTTAGTTACACAATAACTAATCACTCAGTGTTGATACTAGCTCAAAAACAAAAGGCAAAAAACAAAATTGAAAAATCTGTTCTAGGTTATTAGAGAAATTAGAGGTTATTAGATTCTTTTTTTATATCATGCAGTATATTAATATATTAGGCTATTTTTATATATTTTAGAAAAGCACAATTCAGTGTTGAAATTATTTTTCATGCCTATTTGTCACAAGTTTTGACATTTCCTTTCACCTCAGAATGTAAGTGTGACAGATATGTGAGAAGTTTTGCATCAATCACTTTGGATACTGTGAGTTTCTATAAAAAGGAACGATTTTAAAAAATTGTGAAAGTTGAATGAAGATTAGCAAAGCAAATGTCTTAGAAATTGATAACTTTTGAAAGTAAATCAGGATCTAAGATCAATAAGGATTTAGATATAGCTTCTGATTTGAAGTCTCAAATTATTATAGCAGCCATTGTGCAAATAAAGTACAAATCTCATTTTTAATATGTTTTCTAGCAATTATTTTTAATATCTTTTTCATAGCTCGTTCGACCAGTCACCATGGTGCCTAGTGTTCCAGGAATTCCAGGTCCTTCTTCTCCTCAACCAGTACAGTCAGAAGCAAAAATGGTAAACAACATTTTATTTGTTCTGTCCATTTCTTGAGCTGATTTTGAGATTTTTTTTTTCTTGTCTGGTTTCTGCTTGTATCTTTTTTTAAGCAAACTGCCCTCCTGGTGGAAGCTATGAATATTACAGCTGAAACTAGGTCTAATCATCTGAACGCAGTGCTGATAAGTGGTTTTAAACAGTGATATACATTTGTAGAACAGTATTGACAGTAATTTTGAAATAGTACACAATTAGTCACCATTGCACGTAATATATAAAGGAAAATCATATTTTTGAGTTGTGTTTCAGATACTGAGAAATTATTGCTGTTTAAGGAAGGAACGGCAGATTAGGAGTCAGGAGACATGTGTCTTCATTTTAATCCTAACCCTGCTATTCATTACCATTAACCAGGCCACTTTAACTTTTCTGGACTCAGTTTCCTCATCTGTAAAACAAACAGATTAAACTTAGATTTCTGGGGTTTCTCTTAGCCCCATATCCTTTAAATTTGCTAGTGTTCTTGCTAGAAGACCTGCAGTTGTTGCCCTTTTTTTTTTTTTTTAATTCTACCCTTCATATGTCTTAAATTCCATCTAATGCCTTTACTTAAAATGACTTTAAATCCTACTTTATATTATATATAAATGAATTCCCTAAGAGGCTTTGTCATAATCCCTGAAGGATAACAAAGCCAGAATTTTGAATCATGGCTTTGGCAGAGAACAAATGTTTTCTCTTCTCACTTATGTTGTGAACCTTTGAAGCAAAGGGTAGTAAGACTTAAGAAAGTCTTAAATGTATATCAGTTCATGTTGTTCTTTCAGAGGATATCCCCAAGAATATTTTTGGGGATTATTCTACAATTAGGTGTGCTCAGTGACATCACTGAGCTAACTCTGTGTGTGTGGTCTATTTTATTAGCTGTCCAGTTCCCTAACCCTGGGCCTCAGGACCATGGTAAACTGACTGTGGTTTGTGGGGTGAGGTGAAGACAGCAGTTTCTTTGAGCTTGCACCAAGAAAGTGTGGATTTCTATCACAGCTTCAGGAAGAGACCTTACAGTGCCCATAAGCCAACAAATAAGTGAATAGAGTATACACCACTCACCTTTGCGTTATGCCATGATTCCAGAATAAGAATGGAGTGTCTTTCCTTTCCCACCACCATCAGCTTGCCGGGTAGCCAGCAGCTAGGCTTGTTTTCCAAAATGCTATACAATACAGTGCCTCTTCTATGCATTGTCATCATCTTTTTTAAATCAGTGTGATTCTCCCTTCTACAGTCTAAAATACTGGGCAGTTTCTTCTTAACAGCAATTAATGAATGTATCATTAGGAAATCCTATATAATCCTATATAATAAGGAGCTAATATGCTAATTAGACCGAACAGCTGAATGACCTTCCTGACGAAGCCGGGGCTGCAGGGGCCAGCCAAGGCTGTGAAGGTCTGTGAGGGCCAGCCAAAGCTGCGAGGGCCGAGCCCCTTGCACGAATTTCGTACATCAGGCCTCTAGTCAATAGATAAATAGTTACTAGGCACCTGTTACTTGCTTCACTTCAATGTTAAGCACTATATTAACTATACAAATTTATACACATAAAACTATTCTATATTTCAAGGCTTTAAATTTTTTATTGCTAATCTCCATTAGTGCAAATAATCAATCTGAAATTGTCACGTGATAACTTTTTAACAATAAAACTTACACACCATCTGAATGAACTAAATAGGTGGTTGAGGAATGCAAAAAAAAGCTGGTTGTTGATTGTGGTGAGAGAACTTGAAAATCTGAGAGGGAAATGTGTCACATAACAGTATGTTTAGGTCAAAACTTCGGAAATACTAAGACGAATCTTTACTTGATAGCCAAAGAGCTTCACTGGGAATGTTTTTTATTTATGATTTTTACGTTAAACATATCGTACTAATAAAAAAATTATTAGTGACAACTGAGAATAGAAATGGGAGCTAAAGAGATCATATTGTGCATTACATCTAAAAATATTTTTACATATTCAGTGGGCTTCCTTTCTTACAAATTAATTCAAAAGGAACAAATCAAGTTAAAAAAAAAACTCTTGACTTACAAGAGTAGGCCATATTTGTAGAAACTATTAAATTAAGCACTTCCCTAAATAACTTTCTCTATTAAGTCACCAGGAAATTAAATTAATAAGAATAAAAGCGTTTTGTGTGCTTGTATATTAAAAAATACCAAAGCTGTAACATTCACAGATTTATATATGGAAAACAGTCATTGATGAAGGCACCCAAAATAGCATGGGGAGTCACAGGTTGCCCCACTCAAATTTAATGATCCAAATATTTCTTATTAGAAATTTGCTAATGTGAAATAGCTATATTTAGATGATTGCCTATTTTAATTGGGATAATAGATGTTTGTCCTTTTGTAATTAAATAAGACTCAGAAATTAGTCTTTCCTTTTTGAAACTTTTCATTATGGAAAATTCAAACATAGACGAAGTAAACAGGATAATATAATGAATCCCCACATACCCATCACCCACCTTCAATTATTAGCAGTATAACTACTATTTGTATTTTATCTATACCAGAGACCACTCCCTACTCCCATTCAATTATTTTTAATAGGCTTTTTCAATGTAAAATATACATACAATGGAATGAACCAGTTTTAACTGTACAGTTTTGATAAGTACATTCATGTAACATCCTTATTATGGTATAGAACATTAACCTCTACCCATAAAGTTTATTTTCCGCCGAAACCGGTTTGGCTCAGTGGATAGAGCGTCGGCCTGCGGACTGAAGGGTCCCAGGTTCGATTCCGGTCAAGGGCATGTACCTGGGTTGCGGGCATATCCCCAGTGGGAGTTGTGCGGGAGGCAGCTGATCGATGTTTCTCTCTCATCGATGTTTCTAACTCTCTCTCTCCCTTCCTCTCTGTAAAAAATCAATAAAATATATTTAGAGAAAAAAAAACGTTTATTTTCCTTGCCAATCAATTCACCCCCCCCAACTGTTCTTATATTTGTCGCCAACAATTAGTTCTAGAACTTCATGTAAATGGAATCAATATATATTGTGTTCACCTCAGCATGCGTCTGTGAGATTTATCCATGTTGTTGAGTGTATCACAGTTTGCTGCTTTTTATTGCTAAGTTAGTATCCATTGTATGAATAGAATATACCACAATTTTTTATTCATTCTCTTGTTGATGGGCACTTGAATGACTTTTATTGTTTAGCTACTGTGATTGAAACAACTATGCACATTTTTATATAAATTTTTTGGATGTATATTTTCATTTCGTCTATCTACCAAAGAGTGGACAGGTATTCATTTAACTTTATGAGAAACTGCCAGAGCTTTTTCCAGAGGTTTACATTCCCACTAGCAATGTATGGGAATTCCAGTTGTTCCCACATTTTTCCAACATTTGGTTTTGTTACCATTTTTCTTGTAGACATTCTACGATCATATAGCAGAATCTTGTGGTTTTTATTTGCATTTCCAGTTTGACTAGACTTTTTTGTGATATATTTTGCCCATTTTTAGATTGGGTTACTTGTCTTTTATTGTGTTACATGAATTCTTTCTATATATACTAAAGACAAAATTTTTACAAATATATTCTTAGTCTGTAGCTTGCCTTTTCTTAGTATATTTGTACTATTATTTTTGTAAATATATTTTTATTGATTTCAGAGAGGAAGAGAGGGAGAGAGAGATAGAAAAACATCAATGACAGAGAATCGTTGATTGACTGCCTCCTGCACACCCCACAGGGGATTGAGCCCACAACCTGGGCATGTGCCCTTACTGGGAATCTAACTGTGACTTCCTATATGCTCAACCACTGAACCACACCAGCTGCGCTATTTGTACTTATTGATTGCAACCGTTATTTTTAATATTTCCTTTCACCTACTTAATTGGGTTTAGTTTGCTTATCTTTTATTAGCTTCTTAAAGTAGAAACTTAGATTATTGCTTTAAATCTTCTTACCTTTTAATATACGCATTTAAAACTATATTTAAAACTGTTGTGTCTGTCTTGTGTTCAGCATAGTACTTTTGAGACTTACTGATAGTTGTATATTTCATTCCCTTTATTGCTGAATAATATTTCATTGTATAAATAGATCATAGTTTGTTTATCCACTCACCTGTTGATGAACATTTGGGTTGTTTTTGGTGTTTATATATTATGAGTTAATCTGCTATGAACATTTTTGTACAGTATTTGTGGAGAAACATGTCTTTTCTTGGGTAAATATCCACTGTGGAGTTTTACTGTTTTTATCTGTATGACAAGAACGATACTAGCTGAACCAATTACTTGCTTTTTAAAATTTGAAGAGTAAGGCTCTTTTGACAAAATCACTCTAATGGTACTATAAAGAAAATTGTTTAAAAACTTTGGGAAGTATACTTTTAGTTATTTATCTTCATTTATCATTTACTTATTAACAAATATTTATTAAGGTCCCATATGACAGTTGGGGAAATTTTAATATGATCTGGGTATTAGATGATATTAAAGACTTGCTATTAATTTTGTTAGAGCATTAATCCCATATGGTGATTATGATTATTTTTTTAATCTCCAGGCATACTGATATGTGGTGAAAAGGAGACAGACAGGAAATTATATAATTTCTGGCAGTAGAAAACAGAACGATGTGATAGAACAGTGGTTACAAACTAGAGGTATATTGGACGTATTGGGTTCAAAGTTATATTTTGTTTGATCTCTGTGTGTGAAAACTTTTCACTTGTTACTAATTTTTAACTATTTCCACATGAAAATCTAGATTTCTGGTTTCTCGTGAAATCTCAAACAATCTGTATTTCTTTTTTTAAGTTTTGAAGAATTTAATAGTCCTGTATAAGATGTATTTATCTAATCAACTAGATTTCTATTTAAGCCCTTTTTCTAATAAGATATTTCAGAATTATTTCTCTCACTCTTTTTTTTTCTATTTCAGTATTTTTAATAAATCCATTTATATAAATTCTAGAGCAGGTAAAACTAATCTATGATGAAAGAATATCAGAATAGTGGGAAGGAACATGAGAGAAGGTTCTGGGGTATGGTTTTGATTACACAAGTGTATACATTTGTGGAAACACTGAATGGTACACTAACAATTTGTGCATGTTTTTATATCTATATTTCAGCCTCAAAAGAATGTTAAATATTTAGTTGAATATGTACATTTGCTACTTACTTAAAATGCACCAAAAAATAAGTTGGCTTTATGAATGATGGATAGAGAGATGGGTTTGTGAACAGTGTGTGAAAAAGCAATATAGTAAAATGTCAGTAGGTTGTAGTGGGTATGCAGATGTTTATTGTATGATTTTTCCATCTTAGGTATATAAAAAATGTATAAAATTTTTTATAATAAAATGTTGAGAAAGACTCCATAGTGTTTTTCAAAAGACAGGGAGAAAAAGGACTAGCCTGAGGATATATATGACAGACTTTCTGAGATACTTGCTAATCTGCCTCTCTAGTTAATTTTGGATGAATTGACCTCCACTCCCAGTTCTTGTGTAAACTGGTAGCTTCTTGGCAATATCAACGAGGATCTGCTTTTGGATCTCAGGTCTCTTTCATTTTCATAGCGCTCCTTGTCTATATTAGAATAAGTGGAATTGGAAGCAGAATGAGAAGCAAGACTTTATTTTCCAAGGTTCACAAACAACAATAATTATTTAGAAGAAAATATTTGTTACCTACCCTTGAAGCTCAGGTATCTATTTGGCTTATAACTTTCTCTGGATAATTATCTCAGTTGATCTTATCTGGCTGTTATCTCAATCTTCATAACTGTAATAGGGGGTATATATGGCTAATATGCAAAGTGTCTCCTTGGGAGTTCAACTGGGAGAACTAGAGTTCAATTGCTCGCTATGACGTGTGCTGACCACCAGGAGGCGGCACGGAACATGGCGGGCAACCAGCGGTGGCAGTGGGGTGCTGAGGGAGCGAAGAGAGAAGGAGGTGGTGAGGCGGGGAACCTGATCCTCCCTGATCACCAGCCAGGCCTAGGGACCCTACCCGTGCACGAATTTCATGCACCAGGCCTCTAGTTGTTTATAAATAAAATTTAGATTAAGTAAAAAGTATATTTTATAATTTCCAAATATTTTGAAGCTTTTCTCTTTTATGTTTTATTTATTTATATTTTAATTACTGTGGTTTGGTAACATATCAACTTTGATATATTTGTCCTTTGTTTCCATTTTCTAATATATCATAGCTCTCTGGCTAGTTTGTGAAAACAATAGATGTTGCCGCTGTTCAGGTAACATGAACTGGTAATAAAATATCAATTGCCTGGAATGCTAAAGGAATTCTGATTAATTGCGTTTATTTTATTGTACATAAATTATTTTATTTCACACTTCACTATTGGTTTGATACTTTTACCAAATATTATTAGTCTGTTTACCCTGTCTTAGTAACATAGAATAAACATTATTCAGTATCTGTTTAAGAATTTTCAGTGCTTGTATGTCATTATCATCAACATCAGCTATACTTACATATTGTTAGAAGGACAAATGAATCTACCAACCTTAGGGATTAACCAGAAATAGTTTGTTTTTATAAATTCGTGTTTATAATATTTTGCTTCAGTCTCATTTAACAGTTATTTCTGTTGATTGTTATTTATTTAACAAATATTTCTTGCATATCAAGAAATTCAGATGTAATCTGACATTTTGAGATTATTTATTTATTCATTTATTTACTTATTTATGCAAATGTTGTCTGTGATCATCAAGAGAGTCAAGAAAGTCTTACCTGCCCTGGCCTGTGTGGATCAGTTGGTTGAGCATTGTCCAGTGCACCAAAAGGTCGCCAGTTCAATTCATGGTCAGGGCACATACCTGGATAGCAGGTTCAGTCCCCATTAGGGGGCATGCAGGAGGCAGCCAATCAATGTTTCTTTCTCACCTCGATATTTCTCTCCCTTTCCTTTCCTCTCTCTCTGAAAAGAAAAACCTATAAAAAAAAAAAAAAAAAAAAGTCTTATCTTCTTACCTTTAAGAAGGCCATTATGTTTTTCAACAGGTACTGACAGGATTTTATCATATCAATTAGATGTTTTTTGTTTTTGATTTTTTTTTATTCCCTTGATGGTGACTTTTGTGCACAAAAAATATTTTTTCAGGGACTACTTTTAAAAAATAATACTAGATTTATTAGTTTAAAATTTAGTTCTTTTATAAGTTCTCAAGATCAATTTACAAATCTAATTATATAATTATCACTTTTAAAGAACTTAAAACATAATGTTAAACATCTTTATTAAACTTTATAACTTAATATATCCCATTTTCTCTATGGGTACCTCAGTTGTCTAACAACTTTTCCAAGTACTTAATAACCTTTAAATTTAATTAAACTTAACAGATAGAATAAGGCATGGTTTTTATGTTTTTAATCTTTATTGTTGAGAGTATTACAGATGTTCCCCATTTTTCCCCATTGCTTGCCTTCACCCAGTTCCTGCCCCCTCCCGCCCCCCTTCACCACGTTATTGTCTTGCCCATGGATTATGCAAATATGCATATAATAACCAAAGAGGCATGGTTTTTAAAA